>NC_086189.1:9189811-9789811 GCF_023053635.1 Elgaria multicarinata webbii
TTCTCAGCCTAACCTACTTCACAGGGTTGTTGGAGTAAAATGGAGAGGAGGAGGACATCTTAAACCACCTTGGCTTCCTTCCAAAAAGAAGAAGAAAGGTGTGAGATACATATAATAATAAAATTAAAAGAATTCATCATCGTCCCTAATTGTAGATGGCAACCACCAATTCTCCTTCAATCTGTAAATTGGGGCAAATCGTTCAAAAGCAGAACAGGGTATTCATCAGACAGGATAGATATTAAGATCCAAAAGTTTTTCTTATCTTGACAGATGTCTAGCTGACCTTGTGACATGCTCTCGATTACCTTGGATTTGGGTCCAGGTTATTTGAAAGACCGTATTCTCCCTTATGAGCCTGCCCGTGCTTTGAGATCTTCTGGAGAAGCCCTTCTTTCAGTCCCACCTTCTTCACAGGCACGCTTGGTGGGAACACGGGACAGGGCCTTCTCGGTGGCTGCTCCAGTGCTTTGGAACTCTCTTCCCGGGGAAGCTAGGCTGGCTCCCTCCTTGATGGGCTTTCGGAAGCAGGCTAATTTTTTTTTGTTCCAGCAGGACTTTGGAGAATAGTCTGGCCCTCCATCTATGTTAACGACTTATAATTTTTTCATGTATTTTAAACGTTTAATGTTTTAATATTGGGGTGTGTGTGTACACTTTGCCAAAGTGCTGGTTATGACCTATAAAGCCCTATATGGCTCGGGTCCAGGTTATTTAAAAGACCGTATTCTCCCTTATGAGCCTGTCCGTGCTTTGAGATCTTCTGGAGAGGCCCTTCTTTCAGTCCCACCTTCTTCACAGGCACGCTTGGTGGGAACATGGGAGAGGGCCTTCTCGGTGGCTGCTCCGGTGCTCTGGAACTCTCTTCCCAGGGAAGCTAGGCTGGCTCCCTCCTTGATGGGCTTTCGGAAGCAGGCAAAAACTTTTTTGTTCCAGCAGGACTTTGGAGAATAGTCTGGCTCTCCATCTATGTTAACGTCTTATAATTTTGTTGTGTATTTTAAATGTTTATGGTTTTGTTTCTCCCCCCCCCCATGTATATTTTAAACTTTGTAAGGCCGCCTTGAGGCCCAGCATTGGGCAAAAGGCGGGATACAAATAAATATAATAATTTATTTATTTATTTATTTATTTATTTATTACATTTTTATACCGCCCAATAGCTGAAGCTCTCTGGGCGGTTCATAATAATAATAATAATAATAATAATAATAATAATAATAATAATGTAACGGCTCTGGTGCATGTAGAAAATCAAGGTTCACATGAAATGCCTATCTAGTAACTTGTTCCCTCAACCACCGTTCTATTTTATAATAGTAACTATGTGACTGAAGTCCTTGGCAGGATCTACACTACTGTTTTAAAATGGTTTATAACAGTAGTGACAACTGTTGGGGCCCAGGGTGCACCCAGGGACAACCCCAGGAAAAAAGGCCAGTGTAGAAATGGCCATGCACAATAGAAGGTGCCAATGGGTTAGGGAATCTCTAGAGCATTCCATCAGATTTGTTTTGGGTAAATCACAGAGATCTGCAAGCAGCCTTTTTTGAGAAGGGCTGAGAGCCGCCCTCCCACTGGTGCCTGGAGTTGTTCCTCCTCTTCACCATTGGATGTCGCTTGCTCATCTGCCTCCCGCTCATTCCCAGGCAACAGTGGTGGACCAGCAGCAGGAGTAGTGGATGCCACTCCATATTTGCTTGCATAACAACAACAACAACAACAACAATAATAATATTTCTTACCCCCTCTCTGTTCTGATCGAGGCGGGGAACAACAATAAATGATAAAATACATAAAACTGAATTAAAACATAATATACATAGTTAAAAACATCCTAAAAACATTCTAAAAACATCTTAAAATTCCACTAGATAGGCCAGCCAGAAGTTGTTGTTTATTTGTTCAGTCGCTTCCGACTCTTCGTGACTTCATGGACCAGCCCACGCCAGAGCTTTCTGTCGGCTGTCGCCACCCCTAGCTCCCCCAAGGTCAAGTCTGTCACCTCCAGAATCTCATCCCTCCATCTTGCCCTTGGTCGGCCCCTCTTCCTTTTGCCTTCCACTTTCCCTAGCATCAGCCTCTTCTCCAGGGTGTCCTGTATCAGTCTTTATAGCTTTCTTGAATGCTATTAGACAAGTTGACAAGTCTCCTCTGGCAGGCCATGCCACCGTCTAGGATCAGCAGAAGAGAAGGTCCTCTGGGTAACAGATGCTAATCTAGTTTTTGCTAGATGAAGTAGATTTTCCCCAGAGGACCTGAGTGTGCGGGGCGGATTGTATGGGAGGAGGCGATCCCGCAGGTAGCCTGGACCCAAACCATGTAGGGCTCTAAAGGTAAAGTCCTACATGGCCTTCAGAGAACCAGGCTGCATGTAATAGCAATGATGGGAAACTGTGAGAAGGTAGAAGGTCCCACTGATGGTGTCTTCACCAAGGACCCTCAAGAAACTGAGGCCTGCACTGTTCAAGGGTACCTGCTAAGTTACCTTCATGAGGGAGCTGGAAAAAACTGAGGAGGAAGGTAGGAGCTTTGGGTGTCCCAGATGCCAGCGTGGCTTCTTTCCACACTGGGACCACAAGTCCTTGTATCCTTGCGTAGTAAGCAGCACTACTGGTGTGTTTCCTGCTGAGAGAGAGATGGCCCCTGCCTTTCCTAATAATGGTACATGCCATGCAATTTTGCTTCTGAGGAAGGCTGGGGCTTGTAGTCCCAGTCCAGTCTTAAGCATGAAAAGATGGTGGGCTGAGGGCTGGCACTCTCGAAATGGCCACTGCCATCTTCTCTGGCCAAAGGGAAGCTAATGGGGACACATGGGGAGGAGCAGGTGGAAACAGTACGGACACTTTTGCCATTTCCTCTCTCCATCCCTTTAGATTGTAATCCTCAGAGCAGGGAGTGTGTTGTTTGCATTGATCTGTAAGCTGCTCCGGCAGTGTCTTCAGCTTAAGAGAGGACAATAATAAATGCTTTAAAGAAATGCAATGAAAAGAGGGGAATTAATCCTTCCTTAACCCTGGTGTGGTTCCATCTAATGATGGGTGAAGTCCCTTTGTTCCAGAATTGGCTCAGGATTGATTAGTTTTTTTAGCAGCCCCTCAGAAGAGCCTCGTGTGGCGCAGAGCAGTAAAGCAGCAGTTTCTGCAGCTGAAACTCTCCCCACGGCCTGAGTTCGATCCCAGCGGAAGCTGGTTTCAGGCAGCCGGCTCGGGTCAACTCAGCCTTCCATCCTCCCAAGGTTGGTAAAATGAGTACCCAGTTAGCTGGGGGGAAAGGTAATAACGGCCGGGGAAGGCAACGGCAAACCACCCCGCTATATGGCCTGCCAAGAAAACATCAGCAAAAGCTAGCGTCCCTCCAAGAGTCAGTAAGTGCTTGCACGAGAGGTTCATTTCCTTTTTTTCAGAAAAGGAAGGGCATCAGTTTCCCAACCATTCTTTCCTGGCTTGTGATGGTGGCACATCCACACAGGTAATACTATTCCCGTTCCTTATTTTTATTTCCCCCCCTTTGGGAATTGTACTTTGGTTTCACTTGCTTTGGAACCACACCAGAGACAAGGCAGAGATTAAGCTGCCTGGCATCCTCCACTCCCCAACCACTATAGTTGAAACCAATAGATGGTTTTAGATCTGGACATGGTGGACAACAGCCATTACAAGCCAAAAATTCTTTTACTAAATGCAGTTTGTTAGGAAAATGCTCCGAAGAGAAGAAAACTCCCCAAAATATCCAACATACAGGAACAGTTTTTTTCAGCAGCCTATCTCCAGCGGCAGCTCCTGAGAAAGGATTATAACAAATTCAAAACATCGAGCCTTTTTGCATATGCATATGAACTATTAAATATTTTAGCCATTTTCAGCAGCACTAGAGCTAGTCTCTCATTCATTATCTGTTCAGTGGTGCTTCTTTTCCCTGCCAACTACACATGGCGGAAAACAGCCATACAAGGTTTAAGGTTCTGCTTCTAGCATACAAAGGCCTAAACAACTTGGGAGCAGGATACCTGAGAGAGCGCCTTCTCTCCTACCAACCAGCCTGGTCACTGAGGTCATTAGAGGACGTGCTCATGTGAACCTGGGGCCAAATTTTATTTATTTATTTATTTATTTATTTATTACATTTCTATACCGCCCAATAGCCGGAGCTCTCTGGGCGGTTCACAAAAATTAAAAACATTCAAAGTATAAAACAACAGTATAAAACCATACTAGAAAATACAATATAAAAGCTCAACCAGATAAAAACAGCAGCAATGCAAAATTACAAATTTAAAACACCAAGTTAAAATTTATTTATAGACTGTTAAAATACTGAGAGAATAAAAAGGTCTTCAGCTGGCGATGAAAAGGAGCACAGTGTAGGCGCCAGGCGGAGCTCTCTGGGGAGCTCATTCCACAGCCGGGGTGCCACAGCGGAGAAGGCCCTCCTCCTGGTAGCCACCTGCCTCACTTCATTTGGCAGGGGCTCACGGAGAAGGACCCCTGAGGATGACCTTAGGGTCCGGGCAGGTACATATGGGAGGAGGCGTTCTTTCAGATAGCCTGGCCCTAAGCCATGTTAATACCAGTACTTTGAATCGGGCGTGGACCTGGACTGGCAGCCAACGAAGCTGGAAAAGGACTGGTGTGATTCCAAATTGGAATCCACCAGGAGAAGAGCCTTTAGTGTGGTGGCCCCTTCCCTTTGGAACTCCCTGCCCCTGGAGGTCAAGCAGGTGCCAACAACGTGCTGCTTTCAGTGCCTCCTGAAAACAACTCTTTTCCAGGAAGCATTCCTCAAATGACCAGCCACAATCTTTTGTACTGGTATTCAGTTTTAAATTGAACAATGTGCTGTTTTAAACCTTTATAAATAAAATAAATAAATAAATATTATTTTATTCCTATGGTCACCACTCCAGAACTTATTTTAGAAATGAATGGTGTATGTATATCTTGTAAATAAATAAACTGTGAATGAAAATATAAAATGTCTCTGTGAAACCATCACTTGCATTTAATACATTGCATGTCTACGCTGAGTAATAGCCAAAGCTCGCTGGGTGGTTTACAAAGATGAAAAACCCTTAAAATCCAATATTGTATTATGTAATATAATACAAACTATGTTTACATACAGAGAGCACGCGCACGCACACACATATATACACACACACACACACCTAAACAACGTTTAACAATCATGAACCTACCCATACACTGCGCTCTACATCTAAGGCCCTCCTCCGAGTGCCTACTCCAAGGGAAGCTTGGAGGATGACAACAAGGGAGAGGGCCTTTTCAGTGGTGGCCCCACCAATTATGGAATGATCTCCCCAATGAGGCTCACCTGGCACCAACACCGTTATCTTTCAGGCGCCAGGTCAAGGCTTTTCTCTTCTCCCAGGCATTTAACAGCATTTAACAACATATGCTGAGTTTGCTTATTTTTAACGGACCCCGGAATAGCTGTGTTTATAAGGATACTGTTGTTTTTATGCTTTTTATGTTTTTAAACTTTGTATATTTGTTTTTAACGTTTTCTGTTTTAAACTTTTGCAAACCACCCAGAGAGCTTCAGCTATGGGGTGGTATATAAATGCAATCAATCAATCAATCAATCAATCAATCAATCAATAAATAAATAAATAAATAAAATAAGGAATCCAGAACCTGATTGGAAAGCCTTCTCATATGGTGCCAAATACCTGAGAGTAAAGGAAGATCTTAACATCTCAATGTTAAGATATCAATGTTGGTGCAAGGAAGGTATCTCTGGGGAGATCATATACAAGGGGATACCAGCAAGAGCCTCGTGTGGCGCAGAGTGGTAAAGCAGCAGTTTCTGCAGCCGAAACTCTCCCCACGGCCTGAGTTCGATCCCAGCGGAAGCTGGTTTCAGGCAGCCAGCTCGGGTCGACTCAGCCTTCCGACTCTGTGGCATGGAGTACTTGGGGTCCACTTCAGCTGATCCACCAGCTACGGCCTTTCCTGGACAGGGACAACCTAGCCACAGTAGTACATGCACTGGTAACTTCCCGATTAGACTACTGCAATGCACTCTATGTGGGGCTGCCCTTGAAGACGATGCGGAAATTGCAGCTAGTGCAAAATGCAGCAGCTAGACTGCTGGCAGGTACATCTTACAGAGCCCACTTAGCACCAGTTTTAAAGGAACTGCACTGGCTGCCTATACGCTTCCAGTCAGAATTCAAGGTGCTGGTAATGACGTTTAAAGCCCTAAACGGCTTGGGACCTTGATACTTGAGAGAGCGCCTCTCCTGAGACCTTAGATCTGTTGGAGGAGCCCTTCTCCACATCCCACCAATGCAACATATACGTTATGATGGGACAAGGGAGAGGGCTTTCTCTGTGGTGGCCCCCCAACTGTGGAATGCCCTCCCCTTGGAGGCCCGATTGGTGCCAACATTGATTGCATTTCGACGCCAAGTAAAAACATGGCTTCTTAACAAAGCCTTTGCTGGCTAAACTCACTGGCAGATTATTTTAACAGTTTTAACTGCATCTACTGTTTTAAAATTATATATTGTTTTAACTTGGATTATGGTTTAATTTGTTTTTAACTGTGTATATTTATTGTTTTATACTGTATGTTTTTATCTGTATGCCGCCCTGAGATCTTAGTGATATAGGGCGGGATATAAATATTTTAAATAAATAAATAAATAAATAAATACCTCCCGAGGTCGGTAAAATGAGTACCCAGTTAGCTGGGGGAAAAGTAATCACGGCTGGGGAAGGCAATGGCAAACCACCCCGGTATAAGGCCTGCCAAGAAAACGTCAGCGAAAGCTGGTGTTCCTCCAAGAGTCAGTAATGACTCAGTGCTTGCACGAGAGGTTCCTTTTCTTTCCTTCACCACCAAGAAGGACCTCTCCCTTGTTTCCACCTTCCAAGCCTTCATCAGAGGATGCACCCGAAGGAAAGCCTTAGATGATGAGAATGGAATATGGGTAGGATAATTGATAGACTGAAATTGAGCAGAAGACCGTTTGGATGTTCTATTCATATAGTTTGCCACAATTGATGAGTGTTTCATTGACAGCCAGCAGTTAACTTTCAAGAAGAACTGGCGGTATGCCTTCCAACTAGTTGGCTTCGGACCCTTGGATTGCTGAATGCTGACCATGCCTCCTACCAGCATTCCAAGCTACCAAAACTCTGGGGTGATGTCTGGGAGTCATTTGCCAGCCCACCTGGAATGAAGACATGAGCCTTAAAGTATGGGGAAGAATGGGCATTTGGGCACACATTGATTTAATTAAGAATCTGCAACAAAGAAAGAGTTGGGTAAGCTTCATTTCACCCCCAACTGACCAAAGGATGGTCAATACAGAGCTGCCCAAGATTTCTGGTAAAGTTCTACTCTCTCTCTCTCTCTCTCTCTCTCTCGTACATCTGTAATATGGAAGGGAGAGAAGACTTCTCTGAACTGAAGGAGCTGAAAGTTGCCACAAGACTCCATGTGCTCCAGTTTTGGCATTAATTTTAGAAATACATCAAGGAACAGTGGGACCAGGCCAGAGGAAAGCCACGAGAGAACAGAAAAAAGTGAGCTTGGGGACTCTGTTTGTCCCTGAAAGGAAGCCATGTGTTGTTATAAGGAGCTCGGTTAGGGAAAATTGAGCCAGTGTGGTGTAGTGGCTAAAGTGTTGGACTGGGAGTCGGCAGATCGGGGGTTCTAGTCCCCACTTGGCCATGGAAACCCCCTGGGTGACTTTGAGCCAGTCACACACTCTCAGCCCAACCCACCTCACAGGGTTGTTGTTGTGAGGATAAAGTGGAGAGGAGGGGGATTACGTACGCCGCCTTGGGTTCCTTGAAAGAAAAAAGGCGGGATATAAACGCAATAATAAATAAAATGCCGCAGCCACAAGACAATTCAAGGCTGAGCCTCACTTCTAGGCTTGTGCGATGGCCAACCCAGGCTCCAGTCAGAGTTCTCTCACTGCCTGCACTGATGCTGGCAGACGTGGCCCCCTTTTCCAGGATGCCTCTGATTAGGGTGACCAACTGTCAGGATTTCCCCGGATTTGTCCTGGTTTTTGTTCTTTCCATGGTGTCAGGGGGGATTTTCTATAATTTTCAATAATGTCCTGGAATGACACACCTTCCCCTTTAAGGCTGCCATTAGCATGGCAGGAGGGAGTGACATGCTTTCTTGAGGCACATCATTCCCCCACCCCTAGCTCCAATTGAGGTCTTAAAGGGGAAAGTGGGTCATTCGTGGACATTATCGAAAAGGCCCCCATTGGAGTGGATGGTGGTGGTGCAGAATGAAATCCTTTCCCCTCTTCCACTCGGGTTCTTTAAGGTGGCGGGGGAATAACGTACTTTCTGCAGGACTCAGAAAGCTGCTTCCCCACACACACACTAGGTGTCCTCTTTTTCGGTTTCCCAAATATGGTCACCCTACCTCCGATGCTACTGCCCCCTCCCCGTTTTAAATGAAGGCTCCACGTAATCCTCGCAGCCAGCCAGTTGGCCCCTTTCCAAATGAGCCGTTGAATGGCAAACGGGGAGATACACGCGGATAAAATGAGCTCGTCATATTGATTTTTCTAAACCAATATGGCACTGACGCTGCCTCCTCCTGCCATTTGCCTCCTCTGCCAGAAGGCATTTGCACTCCTTCCATCATTTTAATTAGACATTACACCTGACACAAATGCCGACTTGATTAACCTTAAAGGAGTTGGAAGAGGTCTTTGCAATCGTTAACCGGGGGGGGGGGGGCGCCTGGCATATTATAACTCACGCTTAACATGGCCTGTTGCACAAACGCCCCGCTTCCTTGCCGCGTTTGCTGCAGCTGCCATGCGGTCTTATAACATCTACCGAGAGCTCTTTTATGGGTCTTTCCCCCATCAGAAAGCAATAAAGGAGAGGTTTTAGAGAGAAATCGCTCTGGACTGGCAGACGAGGCATTTTAATGTTTACCCTAAAGTGCACCTTTTCTGTAGTGTTTACAGAGGAGGAGGAGGAGGAGGAGGAGGAAGAGGAAGAGGAGGAGTCTTCCTCAGGTGCTTGGGTTTTTGAATGGATCAGCAGATACATCCTGAGCAAGCAGTGAGGGTTCCCAGCTGGAATTGTGTGGGATGGAACTATGTCCCTCCTTTGTGCCTTTTCTTCTCCCAGTTGGAGATAGGAAGAGGAAATGCAAGAGAGCCCATTGCTAGTCCCTTAACTCTCGGAGTTGTGCATTTTCTGAATGGATCCCGGGGGAAAGGAGAAAGCCTAAAACAGCTCTGAAAGCTGTGATCCAAAGGCTCCATTGATGCAGCCGGCTGGACAGAGGGCAGGAGGAAGATGCTTTCAGGTAGTAGTTTAGGATCAAAGCTGGGGGAATTTGCTCCCCCTGCGGACTGTATTCACATAGCATGTTGCTTTCAGAACTGGGAGAGACAGACACACACACACACACAGGCCATTTCTACACCAGCCCAAAAATGTAGAACCAAGTCCCTGTGCAAGGACTTGTAGAACCAAGTCACGACCAAGTCCCTGTGCATCCAAATGATGCACAGGGACTCCTGGGGGCAGGGGGGGGGGACCAGCACGGGTTTTCCCAGGGCTTAAATAACCCCTGGGAAAATCCGAATCTTCCCACAGTCTCGGGATTGTCTTGAGGCCGTGGGAGGTGTGGCCGCCTGTCCCAGTTTCTTCCCTCCTCCCTGCTAGTAGCAGGGAGCGGTAGAGGGAAGGAACCAGGCGGGGGGGGGGGAGAGGGGTCATGCACACATGCACTCTGTTCCTTTAAAAATAAAATGGTGGGCACAACACCCTCCTTCCTCCTGGCATGTCAGGCCCACATGTGGACTAAAGGGAAAACTCAGGATCACGAGATCGCGAGATCCTCCTCCCTCCCTCCCTCTACACCAGGTTGGTGTAGAAATAACCAGAGAGAGAGAGATCAAAAAGGGGGAGAGAGAGAGGTGGGTTTCTGTCTTGGATTCACTAATGGGCTGCTGTTGCATGGTCTGCCCACTTCCACTTCACCCCCCCCCCCCGAATTGTCTAAGATCTCTGCACAGGAACAACTGTTGTTTTCGGTGCCGAAAACGCCCCCAGGTCAATGATTGGTTAGAACATGAGGTTTGAAATTTAAGAGAGAGGGAGCGATAAAGAAGAAAGGGGGCACATGCGACATCCTGCAACTCTTTTACAATGTGAAAAACAAAAATATACATCGGGAGAAAGAAGAAAATGATGAAGATACAATGTTAAAAGATGAGTGCCATGTGTCCCAAACAGTAGTTGTAACCCTTCAATAACACCCTCCTTGTCTGAAACCCTGGAGAGCCATTGCTGCCAGTCAGTGTTGGCAATACTGGGCTAGATTAACTGATACTCTAAATCCCTCTGTCTCTGTCATTTGTTCCCATGCTATTTGTCCTCTGCTAGTCAGAGCCCTGGCTCTTTGCAAGTACATACAGTGAGGCAGGCAATAGAATAGTCAGTTTGGTAAGCAGACGGTTAAGCAGACAGGTTCCAGTCCAATGAGGGTTGTTTCCTGCAGCTTTGAAGTTATTAGTGGGAGCTGATATAGCTAAAGCCACTAGAACTCCACCTAACACCTGCTTCTTGTCAGAAGCTCGTCAGATGTCCTCCTTATGAGAAAGGCCCAACTCATGAGCAGTCCTCTTCAGTAGCTGAGCACCCCTTCACCTGGAAACCATCATGCCATGGACTCTAAGGTACCTGTGTTCTCAGGAGGCTATGTGGTGGCCCAGCAACTTTCTCTGCATTTGAAACTGAACTCTCACCTTCTCTAGGTAGCCAATCCAAAGGCCTCACCCGTAGGGGTCCTGGATCATATTGGCTAGTGCCAGGGTCTTCTGAGGGGCCAACTGGCTCTGATGGTCCTGGCTCCTCCTCTGAAGATGACTCCAGTGGTGGTGGCATGACCTCTTGCACCATGACACTATTGAGGTGCATGCACACATTCATATATCTCTGCAGAAAGAGCAATCTTGATTTGATGATTCTGCATTCTTGTGCAAATTGGTGTGTGTGTGTACACTCCCATGCAGTGGCAAAACACTGGACAAGAAGTATCTTGTTACAGCCATAATGAACAAGCACTTGAGGATCACACGTCAAGAGCATATGGAATAGTCTCTGTTTTGTACTAACTATACCAATCTCTTCCCTGAAATACCCTACACGCACTCACACAAAGGCAAACCGTTGTCCTGCTTTCACCATTGCCAGCTTCATAATTAGAGTCTGCAACCTCTGGACTTCTTCTCCTCCAATGGATGAGCTGCTAAAAATACAACCCCTGTGGGTATCTATTCAACTTCTATTTCTGTATTTTTATATTTCCCCTTTTCTTTTTTTATCCACAAACCAATTCAAGGAGAAGGCAGAAGGATGCTGTGATCATGAAGACAGAACTCAGCTATATCCCTTTTTTCTTCCAATTGCACAAAATTATTGGCCTATTGCTCGTCAACTTTCTCATCAGGCTTTCTCAACTGAACGTTGATGTTGACGACCAACAGCCTTTTGTGGTCTTTTGATAACAGATTCCCATCCTCCGATGAGTACAGAGACCTTTGCTGTTGTCCCCAAAGGCTGCAAATAAGGATGTGGCACAGCTACAACTGCTGTGGGTTACAAAAGATGGGGGGGGATCTACACTCCTGCTTTAAAGCGCTTTATAACAGTTTTGACAACTGTTGGGGCCCAGGACACACTGCGTGTACAGTTTTCAAAACGTTTTCAAAGTGCTTTAAAGAGCTTTAAAAGCCATAGTGTAGATCCCCCCCTGGAAGCACTCCAGATCTCCTGGCTAATGAAGATTCCGTCATTCAGATGGCACGAAAGAGATTCATGGTCCATGACAAAAATGATTCCTAGCAATTTCCTCCAAAGTGTACACTTTTCAAGAGCTGCTGGATCTGTGCTCCTCTCCCCCATGTGGAGAGGCATTCAACTGAAGTTTACACCTTCTGAGTAGAGCCTGCCAAGCCTCTTGATCTTCTTTGCAGCTCGGCAAGGGCCTGATGCTGCTTGGAGGCCGTCCACCCTTGTCTGGAGAGCCATCGTTGCTCACAATAGAGGCTCCAAAAATTGTGTGTTTCCTACATTGCATAAATGGCCACCATAACAGTCACACAATATTAAAGGCATGAATGGAATGATCACACCTCTAATCTCTGAGCAAATGGAGGCTTTACGGCTGCCGTTTACGCAACATAGGAAATACGCAATTCCTGGAGCCTCCAGTGTTGCATAAAATGGAGGATCCGGATGAGGGTGGAGCGAGCTGGATCCAGTAAGGATGGATGCAGGGGACTCTGTTGGACTCCCAGATCCAGTCGGGCAGGAGCAACGTCCCTACTTCCAAGTACTTTCAGGTCCTATACTGGTTCTGCCCATGCAGGCTGGCCATTGCATTCTCCTGGACAGGAAGTACTGCAAGAAGAAGGAGCCTTACTCAAGCAGCAAGGCTTTCCTGGGTTCTGACATGTTTGGGTAGTCTTGCTTCTTCTTCACTCTGGCTCCGGCTCTTCGGCCCTGACTTCTCATTTGCTCCTTGGCTCTGGCGTGTGACTTGCCCTGTTGTTCTGACTTACCCTTCACTTCTGACTAATCCCGCCTAACCTGCTCGCGGACTCCTAGCTCACCTCAAAGTGTTGCCCACAGCCCAGCTCTGATAACAGCTAAGCATTAGGTTCATCATGGGGGTAGGTAATAGGGGTGTGCATGGACCCCTCGATCTGTCCCGTGGACCGATCCGAAAATTTCGGATTGGCCCACTCTGCTCCGCGCTGCTCCGCCCATAGTCCGCTCCTCTTCGCCGCCGAGCTCCGGCTCCGAATCGGAGCTCCACAGTGGAGGGGAGTGGCGCCTCCCTCCTCTCCCTTACCTGCAGAGACCAAGGGGGAGGGGGGCCTTACCTGCATCCGTCCACAGTTCCTGATGCAAGTGCGGCCTAGACTTCCTGGTTGAGCCGCGGGCTCAATTGAAGAAGCCAAGGGACCGCGGACGGACGCAAGTAAGGGGTTTTACCAGGCCCCCCCACTGCCGCTGCCTGTGTAGCAACGGCGGCAGAGCCTGGTAAGGGACCAAGGGGGAGGGGGGCCTTACCTGCATCCGTCCGCGGTCCCTCAGCTTCAAGTGTGGCCTAGACTTCCTGGTTGAGCCACGGGCTCAATTGAAGAAGCCGACGGACCGCAGACGGATGCAGGTAAGGGAGAGGAGGGAGGGTGGGTTTACCGGGCCCTGCCGCTGTCGCCGCAGGGGCAACAGCGACAGCGGCAGGGCCCGGTAAACCCCACTTACCTTTCTTGCGGAGCTCCGGATCGAGGCGAAGGATCCGCCTTCACCTCGATCCACTCCGCAACACTCCACCGGCCCCCCAATCTTAGCACATCCCTAGTAGGTAAGGATTTGTGTGTTGCAGGAGGAAGCAGTAAATAAGACGCAGACACAGAGCTCGGGTTAAACTTAGGCCTCTTTATTTATTATTACATAGCTACATCCTGTCTTTAGCCTAACCCTCATTGGACTGGAACCTGTCTGCTTACCAAACTGACTATTCTATTGCCTGCCTCACTGTATGTGCTTGCAAAGAGCCAGGGCTCTGTCTAGCAGAGGACAAATAGCATGGGAACAAATGACAGAGACAGAGGGATTTAGAGCATCAGTTAATCTAGCCCAGTATTGCCAACACTGACTGGCAGCAATGGCTCTCCAGGGTTTCAGACAAGGAGGGTGCTATTGAAGGGTTACAACTACTGTTTGGGACACACGGCGCTCATCTTTTAACATTGTATCTTCATCATTTTCTTCTTTCTATCAATATATATTTTTGTTTTTCACATTTATTTATTATTACATAGCTACATCCCTCCCGGATCTTCATGTGACAGTGCGGGAATTAATTCTGACTCAGGCTACTTTGCCTGTCATTATCGGCAAGCCACACTCCAAGCTAGAAGCCGGTTAACCCGGCTCCCTGCTTATCTGTCACCTTGTAAGTGTGGGGAGACCGCCCTGGTTCACCCCCGCTTGCTGCCATAACGACAGCAAGTAGATGGAACGGGAGGGTCTCCAAAGGCACACCATATCCTGACACGTAAGCCGCGGAGCCCCACAGAGCAGGCCGTCTGGATATGCCATTCACGCAGAAAAAGGGGTGTCAATGTGCTTACCGTCCCTAGCTAAACTTATACAATTCCCACACATACCTGCTTTCCACAAATTCACCTATTTATTCACCCTTCCTCATAAAACCTCCAGTATGAAGTAGGCGAAAACCCGGGGGGGGGAATTCCTACTTAGCCCCCTCTCCAAAGAGAGTGACTGGCTAATCCCATACTAGAAAAGTGAGGGAGGGTGGGGTCAGCGACCCCAAAGAGGCCGAGTGCTGGCGAGCGCTGGTTATATAGAGCAGTCCCTCCCCAGTCCCCCACATGACCCAGGATCCAATGGGGGAGCGTTCATTTCACTCCTCCCCAAACACAACTGCTGGCTCCCACTCAAACTCACGTTGGGCGTTGGGCGGGCTTCTCCTTGATAAATTCAGTTATATAAACGTATGCAAAATAAAATACTGTCCAAAAATGTGCATTTTCCCCATAGGCTAAAACATGAAAATGCACATTTTTGTGTGTGTGTGTGTGGGGGGGTGTCACCCCAAACATGGCATCTGTAACACTCACGGTGCAGCAATGGTGGAAGCCCACAAGCTGACTTGACTCAACCTGTGCTGAGTCAGGTGAGCTCTCGGACAAGTGAGCTTGAGTCTGGGGTGGGGTGGGGTGGGGGGGTGAGCCAGTGAAAAATTGCCGACCCCCCACCTCAAAAACGGATTCCTCCAACTTCCCTATTTGGGACGTGTTTGCATTTTACTAGAGCCTCGTGTGGCGCAGAGTGGTAAAAGCAGCAGTTCCTGCAGCTGAAACTCTCCCCACGGCCTGAGTTCGATCCCAGCAGAAGCTGGTTTCAGGCAGTCGGCTCGGGTCGCCTCAGCCTTCCATCCTCCCGAGGTCGGTAAAATGAGTACCCAGTTAGCTGGGGGAAAGGTAATCACGGCTGGGGAAGGCAACGGCAAACCACCCCGCTATAAGGCCTGCCAAGAAAACGTCAGCGAAAGCTGGCGTCCCTCCAAGAGTCAGTAATGACTCAGTGCTTGCATGAGAGGTTCCTTTCCTTCCTTGCATTTTTACTGGCTCTTGGCATGTTCTGTTGGTTTAATACTGCCTGCTCTATTTATATTGTTTGTTTCATTTTTTATGATTCATCTTATCTTGTCGTTAGCCAACTTGTACCCATGCTAAAAGGTGGGTTAAACATAGATAAATAAATATTTAAATGACAAATCGATGTAACAGTTAATATGCTGCCTCTGTCCAGGATAGTACTTTACTGAGTGGAAGAGCGGAGGGGGGGGGGATGAGGGCGTCTGTCATGCTTATGTATCTGAGTTAGAAGCATAGATTGGATAAAGCTCCTTCTCTCCATGGATACACACATCCGATCTGTGTATCTGTCACGGTACATCCAGATCTGTGTGGTGAGGATTTACATAATAAAGGTAAAGAACAAATTGATTGGATATGGTGATTCATGCTTCACAGCTGAGGGGGTTAGCAGGGCCAGCCAGAATATAAGTGAACCAAAGAAGGGGCAGATGGAAAGGAGGAGGGATGTGGAATTTTGACAATCGCTTCTTGCTGGAAACGGCGATCTGTTTTACTTAGTTACCCAGGTACGGAAATCCAAGGTAAACTTTGCAGAACTTGAGCATATGACCTCCAAAGTTCTACAGATGAGGTGGGGGACCAGATGGAGAGAGGGCGACTAAAATGATGAAGGGGCAGGAACATCTCCCCTATGATGGAAGGTTGCATCAGCTGGGATTGTTTAGCTTGGAGAAGAGGCTGAGGGGAGACATGATAGAGGTGTACAAAATGATGCCTGGTGTGGAGAATGAGGATAGGGAGACATTTTTCTCCCTCTCTCAAAATACTAGAAGCCGGGGTCCTCCCATGAAGCTGATTGGTGGGAGATTTAGGACAGATAAAAGGAAGTCCTGCTTCACACAGCACATAGTTAAGTTATGGATCTCACTACCACAGGATGTGGTGATGGCCTCCAATCTGGATGGCTTCAAAAGGGGGTTGGATAAATTCCTGGAGGCGAAGGCTATCAATGGCTACTAGCCCTGATGGTTGTGTGCTATTTCCAGAATTCGAGGCAATAAGCCTGTGTGCACTAGTTGCTGGGGAACATGGGTGGGAGGGTGCTGTTGCACCATGTCCTGCTTGTTCATCCCTGGCCGATGGCTGGTGGGCCACTGTGTGGACAGAGCGCTGGACTAGATGGACCCTGGGTCTGATCCAGCAGGGCACGTCTTATGTTCTTAACTGTAGTTCCCATCATTCCTGATGTTGTTGGACTCCCAACTCCCATCTTATTGGCTGTTAAGAGTTGGAGTCACAGAACACCTAGAGAGCTAAGGCTCCCTACATACGTACAAGAGAGATGTAATATTTCAAGCGCTGTCTTTTGAAAACCTATGTCAGGGGTGGCCAACTTGAGGCCCTCCAGATATTTTGGCCTACAATTCGAATCAGTCCTAGACACCACAGCCAATGGTGAGGAATGATGAGAGTTGTAGGCCAAAATATCTGAAGGACACACTGCTGACCATGCGTTGAGCGTAGGACAAATTGTCCAGTCACTTTTTGATAGAAAACCCACTTGATTCAAGACTATATCCAAGGCTTCTTCTAAGCACACATGTGCTTGTGCACAGCAGTAAAACACCACACAACATGGAGGTGATTTTTATTTGTTTACTAGTTGGTTGATTTGTCTACCAACTTGGAAGTACCTCATGCCCTGTTTACTGTGGTGGTCAGACAGACTTCCAGGGATCTAGCGGCATGGTCAAGTCCAAAAGCAAAGTCATTATGTAGTCAAAGACAAAGATCCAGGAGAAGCAGATAAGAGTTGAGTTAGTAGAGAAATACAAGGCAGGAGTCAGACATCGTTCCAGCACGTATTGTTTGGAACTTAAGGCTTTTAAGCCTGAGCCTTCAAAATCCCACCACGAGCACACCTGAAGGACATCAGTACCATCTGAGATAAGGTCTATTCGGGAGCAGGGCCTTGTTCATGACTGTACCTTTACTCAGACATAGTCCTTATTCCTCTGGTGGACACTTCTGTATCTGCATCTGTGCTGCCTAGGTGGTCTTTCAGCCTCTGATTCTTAGAGGGCACTATGTCATCAGGGTTAGGATCAATGGCCCTCTCCCCCATGGCCCCATAAGGCTCCTGATATGCCTCAACAGCTTCTAAATCTTTGGGCTCAGGCAGGGTTTGGAGGAGAATGGCTCCAGCCTGGAAAGGTGTGATAGATCTTCACAGGGCAGAGCTTTCTCACCTTCATGCCACTGGTGGTGCCTCACAAGAGATACAAAGATGCATACAAGGCTCTCCCAGATTTCAGGTGTTCCACCTGAATATGACTACCATCACATTATATGGGGAGCGACTGTTTTATCAGTGGTGGCAAGGGCTATATCTATACTACTTGCTTTATAATAGTATCGAAATGCACTGATAACTGTTGGGACACAATCCACATTCGATATACCACTTTCAAATGTGTGTGTGTGTGTGTTTATGGTTTTAAATTTTGTATGTTGATTTTTAATGTTCAATGTTTTTAATCTTTGTAAACCACTCAAAGAGCTTTGGCTATGGGGCAGTATATAAATGATGATGATGATGATGATGATGATGATGATGATGATGATGATATCCTGGTTTTTATTCCACATTTGTAATGATTTGACACAAGGTGTGGATCTGGCCAAGAAGAGCAAAGGAAACAAAAGTTGCTACGAATTCTAATGGTACAGAGTTTGGAAATTAAAAACAATAATGGGGAAATGAAGGGCCCTTGATGTATCGGTTCCACTTCAGAAATCAAAACAGTTATTTTGGAATTCCAGATTCTGGGAAGAAATTTGGATGGTGGGGGGGATTTTTGTTGTAACTCATGGATTAAAAGAAAGAAAGAATAGACCATCTCCTCCTCCTCCTCCTTCTTCCTATGTAGTTGTTTCTGTCTTTCAGTGAAATCCTTCTTGCTGGGTTGTAGAACGCAGCAACGCCAACCTTGAAGGGCACACTAGAGAGATTGCCAAGGGAAGCCAGGTGGAGAAAAATCCATGGGGATGAACGTGCTGAAAGGCTGTTTTGCAAGGCACCTGCTAGGAGAATCAGCCAAGAGCGAGGAAGGGATATTGAACTTTCAAAACAACAACCAAAAAATAAAAATAAAAAATACTGCAAAGGATAGGAAATAAATTTGCCATCTCTCAGGGGAGAAATCTTCAGGGCAATCTCCCAACGACACCTGAGTTGCAGGATGCTGTGCGAAGGTCATTTTGACTTTCCTTCTAGGTGCTGAGAAAGCTCGTTTTGATGGATTTCAAATGACACATACTCAGAAGAGAAGGGAAGGTGTGTGAGAGAAGGGGAAGTATTTATTCATAGACCTTGTGGGGGGGGGAAGAAGAAAGAAAAACTTACAACCAATTCTGAGATGTTGAGAGCCAGCACACTGCCACAAGCTCAAAGCTAATTCTGAATTTATTTATTTATTTATTTATTTATTACATGTATATACCGCCCCATAGCCAAAGCTCTCTGAGAAGTTTACAAAATTTGGGATCTTTTGGATTAAGAGAGGAATTAAAGGAAGGATCACAGGGGGGTATCACACTGTCTCTCATCCACCCTCACCCAGGCCTTAGCTAGTCCTAAATTTTATCCCGGGATCGTCCCCGGGTCATCCCTGTTCATGTAAATGACATACAGGGGATCCCGGGAGCAGGCAGGGACGACCCCGGGATAAACCTTAGGTCTAGCTAAGGCCCCAGTGTATTTATTTTGGACCAAGGCAGGCTTTTTCTCCTGAGGATTGGTGGAGCTTACAGTGATAGAACATCAGCTCATTGAGCTTGGGAGGAGACATAGTAAAGGTGTTTGGCCTTCCCTAGGCCAATGTCAAGCTGGGAAATCGTTAGTGCTGGCAGAATTGCTAAATTCTCTTAAGGAATTATTCTCAGGAAGGGTGCTAACCACAAGTAGGTACAAATCAGGAGAGAGAGGATGGCCTGGACCCCTACCCCATGAGTCCTGAAATGACCCATAAGTGGCTCACGCCCACAGCACTTCACTCGTGCCCACACAAGTGTAATCAGCATCACTTATGAAAGTTATCCAAGTTTGAACTTCTGAAATATATGGGGCAGAGGAAGACGGTAAGTCCTTAGATTATTTTGCAGTGTCTTCTCTTCTTGTCTCTAGAACCCCGCCTATTCCCCTGTCCCCTTGACAGCTTGCTATTAGGAAGATTTTCTGCATATTAGCTGGAATTAAGTTAAACTGTGCCTTGGAAACTACCCGTTGAGTGACAGCTTTCTCAATGCATCTGAACAAATGAGTCCAGGCCTGTCTCTGACAGATTGTCTTACACTGTCATATTCCACACCGTCTCGTCCCCGTCACACCGAAGGCTGCCTTAACTAGCGTGCGCAGAAATGGATAAGAGGTCCATCAAATGCTGGGCTTTGACATTTTCACACCTGAAGCAAAAAAGACAAAAATATATGACTCCCTTTCCTGGACTGGACTTCTCTTTTTTAATAGCTCACCAAGATGGCGACTAGAGCCAGGAAAGAAGTCACCTTCTTTTGAATCCCATATCTAAGTCTATTTCCAGTGTGAGTTAGTTTACACCAGTTTCCAGTCGACGTCAGTTTCCTGTAAGTTCCTTTATAAGTCCGTTCTGTCCCATTTCCTCATCGATCTGCAAATTTTAGTTTAAAAACAAAACATAATACAAAACTACAAAAAAAATGCTATATACAAAATATGCAATTGTGTGCTCATTTTGCCCTAAAATATGCAGTTTGTGCACATTTTAATATCCAGTACACTTTGGTATATGCATGTTTGGTACTTTTTTTTTGGGGGGGGGAGAGTTGAGAACTGCACCACAAAATTTCTGCATCGCAGCATTCAAATTCTGCAACACAAAAGTGTGATAGCTGTGGAAAAGCAAAGGGTAGCTGGGTTCTCATCTGTGTACGAATCTGGGAAGTTAGAATTAATTTGGTTTGCTTAAAAATGGGGTAACACAGAAATCTGTGTGTCTCTAGCCAGTCTTTCTCCTCACCCCAAATGAGCACCCCAAATCCCTACATACATTAAACATGTAGCAGCTTTTCAACCAGTTATTTCCTTTCAGTGGCTTTTAACTAATGGTTTTTGCTTATTCCAACTCTCATGACTAGGTCTGCTCCCCTTAGGCTGGGGGAAGGAGTTTCTGTAATCAGAATCAGATTCTGAAGCAGAAGAGACAGCGTCAGAAACATACCAGCCTACACGGGAGGTGGGGGAGGTGATTCTCAGGGGCTCGTCACCAGCTGGGGATGAACCTTCACCAGACCTTATCTCTGAAAACATTAACAACACACAGTCTGTGGGAAATCAGTATTCTTCCAAAGGGGGGGGGCACTTCAGGGCTAGCTGATCCTAGAGTCTGCTAAAGGAAGGTGAGAGAAGGTTGGCCTGGCTAGATTCTCGCCAAAGTCTTCTACAGAACCAGTCTCCCTGATGTCAAAGCATTCTAGGAAAAGGCTTCCCATTCTTCTTGAAAGGACAACTGTCTTGCTTAGTTTATGTAGTTTTGCCTAGAGGAAAATACCTAGAGGTTAGACTCTCTTCAGGTGGGAGCAGATGGTTATTGCCTGAATAAAGTTTTGTGGATTGCGTGGCAGACCTCCTTATTGTCTCCCAAGGAGGCAGGAAGTTTTGGGAAACATGACACCAACACTGCCAGCTCTCTTATAATTTTTTTTGCAATATTTCAATCTCTACAATATCCTTTATTGTGGGAATAATAGTCTTCCTTTGCTCTGGTTCACAACTTGTTCTGATTCTCACATCGTCCTTTGGCTCTGATCTCCCAGCTCTGTGTCCTGGACTGGTTTCTGGCTCTAGTCTCTTGTTTCCTACTCCGCGGTTGTCCACAGCTCATTTCTTACAGACAGAGATACGGAGAGAGAGCTCTAACTTCATTAAGGAACTTTGTTATAAATATATCCATAACTTCTTTCCCCTTGCTCTCCTTATCTGATGACTCAGAAAACATAGATATCCCAGGTCTCTATAGGGAAATATTATGTCCATACCACCTGAGATGTAGACAGTAAATTGAAACTCTACTGCACGTATCTCCATCTCATTAAATGAGGTTAATTTAAGGAGGCAGTCAACACTGGAATGAGAACAGTACTTGAGAAGAAGAGATTGAGGGAGACTTTTGCATGCACAATGGACTGGCAACCTCAGCATCTGTCATCACTGGAGACAAAATACCGGGGAAATTAACTTGTTGCTGTTCCTGCTGATGAATGGTGAGTTTCCAATTAGAGTTTTAATTATTACTCATTTTAGGCTCTCTTTTTTTCTGTGCTAGCCATTGTGATGATCATAAAAAATATCTGCAAATACACGCTGTCTGAGCTAGAAAGGGACGAGAATCAAAGGCTGGAGATGTGTGATGAGCAGCTGTATAAAAGGGCTCAACCGAAATTCCTCAGAAGACATTTTTCTTTGAAAAAAACTCAAGATTGTCTTTTCTCACACCCCTAGTAAAAGAAGGCCATGTATTGTGTCCAGTTCTGGGCTCCACAATTCAAGAAGGATGCAGACAAGCTGGAACATGTTCAGAGGAGGGCAACCAGGATGATCAGGGGTCTGGGAACAAAGCCCTATGGACTGAAACAACTAGGCATGTTTAGCCTGGAGAAGAGGATGAGGGGAGACATGATAGCACTCTTAAAATACTTAAAAGGTTGTCACACAGAGGAGGGCCAGGATCTCTTCTCGATCCTCCCAGAGTGCAGGACACGGAATAACGGGCTCAAGTTACAGGAAGCCAGATTCCGCCTGGACATCAGGAAAAACTTCTTGACTGTTAGAGCAGTATGACATGGAACCAGTTACCTAGGCATGTTGTGGTCTCTCCCACACTAGAGGCCTTCAAGAGGCAGCTGGACACCCATCTGTCAGGAATGCTTTAGGGTGGATTCCTGCATTGAGCAGGGGGTTGGACTCGATGGCTTTTTAGGCCCCTTCCAACTCTACTATTCTATGATTCTATGTAGCCTCCCCGCCCCCAATATTATCCACCATTTTTATGTGGTGCCCACCGTTCTTCCCACCCATAAAATTCTCTAGAATTATGCTATGTTTGGGGTATATTTGGAAAATGGAAAATGGCGCCCATGGTGCCAACACGGTTGCTGTTGGTTTCACTTTCAGCAGCAGCAAATCAATATTTACTTACGTATTTATTTATTATGGTTCTGTGTAATAAATACATTCAATTTATTTGTAATGTCTAGGCAACAATAAAGAAACCCCTTAGGAAATAAGACAGAAGCTGTGTTACTGCCATAGCTAATGGTGAACCCATCTGAGAAACTGTTGGATAATTTCTCCTCTCCATGGAGGTACTGAGCAAAATGTTCCACCCCTCCATCCCCATTACTTGACCCACAAAGAGGGAAAAGAATTTTGACAATTTGGCAACAGCTCTATGGTGCCCAAAATAGGGAACTGAGGACAAATCTGGTACATGCAACTGTTTGGTCTTGAAAAGCAACACTGTACTATATTCCAGTGCTATTTCCATAGAGCTGGCTATGCATTTTTATGGGCATTTCCATTCTCGTACTTAGGGAATCTGTCTATTCCCAATCTGTACACACACACCCCACATTCCCCAAACCTACTTAATTACATATTTCTGTCTTCACGTGAACCGCCCAGAGAGCTCCGGCTATTGGGCGGTATAGAAATGTAATAAATAAAATAAAATTAAAATAAATTCATGTATATGTTTGAGCCAATAACCAGGTTGGGACATTTGGGATGTACAAAAGCTGTTGAATAACTAAGATTTGCATCTACCTCTTAGTCCTGGAAGTGCAAAATGGGTCAGTTCATATCAGAATCAGTGAAGATTACATTCCTTCTGCATCCTTAAATAGAGGAATCTCTTTATTTCTGGTTCATACAACTTTTGCATGTCTTTTAAACCCGTAATTACATTCTCTTCTGTCGCCGCTGTGCAAAGGTAGAAAATCTGGCAGCTGGCCTGACTTGGGGTGGGGGGTGGAACCGGTGAAAGCTTGCTGTTCCACCCCCTGCACCCCCAAACAGATTCCTCACCCTGATTTGTCAATCAGCTTCTGAATTAAACATATTCCCATCCTGGGTTAGATGTTTGCATAATGTGTGACCTATGCTCACTCAAAGCAATGTGTCCCATTGCTTTATTTCCTGGGTCAGGATGCAACTATCCCAGTTCAGTTTATCCATTTGTTATATAGTTTTATTTCACATAGGGATTCTTTATTTCAGTGTTATATAGAATGCTCTTAACTGATCTCTCACAGATGTTGGTGGGTCATTTTGACAATGCTGTCAGCGTCCTGCACATCTCCTGCTCCTTTTCTCAGTTTTAGCGTCACAAAATAAACCTCAGAAAACCCGTCTCTTCTGAGGATATGCTATAAAATGCCCACTAGAGGGTGCTGTCCCATTGAAATGTACAGGCCATGTGGCTGCTGCTCTCTTCTCCATTGTGCTCATTTCAAACACAGAAGAGAACCAGGAAGAGAGCTATGGTAAGGAAATGCAATTACCTCCCCTCTGAAAGTCCACGTAGTTTTAGGCAGGTGCCCAGACACACACTGCTTAGCTTTAGCATGGTTGCTACAATTCATGCAACATCCAGACTTTCAGGGCTTCAAGGCTACAGATGCAGTAGTCCACTCCAGCCAGAATTCTTCTTACTTTATTTTATTTATTTATTTATTTATTTATTTATTTATTTATTTATTTATTACACTTATATACCACTCCCATAGCCAGGGCTCTCTGGGCGGTTTACAGAAATTCTAAAATTGAGATAAAAACAAGTATACAAAATTTAAAATTCTAAAACACAGAACATACACACATAAAGCATTAAAAACCATTAAAAAACTAAACATGTGGGTGATGAAGATGTGCCGCCATATGCCTGGGCAAAGAGGAAAGTCTTAACCTGGTGCTGGAAAGATAGCAGCGTTGGCGCCAGGCGAGCCTCGTCAGGGAGATCGTTCCACAGTCTGGGGGCCACCACCGAAAAGGCCCTATCCCTCATTGCCACACTCCGAGCCTCTCTCGGAGTAGGCACCCGGAGGATGACCTTAGATGTTGAATGTAGTCGGGAGAGGCGTTCCATCAGGTATTGTGGTCCCAAGCCTTGTAAGGCTTTATAGGTCAAAACCAGCACCTTGAATTGGGCTCGGAAACATACAGGCAGCCAGTGCAAGTGGACCAGAGCAGGTGTTATATGGTCAAACTTTCTGGTTCCTGAAAACAATCTGGCCACTGCATTTTGCATGAGCTGCAGCTTCCAGGAAAGCAGCTTACCAGGAAAGACTGGAACCAAGGGCCCATCACTCATTTCCCAAGGAGTGCAATTCCTGGAAGAAGGAACAGCTCTTGAGCTATTCACATTCTGAATCTGAGGTTAGGACTGTAATTAAGAACCAGCCCTTGAATAGGATCTTATAATCAGATACGTCCTGCATTGTCGTTGTTAAGCGGATTGAGTAGCTCAACATCAAGCATCTACAAGATTTTACCCAGCAAATCTAAAAAAAGCATAATTTTGCTAAATGTTGTTCTGGCAACTATAGTAATTTTTTCCAATACGATATTGTGAATTTGTGTATATGTGCTTTTAGAGAAGGGAGACCTAGGCTTGAATAGGAAAGTGATGTCATTCATTCGTGATGTAATATGATCCAATTGATCAATGCCCAGTGTCCAATACGGTGGCAGCATTGCTCACTACTTGACGGTTCCAAGCATTTTTTCCCCAAGGGCAGCCCACATAGAGTGTGTTGGAGTGGTCAAGTCTAGACACATGAGTGACTGTGGCCCAGTCTGAATTGGTATACTCATTTTTATCTTAATTTTAGAATTTCTGTAAACTGCCCACAGAGCCCTGGCTATGGGGGTGGTATATAAGTGCAATAAATAAATAAATAAATAAATAAATAAATAAATAAATAAATAAATAAAATAACAGTTATACAGAAAAGGGAATTTCAGCAGGCATCATTTGTATCCATCCAGCACCTGGTGAAATCACCTCTTCATCACTACATCAAAAGCTGGAAGAGCCCTGTCCTCTTTTGTATCTGGTCACTCTAGTATTGCTGACATTCCCTTTTCTATGCAACTCTTAAAGATACAGGAGCCCTGTCTTCCTTTTCATATTGAAAAGGACTGTACCTTTAATCTTTAGTCTTGGAAGACAATTGGGAACCCATGAAACTGACGCAGGATTATTGTTCTGCTTTCTATAGTGAGCTCTTGCAGGATCTAATTTCTCTCTACGGTTGAAATTCTGTATCTCTAGGCTATAGCACTTCACTCTGCAGGTTGAAGGGAGGGTCCCCATTACTGAGTTCTGCCTTATGCAAGAAATTCATGTAGCCCTCAGTGGAAAAGTAGATGTCAGGGAGAATGGTTCTCTCTCCTGAGCTTCTCCACGACACCTCCTCTTTTCCTCTCTTTGAAGCAAGAAGAATTACACTGACCATCCATATTTCTCGATATGCCAGTCTCACTATTTCAGCAAGCTCTTCTCCAGGACTGTGCATTCCCCAGGGAAAGATGGTCCTCAAGCAAATCCCAAGGATCTCCGTCTCCAGGGCATTGCGCATGTGGATTCCTGCCCTGTTGATTGCCTGTGGCATAGCTACCCCAAGGGCTTCCAGAAAAGTTTCTCATCTTTGGATCTACAGAGCTGAAGTCAGGTTCTCTCTGCCTCATTCCCAAGGGAAGTCCTATAGTTACCCCTCAGCTGAATTATTAACATATATAAAGATACAATTTTGTTGCTTGTTTAAATAAGCATTCTTGCTTATAAATGTGTCAGGTTGAACACATTGGCTTAAAAAAAAATGCAGTGGATGGAATTTTGTGAAGGATATTGTGAAACTGTTTCAACCCTTGGGCTCGCTGAGTGCTTTCGATAACCCACAACCTCTCACTGCAACGTACATTGAGTATCTGCAAAATAATCAGCATTATGAAGAACACATTCTCTCCTGTCCAGTTCTCCATTGTCCTGTGGTTTTGGTTTTCCTTGTGTATCACAAATCCTGAGTTCTAGCTTACCTAGGAGATCTTGCCTTGGCGTTAAGTTCTTTCTGTTCATTCACACATCCCCACACACATTGACATGGCAATTGGCTGGGTTCACATGATAACCCATGATCAAGGATGAGTATGTCTTGTGTGTGGGTTGTCATTGAACCATGGGTGGTTGTGTTGTCTGAATGCAGCTATGCTAACAAACCATAGTTTGTTAATCATGAACAACCCACAGTTCACAACCCAACAGCAAACACTGAGTTCTCTTCATGGACTGTCTGTGATAAACAAACCATGGTTTGTTAGCATGGCTGGGTTCACACAACACAACTAATAGTTCAACAACAACTCATAGTTCAACAGCAACCCACATTCAACCGATACTCAACCTTGAGTATGGATTACCATGTTGTGTAAACCCAGCCACAGTGTATCTGTGTCTGTCTATCTGTCTGTCTGTCTATCTATCTATCTATCGATCACTAGAGCTGAAATTTCTCAGAAGATATTTTCCCATAAAATTTCTGGATTACCTTCACACATACACACACACACACACACACACACACATTGGAAAGAGAAAATAATGTTTGCCAGTTTCCCTCCTGAATATTATTTACCATTCTATTGTGTTGGCCGCCATTTCCTCAAAAGAAAGCCCCCAATTGATAGTAGGTCTGGGGAAGATGTGAACTGGTGGCTAGGTGAAATGGTACTCCCAATTTCTCAGCCTATAAATATGGTGGAGAATTTCAGGAGGACATTTGGGAACAGCTTTAGATAAAGCAGAGCCAAAAAAAATAGCCATCTTGATGGGATTGTAGTTTTTGGGGTGTGTGTGCACTGTTCCACTGATGCACAGACACATACCCTGGACTTCAAGAATGGGTAGAGTAGGATATCATCATCAGCAAGCAAGGTTAAAGGCACCAAGAGACCTCTCCTACAGGTCTTTCTCTTCTTAAAGTCATAAGAGACTGCAGCTTTCATGATAACATTCTTAGGTGATGTATGGAGAAGTGTCAGCAATAACAATAAAAAAAGAGAAGAAACAAGGTTGCAGTATAAATCCCAACAGATAGCACCTGATGGGATGAGACAGTAAATCAAAGAAGTTTCTTCAAACCTTTTCTGTCATGTTTCCATCCAATAACCTAGTGGACCAAGAGTTTTGATGTAGACCACAGAAAACTCATTTTGACCCTTGCTGTGGCCACACTCTTCCAAGTTCTGCTCAAGCAGAAGATAGGCTAGAACCTTTCTCCCAGACATTGTCACACTCTATGAAGAAGGCAGAGTGCACGGTGGCTGTTTCAGTGGGGTCAGCCTCTTGTCATCTTCCCTGGACTCCACCTACACTGAGGTGCAGAGGATGGCATGAATGGGAAGGCTGAGTCACCTCTCAAACTCTCCAGGCCAGAGGATGCAGCTTTATCAGACTCTTTAGATTTAGAAGATACATTTCCGGGGCCATCTCCTCCATCACCCCATGTTGTAGGAGCCAGTACCAGCTTTCAGAAATCCACGACACCTGCTAAAGCAATAGCTCCCATTCAGTGAGTCACATCATCCCAGCCAGATTTCTCACAGTGCTCTGTCCAAGGTCCTAACGGACTTCACCTTCTCTAAGCCAGAGCCTGCTGTGCCAACCTAGGGATGGACTAATCCGTGTCTGAATCACTTCAGATTTTAGGTCGCTGGACACAACTGAATGGACCACGTTATAGAATTTCCTCTACATAGAATGTTGGCATCCCATAGAAAAAAGTCCTAGCCTGGCCTTCCTTTGACAAGCCTTCATGCCTTCAAAGTTGCAAAAATGGGGTTATTACTGCTGCCATTAATACAACAGAGGGAAGTAGGGGTGTGGTCTGCTCCATTTCAGATCCCCAAATCCAAAGTGGAGCGAACCGATCGGGACCTCCTAAACCCGGTTCTGCAGCAGATCGGGGGAGGTCCAGATAGACTCGAAGCGGTTTGGAACGGGCTGAATTGATTTGGACCATTCCAAAGCTTCAGAGCCAGATAAGTGGGGATGGGGGCTTACCTGGCTCTCCTGTCTGCCACCGCCGTTGTCCATGTGGCGACGGAGCCGGGTAAGTGGGTAAGGGGGGAGGGGGCTTACCTCCAGGCAAGGGGGAAGGGGGCTTACCCGGCTCTGTCGTCTGTCGCTGCCACACTCCATGCGGCAGCAGAGCCAGGTAAGGGGAGGAGGGGTGCTTATTCGGAAACCATTTTGTCCCCCATTCCCCACTTACCTGCCTGGGAAGGGGGGCAATATGGCATCTGAATATTGATCCAGACCTCCAGATTTCACTCAGGATCCAGTTCCAGAGTGGGTCAGGGGGGGCAGATTGACCCGAACCGGTTTGGGCTCTATCGGAAGGTCCGGATCAGGATCCAAAGCGGTTCGGGGTTGGGTGTGCACAGCCCTAGAGGAAAGTATGCAATTTCTGGAGCCTCATTTTTATGCACACAATGGAGGCTCTGGGAATTGCACACTTTCCCCTACTGAATGAATGCTGGCCATTAAGGCCCCATTGATGCAGTGGGGGAGCGAAAGTGTGCAATTTCAGCACCGGTGGCAGTCAGCTGCCGACTGTTGGCCAGGCCAATCTGAGCCTTGGAAGAAGCTCACGCGACCCAACGAACAGGGATGGATGATGGTGGTGATGTGGGTGAATTCACCCACCATTGTTCACAACATGCTCTTAACGGGAAGTGAAGCAAGACATGGTAATGAATGCAGATGGGCATTGTGGATCAATTCACATTTTATATATACAAGGGGAAAATATTTGATGTATTCTGTAAATTAATGCATGGAAAGCGAATGCATTTTATAAATTTGTACAAACACTTGCTTCTAGGCTTCTTGTAGCAAATGTGTCACATTGGGAAGAGAGAGAACTTGGAAAGAGAGGTTTTCTACCATCAGACACAGCCCTGGGGTCAAATTCACAAAGCTTGCTGCTATCCATGGCAGAAGCACATCTGATGCTGAGACAGGCAAAGAAACACACGGAGCCCTTCAGAAGGTCATCCTGGCACCCATGCAATTCGTTTAATTGATTTTTTTTTAAAAAAAAAAATACTGTATATACTCTGCCTCTCCATGAGAATCAATGTTCAGGGCAGCTAAAATAAGTTAGCAACAAATTTTAACTCATAAACGTTCACAACATGGTCAATGGCAAATTATTTCCCATAACAGCTACAGGAGGTGGTGGGCTAATTTCATCTGGACCATGACACAGGGAGAAAAAAGTTATCCCACCTTTCCATATGCTACAATCTTGATTTATCTCCAACTCCTTCACCACCACCGCTACCAGACTTGGTACAAATGCCTGAGCACACCCGGCACACTCCTTGTGCACACCTATGGGAGGGCCCAGCATGAGGATGGCATTTGATGAGACCAGCCAAAACAGCTGCAGTAGCTTTCTGTCCTTCTAATTTTCCTCCGGTTGGAGGAATTTGCTATTCAATGCAGAGGGGAAAAATTCACAGAGAAGTACACAAAGGGTGTTCCCAGCTCCAATGCAAAATATAAACAAATGGAAATGATCTAAATACCTTTTCTCCTAAGACTTCTTAGCTCAATTTAATCATTTAATCCATTGCAGGCCGGAGAGAAAGCCTTGGTGGGCATTCATGGCCATCGTTCACGGAAGGCTTGTGTTTTGTCCCCAAAGGACCACCCTTATACGCGCACGCACACACACATACTTTATCCTTCTCAGTCTTCCACATCAAAGCGCTGAAGATTAATGGCCTGGGCACAGCTCTCTGGCTGCCACTGGTTCCAAGCATGGCCTGCCTGAAATTGCTGTGGTCTTCCTATCTCTCCAAAGCGTGACACAGAAGTCAAGCCAGGCCCTCATTTCCCTCGGAAGAGTCAGCAAGTCAAAGTTAATTAAGATAACAGAAAGCAAAGAGCGGCAATAATTAAAATGTGGCATTGTCTTCTGAGATGTGCAAGAAGGAGAGGGTGTGTAGTTCTCATTCATGCCTGTAGGATTTGGGCAGGCGTTTGCCTTTTACTTGACTGTGGCACACAGTTGTTTGTCTTACGTGGGTTGATCTACATATGGGGAATATGCAACATCCATCCCTTGAGGAATTCCATCTTGAAAGCCATTGTCCTGGCTCAGAGTGCTGGACTTCAAGATCATGCTGCATCATGGAATGTGTAGTCTTAAGGATGCATAAATACAGTATTAAGGAGACATAAATAGTTATTCTTATGTGATATACAGCAGGACTGTAAACTGTTCATGTCCCCTATGTTAAAAATACTGGAGCATTTCCTGGCTGTACAATATCAGGTCATTCCCCCCCACACCCTTGCACTGTCCCAAAGGCAAACAAACCCCAAACCAAAACAAAAGGTTGCATATATAGGTTTTCTTATGTTTTCCTGGAATTTTGGAGCAAAAGTATGCATTGATTAATCCACACATTCCTATTAGAGTTCCATTTTAAGTGGATGATTCTATTTAGGGAAGAGGCTTGCATGGTATCCCAAGATCCAGTTTGGGGTAGTGGCTAGAGTGTTGGACTGGGAGTCGGGAGATCCGGGTTCTAGTCCCCACTCGGCCATGGAAACCCAGGCCATAGCTAGACCTAAGGTTTATCCCTGGATCGTCCAGGGGTCAAACCTGTTCATCTAGGTGACACACAGGGGATCCAGTGCTCAGGCAGGGGCGAACCCTGGATGATCCCAGGATAAACCTTAGGTCTAGCTGTGGCCCCACTGGGTGAATTTGGGCCTGTCACAGACTCTCAACCTGACCTACCTCACAGGGTTGTTGTTGTGAGGATAGAATGGAGAGGAGGAGGAGGAGGATTATTTACGCCACCTTGGGTTCCTTGGAGGAAAAAAAGTGGGATATAAATGAAATAAACAGAAAAAATAAAGCTCCACACCATACCTGGAAGTTAGACCCTATAAGTGTGAGGGTTTCTTCTCATTTCCAGATATGTTTGGTAGGCCCAATTTCTGAAGGTTTTCAGTATAATTTTTGATGTGATGCCAGTGATTGATGTGACTAAAGGAATAATTGTGACCTTTTCCTGTTGCCGTAGTTCTTTAACTTCCATGGCCTGTGGTGCATATTTTTCACTCTTTTCATCTTCCTTTTCTACAACATTTTCGTCATTAGGTATTGCTATGTCAATGAGGTATGTGTGCTTTTTTTGGTCTATGACTGTTATGCCTGGTTAGTTGCAAGACATTGTCTTGTCTATATGAATTGTTCTGTCCCAGTATATTTTATGATCTGCATTTTCCAAGATTGTTTTGGGTGAGTATGGATAGTATGTTGTAGGATGTTTGATGGGGTTGAATTTGATGGCTAGCTGTTGGTGACTTATTTTTGCACCTGTATTGTGTCTCTCTGTATAGTGAATTCCTGCAAGAATTTTACATCGTCCTGTTACATGAGCTCTTGTTTCTTGAAACTGGTCAAACCCACGACATAAGTCTGTTGTTACACTGTGATCTTTTGTGATGTATTTTTGGTAGTTCTTGGTTGCTATAACTTGATCCTGTATACTGTATTCCCATGCGGTGTTTTTTCTCTCTGCGTGTTTGGTCTTCGTTTTGTGGTGCTAGGTTGAGTGGAGTGAAATTTTAATCTGCTTTTACTATGGCTTTACGAATGGGGGTGTTTTAGTGTGAAATAATTGTTGTTGTGGTGGTGGTGTTCTGTTTTCCACCACTGAAAGGGGATCATTATTATTCCTTCAAAATTTTTCAATATCCCCACTGCATTCCCTATTTATTTATTTATTTATTTATTTATTACATTTCTATACCACCCAATAGCCAGAGCTCTCTGGGCGGTTCACAAAAATTAAAACCATAATAAAACCACCAACAGGTGAAAAGCACAAATACAAAATACAGTATAAAAAGCACAACCAGGATAAAACCATGCAGCAAAATTGATATAAGATTAAAATACAGAGTTAGAACAGTGAAATTTAAATTTAAGTTAAGTGTTAAAATACTGAGAGAATAAAAAGGTCTTTGGCTGGTGACGAAAGGAGTACAGTGTAGGCGCCAGGCGGACCTCTCTGGGGAGCTCATTCCACAACCGGGGTGCCAAAGCGGAGAAGGCCCTGCTCCTAGTAGCCACCTGCCTCACTTCCTTTGGCAGGGGCTCATGGAGAAGGGTCCCTGTGGATGATCTTAAGGTCCGGGCAGGTACATATGGGAGGAGGCGTTCCTTCAAATAACGGCCCCAAACCATTTAGGGCTTTAAATGTCAATACCAGCACTTTGAATCGGGCCCGGACCTGGCTGGCAGCCAATGGAGTTGAAAAAGGACTGGCGTAATATGATCTCATCGGCCAGTCCCTGTTAGTAAACGGGCTGCCCTGTTTTGTACCAGCTGAAGCTTCTGGACCGTTTTCAAAGGCAGCCCCACGTATAACGCATTGCAGTAATCAAAACGAGAGGTTATCAGAGCATCGATAACTGTAGCTAGGCTATCTCTGTCCAGATAAGGGCGCAGTTGGTATATCAGCCTAAGCTGATAAAAGGTGCTCTTCCCTACTCCACCCTTTGCCTTTGAAGCTCTAGGGTTGAGGCCTTTCCACTTCAGCACCCTGCCTTGCTATACCCTCCTGGCTGAGAGTAGCCATGCTACTGTCCTCTGAGTCCCAGGACTTTGGCTTAGAGGCCCCAACAAAGCAATCGTCTCCACAGTAATACTGGAGCCAAATTTGTACAGCCCAATTGGCACAAATTGCAGAGCCTTCAAAATAATGCTCAAAACTCCCGGAAAATCCACAAATGGGCCCCATTCGTACAAATCAAGTTGGGTGACACAGCAGGGACCAAAATGAAGGCTGGGCATGTGTGTCTGAACATGAGAAAATATGTTGAACTCCACCCACAAATGTTTTTTTTTGACCTCCGTAACAACCACAAACCTGGGATGGAGCACCATCTCCCACTGGCCACCACATAACACCTATCTGTGGTTACAGGATAAGAAGAGAACTGGCATGCCATCAATGGATTATGAGATGATCTGTGCCCTGGCTTCCATGGCTAAAGCTGGGCCTTCCTTGTAGATCTTCTGTACAATTTTGTACCTGCCTAGGAGGAGAAACTGAAACAAGTGGGCAAGTTCAGCCTGGAGAAGAGAAGATTGAGGGGAGACATGATAGCACACTTCAAATACTGAAAGGTTGTTACATAGAGGAGGGCCAGGATCTCTTCTCAATCATCCTAGAATGCAGGACACAGGGTAATGGGTTGAAGTTAAAGGAAGCCAGATTCCAGGTGGACATCAGGACAAACTTCCGGACTGTTAGAGCAGTTCGACAATGGAACCAATGACCCAGGGAGGTTGTGGGCTCTCCCACACTAGAGGCCTTCAAGAGGCAGCTGGACAGCCATCGGTCAGGGATGCTTTAAGGTGGATTCCCACATTGAGCAGGGGGTTGGACTCTATGGCCTTTTAGGCCCCTTCCAACTCTACTATTCTATAATTCTATGATTCATTCCACCACTCTGGCCTCCCAACATTGCTGTAGAATCTTCCTTTGACCCCCTGCCGCAACCTTCCTGCCTTCTAGGCAGAAGCATTTCTTTAATCCCCATCAGAAGCTTCTCCAGACAAACGCTCCAGATTAATTCTCCTCATCCCTCCTCCCCCTTTCAGAAACTTTTAATTAGGACCTGATACTATGCCATTATTAGTATTTGTTATTAAGTGTTAATATCTTGCTCGCTCACTCTCTGTCTCTAATGCGCCCATGCACCACCTCCTTTCCTTTCCCACATCCCGAGCTTTGTTTTAATTGTTATATTTTTTCATCAGTGATCAGCAGAGCTTCCCTAATGATCTCAACTCATTTAAAGGGTTTATAACTCCAATACAGAACTCCAATAAAAAAAAGGAGCAACAGCCTTGCTGGGAATCCCCTAAGGGGATTCAGCATCTAGGAACACAATAAACTAATTTACTACTTGCTGGCTCCTCTTATTTCTCCTCCCTCCATCCTCACCACCTACTGTCTATTATATTATTTTGTGCAAATCCTGCTGGAAAGAAGAAGAAAAAGTGTGTGTGTGTGTGTGTTTGGAACGTGGGGGGGGGGGAGAGATGCAAAAACTTTCTTCCCTGCCCTGTTTCATGAAGATCAAGATGATGTACAGGGTTTGATTTGAAGCAATGTTACTCAAAAAGAAATTGAATTTAGGGAGAAATTCCAGCTCAGTGCTTTGCACACGTGTCCCAGCCCCGGCATTTCAGCAGAAGAATATGCGAAAGACATCTCTAGCCATCTAGGACCCTAGAATCATAGAATAGTAGAGTTGGAAGGGGCCTATAAAGCCATCGAGTCCAACCCCCTGCTCAATGCAGGAATCCACCCTAAAGCATCCCTGACAGATGGTTGTCCAGCTGCCTCATGAAAGCCTCTAGTGTGGGAGAGGCCACAACCTCCCTAGGGAACTGGTTCCATTGTTGTACTGTTCTAACAGTCAGGAAGTTTTTCCTATATATCATCTTGATCTTCATGGAACAAGGCAGGGTTTGATTTGAGGCCTCTAGTGTGGGAGAGCCCATCTACATGGGTTACTTAGTGAAGAGAAAGTGCAGTTCAGGCTCATTTGGGTAAGGTGACCATATGAAAAGGGGAACAGGTCTCTTGTCACTTTAACAGTTGTATAGACAAGGGGATTTCAGCAGGTGTCATTTGTATATATGGAGAACCTGGTGAAATTCCCTCTTCATCACAACAGTGAAAGCTGCAGGATCTATGCTAGAGTGACCAGATACAAAAGAGCGCAGGGCTCCTGCAGCTTTAACTGTTGTGATAAAGAGAGAATTTATTTATTTATTTTATTCCTAGAATCATAGAATAGTAGAGTTGGAAGGGGGCTATAAGGCCATCGAGTCCAACCCCCTGCTCAATGCAGGAATCCACCCTAAAGCATCCCTGACAGATGGTTGTCCAGCTGCCTCATGAAAGCCTCTAGTGTGGGAGAGGCCACAACCTCCCTAGGTAACTGGTTCCATTGTCATACTGTTCTAACAGTCAGGAAGTTTTTCCTGATGTTCATCTGCAATCCGGCTTCCTGTAACTTGAGCCCATTATTCCGTGTCCTGCACTCTGGGATGATTGAGAAGAGATCCTGGCCCTCCTCTGTGTGTCAACCTTTTAAGTATTTGAAGAGTGCTCTCATGTCTCCCCTCCATCTTCTCTTCTCCAGGCTAAACATGCCCAATTGTTTCAGTCTTCTCCTCATAGGGCTTTGTTTCCAGACCCCTGATCATCCTGGTTGCCCTCCTCTGAACATGCTCCAGCTTGTCTGCGTCCTTTTTGAAGTCAAACTGATGAGGCTCAGAGTTGGAATTTATGAGAAATTTGTTTTAGTTTATTTCTTCATTTTAGATCAGAATTTACTCTGTTCACTCCTGGGATCAAACACCAGTGATTAAAAACCTCTATGAATTATTATTATTATTATTATTGTGCGGGTGACAGTTAAAATATAGCAATGTAGGCACCAGAAGAGTCTCTCTGGGAAGGGAATTCTACATGTGATGCCCCATAGCTAAAGATCTGGAGCAAAGCTGATATTACATAGGAACATATGAAGAGCCCTGCTGGATCAGACCAAGGGTCCATCCAGTCCAGCACTCTGTTCACACAGTGGCCAAGCAGCCATCGGCCAGGGGCCAACAAGCAGGATATGAGTCCAACAGCACCCATGTTCCCCACCAACTGGTGAATATAGGCTTGCTTCCTTTCTTTGTATTATTTTTAGAAAATCTCTTCAAATTTTCATTTCAAATTGCCTACCTCCCCACCCACCCTAGTGCTCTGGAAAAATGCTGGGTCAGGGGCATGGTGAGAGAGGTACAAAATACTGGCCCATCTCCCAATACAGCAGCAAAACCATCACCACCACTACCCTATTGCGTCCAGTTCTGGGCTCCACAATTCAAGAAGGACGCAGACAAGCTGGAGCGTGTTCAGAGGAGGGCAACCAGGATGATCAGGGGTCTGGAAACAAAGCCCTATGAAGAGAGACTGAAAGAACTGGGCCTGTTTAGCCTGGAGAAGAGAAGATTGAGGGGAGACATGAGAGCACTCTTCAAATACTTAAAAGGTTGTCACACAGAGGAGGGCCAGGATCTCTTCTCGATCCTCCCAGAGTGCAGGACACGGAATAACGGGCTCAAGTTAAAGGAAGCCAGATTCCAGCTGGACATCAAGAAAAACTTCCTGACTGTTAGAGCAGTATGACAATGGAACCAGTGACCTAGGGAGGTTGTGGGCTCTCCCACACTAGAGGCCTTCAAGAGGCAGCTGGACAACCATCTGTCAGGGATGCTTTAGGGTGGATTCCTGCATCGAGCGGGGGGTTGGACTCGATGGCCTTGTAGGCCCCTGTTAAGTATATGAAAGGAAATACTTGCTTAGTCATTAAAATTGTGTGTGTATGGCTATCTCAGGGTTAAACAGAGAAAGTCTATCTGTGGGCAATTACCTTGAGATAGAGGCTGTTCTGGGAACCTTGCCAAGATTCTAAGTTAGCCTCATCACAGCTGTATGTAATGTAGATAAGAATTGTGTAAGATGTGTATATAGTTTCTCACTTTGTAAAATGGAACTGATCACTGCTCTATGATCACTGCTCTCTGTGTATGCCTCAGTGTGCTGATCTGAACTGAACTGCACAGAAGCCTGAAGGAAATAAACCAGCTCTGCTGTGTAAGACCTGCGTGATGTGTGTTTGTTTCTGAGCACAAACAGAGTTCCAGAGAGAGAAAAGTTCTGGCACAATAACCCAACAAAGGTTATGGGCCCAGTCTAGCCTAGACCAGCCTACGCCAGCCTAACCCAGGCAGAAGAACCAGAACTTGGTGGGAACGGTGCAGTATAGGAACCAGAACCAGGAGTCTGCTAAAACAGAAGACTGTTGATGGAGGAAGACATCAAGCTAAAGCCAGTGCTGCAAAGTGAGGAATAATCTCAGTCGGCTGACTCTGAGGAGGACTCTGAGCAGGAGGACGGTGAGATACCAATTCCTAAAGCAGAGGGAATGGCAGGAGCTAATATGTCTGGTTTGCATCAATTGTTGGAAAAGCTGAATGACTCTAACTATGCATTATGGTCTTACAAAATGCAAATGTATCTGATTCAGGCTGAACTGTGGTATGTAGTCACAGAGGATCCACCAGATAGAGCAGATCCACAGAATGCTAAATGGTTTAAGGACGATGCAAAAGCAATGGCAGTTATTGCATTAGCTGTGGAAGACTCTCAAATTTCCTTCATTCAGTTTTTGAATACATCAAAAGAGTGCTGGAATGCGCTACAAGCTGTATATCAAAGAGAAACAGCGGGCAGTAAAGTAATTCTAACCCGGAAACTGTATGGAATGAAGCTGAAACCAGGGGAGTCTATGTCAAACCATTTGAAAAGCATGAGAGAAATCTTCAATCAACTCAGGGCACGAGGGATGGAGTTTACAACTATACACCAAGTCTATGTGATTTTGTCAAGTCTTGATTCATCGTACGACGCGGTTGTCACCATGATGGAAAGTCAAGAGGAGAAAAATTTAACCCTCGAGTATGTAGCTGGAAAACTACTGGAAACCTATGAAAGAAGACAAGCTTCAAAACAACAGAGCTTTAAACATCCTGTGGCTGAATTTCAACAAAGCCATAAATCTTCTGACGTGGTGGCTGCATTAAAGGCAAGGAAATGCTTTAACTGTGGTTCCACAGGACACTTAAGGCGGGATTGCAACAACAAGAAGAAAAAGCAGTCAACAGCAAAGTGGAGAGAAGAAAACAACATGAATGAAGCTGAATCAAAAAAGAAGTGTCTTCTAGCAAGAGTCAAAGAGACAATGAATCCTTGGTTTTTGGACTCTGGGGCTTCAATAAGTATGGCAAAAGACAAACTTTCATTTGTAACCTTGGAAACTTCTACTTCAGAGCAAAAGTGTGTTATCCTTGCAAATGGAACAAAAATCCAGATATGTGGTGTGGGTAATGTATATTTTGATTGTCTGGGAGTTGAACTACAAAGTGTTTTATATGTACCAGAATTAGAAACAAACCTTCTAAGTGTGTTTCAGTTAACAGAAATGGGGTATGAGGTTTGTTTTACTGAAGAAAATTGTACTATAAAACAGGGAAACAAGGTGTGTGTGCAGGGAATAATGAAAGAATCTTTGTATGTGATTAATACTTGTACAGAAAATGAAGTTGTAGCCAGCAAAGTCACAACAAAAACAATAGCCAGTTGCAAACCACACCAAGAGTGCATCCATTTGGCTCATAAAAGGTTTGGTCACGCCAACTATAAAACAATTTCTAAGATTCCAGAATTGTGTGAAGGGGTGAAAATCAAACCATGTTCTAACTATGTAGAATGTAATGTATGCAGTGAAACCAAGTGTCATAAGTCAAACATTCCAAAACATAGTGAGAGAACAACAAAAAGAATTTTTGAATTAATTCATGCAGATCTTGCAGGTCCTTTTGAGACAAGTCAAGGAGGAAACAGATTTTTCTTGTCTATTGTTGATGATTACAGTAGATTTGGATTTGTGTATGTGTTAAAACAGAAGAGTGAAACTTTTGGAAAGTTCAAAGCGTTTGTTAAGTGGAGTAAAAATAGATTTAAAGAACCTATAGCTAATCTAAGAACGGACCGGGGAGGTGAATTTCTTAGCAACCAATTAAAAAAATTCCTCAGTGATGAGGGTATACAACATGACCTTACTGCTCCATATTCACCATTTCAAAATGGAGTTGCAGAAAGGAAAAACAGAACCTTGCAGAACATGTTAAGAGCTCTATTGAAAGAGTCAGGATTGTCTAATCTGTTCTGGGCAGAAGCTTTGTCCACCTCAAATTATTTGTTAAACAGGCTTTACCACTCTGTACATGAAAAAACTCCATATGAAATGTTTTACAAAAGAAAACCTAGAGTGTCACATATAAGGGTTTTTGGAAGTAAATGTTTTGCTCATGTTCAGAAAGAAAACAGACCAGGAAAGCTAGCTCAAAGAGGTTTGGAATGTAAACTGTTGGGATATGATACACAAACAAAAGGCTATCGTTTGTGGTCTCCATATCACAAAAGTGTAATTGTGAACAGAGATGTAGTTTTTCATGAACAAATGCAGGAAACAAAACAGTATGTAAGTTTGCCTGTAGAACAGAAAGCTGTAGAAACAGAAGAAATTCCTGAACAATCTCAGCAAGAGAGGGAGGGGGAAGAAACTGTAAAGGAGGAAACTATGCCTGTAACTATGCCAAGACGATCAGAAAGGGAATGCAAAGCTCCAATTCGTTACTCAGATGAATACCAAAGCAAACAGGTTTCTCATAGAGCTTTACTGATAGCCTATGAACCTACTTCATTTGAGGAAATTCAGGAAATGGAACCTACAGAAGCTCAGGGCTGGCATGAAGCAATGTCAGAGGAAATCAGAGCAATGGAAAAAAATGAAACGTGGGAGCTAGTACCTTTACCTGAAGGTCGTAAAGCCATTACCTGTAAATGGGTATTCAAAGTAAAACAAAATGAGAAAGGACAGGTGGAACGTTACAGAGCAAGATTGGTAGCAAGAGGATTTGCTCAAAAATATCTAATAGATTTTGAAGAAGTTTATGCACCTACAACAAAATACTCAAGTGTAAAACTTTTGTTAAAAATTGCAGCAGAAAAACAATTGAATGTATTTCATTTTGACATCAAAACAGCTTTCTTATATGGAGATTTAACAGAGGAAATTTACATGACTCAACCAAAAGGTTTTGTTAAAAATCCAGGGTTAGTTTGTAAATTGAAAAAATCCATATATGGTTTGAGGCAAGCAGCAAGGTGTTGGAATAAGAAACTGGACAATGTATTGATCAAAATAGGTTTTAAACAAAGCAAAGCTGATCATTGTTTGTACACAAAACAGGATGGTTCAAATGTAGTGTATCTGCTGATTTATGTAGATGATTTGTTACTGGTTTTTAATGAAGAAGAACAGAAAAACACATTTGTAAACCAGCTGCAAAGACATTTTGAGTTAAAAGACCTTGGTTCAGTGAAAAGTTATTTGGGAATGCAAATTTCAAAAGATTCTAACACAGGGTCATTTCTGATTGAACAAAGTGGCAAAATTAAAAAATTGCTGGAAGAACACAGCATGGAGAATTGTAAAATTGTTGCCACTCCTATGGTCACTGATTTTCAAAATCAGACAGACAGTACTGAAATGGAAGACATACAGAAATATCAGAGTGTGATTGGAAGTTTACTTTATCTAGCAAACCTAAGTAGACCAGATATTACATTTGCTGTAAATCTTTTAAGCAGAAAAATGACAAAACCTTCTGTAACTGATTGGACAGCTGTAAAACGTGTATTGAGATATCTAAAAGGTACAATTAATCACAAATTGGAAATATCTACACACAAAGATGGAAATTTCTGTGTTTATGCAGATGCTGACTGGGCTAACGCAATTGATAGAAAGTCTACCAGTGGAGCAGCATTCTTTTACAATCAATCCTTGATTGATTGGTATACAAGAAAACAAAATTGTGTAGCAACCTCTAGTGCAGAAGCAGAATATATCAGTTTATCTCTGGCTTGTAATGAGATTGAGTGGTATAAACAATTATTTGCTGATCTAAGGTTGGAAATTGAGACACCAGTAACCATATTTGAGGATAATCAGGCATGTATTAGTATGGCTACATCTGAAAAGTGTAAACCAAGAACTAAACATGTGGATGTTCGTTATTCTCATGTGAAAGATATAATTCAGAAGGGCTGGATTAAGCTTGAATATTGTCCATCTGAAATGATGTTGGCTGATTTATTCACAAAACCAGTATCAATGGTAAAACACAAAGAGATGCTTTTAAAGCTGGGTCTCAGATTGTAACACAATTTAAACAACATGCACAAGAGGAGGACTGTTAAGTATATGAAAGGAAATACTTGCTTAGTCATTAAAATTGTGTGTGTATGGCTATCTCAGGGTTAAACAGAGAAAGTCTATCTGTGGGCAATTACCTTGAGATAGAGGCTGTTCTGGGAACCTTGCCAAGATTCTAAGTTAGCCTCATCACAGCTGTATGTAATGTAGATAAGAATTGTGTAAGATGTGTATATAGTTTCTCACTTTGTAAAATGGAACTGATCACTGCTCTATGATCACTGCTCTCTGTGTATGCCTCAGTGTGCTGATCTGAACTGAACTGCACAGAAGCCTGAAGGAAATAAACCAGCTCTGCTGTGTAAGACCTGCGTGATGTGTGTTTGTTTCTGAGCACAAACAGAGTTCCAGAGAGAGAAAAGTTCTGGCACAATAACCCAACAGCCCCTTCCAACTCTGCTATTCTATGATTCTATGATTCTACCATTACCCCAACTCACACACACACATACACACCCACCAGAGTACTGACTTAAAGCCAGAGCAGATTTACCACCCCACTGACATCAGAGCCACAATCCCCCACTGGGTCCCAGGTTTGGGTATATTGGGCTCAAACTCCCTGCTGATAGGTCAGGAGGAAGGCTGGGACCTTGTCACTCTCCTTTTTAAATGCAACACTTGCCATTAGCAGAGAAAACAAGGACTAAAACAGGATGCCCCAGAGTTCCTTGGCATCACCACAGGGTCGGGATTTTTCAACATCCCCCCCAGAACCTGCCATCATCCCCAGATGGGGATACAATCCTTTTTCAGCCCCACATCGGGTGTTAGTGGGGGCCCCCCATCCGAAACCCCTTCATTCATTCGAAGGCATCCTTGGTGGTAGTGGGGAACAGGACTCTTCTAATTGAGCAGACGGTGACCAATTCTGGTGTGAGAAATTGTTCCGAGGAAATTAATTACCTGCTGGGCAAAAACTATTTCCGTTGGCATAAGCGCCAGTTGCATTCTTGAGAGATGACCTTAGGGTGACCAACTGTCAGGATTTCCCCGGATTTGTCCTGGTTTTTGTTCTTTCCATGGTGTCAGGGCTGATTTTCTATAATTTTCAATAATGTCCTGGAATGACACACCTTCCCCTTTAAGGCTGCCATTAGCATGGCAGGAGGGAATGACATGCTTTCTTGAGGTACATCATTCCCCCCACCCCGAGCTCCAATTGAGGTCTTAAAGGGGAAAGTGGGTCATTCGTGGACATTATAGAAAAGGCCCCAATTGGAGTGGATGGTGGTGGTGCAGAATGAAATCCTTTCCCCTCGTCCACTCCAATCAGGTTCTTTAAGGTGGCGGGGGAATAACGTACTTTCTGCAGGACTCAGAAAGCTGCTTCCCCCCACACACACTAGGTGTCCTCTTTTTCGGTTTCCCAAATATGGTCACCCTAGATGACCTAGCAGCACATCAGAAGGCTGAGCTGCAATTCACCTTGAGAGCCATTGGGCCAAGGTTGCAGAGCGGCTGAAATATGTTCGCTTAGGAATTGGCTGTGGTGCTGATAGTGAGAGGGCTTTGGGGTGCTGTCCTCTGCCTTGGATAAGATCTCCAGGCCTAATTCCCCTGCAACTAAATCAGTTTTGGAGCATGCAAAAATGGGTAACAAGGCTTTCAGAGATGGCTTCATTTTTTACAGTGATGTCTAATTTCATCATATTTTAATTAATTCCATTATTGGGTTGTTTTTTTAAAAAAAATACAGTATTTTATAGATACACTACTTTTAGTAATTGTATTTGCAAATATGGTTGGTCATCTCATGTATCTTGAGTGTGGTTTGAATCTTTGCAAAGGCCTTTGGCCATATACAATAAAGGTTTGACCTATCCTGACCTGCATTATGCCCCGTTACATTGAATAGACAGCACATTTCATTAAAGTGTGCACCCAGGGAATTCTATTTATTTATTTTCAAAGGCAAAAATTTGTTGAATACTCAATCATAAAAGGCATTGTTTTTAATTATTTATTAAACACTGTAGATGCTGATGCCCCACTCCGTGTTTGGCTTGCCTGACTGCAGGACGGTTGTTACAGGTGAGGAGGGGATTCTTCTCAAGCCCCAGCATTGGTGGGTGTCATGTCTAGCCCTGCTTCCCCTGGGTTGGAAGAAGGTGTTTCAGGTGGTCAATGAAAATCTGACTCTGAAGTAGAGGAGTCGGTGCCAGAAACAGGCCAGCCTGTACCAGTGGGGGAGAAAGCTCTCATGGGCTCTTCACCAGCTTGGAGTGAACCCTCTCCAGAACTTATCTCATCAAGGGCAAGTCCTACACACTCAGTGGGAAGCCAACATTGTTCCAAAGAAGAGAGCATGGACAGGGTAGAGTTCGGGGAGAGTTCCTAGAGATTAGACTCTCTTCAGGTGGGAAAAGATGTTTATTGCTTGAATCAAGCTTTGTGGATTACTTAGCAGGCCTCTTTTTTGTCTCCCAAGAAGGCAGGAGGTTTTGAGAAACGTGAGAGTGGGGCTTTGTGGTGATACTGACTGGAGGAGGGACTTATGAGGTGATGTTAGCCTTTGGGGACCCTCCTTCTTGCTTCTTTGAAGCATGACCCCACCGAGAGGCTCCCAGCAGAGCGATTCCTTTTTGCTCCTGCTGCCAGGAGTAATGACACATTGTTGGGGGCAGCAGCAGTGGAGCAGCTGGAAGGCAGCCAGAGGACTGTTCCCACTATGTCTGGATCCCTACTCAATGTCCCCCTCAATCTGACACTTACTGCTTGAGACATTAGGGTGTGCTTGGGCACACCCAACACACCTCTTGTACATGCCTATGTCACTGAGCCAGCCCTTGCATTTGTGATAGTGAGTTGCTTGTTCATCACCAGCCAGTCCTCAACACGATGACCAGTCCAATTTGTGAAGCAGTCTGGAAGCCCATGAAGCAGAAATCTTGTTGAAGTAGATTCTAGCATGGGATACCTGCTGGAAACCTAGGCATGCCACCCTGGATTCCATAAAGGAAGAAATGGATTTGATTTGCAGATCCTCCCATGAGTTTGTAAAGGTAGACTCTCATGAAATCAAGTTAGCACCACCAGTAAGCACCAGGGTATCCATCCATACGCCATGGCAATGCCTGGAATAGCTGTGCGACAGTATAGTGTTCCCCGGCAAAAGCCAGATCTAAACAATGAGTATGACATGCCAAGTTCCTACTCCTGGGCTTGGTGCCAGCCCTGCAATTGCTCAGACTCAGCTGTTAACTGTGTGGAAGCCAAAGGGATGAAGTATGGCCCCATTATGATGTGAAATATATAATCCGTACATTCTGTCAATGACATGGGGAGGGAGGAATGCAGCAAAATCCTTCAACCGGACCATCTTTCAAATAGCTGTTTCCATGTCTCTTTCCATGATATTCCTGATGATTTCTTCTTTGCCTGAGTACAGTCTCAGAAGATCAACAGGAGCAGTGGTTTCTGTAGGGTATTTTCACTTACACTGTCGTGCTAAGACTAGGATGGAGGGTTTCTTTCGGTCTCCATTTTGAAATGAACCAATCTGTTCTTCCCCTCCCAGACAGAACTATGGATTGCAGTGTAGCTGTCCTTCAGATCCAAAAGTGGGCATATGTGCAGTAACCATCAGCACCACAAAATTGGGAAGCTTGATCACTTCAGACTGTCCAGTTGTCTGGAAAAGTCATACCTAGGGATGTGTGAGAATTTAGTTTGAGTTCACTTCTTTATATGGATTTCCCAAAATTTTCACTGTTCTCCATACTGGGGACAAAAAGAACTTCAGATAGGCCTTACAACCACACCCAGCTTCCCTGGGTGTGGTGAGGCAATTGCAGGGGAGGGGAGAGAGACGGATGGAGGCTCACCATAGGCTTCCTCTGTTTGGTGCCTCCAATGTGGGGAGGGGACCGGAAACCCTATTTACAGAGTGCTCCCCCTCCCCTACATCTTTTGTGGCTCCCTCCTTCCCTCCCTTTTTGTAGACAGCGTGGATTCGCCAGTTGCCCCTTGGGGGTGCCTAGTAGGAAGTTTTTTGCTCGCAATCATTTCTTTGGGGAGTTTTTTCGCCTACTTCACACTGTAAGACAGCAGGGGAGTATTAATACAGGGGAGTATTAACAATGTTAAGTTTGTTTTTAATGGACCCCAGAATAGTTATTTTTTAAATGGATACTTTTTTATATACTGTTTTTATGTTTCTGATGTTTTTTTAAAAAAATATTGTATGCTTTTTAATGTTTGCTATTTTTAACTGTTGTAAACTGCCCAGAGAGCTTCGGCTGTGGGGCGGTATATAAATGTAATAAATAAATAAATAAATAAATAAATAAATAGGCTAATTGGTTGAATATGGTCACATTTTGACTGGGGGCAAGCGTGCGGGTATTGGATGCAAGGATAAGATTGGTGAGCATTCTTAGGCACCGTTGTGGTGATTGGTAATACCTGAGGCCCTCAGCTGGGAGTCCTACTGCACCAGATGATGGGATAAGGGTTACCCCTTAGGCCAAACTTACTCAGAGTTTTGCAACCTGAAGGGGAGTGACATCGGAAGGCCTGCCTACCCCAAAAGGGGAATCCTGATGGGTGCTGATAGACTCACGTCACCGGTCGGGATATGAATGGATCACCCGATCCCAATTATGGCCAAGACGTTGGCCAAGCTAGTACGCCCGCCTAGGCCTCCATCTTCCTTTGCAGGTATTCATAAATAAATGTGGCCCTATTTTAAATCCAACTTGTTGTCTCGTCTCATTATTTCACTTTCCATCCGCAATAACCCTGGGGTGAAAATCCACCAGGGCTTGGGAGGGCAACAAGTGCCCCTGCATCTGGTCCTCACAGGCCCAGGGGGATGGGCCTGGCAGATTATTGCCTCAACATCCACTTTGTCCTTTTGTCCCACACCCTTTGACCTTTCCCCTCACTGTGTTAATGGCAGCCACTATTAACACAGCATGGGGGTGGGATATGCTATTTCCCCAAGGCTGGGGAAAGTGTGTTTTTCCTTCTATTCCAATGCCAGAGTGGAGGGGGGAAATAAGTGATTTTCCCAGCCTAGGGGAAATCGTGTGTCCCACCACACACACACCCTGCACCAATCATGGCCTTTAAAACCCTCTTAAAACCTTGCATTAAGAGGGGCCTTTAAAGCCCCAATTGGCCCAGGGGCGAGAAGTCAAAGCACACTTTCTGGGGCTTCTAGAAAGTGCACAATTCAAATGTGGGAGAAACCAAGAGTGACAAATCCATCCAGGATTTATTAACCAATTAACCTTGCCAATTAAATTGTACTGGTGCGTACGTGTCTCGGTACATGTTTTTCATAAGAAGCGCCTTCCAAAATTGAAAAGATGTTGATACCTTCTTGAGAAACAACTTGAGACTTATTTAAAAAAAAAAAAGAAAAGAAAAGAAATGTGAATGCAGGAGAAAGTGAAACTGAGTAGAGATTTGCCAATCTCGACTCCTATGCACATACATGTCAGGAGCTGCTGGATATGTGTGTGGCTCCCCTGTGTGGTGAACCATGGAACTGCAGGTGGCAGCTTCTCGGGTTTGTGGATTGACTCCTCCCACCCAGGATGATCATTGGTTTCTTCTGGGCAGGAAGGAGTATAAAATGACTTCCTGTTCCTGCTAAGACTAGCTTGAGCATCAAGGTCTATCTGAGCTCTGGCGTGTTCCTGTATTCTTGGATAGCCTTCAATGTGTAGTCCTTGCTCCTGCCTTGTGGTCTACTTCTTCTTTGGTCTTGACTACTGTTTGTTCTCACAGCGCCTGGTTTCCAGCTCCTGATGCACCTCAGACCATTTCCCCACCTCAGCCCTGACAACATGCACACCCCTTTCACCTGTTCCACTAAATGCAGAGATGATGGGTCATGTGGCAGTTGGGCTCACCAGTTTTGAGGGTGGGATCAGTGGGTGTGGTCCCAGTTCAACCCTCCCATGTGCTTCTTTTTATTTATTTATTTAACTTTAATTGCATTTATATCCCACCATTTTCCCTCCAACGAACCTAAGGAAGCGTACATTCTCCTCTTCTCCATGTTATCCTCACATTATTATTATTATTATTATAATTATTTATTTTTATAGCACCATCAATGTACATGGTGCTGTACAGAGTAAAACAGTAAATAGCAAGGCCCTGCCGCATAGGCTTACAATCTAATAAAATCATAGTAAAACAATAAGGAGGGGAAGAGAATGCCAACAGGCACAGGGTAGGGTAAGCAGGCACAGGGTAGGGTAAAACTAACAGTGTAAAGTCCGCACAACATCAAGTTTTAAAAGCTTTAGGAAAAAGAGAAGTTTTTAGTTGAGCTTTAAAAGCTGCGATTGAACTTGTAGTTCTCAAATGTTCTGGAAGAGCGTTCCAGGCATAAGGGGCAGCAGAAGAGAATGGACGAAGCCGAGCAAGGGAAGTAGAGGCCCTTGGGCAGGCAAGAAACATGGCATCAGAGGAGCGAAGAGCACGAGCGGGGCAATAGTGTGAGATGAGAGAGGAGAGATAGGAAGGAGCTAGACCGTGAAAAGCTTTGAAGGTTAATAGGAGAAGTTTATATTGGATTCTGAAGTGAATTGGAAGCCAATGAAGAGATTTCAGAAGCAGAGTAACATGGTCAGAGCGGCGAGCCAAGAAGATGATCTTTGCGGCAGAGTGGTGAACAGAAACCAACGGACTGATGTGGGAAGAAGGAAGGCCAGAGAGAAGAAGGTTGCAGTAGTCCAACCGTGAAATAACCAGCGCATGAGCAAGCGTCTTGGCAGAAGAGACAGACAAAAATGATCGAATCCTGGCAATATTATACAGGAAAAAACAATGACAACCCTGTGAGGTGGGTTAGGCTGAGAGTCTGTGACTGGCCCAAAGTCACCCGGTGCGTTTCCATGGCTGAGTGGGGACTAGAACGCGGATCTCCCAACTCCCAGTCCAACACTTTAGCCACTACACCACACTGGCTGTCTTTTGCACAACATCTTAAGTTGTCTTCTATAAGGCCCCAAAATTCTGGAATTCCACACAGCCCAAAGTGGTGCATATGTCTTCCACCCTCTGCCTCTTCCAAGGGCTGGTGGAGATATTTTATTATACTGCCAAGCATTTGGCAAGTTCAACATTTTAAAGTGTTGTCCCCCCCCCCTTTTTCAGTTCTATTTCTTTTTATCATATTTATTATAGCTTTTTATATAGCGTGAGGAGATTTTAGCTGTTGCTATGGGTTCAGATTTTCTATGCTAAGTGCCTTAGATTTTTTTTTAAAAAAAAAAAAGCTGTAAAGTGATCTATAAATATTGCAAATAATGCATTGCTAAATAAAAGGTGAATTGCAAATGAGAGAAACAAACCTCAAGGATCTGTGATTAAGCACAAATATCTTTGACGAAAGTGACACCCCTTAATGTCAGGAATTGTGTGAACTGCTTTTGGCTTGAATAACTGTCTCACAGATTGTTACTGTATATGGTTGAATGCTTTAAAAAAAAGGGAAAAAGGGGGAATGAGGTTTTTAAAAATGTTCTAAATTGGTTCACAGTATTTGGGCATGCACATTCGTGCAACACCACTTGGGAGTATAATACAGGGATGAGATAAGGCAGTTTGCCAAAACTCAAAGCCATGAATGGTTCAGGATATGCAAGCTAAGAGATCAAGCAGAAAACACAGTAGACACGGGCTCAAGTTAAAGGAAGCCAGATTCCAGCTGGACATCAGGAAAAACTTCCTGACTGTTAGAGCAGTACGACAATGGAATCAGTTACCTTGGGAGGTTGTGGGCTCTCCCACACTAGAGGCCTTCAAGAGGCAGCTGGACAACCCTCTGTCAGGGATGCTTTAGGGTGGATTCCTGCATCGAGCAGGGGGTTGGACTCGATGGCCTTGTAGGCCCCTTCCAACTCTGCTATTCTATGATTCTATGAACCTTCATTGAAATATCCCACAAAGATGAAGCGCAGAACCATCACAATCTTCATCCCAGTCAAATGCAGAGACTACAGAATTACGCCGACTGACTGCAGAGGAGCCAAGGTATTTTCTAATAAAACAAACCAGGTGCGTTTCAGAAATCAATGGCAGCAATATTTGAAAGTAAGAGGATCAAGCATTACTGATGATTACCATCTTTGGACATCAACTCTAAAGAACGTAGACCCCATGGGCACATTATGGAGACACATGCTCACAAGATATTTCAATTTCAATAAGCTGGAAAACTTTGGAGTCCTTTGCACGCAATTCGCAGTGATTGCACAGTATAATGCTGGCGTGATAAAGCTCGAAGTCCTGGAGCAGATTCACCACCTCACTGGCATTGGAGACCCCACTCTCGGCTGACTCCTGCTCTTCGGAGTATCTGAAGACAGCCTGTACCATTTTCAAGCTTCACTTAGACTCTACGCAGCTAGATTGCTGTGGGTTTCTGCCACTTCTTTCTAGGTGTCCTGCTGTTGTCAGGGTCAAAACTGCTTGCATTTATATGAGACAAGGAATGCACCTCTTGCAAATGAAACCATTTCATTTCCCCATTATGCTCCCACCTCCTCCTCACTCTGGGTGCCTCCTAGCAAGGGCTCTTACACAAGCAAGAATGAATAGCCGAGTAGAACAGCCGAGACACTCACTGTAACAGGGAGAAAGTGGGAATAAGAAGGTGATAGAAGAAGCAGAATGAAATAATATGTAATTTCCCTGGTCGTAAAGGGTCTATCTGCTCTCATTATGAGTACATCAGCGATGTCAAGAGGGGGAAAAATGCCCTGACATGTGAAGAAATCGTTAGTACTTCTAACGTACGTATATATTAATATATTATTAAGGAAGGTTCAAGTTGTGTATTGATTTTTCTGCTCAGTTGATTGGGTCTGGCCTGGTGGGTCAAAGGTTTGAATAAATTGTGCCTCCTCTTCCCTAATGTATTGGATTGTATCCAGACTTTGTCCTGCTCAGAGTAGTCCCACTGAAACCAATGGGACTTCACTTACTCATGATTAACTTGCCCATTCATTTCAATGGGTCTACTCTAAGCAGGACAAAGTTGATGAACTGTATCAGAGCCCACCCACCCCGAATTCCCAGTACCTAGGAAAGCCAGAAACCAGGCTCCCCACTCCCCCTCTGCTGCCCCCACACTACTCCTTCACACACACACCAACCCATGTCCTCCTTCTGAGAGCCAGACCACTTCTCCTTTATGGCTGCCATAATTTGCAGCCACAGATATACTAAAAACAGAGAGGCCCTGCCATAACTTTTAATTGTGGCTTGGCTCTCAGGAAGAGGACACATTTCCAGGTAAGTCTCAGTGGTGGTGGTGTCAGGAGGCCAGGGAGAGTGGAGAGGGAGAGGAAAGTCCAATGGGCAAGGCCGGTGCCAGACTATTTTGCACTCTAGGCAAGGCGAGCTACTTGCACCCTCCCCACAAATTGCGCGTAAGCCCGAACGTGTGTGCCGAGTGGAGAGCTAGGACTGGCTCACTTCGATTTGGGATTGAGCTGTCTGGAATTCACCGGGACTTACTTCTGTGCGAACGCAACCCGCTATGCATCCTGGCATCCCGATCCTCTCCGCATGTTTACTCGGGGGAATAAAGCTTCCGAGTAAGGAGGCATAGGTGGATCAGGCTGCACTGGTGCCTCCTGGTGCAATGCTTTCTTGGACGCAAGTCCCAATGATCCACGCGTGCAGGATCGGGAAGCAGGAGAGTTTGCCTTGTGAGGAGTCCACAAGTCCCTAGCTTTCCTGGGGGAAGGGAGAGGGAGTCCTGCTTGCCCGCCTGCCTGGACATCACGGCCTGTTTGAGGAGAGAGGTGAGGTGACCCGGTGCCCTTTCCTCAAGAGTAAGGCAGAGGCTGGCTTGAGCCAGGGTGGAGCTCGCCACATGCTTTTTCTTCTTCTTCTGGCGGCACCCTCCCGGCTCTGGGAGGGTGGCTTCCGGGTGGAAGTCTGAACGTGGAGCCGCCCACCCCACCCCAGCGTCCCTGGCTTTGCTTCGGCTGGGCAGGCATGGGGCGCCATCTCGCCCACCCAGGCCCAGCTGAATCCTCAGGCCGGGCTGGGCCGGCTCACAGCCAACAACGCACATGAGTGCTGCACTGCGTGGCACCCCTCTTAGCTTGGCGCTCTAGGCGGCTGCCTGAGTGGCCTCTATGGTAGCACCAGCCCTGCCAGTGGGCTCACCTGGACTCATGGCCAGCCTTGCACTGGCTTTCCCGAGTGGCCCAACACCGCCCTGAATCAGCCTGACATTCTCCAAGGCTTTGGAGCTGTTCTGCCTCAGCCTCAAGATGTCTTGGGTCAACTTGGTACCACTCTGGATTCAGCCCAAGGTATTACGAATCAGCCCACTGCACTCAGATCTGGGGATTTGGCCAGACGTGGTGTTGTTGTTTATTTGTTCAGTCGCTTCCGACTCTTCGTGACTTCATGGACCAGCCCACGCCAGAGCTTTCTGTCTGCCGTTACCACCCCTACGTCCCCCAAGGTCAAGTCTGTCACCTCCAGAATATCATCCATCCATCTTGCCCTTGGTCAGCCCCTCTTCCTTTTGCCTTCCACTTTCCCTAGCATCAGCCTCTTCTCCAGGGTGTCCCGTCTTCTCATTATGTGGCCAAAGTACTTCAGTTTTGCCTTTAATACCATTCCCTCAAGTGAGCAGTCTGACTTTAGGCTGAAATTGTTTGTGCTCTCCCCACTTTAAGAGCTTATTAACACATCAGGTTGGATCCAAACGTTCCCTTCCATTAATGGAAGGGGTCTTTGTGGAAGGGATCTTTCCATCAGAGGAAGCCCACTCCATTGAAGGAAGGTCCTTCCCTTCATAGAAGGGAACCTTTTAATCTAATCCATACTGCAGAGTGGGAAACTCGTGGCCTTCCAGGTGTTCTTGGACTACAACTCTGTTCATCCCTGACCGTTACTGATGCTATCTTGGGCTGATGGGACTTGGAGTCCAAAACCATCTGGAAGGCAATACTTTCCTGCTCCTTTTCCTCCAAAGTGAAAAGCAAACAGGGATGGGTCTTGTCCAGATTTAGATATGGAGAGCCAAATGTTGAAATGGCAGGTGGTCTCTATCCTTTTTACTTCTCTTTTTAACAATAACATTAACAACAACAATAACAACAACTTTAAACAAGGGCAAATCACCACAGCCAATTAGAAAAGAAAAAGGCAACTGTCCCCGTAGGCAGTGTTGTACAATGTCACTGGGAACCCTGCTATGTCACCATGTAGCAAGTTTTCCAGCGCCGTTCTTAAAGGTTTTTTTAAATGGCCGGCAGCCAGCTGCTGGATGCAGCCGCTTCACCTTGTTTAATGTTAAAGGAAGGAAAGGAAAAAAACCTCTTGTGCAAGCAATGAATCATTACTGACTCTTGGAGGGACACCAGCTTTCACTGACGTTTTCTTGGCAGGCCTTATAGCGGGGTGGTTTGCCGTTGCCTTCCCCGGCTGTTATTCCCTTTCCCCCAGCTAACTGGGTACTCATTTTACTGACCTCGGGAGGATGGAAGGCTGAGTCAACCCGAGCCGGCTGCCTTAGAGCAGCTTCTGCTGGAATCGAACTCAGGCCGTGGGGAGAGTTTCAGCTGCAGAAACTGCTGCTTTACTGCTCTGCGCCACACGAGGCTCATAATGTTAAAACAAAAGACAAAAAAAGACAACAAATTACTCTTCCAGTATCCGAGGCACTAAGCCTGTGTGCACCAGTTGCTGGGGAACATGGGCTGGAGGTTGCTGTTGCACCATGTCCTGCTTTGGTGGACCCTGGTCAACAGCTGGTGGGCCACTGGGTGAACAAAGTGCTGGACTAGATGGACCCTTGGTCTCATCCTGCAGGGCTCTTGTGTTCCACCTTTTCTAAAAGCAAGTACTCCCACTTAGGGATGTTGGAGAAATTTGCAGTGGTTTCAACTGAGTTTGGATCCAACCTGAAGTTTCCACATTCGACTGGCTTTTTTCTGAGTCAGGTGGATTCCATGAAATGGTGGACCAGTTTTGCACTTTTGGGTGAACCAGTTCCACACTTATATTTGCAGTAATCCATGGGGGTAATAGAAAGTATCCCCCACTGCCCCTTTGCTGGTGGATGAAGGTTGAGCAAAGGACAGAGGATCAGTTGAGAGCAGGCCAAGTGAACACCCATTGGTTCAGTGTAGTCCTTCTTCTGACAAAGGCTTCTGTGTAATGGATAAATAAATGCATGTCTCCCATTAGCCAGTGATGGGGGCTACCCCTCATCAGAACCCGTCAATATCATGTTCAGGGCCTTTTTGTGGAATGCATGTGCATGTGCATGTGGAGCACTTTTTTGTGGAGTGCATGTGCATGTTCAGCACTGGTTAGGCCACATCTTGAGTATTGCATCCAGTTCTGGGCTCCACAATTCAAGAAGGATGCAGACAAGCTGGAGCGTGTTCAGACGAGGGCAACCAGGATGATCAAGGGGCTGGAAACAAAGCCCTATGAGGAGAGACTGGAAGAACTGGGCATGTTTAGCCTGGAGAAGAGAAGATTGAGGGGAGACAGGATAGCACTCTTCAAATACTTGAAAGGTTGTCACACAGAGGAGGGCCAGGATCTCTTCTCGATCATCCCAGGGTGCAGGACACGGAATAATGGGCTCAAGTTACAGGAAGCCAGATTCCGGCTGGACATCAGGAAAAACTTCCTGACTGTTAGAGCAGTACGACAATGGAACCAGTTACCTAGGGAGGTGGTGGGCTCTCCCACACTAGAGGCCTTCAAAAGGCAGCTGGACAGCCATCTCTCAGGGATGCTTTGAGGTAGATTCCTGCAATGAGCAGGAAGTTGGACTCAATGGCCTTATAGGCCCCTTCCAACTCTACTGTTCTATGATTCATGGGCATGAATGGTAGCCACCAGCCAGAAAACATTTGGAGGTGCACCACACTGGGACCAACAAGTTTTGGCAGTGACCCTAGACCGAACCTGTACTCATCAGCGTACGAAACTCCAGAATGGTTGTTTTTTGTTGTTTGTTTTTTTTTGCTTTTTTTCTGTTTTTTTTTTAAGGCTTCCATGCACCACTCATTAGGCATGTCCCATGCAAGATGTCACATAGAGTGGTTGTCTTAAAGGGAATACCATTTGCATGTCACGAGTCTGCAGGATACAGGAATGGAGGAATCTGTCCGATTCACTTTCTATAACTCTACGATTTTTTCCCCAAGCATAAATTCATTTGCATTTTTTAAATGTTTGCCAAAAAATTCCATATGCCTTTTGTGTATCCTGCCCCCCCCCCATCATATATACATTTTTTGGAAGCACTTTTCACTATGACATATCTTTCTGTATGTGATTTTCCCTTAAGGTATGCAATGTCCCCTAATGTATGCATTTTATTTTTATTTTTGGTATCTATTCTTTGATTGGAGAACTCCATTGCCAAATTCAGCACATTGTAAAAGCCGAAGAAAAATTGTGCTCTGATTCATGAACCGCCCAGAGAGCTTCGGCTATTGGGCGGTATAAAAATGTAATAAATAAATAAATAAATAAATAAACACTTCAGGAGGTACAAATAGGAATGGTTAATATTAAAAGGTGAACCAACCCCGTTTCCTCCCCGCCAGCTCTTCCCTAGAAGAATAGCACTCAAGGTAATAAGTATAAAGCATTGAAACATTATGGGATGTCACAGTTTACCTTCTTATTAGCTTACAAAATGTGTGGGTGCATTCACTTACTTCTTCTTTCTAGACTAATATCATCACAAGGTCAATTCCCTTTCAATAACCATGTGACTAAATAGTTTTCTCAAAGAGCTCCAATGAGATTTTTGTTAATCATGATTGGAAGGGGAGAATTCACAGCTCAGCTCATCAAGGAGAAGGCTCAGTTGAAAGATTTGTGGGAGCCAACGACCAACCTCGGTCTGATAACTTCAAGGTTCATTGCCAGACTGAAGAGACAGTACTAGGCCTGAAGGGAACAGCCCTCCAATTAGGAATGTCAGAGACAGGGCCAGCCCAAGACATTTTGCTGCCTAAGGCGAAGAACAAGATGGCACCCAATCCCATTCCATGTACAAAATCTGTCTGGACAGGCAGATTAATTGGTCTTCAACACTAATGACGAGCCAATGTCCTCCACTGACCTTGAACACTAACGTGTGGAACACTGAGTAGACTGAAGGCACACAGCTCTTTTCTTTAACAATTTGCTGCTGCCACCCAGCACCCGCCACCTAAGGCAAGTGCTTCACCCTGCCTATTGGTAGGGCCAGCCCTGGCTGGAGAAATCCATGACAGATTCAAATGAGTTCAGATTTCTATGAATTGGATCAGCGGATTCCACAGTGGACTGTTTTGCTTCATTTCCAAGTAGTGCTGATTCTGGTGACTTAAAGACAAGGGTTTGTTTGTTAGTTAGTTTTAGTTTGCAAACAAGAATGGCATTGCAAAAAATAAAAATAAAAAATAGTTGGATGATTGAATGAAAGACGCCTGGCAATCCCCAAAACAGACAGAATAGATTTAACAAAATCCATGCAACCTGCCTCCAATACTGTTTGGCTCCTCTAAGTATCCAAGATATTACTTGAAGCAGCCAACACACTGTGTGACAATCACCCATTCCATAAGAACATAACAAGAGCCATGTTGGATCAGACCAAGGGTCCATCTAGTCCAGCATTCTGTCCACACACTGACCAACAAAATGTCATCCAAGTACCCACAAGTGCAACTGTCTTTCCCATGTTCCCCAGCAGTTGCCTCTGATCCTTAGCTGCCACATGGCTATCACAGTTTTCTACACAACTATCAAGACTACTAGCCAACTTCAAAGTGATCTTCATCGGCTGGAGAGCTGGGATGAAAACAACAGAATGGAATTTAATAGGGATAAATGCCATGTTCTACACCTAGGAAAAAGAAACCAGTTACAAGATGGGGGACACTTGGCTCAGCAATACTACAAGGGAGAAGGATCTTGGAATTGTTGTAGATCACGACCTGAATATGAGCCAACAGTGTGATGTGGCTGGGGAAAAAAAGGAAATGGGATGCATTAATAGAAGTATAGCTTCCAAATCGTGTGAGGTACTAGTTCCCCTGTATTCGGCACTGGTTCGGCCTCATCTTGAGTACTGTGTCCTGTTTTGGGCACCACAATTCAAGAAGGATGCAAAAAAAGCCCTACGAGGAGAGACTGAAAGAACTGGGCATGATTAGCCTGGAGAAGAGAAGACTCTCCATTTTTATATTCACAACAACAACCCTGTGAAGTAAGTTCAGATGAGAGTCTGTGACTGGCCCAAAGTCACGCAGTGGGCTTTCCATAGCTGAGTGGGGACTAGAACCTGGATCGCCCAACTCCCAATCCAACACTCTAACCACTACACCATGATGTCCCTCTTTCAAGTACTTGAAAGGTATTGCAGAGAGGAGGGCCAGGATCTCTTCTCGATCCTCCCAGAGTGCAGGACACCGAATAATGGGCTCAAGTGATAGGAAGCCAGATTCCAGCTGGACATCAGGAAAAACTTCCTGACTGTACAACAAAGGAGCCAATGACCTTGGGAGGTGGTGGGCTCTCCCACACTGGAGGCATTCAAGACGCAACTGGACAGTCATCTGTCAGGTATGCTTAATGTAGATTCCTGCACTGAGCAGGGGGTTGGACTTGATTGCCTTACAGACCCTTCCAACACTGTAAGGAGATGATGCACTGCTCAGATGTTGTGGACCATAATAGCATGTAGAAGACATTTAGGAACAAATTGTGATTTCATTTGGTTTTTGTATTCTCCCTGATTGCTTAAAGGTATTTTAATCTGTGCATTCACGCACACCCAAACAAATAAATGCATTCCATTAGCCCCATTCCATTTCTGCTCTGAGAGGCAAAGCATTACTCCCTGTCAAAAGGGACCAAGGTCATGACACACAGACGCCCTGTCCGGTCATGCAAATTGCAGGCGTGCTTCCTTCAGTCACCACACTGCTATCAGCCATGCTCCCCAAACATGGAGCTAATGGCATCATTACTGCTCTATGCCAGATTGCTAACAGATGCTCTTGATAAACTTCATAGCAGATGAAACACTAAAGGAAATGAAGCAGAGATCTTTAAGGGGTGCAGTTGTTAGCAAAAGCAAAGTCTTTGAAACGGCACCATAACCATAACCGTGGGACATAGGGTTATGGAGTCATAGTACTGAAATGTTAGTGGTTGCTCAGAGACAGAGGCCATTTCTACACCTGCCCTTTCCCCCGGGATCATCCTGGGATCATCTCTGTGCATCCAAATGACACACAAGGGATCCCGGGAGCAGGCAGGGATGATCCCTCCATTTGCCTGGGATAATCTTTAGGTGTAGTAACACACACACACACACACACACACAGAGAGAGACAGAGACAGAGACAGAGACAGAGAGACAGAGAGACTGACTCTTCTTTGGAGATGTTCACATCACTTAGAGTTGAGTGGATATCTCCATTCCACGGGTTGGCTCTAGAACTCATGAAAACCAGTGATTGGATGAAATATTTGTGAAATTGACCCAGAAATTCAAGGAGAAATTACTTTATGAAATGAATCCCCCCCCCACCAATTTTGTTTTGCTGAGTCATTTCACAGATACTTCAACATTTTACTTGGGAGTAAGTCCTACTGAACTCAATTCAGCTAACACCTAGGATTTCACTGTTGAATATTTTACTGTTAACTTCTGAATCTCTCCCTCTCCCCATATCTATCTATCTATCTATCTATCTATCTATCTATCTATCTATCCATCCATCCATCCATCACTTTTTAAATCATTGGGTCAGTTGGTTAATAAAACATCTTATGGTTTTGACAAGCCTTTCTCCCTCCCCCCCCCCATTTCACTCAACAATCAAAATAATCAATTTTAATGTGAGTAGAATGTCTTCAACATGCTTGTTGTCATTTTGAGCCATTGTTTGGCTCTACACTCTAATCCACCTGCCTTGTTCATTTTGGGGAAAAAAATTACACATTTCACAGTTGAGTGATGCACACAAGTACACAGGAGCAGTGATGAAAATGTTGTGAAGAAGAAGAAGAAGAAGAAGAAGAAGAAGAAGAAGAAGAAGAAGAAGAAGAAGAAGCCCTCCTAAATCCCTTACTTCTCTAGTAGTATGCTGTTGGCCACTATCTGAGATGACTTTAGAATTATTGAATGGATGAATGAATGGATGGAAGAAACTGCATGAATCTAGCAGCTATTAAATGTGAACTTTGCAGTTCCTCTCCATAGACTAGTGACATTTGCACAAATAAGGACACTTGTGAAAAAAATAAACAGGGGAAGTTGTGCAAATCCAACACGAGCACATGTCTGGCAATTGATGAACATCTCTATTGACTAATTCAGTTTACGAATGACATTTGCACAAATAAGGATACCTGTGCAAAATCAAACAGGGGAAGTTGTGCAAATCAAACATAGAATCATAGAATAGCAGAGTTGGAAGGGGCCTACAAGGCCATCAAGTCCAACCCCCTGCTCAATGCAGGAATCCACCCTAAAGCATCCCTGTCAGATGGTTGTCCAGCTGCCTCTTGAAGGCCTCTAGAGCGCATGTCTGGCAATCGACGAACAAACATTTCCGGTGGACACGGACTCACACTCACAATCACATTCAGGGCTTCTAATGTGATTGTGGGCAGATGTTTTGAGAGCAAAAATGAAATTCTCATATTTCCCTAGTGGTAGCTGCAGCTTTCAGCCCCATTGTGGGGTTTGCTCCTCACCTTCCTACCCCCATTTTTTTAAAAAAATATTCAAGTGGGTAACGGGGACGTGAGCTCTTTTGTCTGTTTCTTTTTGACCTGGCGTCTGTCTTCTCACCATTTCCACAAACCCAGTTTGGAGTCAGACAGTAACTTCACAGCCGAGAAGGAAATAGCAGTGCTATTAGCTACCCAGTGGAGAAAAGAGATGAGGTGTGTTTTTATATTGTCGGCATGGCTTGGAGGCCAAAGAGACAATGGATCAGCCCAGAAGCAAGGGAGGGGGGCTGGAGGTTGAGGACAGAGAGGCAGTGTGTAATGGAATGGAAAGAAAAGAGCAGAGAAAATGAGATGGAAAAATAGAGAAATTCACTGAAATGAGGCTGTCATCAAATCCACTGTAGGGACAGAATGGAGGGGTGTATCCCTGTAGAAACTGTAGCAGGGTTCTTCTATTGTTGCTACCTCTTTCTGTTTTGTCTCCTTGTTCTCCACCTCCTGTCCCCTTCCCCTCTTTTTCCCCCTCCTCTTCAGGACTAGATTATTTCCTTTGTGAACGATCCTTTCTCTGAAGTTTCTATTTCTTCTTTTAACGGAGAAAATCTGATTTACAAAGATAGCCCCTGACCAAAATAATACTAATAAAAATAACAGTAGAAACAGAACTCTACAGCAATGTAGAGCCATGGTAACAAACTAGAAAGTCTGAACATCACAACTCCAGAGGAGTAAGTAGCAACATTCGCCTCCTCATCTATAATGATAATAGGTGCTATGGCACCTTTGAGATTAACCGGCTGGCGGTTGTATAGGCAGCAACCCCATTCTGCAGTGGAGATGGCAAGCGTAAGTGTTGAGACACAGTAGAAGATAAGCCAAGTTACCAAGGTAAGAATGAAATATAGTGAAGTATGGGTGCCATTCCAAAGGTGGAGAGCAAGAACTTTGCTTCACCCTCTCCTACAAAGGTGGGAAACCTATGGGTGCACTGTGGGTGCACTGCTGTCCCTTCAAGGATGCCTACCCTCCAATCCCCCCCCCCCATGCTACAAAAGGCACACAAGAGATTAGGGATATTGGAAGAAATCAGTTGTCGTGTTTCCCAAAATTGGGAGACAATAAAGAGGTCTGCCACATAATCCACAAAGCTTTGTTCAGGCAATCTCTTCCCACCTGAAGAGAGTGTAATCTCTAGGAACTTTCCTCTAGGCTAAACTATGCAAACTAAGCAAGACCATTGTCCTTTCAAGAAAAAGGGAAAGCCTTTTCCCAGGATGCTTTAACTTCAAGGAGGCTGGTTCTGAAGAAGCCTTTGGTGAGAAGCTAGCCGGGCTAATCTCCTCTTGCCTTCCTTTAGCTCCGCCCATTTGAATTGAGGCAGACTCTAGAATCAGCTAGCCCTAAAGTGCCCTCCCCTCTGAAGAATACTGATTTCCCACAGACAGTGTGTTGTTAACGTTTTCAGTGATAAGGTCTGGCGAAGGTTCATCCCCATACGGTGAAGAGCCCGTAAGAATCACCTCCTCCACATCCCGTGAAGGCTGGCATGTTTCTGTCTCTCTCTCTTCTGCTTCAAAATCTGATTCTGATTGGTTGCCAGAAACTCCTTCCCCCAGCCTAAGGACAGCAGGCTTAGTCAGGACACCAGTTAAGGGGTAGAGCTCAGCATATTTTCACCAGCTTGCCTCCCTGGAAGCCAGCTCATGGATCCCTGAGCTGGCTCGATTCGTGCAAGTTCTTAGATGGCAATATTTATGGAAATTAGGGCTTACAGAAATTGGGTTTCCAGAATCAGAGAGAGTAAGCATATGTGCACCAGTTATTGGGGTACAGGGTGCTGATGCACCATGTCCTGCTTGTGGATCCCTGGTTGACATCTGGTTGGCCAATGCATGGTGCCGCTTGCATACGAACATGAGGAGAACAAAGACAATCCTGTTTCAACTATGTCCAACCACAGATAGAATCATAGAGTTGGAAGGGGACTATAAGGTCCTTGAGTCCTCCCCCCTGCGCCAACCAGGAATCCACATTAAAGCATCCCTGACAGATAGCTGTCCTGCTGTCTCTTGAAGGCCTCTAGGGTGGGAGAGCCCATGACCCCCTAGGTCATTGGTTCCATTGTCGTACTGCTCTAACCATCCGGAAGATTTTCCTGATGTCCAGCCTAAATCTGGCTTCCTGTAACTTGAGCCCATTATGCCATGTCCTGCACTCTGGGATAAATGAGAAGAGATCCTGGCCTTCCTCTGTGTGACAACCTTCCAAGTCCTTGAAGAGTGCTGTCATGTCTCTCCTCAGTCTTCTCTTCTCAAGACTAAACAGTACTGTCAGTCTCTCCTCATAGGGCTTTGTTTCCAGACCCCTGATCATCTTTGTTACTTCTCCTTCCCTTCTTCCTCAGTATGTACACCCCCCTGTCTTCCAATCTCACCCTCCTTCTTTTTCTTTCCTAAATCTTTTTTCCTCCTCTCCTCCACCCTGAGCTTCATGCATGATGCTTGATAACTGCTATTTCTGCTAACTGCTTGGCTGAGGTCAAGGAGTTTTCTCCATTATCTGTTTTATTGCTAAACAACCACTGCATACAAGAAGCACTGTTAGTCAATATTGATGCACGGCAGGCTTTGGGTGTGCATAGATTACCCAGATGTGTCAAACTACAGAACTGACTAATAGCTCAATGTAAGCAAGAACACGAAGTCAAAGAAAACCAGTTGCTTGGAAACGTGACTGAGTGAGAAGCGACTGTTGAACTCATGTTGTGCTTGTGGGTATCCTGGTTGTCTGCTGTGTGAACAGCATGCTGGACTAGACAGACTCTGGGTCTAATACAGCATTGCTCTCCTTACGTTTTTATGTAAGGGGATGGTAAATTAACAGCAAGGCCATTGCCAGATCTGATGCCAAGCTGGATATGGAAAGTAGGCATGTGCTCCGCTCCTATTAGAAGCGCAGAAGCAGGAGCGAATTGGCCTGCTCCGCCTTGCCCAGAGGCGGAGTAGAAGCGGACCGCGGACCCCTAGAAGCAAGGCGAAGAGAAGCGGCCATTTTCGGAGCGCTTCTCTTTCCGCGGAGCGCTCCGATCGCCATCTTGAAACATTTCGCCCATAGATAACTGGGTTGTTTTTGAAGCTATCGTTCTGAAAATCCTTGTGCTTAGACAGTCGTGGATGCGGGTCATTTTGAGACTACTCTCACCTCTCTGCGTCGTGTGGGTCGCGTGCTATATTTTTTTAAAAATTGGGTCAACAAACGGACAGCGCGGGTCAAACGGCGGTTTTTGCCCATAGGATTGCATTGCAGAAAAGAATCGGGGATAACTGGGTTGTTTTTTAAGCTATCGTTCTGAAAATTCTTGTGCTTAGACAGTCGTGGATGGGGGTCATTTTGAGACTGCTCTCAAATTTCTGTGTCCTTTGGTTCGCATGCTATGTTTTTTTTAAAAAATAGGGTACATTTACAATACAAACGGTAGGGTAAACCCGGCTGCGGCGCGGCGGGGTTTATTTGAAGCGATGACAGGCACATTCAACTCCCAATCCTGATGAGAACTGATCACCTCATGAAGCATCCTCCAATCCCAGCGTTGGAGGGGGGGGACTAAGGCAGAGGCACCCTCAGAGCTTTCTGCTTTGTGTCTCTTTGTGGGTTGGCGTTCGTGGAGAGAGGAGTTAGTTATAGGTGCTGCTGCTGTGTTTGGACTTTGGAGATAGATTAGGATTTAGCTTGGCGTGTGTGTGTGTGTTTGTTTGCTTCTTTCTGACTTTTAGCTTAGTTTGCTTTGTGTTTTTCCCTTATTTTGATTTAATATAAACTTTATTTTTAAACTTTGGAGTGTGTGTTTGTTTGGTTGGTTGGTTGGTTGTCCCCCCACCTCCCCTCTCTTAAAGCCTGACTGTGTTTCATCTTCCTTCCTTCTATATACAAAAAATACAAAAAAATACCAAAAAAAAAAAAATTATTCTCTATTTCTTCTCTCTGTTACTTGGACTCTGTGTGTGACTGTGTGATTGTGTGAGGATGCTGTGTGTGCAGTGCACTGTTTGTGAAGTGCAACAGCCACTGATTGAGCATTTCAAATCCTGTTTGGGCAAAGCATACACACACTTCTTGTCCCATTTCCCTACATACAGTAGGATTAGACACATGGATTAGCTTTCATGGTGCCAAGTTTGAGGTTTCTAACATGCAAAATGACAGAGCTATGGAAAGGGGTGTGAATGGGGTGCCTGATTTTCATAAATTCCCCAAAAATCAGGGGATGATGGGATTGCCTTGAAACTTGGTGTCCATGTGGACACGTGGATAAGCTATCATGGTGCCAAGTTTGAGGTTTCTAATATGCAAATTGATGTAGTTGTAGAATGGGACAATTTGGGGTGAGTTAAGCCGCGCCAAAAATCAGGGGATGATGGGATTGCCTTGAGTCTGGGCATCCATGTGGACAAATGGATAAGCTATCATGGTGCCAAGTTTGAGGTTTCTAACATGCAAATTGACGGAGCTATCCCAAGGGGTCTGAATGGGGTGCCCGATTTTCAAAAGTTCCCCAAAAATCAGGGGATGATGGGATTGCCTTGAAACTTGGCGTCCATGTGGACACGTGGATAAGCTATCATGGTGCCGAGTTTAAGGTTTCTAACGTGCAAATTGACGGAGCTATCGAAAGGGGTGTGAATTAGGGTTATGGGTGGTGCGTTAGAGGTTAGAGCCGCGCCAAAAATCAGGGGATGATGGGACTGCCTTGAGTCTGGGTGTGCATGTGTGTCCCTGGATAAGCTCTCATGGTGGTGAGTTTGAGATTTTTAGCGTGCAAATTGACGGAGCTATGGAAAGGGGTGTGAATGGGGTGCCCGATTTTCATAAATTCCCCAAAAATCAGGGGATGATGGGATTCCCTTGAAACTTGGCGTGCATGTGTATACCCCCATGAGGTGTCATGGTGCCAAACATGAGGTTTCTAACTTGAACAGAAAAAAAGTTGTTTACTTTTTTAGCTTTCAATGCAAGCCTATGGGGGGGGAAACGGAGCTCCGATCCGGATCCGGAGCTCCGAGCGGAGCAGAGCGGACATGGGCGGAGCGAGGGCGGGGCGAAGCGGCCCGATCCGAAAATCACAGATCTGGAAGTGAAGCGGAGCGGGGGGTCCGTGCACACCCCTAATGGAAAGAGAAGATCCTCCATTTGAATTCAAGCTGAACCAAAATTTCTCAGAAGACTTTTTTGGGGAGAAAATTCCCCAAGGTTATTCTAACATGCCTCCTTTCCCCCCCCCCCCCGCCCCAAGAAAAGAAGGCAGCTTTCGAGAGTTTTCTCTCAAGATGGACGACCCCCATTTTTCTGGTGCTGGCTTCCACCCACTCCCTCCCTCAATGAACTGGGGCAAAGCTTCATCTCGGGCACTGTGGAGGATGGGAAATGATGGCCAAAGTTGCTGAGACAGTTCTTTCTGTTGGTGCCACATGTACAGACAAGTAGGGCTGTAAATTAGGGATGTGCTCCGCTTCTAATCGGACCGGCGAATTAGAAGCGGAGTGGGGTGCTTCGCCTCCCCTTAAAGCGGAGGCGAAGAGGATTGGGGGGCCGGAGGAGAGTTGCGAAGAGGATCGAGGTGAAGGCGGATCCTTCGCCTCGATCCGGAGCTCCGCCGGAAAGGTAAGTGGGGTTTACCGGGCCCTACCGCTGTCGCTGTCAGAGATTCATCACTAAATCCACACCAAGGGGAATCATAGAATAGTAGAGTTGGAAGAGGCCTATAAGGCCATCGAGTCCAACCCCCTGCTCAATGCAGGAATCCACCCTAAAGCATCCCTGGCAGATGGTTGTCCAGCTGCCTCTTGAAGGCCTCTAGTGTGGGAGAGCCCACCACTTCCCTAGGTCACTGGTTCCATTGTCGTACTGCTCTAAGTGTCAGGAAGTTTTTCCTGATGTCCAGCCGGAATCTGGTTTCCTGTCACTTGAGCCCATTATTCCATGTCCTGCACTCTGGGAGAATTGAGAAGACATCCTGGCCCTCCTCTGTGTGACACCCTTTCAAGTCTTTGAAGAGTGCTCTCATGTCTCCCCTCAATCTTCTCTTCTCCAGGCTAAACATGCCCAGTTCTTTCAGTCTCTCCTCATCATTCATATGTCTGTCCAAATCACAGAAGTGGCAGTCAGTTGCACCATATGGAAGAAGAGTAGTACTGCATGAGGCCAAAGGCCTATCCAATCCAGCATCCCGTTACTATATTTATTTATTTTATTTGTTTATTGCACTTATATACCACTCCCATAGCCAGGGCTCTCTGGGAGGTTTACAGAAATTCTAAAATTAAGATTAAAATGAGTATACAAAATTTAAAATTCTAAAACACAGAACATACACAAATAAACCATTAAAAACCGTTAAAAAAAAACCTAAACATGTGGGTGATTAAGATGTGCCGCCATATGCCTGGGCAAAGAGGCAAACTATAGCGGTCAACCAGATAATTGTGGGAAGGCCATTATTTATTTATTTATTTATTTAACATCCCACATCATTTTTTTTCCCCGCCTGCAGTTTATGTAATCACCCTCTTCTCCATTCGATGCTCACGCATTCCACAGACTTGCGGACCATTTTTTTCTAACCTTTAGGCATTTTGTGCAAATTTTGTCACAGAAAAATGTGTATTTATTTTTACATTAAAAAACAAAAACAAAATGGTCAAAATTGTACATTTCCCTACATTGGCTAAAGCATGAGAATGCCCATTTGGGGGCGTGGGGGATTTGCACAGTACACATTTTTTACTTGTAAGAAGTTCCACACATTTAGAAACTGAAGGGGGGGGGGTCTGATTTGTTGATGGGCAGACAAATGAATGAAAGTTGACTGGCAATCCATAAAACACAGACAGAACAAATTTCACACAGTCCATCCATCCATTTATACAGGTCTCTCGTGGAAGGTGGATAGGGGACTAGATGAACCTTTAGTCTGATCCAGCAGACGCTTTGTTCTTATGAACTGGGGAACTCTCTCTGGTTTAACTCCAACATCCTAGACACCGATAAACCAGACTCTTCGTTTATGTGTCCATTTCATTTTCAATGTTCCCCCAGCCTGAAGACAAAGGGATGGTTTTGATTTCTTAATAGCAGAATTTTATCTACTTAATGCACAATGAGTAGAATAAAGGAGTGGAATGCAGACCAAGCGTAAGGGAAGAACAGAGATCTTAGAGTAAGCAGCAACAACTGGTTCCCCTCTATTCAGCCCTGGTTAGGCCACATCTTGAGTATTGCATCCCGTTCTGGTCACCACACTTCAAGAAGGATGCAGACAAGCTGGAGCGTGTTCAGAGGATGGCAGTGAAGATGATCAGGAGTTTGGAAACAAAGCCCTATGAAGAGAGACTGAAAGAACTGGGCATGTTTAGCATGGAGAAGAGAAGATTGAGGGGAGACATGAGAGCACTCTTCAAATACATGGAAGGTTGTCACACAGAGGAGGGCCAGGATCTCTTCTCGATCATCCCAGAGTGCAAGACACGGAATAATGGGCTCAAGTTACAGGAAGCCAGATTCCGGCTGGACATCAGGAAAAACTTCCTGACTGTTAGAGAAGTATGACAATGGAACCAATGACCTAGGGAGGTGGTGGGCTCTCCCACACTAGAGGCATTCAAGAGGCAGCAGGACAACCATCTGTCAGGGATGCTTTAGGGTGGATTTCTGCATTGAGCAGGGGGTTGGACTCAATGGCCTTACAGGCCCCTTCCAACTGTACTATTCTATGATTCTATGATCTTCAATCAACTCCGTCATCCAAGATGGTAATCAGTATTGCTGCTCATGGCAAGCCATGCCCAACTTTTGCCCCTCACATTAGAGGAGGGGATGCTGCAGGGAGGAAAAGAAAGTGGGTCTCTTCTCCGGCCCCCTCTAATATCCCCATCCAACGTAGCTCAAGGATTGTTGGTCTTATCATTGCCAGATCTCCCCGTGCAGAGGGAGTAGCAATACAAGTATATGCAGGGCAGAGAAATGAAAAAGCCAGTTCTCAAAATGCCCTGACTGATCTCCGCTTCATAATTGAAAGATTGGGGTATTAAAGGGACACAGTAGGCCTGCAGGAATGGTGCGATCATTTGTGCAAATGGTAATTTCAGCATTCCGTCTCTCATATCCATAAACGTAATGTGCCTGGGCCTGACATGACTTATAGTCAATTTCTCCTCCCAGGGGGCTTCCTGCCAGTTTGATGCAACGCTGGGAAAGAGAGAGTAGTGAAAACGCTGGAGACGCTGGTGTTCACTCTCTTCGTCATTCTCTCCACTGAGCTGATGGGTGGAAACTGGTCTGATTACGGCAGATTTGAGGGAATTAAATGGAAGAGCCACGCGGCGCTGACAAAGACACCATTTCAGTTCCAGGAGAGCTCTTTGCTTGCCTTGTACTCACTGTTGAACATGGCAAATCTTCTCGGTAAATAAAGACGTGCTACTTCATCTCGACACGCGGCTGTGGTAGAAGTGTTAATCCCCCGGGAAGCATGCTCCAAATGTTCCTCTTGCATTATGGATGCACTACTTGACTGCCTGCTCTCTTGAACTTGTTGGAGGTGGCGAAACACAGAAGCTCTGAGCATTCCAGTTACCTCTCAACCAAGTAACCTCAGGGCTACAGAACTGGTCCAACCCAGCTTCCCCAGTGAGATTGGTGTTGCCTAGATTATTTGGACTTCAACTTCTATCAGCACAAGCCATGGATGGGCTCAAGTTACAGGAAGCCAGATTCTGGGTGGACATCAGGAAAAACATCCTGACTGTTAGAGCAGTATGACAATCAAACTGGTTACCTAGGGAGGATGTGGTGTCTCCCACCCTAGTGGCCTTCAAAAGGCAGCTGGACAGCCATCGGTCAGGGATGCTTTAAGGTGGATTCCTGCATTGAGCAAGGGGATGGACTCGATGGCCTTATAGGCCCCTTCCAACTCTAGTATTCTATGATTCTAGGATAGCCAATGGCTAGGAATGTATGAGCTGTATTCTAAAAGATCTGGAGGGTACCAGATTTTGAAAAGATGTTCTAAGCCCTGACAGCTCCCCTAGTTTGAGTCAGAAGTATCTTATTTTCAGGGATAGTCTTTGGGAATCTTACTTTGAGATCACCAGTCTTCTCTTGGCTCAACGCAGAATTGGCTTGAGCATCGTCAGAAAAAGCTTGAGAATTACGGGTGAGCAAACTCTCCTATGCTCACCTCAGCGGGTGCTCCCCCTACCTCCGTCTACCCCACAAACCTCTTCTGAGTCTTGGCTGGGCCTGGCAGCCACCATCCATGCACCAAAATTGTGCCCTTCCCCTTCCTGCATTAATGGCAGACACCATAATTTTGGGAGCATCCATAAATATTAGGGGTTTGGGGCAGAGCTCCGATGAGGTGATTCCCCACCCCAATTTTGGAGGCAGCTCTGTCTCCCTTCACGATCAGATTACCCAACGGAAAACCGCTGTTTGCGGAGAACAGCATTATTATTGTCAATGGGAATTAACAGAAATGCTTATATCTCTGTCATTTTTAAAGATAAAGAGATGAAAGTTGGCACCCTGGTAGCTCTTAAGCAGGGTCTAAGCCTTGCAAGTTATTTTATTATTTATTTATTTATTTATTTTTATACCGCCCAATAGCCGAAGCTCTCTAGAAGTTAGATGCAGATCTGTTCACCCCTTGATTGTTAGGATTTAAAAAAAATCCCTCTTTCTCTCTTCAGATGCACTTCATCTTCTCTGAAGAGAGCTCGCAGAAGTTAAAGAAATGAGAAACCTCCTACAAAAAATCAAAGTCCCCTATCTCCATGTGTGGAACAAGAACACACACACAAACACACACACTCAATAACACACAAGAAGTTGGTTGTGCGTGGTCTTGAGGCCACCTTCAAAATACAAATCACCTGGGATCATTTTTTATTTCTTTTGGTGGTGGTGGAGGATCCCAGGTATGCTAGATCTTAAGGGGCTGAACCTCTTCAAGCCAGTGGTCAGTCTCAGGCTATCACCACCAGCAGCAGCAATGCTGTAGGCAAGGCTCCCCCCCCCCATGCCCAGAGGCAGGCCACTGGCCCCACTGAACCAGTGGGGCAAAGGGGGCTTCAAAATGCCCCCAGATAGGAAGCTGCTGGGGAAAGCTGATGGAACTTCCTCATTTCTGGGTTGTTCAGTCAGCCTCAGGCACAGTGTGAAAGAGCAGTGCTACGGGCTCTTTCTTTTATAATTTGCAATCCCTCCCGCTAAACAATGTGATTGGGGGACAGGGTGGAGACTGTGGCTATTGGTTAGCCACAGACGTCAATCACAAAACTACCCCTCCCTCACCTTTCAGCATCTTCCTAATGTGGAAATGTTCAGTTAGCCATTCAGCAACATGAAACGAGCCCTCACATCACCTGAAAAACCTTTGGATACTTAAGAATCCACTCGAGGCTCCGAACTATCTTCTAATAACACCACAGGTTTCCGACTGTTTTGAAACTGCCCCCTAACCAATACTGCAATTTCGGAGGTCTGTCAGACTCCTGGATTTTTGGTGCACAGTGCACACCTCTAATAAATAACACACACACACACAGAGTGGCCTTAAAGTAGGTTGACCCTATGAAAAGGAGGACCGGGCTCCTGTATCTTTAACAGTTGTATTGGAAAGGAAATTTCAGCAGGTGTCATTTGTATATATGGGGAACCTGGTGAAATTCCCTCTTCATCACAACAGTTAAAGCTGCCCTCTTTTAAATCTGGTCACTCTAGTATAGCTCCTGCATTTTAACTGTTGTGATGAAGAGGGAATTTCACCCGTTTCTCCATATATACAGATGACACCTGCTGAAGTTCCCTTTTCTATGCAACTGTTAAAGATACAGGAGCCCTGTCCTCCTTTTCATGTGGTCACCCTACTTAAAGGCCCTATTGATGCAAGGGTAAAGGCACAGATGGAATGGGTCTGTGCTTGTGTTAGGAGTGCCTGACTGGATCGGGGTGAATGGGGTGAACATGGGGGTGAGGCCCCAAGACGCTCAGACCCAGTTGGGCACTGACAGCATCCCTATTGAGAATATTTATTTATTTATTTATTTATTACATTTCTATACCGCCCAATAGCCGGAGCTCTCTGGGCGGTTCACAAAAATTAAAAACATTCGAAGTATAAAACAACATTATAAAACCATAGTATAAAATACAGTATAAAAGCTCAACCAGATAAAAACAGCAGCAATGCAAAATTACAAATTTAAAACACCAAGTTAAAATTTATTGATAGACTGTTAAAATGCTGGGAGATTTATTTATGACCCAATTGAATCATTAAGCAGGCAGGCAGATAGATAGATAGATAGATAGATATGCAGATAGACACACAAACACACGCATTTTGTGTGCACATTGATTCTAATGTGTGAAATGAGGTAAATCCACATTAACATTTAAAGCAAATGAATTTCTTTCCCAGTCCTAGTTCTGCAGCACAAAGCCACATAGTTATTAGGTTAAACGTTTCCGGTCCCCCCCACCCTCCTGTTTTCATAGCATTCGTCTTCGGTTTGGAAAACAAAGCCGGCGTTCTGTGTCTTGAAATGGACCTCCCTCCCAGCCTTTCCCTGGAGTAAATTTCAGTCATGTCACTCCAGCCCGAAAGGAACTGAACACCTGGGAATGGACCTTAATGGCTCACCAGATAATAGCCAGGTGTAATCAGGAACACAGTTTCCAGCTGGAGTAATATTTGTTCCCCTCAATTCCCATTGCAGTATTGTTCTCTACCAAGCCTGTCACCTCATGCTTCTGCTAATTAAATGAGCTGCAGTCCAAACAGGTTAACTGCTACAGAAGAACCCATAATTTTCCTTATGATTGCTCCACCATGCAGGTTTTCTGTTGGTTTACATGACCTACTCCCCTGCCTTGTCCATTCAGGCATAGCTATTTTTATTTATTTATTATTGCATTTATATCCTGCCTTTTTTTCCTCCAAGGCACCCAAGGCAGCACGCATAACCCTCCTCCTCCTCCCCATTTTATCCTCACAACAACAACCCTGTGAGGTGGGTTGGGCTGAGAGTCTGTGACTGGCCCAAAGTCAAACAGTGGTTTTTCATGGCCAAGTGGGGACTAGAACCCGGATCTCCCGACTCCCAGTCCAACGCTTTAGCCACTACACCACACTGCCTCTATGACCACGCATGTAGAAGGATGGGAGGAAGATAAGCAATGCAGAAGGAAGGAAGGAAGGAACCCATTAATCAGTGGTTTTGCACCATCATTTAAAAGTTATTAGTTATCTGAAAGCTGTGGCTATGTAATGGGCAAATAGCCTCTTGAAATTCTTCCATCTCTTTGTGGGCAGCAAAATTGAGTGGGGAGGTATTTCACTGGATTTATTCAGAGAGAGGAGAAATTCTACCAGTTTCTCAGTGGATTATCATTTCTAGGGCGACCATATGGAAAGGAGGACAGGGTTCCTTCATCTTTAACAGTTGCATAGAAAAGGGAATTTCAGCAGGTGTCCTTTGTATGCATGCAGCACCTCGTGAAATCCCCTCTTCATCACAACAGTTAAAGCTGTGGGAGCCCTGCCTAGCATGGCCAGATAAAAGAGAGGGCAGGAATCCCACAGCTTTAACTGTTGTGATCAAGAGGGGATTTTACCAGGAGCTGCATGCATACAAAGGACACGTGCTGAAATTCCCTTTTTCTGTATGACTGTTAAAGGTACAGGAGCCCTGTCCTCCTTTCCATATGGTCACTCTACTATGACCAAAGTCAGTAGCACAGCTTCTTTCTTTTTTTCCTAGGAGTGTGTGTGCTAGGGTGACCATATGAAAAAGAGGACAGGGCTCCTGTATCTTTAACAGATTTATTGAAAAGGGAATTTCAGCAGGTGTTCTTTGCATATATTATTATTATTATTATTATTATTATTATTATTATTATTATTATTATTATTATATTTATTTATTTATTTATATAGCACTTGGTGAAATTTCCTCTTCATCACAACATTTAAAGCTGCAGGTGCCCTGCCCTCTTTTAAATCTGGTCACTCTAGTATAGCTCCAGCACCTTTAACTGTTGTGATGAAGAGGGAATTTCACCAGGTTCTCGATATATACAAATGACACCTGCTGACATTCCCTTTTCTGTGCAACTGTTAAAGATACAGGATCCCTGTCCTCCTTTCCATATGGTCACCCTAGTGTGTGCGCATATATGTATGCACATATAAGTGACCAAACCAGTTGTGCTGGTAGCCTCGCTGCCATTCTGTACTCAAGTAACACAGAGGAGAGGGTTCCCAGAATCAAAAAGGGGGGGAAATGATTAAAAATTGAGGACACTTGCAAATATATAATGGACTTGCTGCAGGGGCAATGGTTCTTCATGCAAAGACGATAGCAGCTTCCTGACGAGATCTCTAACTTGTTTCCCATTTCATTGCTTTGTCAAAAACAAATTGAAACCAAAGCGTTCCTCTATTGGAACAACTTTTCTCATTCGTGGATGGATGCTCTCGTATACCTCTTACATACCTTTTGTTAGCCGGTCTGAGTATACCAAAGTCATTACCCAAAAAGTGTCTTGCTTTCCCCCCCCCGCCCCGCTCCCCCTAAGACTCTTTGTGGTGATACCCACCTTTCTGTCCCTTAGGTATGACTGTGTTTGTATATCTAGCGAGGGTGGAATGTTTGACTGAGTCGGTGTGGCTAGTGATGCGGTGAGAGAGGGGGAGGGAGCAGTATAAATAGGTTGGCTGAAGGGACTGTGAGTTAGTTTGAGGTTTAGTTTTGAGGTTTGGTTTGTAGTCTGGGAGTTTTAGTCTGGTTTGTGCTTCGTGAGAATATTTGGTGTGAGGAGTGAGATAGAATTTTAAGGGACTTGGGATTGTTGTTTTAAATATAAGAATATGCAGGTTTGATCTAAATTGAAATACTTTATTTATTTATTTATTTATTTATTACATTTCTATACCGCCCAATAGCCGAAGCTCTCTGGGTGGTTCACAAAAATTAAAACCATAATAAAACAACCAACAGGTTAAAAGCACAAATACAAAATACAGTATAAAAAGCACAACCAGGATAAAACCTTACTAAAGATTTGTTAAATTTCAATGAACTTTACTTTGTGTTCTGTTACCACAAACCACGCGTCAGCTCGGATTTATTACCTGCTATATTAAACAGTGTAGAAACATCTAACAGTACACCTGCAGTTCAGTACCTCAGTAACAGAACCTATTTTCCAAAACCCTTTACCTTGTTCCCTCACATATAGGGGAGAGGTTGTGTTGTTATTTATTTATTTCATTTCATTTCTATACCACCCAATAGCCGAAGCTCTCTGGGGGGTTCACAAAAATTAAAACCATTCAAAGTATAAAACAACAGTATAAAACCATAAAATAAAATACAATATAAAAGCTCAACCAGATAAAAACAGCAGCAATGCAAAATTACAAATTTAAAACACCAAGTTAAAATTTAATTATAGACTGTTAAAATGCTGGGAGAATAAAAAGGTCTTCAACTGGCGTCTAAAGGCATATAATGTAGGTGCCAAGCGAACCTCCTTAGGGAGCTCATTCCACAGCCGGGGTGCCACAGCAGAGAAGGCCCTGCTCCTGGTAGCCACCTGCGTCACTTCCTTTGGCAGGGGCTCATGTAGATGGACCCCTGAGGATGACCCTTTCCTCAGGCTTTTCAAGAGGTGATGTTTGGCTTGAGAAGGGTGTGCTAGGCAAGGCCTTCTTTGTGAGGTTGGTGCCATTACACTCTTCAATATAGAAGACCCAAAATGAATGGTGGTGGGATGCTGCTCCTAAAAGACGACAGTGACAAAGTCAGAATAAACCAGAAATCTCTCTCCCCTTATTATTTATTTGCTTTTATTTAAAAACATTTTTATAGCGCCACCTCGCCATTTCTGACATCGTGGTGCTTTACAATGAAACATCCACAATTTCCATTAGAAACCCTCAACCCACATTAAAATCCACGAAAATCAATCCAGTCGCGTCCCCGTGTGTACATCCAGAGCCTCAGATGTTAGCAACAAGGGAGGCTCCAGACGTGACCTTATTCCCCACTGTTGCATAAACGGCTATGGTAAGGGACCCATTTAAATAAGAGTAAAGTCATGAACAGAGGGCAGGTGGGCCTCAGCAGTGCCACAAATGGGATGGGGTGAATGGCAGGGGTGGCAGCTTTAACAGTTGTGACAAAGAGGGAATCTCACCAGGTGCTGCATGCATATAAATGTCACCTGTTGAAATTCCCTTTTCTATGCAACTGTTAAAGATATAGGAGCTCTGTCCTCCTTTCCATAGGGTCACCCTAGGGTTGGATTGATACATAGTCTAAGTAGTTAGCTCCCTATACAAAATCTCTTCTCCCAACAGTTACAGACTCATCCTGACAGCTGGTAGTGAATAATAAGTTACCTTAAGGTGTGATCCTATACATGTTTAGACAGAAAAAAAGGCCTAACACTCCCAGCATGCCCCAGACTAGGGTGACCACATGGAAAGGAGGACAGGGCTTCTGTATCTTTAACAGATGCATAGAAAAGGGAATTTCGGCAGGTGTCCTTTGTATGCATGCAGCACCTGGTGAAATCCCCTCTTCATCACAACAGTTAAAGCTGCAGGAGCCCTGCCTAGCATGGCCAGATAAAAAAGAGGACAGGGCTCCCGCAGCTTTAACTGTTGTGATGAAGAGGGGATTTCACCAGGGGATGCATGCATACAAAGGACATGTGCTGAAATTCCCTAATTGCACCCAGGTGAGTCCTTAGTGGGAATTACACTTCCCATAACATACTATATCCTGGTAGTTATATGGGATGATAGGAAGACGTTGGATGGAGGAAGGCGGAGTAAAAACTTATTTCTTCTCTTCTGTTGCTGCCACTTAGGAAAGGTGTCAGCCCCCTCCAATGCTATGATCTTATGTGCTCACCCATGCAAAGGCCATTACGCTACTATCAAACCTCCCACCATCAGGGGATGACCCCAGATTCTAGTATTATAAGAGAAGGAGAGGGGGGGGGGAAGTCTCCCTATCCACATTCTTCACACCATGCATAATTTTGTACACCTCTACCATGTCTCTTCTTAGCCTCCTTTTTTCTAAGTTAACAATCCCAGCTGTGGTAACCTTCCTTCACGGGGGAGATGATCCAGCCCCTTGACCATTTTAGTAGTCTTATTCTGCACTTCTCCCAACGCTACAATATCTTCTTTAGGTGTAGTCTTAGGGAGACCATATGAAAAGGAGGACAGGGCTCCTGTATCTTTAACAGTTGTATTGAAAAGGGAATTTCAGCAGGTGTCATTTGTATATATGGAGAACCTGGTGAAATTCCCTCTTCATCACAACATTTAAAGCTGCAGGAGCCCTGCCCTCTTTTAAATCTGGTCACTCTAGTATAGCACCTGCACCTTTAATGAAGAGGGAATTTCACCAGGTTCCCCATATATACAAATGACATCTGCTGACGTTCCCTTTTCTATGCAACAGTTAAAGATACAGGAGCCCTGTCTTCCTTTTCATACGATCACCCTAGGTGTAGTGACAAGAACTGTACCCAGTATTCCCAGTGTAGTTGCACCATAGATTTGTTTAGGGGCATTATAATGATATACCTTCAAACATGCCGGTTTCACAACCCCAGCAAAGTTGAGGAGAACATTCCTTCAGCAAATCACTTCGGCTTTCATTTGGCCAGTTCTGTGACCCCGCCAGACCCACACAATAGGAAGAAAGCGATTTGAAACTAAGGTCCTTCCCTCTCTGCTGGCAATTATGTGATCGCTCTGTCTTTTGGGAGTCTGCTACAGCCAGGAACTTTCTCTTTGGAGTGTTATAGTCTACAAGAAATAGAGTCGCAGACAGCCTCAGGGCTCCCTTGCTAAAATTGCTTTTCATTTAGGGCGATTTATCAGCATTTTCACACCATTTTTCAACCACTCTCCTCAGCTGTTCAGTGCCATGCAAATACTTCCTCAGTTGGAAAAGGGCACACACCAATAACATGGAACGAAATGTGCGAGGAAATAGGATTGAAATCCACTAACCTGAGTTGCTCCGGAGTTATGTTTATTTATTTATTTTATCACACCCATTTGTTTAGCTTCTCCAGCTAGAAATAGAAAGGACAGCGCATTCTCTGTTCACTTCTAGCTCAAATCAAGATAGAGGGTGGGATAGGGTGACCCTATGGAAAGGAGGACTGGGCTCCTGCATCTTGAACAGTTGCATAGAAAAGGGAATTTCAGCAGGTGTCATTTGTACGCATTCAGCACCTGGTGAAATCCCCTCTTCATCACAGCACTTAAATGTGCAGGAGCCCTGCCTTCTTTTGTAGAGCGACCAGATACAAAAGGGCAGGGCTCCTGCAGCTTTAACTGTTGTGACAAAGAGGGAATCTCACCAGGTGCTGCATGCATATAAATGACACCTGTTGAAATTCCCTTTTCTATTCAACTGTTAAAGATATAGGAGCTCTGTCCTCCTTTCCATAGGGTCACCCTAGGGTTGGATTGATACATAGTCTAAGTAGTTAGCTCCTTGTACAAAATCTCTTCTTCCAACAGTTATAGATTCATCCTGACAGCTGGTAGTGAATAACAAGGTACCTTAATGTGTGATCCTATACATGTTTAGACAGAAAAAAGGCCTAACACTCCCAGCATGCCCCAGACTAGGGTGACCACATGGAAAGGAGGACAGGGCTTCTGTATCTTTAACAGATGCATAGAAAAGGGAATTTTGGCAGGTGTCATTGGTATGCATGCAGCACCTGGTGAAATTCCCTTTTCATCACAACAGTTAAAGCTGCAGGAGCTTTAACCAGTTTTAAAAGAGGGCAGGGCAGCTGCAGCTTCGACTGTTGTGATGAAGAGGAAATTTCACCAGGTTCTCCATATATACAAATGACGCCTGCTGAAATTCCCTTTTCAATACAACTGTTAAAGATACAGGAGCCTGGTCCTCCTTTTCTTATGGTCACCCTATACTAGCACGACCACATACAAAAGAGGGCAGAGTTCCTGCAGCTTTAATGGTTGTGATGAAGAAGGAATTTCACCAGGTGCTGCATGCATACCCATGACACCTGCTGAAATTCCCTTTTCTATGCGATTGTTAAAGATACAGGAGCCCCGTCCTCCATTTCATAGGGTCACGCTACCCCAGACAGCCATGGCTGGCTGAGACTTGCAGGGGACATGCATAGGATTTCACCCTTTGTGTTTTGTATGCACTTTAGTCATCAGCCCCATTGCATGAGTGAGAATGTCATTTCAGTTTGGGTTTTATATAAATTTATCACACACACACACAAAATCAAATGTGGGAGAAGCCAGGACTGAAGGATGTTCATCCAGTCCCAGGTTTTAGTACTTATTGTATACCAGTAATACCTCCAGCTATTAAATTTGGATGGTGAAGATGGGTGAGATGTTTGTTTCTGGTTATTTTTGTCCAGAATTTAGCAAAATCCACACATGACTTTATATTTAGGATGCAAGGAACTTGAGATTTTTTAAAAAAATCAACTATGGGAGGAGAAAACAAAACAGAAACAGCCCTCTTACCCTAACACATCTGGGGAAAATTTAATCACATCTGGGCAATGTACTCTCTGGAAAATTGCCTTCGGAGAGTATGAAAAAAACACAAGTGCAAAATGGAGCAGCCAGACTAGAGCTGGGCCAAACGTCTTGCCTTCAAATGTGGAAATGCTACAAATTCCACTCCGGTGGCAACAAAGATAGCTCTTTCTGACAGCTTCAAGATGGTGGCCACCATTTTTCTCTTTGCGCCACCCTGGGCATCATCTGCAAACAATGGTGGCATGGTGACATTCCCAGAGGAGTCCAGTTTATTTCTGGTCCCAATTCTTAGTGCTGGTCTTGAATTTTAAAGTCCCACCCAGCCACGTTCCAGAGTATTTGAGAGATCACATCTTCCCATTTCATAGAATCATAGAATAGCAGAGTTGGAAGGGGCCTATAAGGCCATCGAGTCCAACCCCCTGTTCAATGCAGGAATCCACCCTACAGCATACTTGACAGATGGTTGTCCAGCTGCCCCTTGAATGCCTCTAGTGTGGGAGAGCCCACCACCTCCCTAGGTAACTGATTCCATTGTCGTACTGCTCTAACAGTCAGGAAGTTTTTCCTGATGTCCAGCCGGAATCTGGCTTCCTTTAACTTGAGCCCATTATTCCATGTCCTGCACTCTCAGAGGATCGAGAAGAGATCCTGGCCTCATCTTCCCATTTCTGGAGACCCTGATTGGGACATCTTCTCTGTTTAAAGTATACAAGTTTTAGACACAAGGCATTTATTGTGCACTCCTCATTCCCTACTCATGGCTGTTTATGGTTTCCTTAGACAACGTCCTGACCCTCTAGTTGTGCTTCTGTTTGTAGACAGCACTGTCCGTGAGGTTTCATCCCCCAGGGAAAAGTGGGTATTATGTCTAATGGTGAACGTAAGGTGTTTATTTTCTTCTGGTGTACTTGTGCTATTCTGCTTTACCACAGTGCCACCTACAGGTTATGTAGCAGAACAGCAGAAAGGAAACACTCCTTGCGTAGATGCAGTGGATGCATGTAGAAAAGTTTATGGTGGGGAGTTCCCTGGGATAGGACCTTTTGGGTGGTGGCCTAAGGTCCTGATTGTCATGCTCCTGCTAGAGGAATCCTTGTCAGAGGAGGAAGCAGAGCCCCCAGAAACCAGGGAGACACCACATCAAGTACTGGCACCAGACCAAGGGCCTTCGAGGGTGATGGCTACAGGTCCTTCCCTGACAGAAGCTGAGCAACCCCCTGACCCCCAGGAATGTTGTTGCCTCAAGCAATGAGCCAGTAGGCCTCCTGTAAGAAGGAGTGCTTGGTTGCAAAAATGGTCTCCTTGGGAGAAAGCAACTCCTCTTGAGTAGGGCTCTGGCCAGAGAGCTCTGATGGACAACAGCTGAGCCTGGGTGGGGCTCAGCAGCCTTTGTGAGTAAGCCAGCAGTGAGAGCTTGCTGGTTGTGGAAGCAATGTCTTATCAACTTCTCCTGCCTTGTCTGCTGACCCTGCCTTGGCCCTGAACCTCTGTGCTACAACCGTGGACCTCTGCTACCAGATGATGTATGTATTGGTCTGCCTCCCCGTGTTTGACCCTTTGCCTGTTTGACCACTCCTGCTTTGCCTGACTCTCTATATTGGACTGATCGCCTGTGCCTGTTATCTGGAGTACTTCTGTGTTTGCCTGAACTTAAAGCTTGTCTGCTGGAACATCAGTCTGGGGTATTGCTCTGCCTGGTGGTCAGCTGAATAACTAAGAATGCTACAGCCAGCACAGGACACTGATAAACCCTCTTGAATTTTGCCCTACTGAGGTTAGCTTTCAGGTTGGAAGTAAAGAGTGGGGTATTTCAGAGGGCATCTGAGCTGCTGTACGAATGACTGCCTTTTGCTGCTGGTTGCTTGCTAGTGGGGTATTCTGATTTTATGCTTTTCACTGATGTTTCTGATTTGTGGGTGCTACTGACCGCCTTGAAAGGCTTCAGTGTGAAAGATGGGATATAAATATTTTCATGAATGCAGGAATGAACTAGTATGTGATGTGCACAAATTGGCCAGTTTTTGAAAAGGCATTCCTAGGCATTTATTTTATTTATTTTCTACGACTAAATTTGCATAAAGTTCCAAAAAGTTAAAAGGGAAAAAAATAATCCAAGAAATGGTCCACAAAGAATCGGTTTAGAAGTCCGTGGAATCCATGCAACTCAGGAAAAGCTGGTCTGCTGCAGAATTTGAGGGGTGTAGTCATGTAATTCCAAACCCCTTTGATTCTGTTGAGGGTTTCTCCAAGTTCCTTACCTTTGAGTTTTGCCTTCTGCCTTCGCTCTTCAGTGAGTTTTATATAAATCCGCAGCACCTCCTGTACGTGCACATGAAAGCTGTTAAGGAAATGGTTTGGGCGTGCTATAAAGCATCCTTTCATAACCTCGACCCTTCCAGATGTTTTGGACTGCCATCAGTCCCAGCATAGGCATGTGCAGCACCTTTCAAGAGGAATTGCATTTATTTATTTATTTAAAGGCGAAGGATATTTTTATTCATTTATTTATTAAACACGGTAGACACTGATGCCCTGCTCTGTGTTTGGCTTGCCTGATCATGGGAGGACCATTGGAGGTGAGGAGGGGCTCTCCTCAAACCCCAGCATTGGTGGGGTTTTGTGGTGATACTGGCTGGAGGAGGTAGCCTTTGGGGGTCCTTCTCCTGGCTTCTTTGAAGTGTGGCTCCCAGCAGAGCGATTCCTTTTCATCCCTGCTTCTGGGAGCAATGGTTCACTATTGGGACAATGGCAGTGGAGCAGCTGGAGGGCAGCCCCTGTGTCTGACTCCCACTGCATCTGGATCCCAACTCAACGCCCCCCTCAATTTGGCACTTCCTGCTTGAGACATTAGGATGGCACACCCAGCACACCCTTTGCACATGCCTATGAGTCCCAGCTGGCAGAGGCAATTGTCCGAAATATGGGAGTTCTACTCTGAAACATCTGGAGGGCAACAGGTTGGTGAAGGCTGGGATCAAGTCTGGGAAACCATTCTGCTAGAGGAATGAAAGGGTGAGGTGAATCCTATTGGAGACCATGTGACCGCTCCAATAGGCATCCAGTAAGCACTCCTGGGCTCCTGAAAATGCCAGAGGTGGTTTGTAAAAAATAAAAAGAAAGAAAGGAAGACCACTCAACAACTGGCTAAATTTAAAAAGGAATGGGGAAACTTTGTCCCCTCCCCAAGGAGAACAACTCCCTGAAATTCTCACATCTTCCACCTGAGTTTTCATTTTTTTCCCTATCCCCCATGAAATGCCAAAAATGGAATAGTCAAAATTTCCGGCAATGCACTAGGTGTAAGATTATATGCAGTGTGGGCAGATATACCCAACATTGCACAGATAGATAAACGTAGGAAAACCCTGGCTTTGCCTCTGTTCCCTTATGCCATGGTTCACGTCCTGATATCTCACTCTGATCTATTGCACATTGCTAATGGTTGCACACCATATTCTGAATTCTTCCGTCGACCCTGCAAAGGTCTCAAGCGGTGGCAAAATCTCCCAGATGATTTTTCTTAAGAAAATTGCTGAGATGTTTCACTGTCTGACTCCCACCCTCCTGAAGAACAAAGCCACTTTGCAGAATTGCGACTGAATATCTTCTACTATTCTAATTTAAGTCTCCCCCCCCCCCGATGGCCAAAATTTCCCTACACAATCCAGCACAATGCTAGATCTGGGGCACTGTGAAGGATGCAAAATGGTGGCCAAGGAGCCAACTTGTTAGCTAAGAATGTAAGAAGTGCCATGCTGGATCAGTCCATCTAGCGCTCAGTTCACACAGTGGCCAACCAGCCATCAGCCAGGGACCAACAAGGCAGGACATGGTGCAGCAGCACCCTCCCACCCATGTTCCCCAGCAACTGGTGCACACAAGCTTACTGCCTCGAATACTGGAGCTGACTTCCAATATCTGAATGGCTGTCATACAGAAGATGGCAACAGTTTGTCCTCTTACCACAGAAGGCAATATGACATAAAATGGGCTTAAGTTACAGGAAGGTCAAGTTTGGTTGAACATTAGGAGAAAATTCTTGAAATTAGGAGCATTGGAACCAATTGTCTAGAAGAGTGGTGGGATCACCAGAGGTCTTCAAGTTGAGGCGTAACAGTCATCTGCTAGTGATGCTCCAGAATTCTTGTACCAAACAGGAAGGTGGACTAGATACCAGAACTTCCTCCAATTTGACAATTTTATACTCCAGAGATGAGGAACTTCTGGGCCCTGGGTAGACAACATGGCAACTAGGGGTGTGCACGGACCCCCCAATCCGCTTCGTGGCCCGATCCGGAAAATCCGGATTGGGCCCGATCCTCTTCGCGCCGCTCCCCCTGTCTCCCGCTCCGCGGAGCGAGATCCGGCTTCGCCGCCGTCACTACATGGGCGGCGGCGGCAGCGCAAGATAAGATACCCACCCACCCCGCCCCCTTACCTTCCTCCGTCGCTGGCTTCAATTGAGGCCCTGGTTGAAGCCGGAAGAGGCCTCGGCCTTCACTTCCGGCTTCAACCGGGGCCTCAATTGAAGCCTGCGACGGAGGAAGGTAAGCGTCCCTCCTCCCTGCTTCTTACCTGGCGCTGCCGCCGCCGCTGCCGCCGCATGGATGGCAGCGCCGGCAGCGCCAGATGAGTCCCCCTCCCCCCCCCCACTTACCTGCAGGCGAAGCTCCGGATTGAGGCGATCCTCTTCGCCTCGATCCGCAGCCCCCCTGACTCTCTTCGCCTCCGCCTTTTCCGGTGGCGAATTAGGCCGCCTCGCTCCTGCTTCTCTGAACCGAAGAGAAGCGGAGCACATCCCTAATGGCAACTACAGTCACCAATGCAACCCAGATTTTTTTTCCAGATCCTAACACGGTGATCCACCCCTCCCTCTTTTTAAATACATTTTCTGAGTGGCCATGGGGATTGGTGTGAAATAGATTTCTCTTGGTGACATCTTGCTGTGCTGCCCAAGACAGTTTATGAAATTGGCAAATGTGTCCATGGTACAAAAGAATTGGGTACCCCTGATCTTCCCCTTCTCAGATGTTGTGGGATTCCTGTCAGTCCGAGCCAAACAGCCAATGGTCCAGGGTGATGGGAGTTGTGGTCCAGCAACATCTGGAATGCCCCAGATTCTCTATCCCTACTACACACCATTGCTCATCATTAAATAATGTCTCACCTGTCAATGAAACCGTAGTTGCTGGAGACAGTTTTTTATATATATTTCTGTCTCAGATCTTGTTCATTTCAGAAACATGGGAACAACACATCTGCAAAATGAATCTATGGATCCACAAAAGCAGATGTTTGAAATGGTATTGTGGGTGGAGACAAACACATACACAATATTGATTCAATCTATATTTATGATTCCTCAGACCTTTGAAAAATTGATTGCTGAGCTCACTGCGCTGGGCTGAAAATCAAAGCTCATTCTGGGATCCCTTGAAGATGTGTTCAGTTTGGGCTCAAAGGGAGAATTATAAAACACAAACAAAACACAAAACCTGAAGTTGCTAGGAAAAAATGTACAAAAACAATAGGAAAGCAATTCAATTCTCCAACTCTATCTTTTCAAAGAGCTGTAAGACCATGGCAGACATTTTGACTTCACATTATAGATGAGGTACAACCAGTCTACCAAAGGCATTTTGGAGAACTGCAAACCAATGAACTTTTCACTGATTAAATGGCTGACTTTTACATAACTGGCTAATTAACTGATTACATCTGCATACATTTACATATTGTAATATCAAAGAGTTACTTTTGTGATGATCCTGGAAGAAGGTGCTGTTTCACTCTTTGTATGGGATAATGTAATTAAACAAGCAAACCACATGTTAGGGTTTATTTAAAGCAACTCCTTATTGGGTGAAATCTCTGTTGGCATAATGGTACAAACAGAGTATTTGGAAGCTCCAAAGTGATAACTGAAACAGGTCTATAAATCCATCTATTTATAAGCCACCTTTCTGGACCAGGTCAATCCAGGGCGATTGCAGGACCTGTCCTGCAGCACCATCTGGTAGCAGCTTTCCATATAACCAGCCACAGGGCTTCGCAGGATGCGAGCCCTGTCTGGTAAAGCCCTGCAGGGTTCAGGCCCAGACCAGCAGGCACTCCCAGCTGGGCTTATACAGAACAGCTGGGAGTGGCCAGGAAAGGCATATATAAGAGCTGCATTTCACCTTCAGCCTTTGCCACAGAAACGTGTTCTCTTGTGCTAGCTGCAGCCGGTTCCTGACCATTTGCTACCTCAGATCTCGCCTCATTTCGCTGGACCTCTTGCTCATCTCGACCATGCCACTGGTCCCTTTGCTACCTGGTACGTGCCTGAACCTTGCTTTGCCTTTGACCATCGACTTTTGCCTCTGGCCCTTGTTTGGACCCTGTCCCTCTGGGACTCTGTCTCTTGCCTTGATCCCGGCCTGGTCCTTGCCTGCTTGTTGACTGGACTTCTCTTCTGCCTCTGGCCCCTGCTTGGATTCTGAACCTGTGTCTGATCTTGTGCCTGTTTCCTGGATCTGCCTCCTGCCTCTGGCCCTCTGTTGGATTTTGCCACCCAAGACCCGTGCCTCACCCCCCAGCTTGTTCCACCAGTATTCCAACCACCCGAACCAGTTCCGTCTCTGTCCATCGCAGCTCTTTAACCAGGAAGCCTTCCTCAACTGACCAGCCACTATTCTTATAGGTATTCTGTTTTAAATTGAATATTTTTAACATGTTGATTAAATCTCATCTTTTTGCTATTTTATTCATATGTTCACCACTCCATAATCTACTTTAGATATGGTACGGTATATAAATATTGTAGATACATATTTAAACAACTAGATAACATTCAGGTCTGGTACTCACAATGAATTCCTCATCTAGTTCTGTATCTTTTTTCTTTTATTTTATTTTCTTTTTCTTTTTGGCAGTAATTCCTGGATCATAAGCCTCAAGGTCTCTAGAAAAACAAAAATAACCAAAGTAGAGCTTGCAAGCCTGAGGCCCACCTTCCCCTGAAATAAGGGAAGGGGAAGATAGAAATAATTGCAATAAAAATAATAATAATAACACTACTTAGAGTAGACCCTTTGAAATTGACAGGACTGAAAAAAGTCATGACTACTCTAAGTATGAATAAGTCTGACTCCAACCTCTGTGTGTGTGTGTGTGTGATTGTATAAACTTTGTAAGACCGCCTTGAGGCCCAGTATTGGGCAAAAGGTGGGATAATAATAATAATAATAATAATAATAATAATAATAATAATAATAATAACAACAATAATAATATAAATGAACAGTGCAGGAGACAGGCTCATTGCCTGTTCTGGATGGGGTTGCACTGCCTCTGAAAGAACAGGTTTGTAGTTTGGGGGTACTCTTAGACCCATTTCTGTTTTTGGAGGCTCAAGTAGCCGCCACAGCTCGGAGTGCCTTTTACCATCTTCGGTTGGTTCTCTTGGCCACGGTGGTACAGGCATTGGTAACCTCCAGATTGGATTACTGCAACACACTCTATGTGGGGCTGCCCTTGAAGCTACTCCGGAAGCTGGAGCTAGTGCAGAATGCTACAGCTCGGCTGTTGTCTGGAGCTGCCCCTTTCCAGCATGTAACTCCTCTGCTGAGAGAACTGCACTGGCTGCCTATTCGCTACCGGGCCAGGTTGAAGGTTCTTGTACTTGTGTACAAAGCCCTAAACAACTTGGGACCAGGATACCTGAGAGAGCGCCTTCTCCCTTACCAACCTGCCCGGTCACTGAGGTCATCCGAGGGCCTGCTCCTGGTGGTTCCATATAGATCCATCCTCCGATTGGAATCCAACAGGGGAAGAGCCTTCAGCGTGGTGGCCCCCCTCCTGTGGAACTCCCTGCCTCTGGAGGTCAGACCGACTCCGACCTTGTACTCCTTTCGGCGCCTCCTAAAAACATCTTTATTCCAAGAAGCCTTTCTTTAACATGCAGCCTTGGATTTCTGTGTTGTTGTTTTTTTGCTTCTTTTTAAATTTTGTTTTAACTGTTTTATTCTGTTTTTATTTTCATTTTCTCTTGTACACCGCTCCAAAAATTTTCAATGGGGAGCGGTATATAAACATTCTAAATAAATAAATAAATGAACATGCACCTACCTACATCTTGCTGCCTCGTGCCTCCAAGCTCAAAGTCATCTTTATCAAGCAGAAAGTTTTGGTCGGGTATTCAGTTATTTTTTGTTTTCCCCAGTACTGTTAATGTGCTATTAAATCTCTCCCTCGTAGCTTAATGAATGCATTAAACCATGTGCAAATTAGTCCCCCCCCCCTTTTAATGGATTGCTTAGTTGCAGATTGAAAGGGTATGATACATCATCACTGGTTCAGTGGGAATTAATGAGGCTTTGGACCATCTTCCGTCATGGAGGCCAGACTTATGAATGATCCCAGGAATTCCACATGCCCATGCGTGATTGCCTTCTACGTACATCTCCCCCTTTCCCTCTTCCTTCCCCTAGTGTCGTGGATGTACATGAAATAAAATGTAGCTTCCACACCCATTTTATAATGAAATCGTGGCCCATTGTTGATGACAAACGCTGTTTACAATTCCCAGAAAAGAGAGTGGAACACAGAGGGAATCTATTAGCATGAGCAGCTTTTATATTCCCTTAAATTGCTCTTTTGGCCCAGTGAAGATATATAACCTCTTTTCTTTTCCCGTCCGTCATGACATGGCTCTCTGATCACTAAATTGCAATAAGAAGTCACAAGCCGTTGGCTGTGCATTACCTATCATAACTGGAAGGAACGTTTTCTCACTAGCTGAGCCTCGTGAGAGCGAAATACATCTCAGCAACTTTACCAATGTGCTCCTATGAAAGTGGTTTGAAAGCGGTATATGGTGTGTGTCTCATGGGCCCCGACAGTTGTCAGTGCACTTCAATACCGCTATAAAGCAGTAGTGTGGCACCTGCCTTTTTTATACCGCTTTCATAGTGGAATATCCTGCATGGTGTAGATGAGCCCCAAGGGTCCATCTAGTCCAGCACTCTGTTCACACAGTAGACAACCAGCCATTGGCGAGGGATGAACAAGCAGGACATGGTGCAACAGCACCCTTCTGCCCATGTTCCCCAGCAACTGGTGCACACAGGCTTACTACCTCAAATACTGGAGATAGCACACAACCATCAGGGCTAGTAGACATTGATAGCCTTCACCTCCAGGAATTTATCCAACCCTCTTTTAAAGCCATCCAGATTGGTGGCCATCACTATATCTTGTGGTCGTGAGTTCCGTAATTTAACTCTGCGCTGTGTGAAGAAGTCCTTCCTTTTATTTGTCCTGGATCTCCCACCAATCAGCTTCATGGGATGACCCTTTTGGGTTCTAGTATTTTGAGAGAGGGAGAAAAATGTCTTCTTATCCACATTCTCCACACCGTGCATAATTTTGTACTTGGAGTTAATTGTAGTGGTGTGGATGATGGTTGTCGAGGTGGTTGATAGTAATTGTGATGGTGCTGTGTGTGTTTGCACAAAGTGCTACTGGTAATGATGCATGAAGCTGAGTCATCCTTACTAGAGTTTGTACCTAATTAAGATGATGCAAATCTTCTAAGGATGTATGAGAAATTTATTTCAGTTCAGTTTTGATCAGGATCATAGTATCCTAGAATAGCAGAGTTGGAAGGAGCCTACAAGGCCATCAAGTCCAACCCCCTGCTCAATGCAGGAATCCACCCTAAAGCATCCCTGACAGATGGTTGTCCAGCTGCCTCTTGAAGACCTCTAGTGTGGGAGAGGCCACAACCTCCCTAGGTCATTGTTTCCATTGTCATACCCAATGTCCAGCTGGAATCAGGCTTCATGTAACTTAGAACTGTACCCAGTTTACAACTTTCAGACTAAACGTGCACTCTGCAAGCAAAGTTCATAGATTTCTGTGTTTGCAATGTGATTTTCAGAGAAAACCCTCCCCCCAAAGAAAATACAGATTGTGTGTAAGGCAGCCTACATGCATTTTGCTATAGATGCCCATAGGCTCCTGTGCAAATAGCCCCTCAAATATGTGGAATGAAGTAATGGGGCAGCAAACTGGCCCAGTATCAGCCTCTGGCAACCTCTCAATGCTGATGGGGTCTCAGCAGCCCACCAGGGCCCAATGCTGACATCTGCACTGACCCATGTTTTGTTCGTATGTTTTGGCCGCTAGGCTATTATTTTTATTTCCCACAATCCCCCAAAGTAGCATCACTCTGGAGCATTGTGGGAAATTAAAATGGCAGCTGCCAGTGGGCAGTAGAAGGGAGCCTAGCAGATGGTAATTTTCTACAGACTGAGAATTGGGCCTGCCAAATCTAGAATTCACCTTCCCTATTTGGGGGTGGGGGCAGTCTGGATCTCTCTCTCTCTCTCACACACACACACACACACAGAGAGAGAGAGAGAGAGAGAGAGAGAGAGAGAGAGTTCTGAAAAGAATGAGGCTTTGCAAAAGGTTTTCCAAGTCCTCAGCCCAGTCTCTTTGCTCCGAAGATATGATCTTGCTCTCCTCCTGCAAACGATAAGACGTCATGCATCCGACGAAGTCAGCCGGGGTGGCCTCCGAAAGCTTATGCCACAATATGTTTGCAAATGGTAAAGGTGCCATGGGGGCCTTTGTTGTTTCCTCTTCTTCTGTCTGCCTTGTGTGAATTTTCTCAGCAGTTCACAGGAAAGAAAGGGGAGGGAAAAGAACTACAGACTGAGTCAGCTGCCCCCTGGGCGTTCATTTGCTGTAGCATAAGAAATATAAATGCTAAGCAGATCTGTGTGCAGCAGGGAAAGGCAGAAGGAAGGGAGCAGATTACCCCGGCTTAGGGATATTATATCCTTTGCAACTTCCAAAGACAGGAACGTTTTGATGGGTGTTTTTTCTTCTTCTTTTTCTTTTTTTGCGGGGGGGGGGGGGGGGGCGGAGCTCTTATCTTCTTATAATCAGATAGATAGATATTTTTAAAGATATATTGCCCCATTTTTATTTTGTTTTTGCTTTTTGTTTTCTGATCAAATCTTCCTGTCTTGTCTACGGAGGAAAAACGTGAACAAATTTTGTACGGGGAAGAAATGGTTTATATATGTTGCATATGATGAATATACCGATCATCACACCTTCCCCCCCCCCCCACACACAAACACTTCTCTCACTGAGATCTGAGCCTGTCATTGGGGGATTCAGTTTTAAGCTTAGGACTTGGCAAGCGCTGGTGCTCTTTCTGCTGTTGTCTAACGGGATTACAAGCTTTTGTAAAGCCTGCACTAATATGCCAGGAAAAAGAAGGGTGGAGTGTAAATGCATTTCCAAACAATCTTTCCAGAGGAACAGATGAATGATAATTTTATTTATCTAGCATTCATTCCACCCAATTCCTCCCAATTGTTGCTAGGATCACTTTGCATGCAAACTTATAATAAAACATTGTCACATACACAGAGACACAGACACACACATATACAATACCTTTGGGAAATGGAGGACAAAGAGTATTCCATTTCTGGTACCAGCATGGCTTCTTCAACTTGTCAAATGGGTGATTCTAGCCAATCAACAACACAAATTCAATACATAAATTAATAAAGCTTATTTGGGCAGAGCAATGATTCTAGTATATGCAAACACTTAGGGTGTCTATATGAAAAGGAGGACAGGGCTCCTGTATCTTTAACAGTTGTATAGAAAAGGGAATTTCAGCAGGTGCCATTTGTATATATGGAGAACCTAGTGAAATTCCCTCTTCAGCACAACAGTTAAAGCTGCAGGAGCTGTACTAGAGTGACCACGTTTAAAAGAGGGCAGGGCACCTGCAGCATTAACTGTTGTGATGATGAAGAAATTTCACCAGGTTCTTCATATATACAAATGACACCTTCTGAAATTCCTTTTTCAATACAACTGTTAAAGATACAGGAGCCCTGTCCTCCTTTTCATATGGTCAGCCTACAAACACTTCTACTGGGGATTGTAGAGGGAGCATCGGCTATTGAGCGATATAACAATGCAAAAAATAAAGAAATAAAAACACTTCCGTTGCATTTGCAGCAATCCCTTTTGACACTCATGAATGCTAAGCAGAGTTTTGAGGGACCTTTGGGAGGGGGTTGACATGTGCCTCTACAATATGTGCTATGTTACATTTTTTGGAGCTAAGACCCATATTGCAAAATTTGGAGAAGACCGAAATCTGAGGACAACTGTATTCCAATCCACACATTGGTCTGAGAGTCGAGGAACAGGCCTGTTCATTTCTTTCATAGGGAATTGGGCGTGAATTGCCACTTTCAAGGGAGAGAGAGGTTAAGCATGGCTTCAATGAAAACCATGTGAGCAACCACCGTGCTATGCTCCACCACCCTCCTTTCATTCTGTTGTTTTCTAAATTTTCTAAATTTCATCCTGTTGTTCTCAGCCCAGCACTCCTGCCTAACTAGATCACTTTGAAGTTTGTTTCTGTCTTCCAGGGTATTAGCTATCCCACCCAATTTTGTGTCATCTGCAAATCTGATAAGCATTCCCTGCACCTCCTCGTCCAAATCATTAATAAAAATGTTGAAGAGCACTGGGCCCAGGACTGAGCCCTGCGGCACCCCACTCGTTGCCTCTCCCCAGTTTGAGAAGGTTCTCTTTGATAAGTTCTCTTTGAGTCCGATTCTGTAGCCAACTGTGAATCCACCTAATAGTTGTTCCATCTAGCCCACTTTTAGCTAGTTTGTTAATCAGAATATCATGGGGCACTTTGTCGAAAGCTTTGCTGAAGTCAAGATATATGACGTCCACAGCGTTCCCACAGTCCACAAGGGGGGTTACCCGATCAAAAAAATGAGATCAAATTAGTCTGACAGGATTTGTTCCTGACAAATCCATGTTGGACCATGGGAAAAGTCAGGATAGAAGTGCCTGTTGGCCCAGGGAAAGGGAGGGATCATCCCTTCCTACCTCCAGGATGCCTTGTGCATCATGTGGATGCACAGGTATGATCCCTGGGATATCGCCCTGTCTAGCCATACCCTAAGAGGCAACTGTAAGCTTAGAACAGTTGACGAAGAGAGGTTGAGAATCGAGGCCGGCTGTACAGAACCCACGCAAGGCTGACGTTACCAGACAGCATGAATTTAATTCCACTCAGTTATGCTTTTAGATTTGATTTGGAGGGAAGCAGTCATAATATGCTATTGAGGAGTGTAGTGAGGCATTCATAAGCAGCCGAGAAAAAGATTCTCTTGCTTTGTAAATGCTCTGGAGTCAAAGAAAGTGATGGGGCTGATATCAACTCTTGTATGCATTCATAAAGAACTCCTTGGATTGAGGCTCAGAGGAAATGCTGAGACTGACACTAAAAGTCATTGCATTTAATTTTCAGGTTAAAACTGATAGGTTTGTTTGCCTCATTGTCTCAGATACCCATAGAACCTCACCAGGAAGTGTCCTGGGATATCTTTCTTTCTTTCAGAACAGCAGCATCTGCTATATTGCACCAAACAGAGCTTGGCCATACTTGGTTGAGTCATTGGTTCATAAGAACATAAGTAGGGACACATGTGATTTTTGCTTTCACTCACAAAACATGTTAGAGGAATCTGCAATGGAATCAAACGGCTTTGGATTCCTCTGAATCCAAACGCACGCTCTGCAGCTGACCTGCTTTTCCTGAGTCACAAGGATTCCACGGGCTCACTGACTAGATTTTGCTTTTTTTATGCAATTGAGCCTTAGAAAAACACGCAAACGAAATGTGGGCAAATTTGGAGAGATTTGCACAAATCTCCTGTTTGGTCACTGCTCAGTTTGCACAAGTTCCCTGTGTTCTCAAAGCAAGCGGTGATTGCAAATATGAACAGGAATCAGGCATAATGTGAGTGGCAGAGAATGTTCAGAGAATCCTAGCGATCTTGAATATCACTCGTTTGCTCGTGCCTATTGTCCTGTTTCCCAGAGAGCCCCTGCTTTTGATAGGAGACAAGTGATGAGGCCTGCTAAAGCGTTTATCAAGCAGCAAACATCTCTTCTACCTGAAGAGAGTCTAATCTCTTGGAAACTTCCCCCTAGGTAAAACGATGCAAATTAAATGAGACAATTGTCCGACCAAGGAGAACAGGAGGTCCCTTCCCAAACACCCGTAATTTCAGAGAGCTTGGTACAGAGGCAGGTTCTGGTGCAATTCTAGTTGGACCAACCTTCTCACGCCTTCTTTCGGCCCCATGCATTTGAGCTTCCGGCAGACCCTAGCATCAGCTAGCTTGTCAGGATGCTCACCTCCTGAAGAAAGCTCCCTTCCCACTGAGTGTGTAGGATTTGGCCTTGGGGAGATAAGCTCTGGAGAGAGCTAACTCCCAAATGGTGAATCACCCATGAGAGCTTCCTCCCTCACTGATACAAACTGGCTGGTGTCTGGCGCTGCCTCCTCTAGGTCCGAATCTGATTCTGATTGATTACCTGAAACACCTTCTCCCAAAACAGGGGCAGTAGGGTTAGACATGACACCTATCACCTAAGAACATAAGAAAAGCCCTGCTGGATCAGATGAGAGGTGTACCTACTCCAGAATCCCGTCTCCCACAGTGGTCAACCAGATGCCTCTGAGAAGCCCACAAGCAGGACAAGAGGACAATAAGTCCCTCTCCCACTGTTGTTCCCCAGCAACTGGTATTCAAAGGCATATTCCTCTGATCTTGGATGTAGCTCATAACCTTTATGCTTAATGATCGCCTTACGCTCCATGAGTTTGTCCAATCCTCTTTGAAGGCCATCTAAGTTGAGGGCCATCACCACATATGGAGAAAGCAAATTCTGTAGTTGAATTACATGCTGTATAAAGCAGGGCTTCCTTTAGCATGAGCCTCCTACCATTCCTAACAGTACAGGCTGCCCATTGCAAATTCAGCGAAGGAAGGGGATCCCACTGCCCTGGAATTCTGTGCATCCCCAGTGAGCTGTAGCTTTCAATTTGTTCAGTAGATCTGTGTTCTTTTATCACGCCCCACCCCATACATGGCCACTGTGCCTATTTCTCATTGATGAGACACTGCAAAAAGTAATCAATACGTTGTTGTACATATGGTTGTGTCAATACCCAAGAGAGTGCCTTCTCCCTTACTAACCTGCCTGATCACTGAGGTCATTGGAGGGCAATGCTCCTGGTGGTTCACATAGACCCATGTCTGATTGGAGTCCATCAGAGGAAAAGCCTTCAGTGTGGTGGCCCCATTCCTATGGAATTCCCTGCCTCTGGAGGTCAGGTAGGCGCCAACTTTGCATTCCTTCTGGCACCTCCTGAAAACATCTATGTTGCAGGAAGCATTCTCTTAATGACCTGCCACAGTTCTATTCACACTTTGTTTCTTTTAAAAATGTCATTTTAATGTGTTTTGATTCTTTTATTATATTTGTCCACCGTTCTGAAATTCTTGCATGGGGAGTGCTATATAAATATAGTAAATATATAAATGAATGAATAAATAAATAGAACATACTTTGCCATAATGCAGGACCACATATCTGGATCAGTAAAACACTGCACAAAAGGGATCATAGAATCATAGAATAGTAGAGTTGGAAGGGTCCTAAAAAGGTCATCAAGTCCAACCCCCTGCTCAATGCAAGAATCCACCCTAAAGCATGCCTGACAGATGGTTGTCCAGATGCCTCTTGAAGGACTCTAGTGTGGGAGAGCCCACAACCTCCCTAGGTAACTGGTTCCATTGTCATACTGCTCTAACTGTCAGGAAGTTTTTCCTGATGTCCAGCCGGAATCTGGCTTCCTGTAAATTGAGCCCATTATTCTGTGTCCTGCACTCTGAAATGATCGAGAAGAGATCCTGGCCCTCCTCTGTGTGACAACCTTTCCAGTATTTGAAGAGTGCTATCATGTCTCCCCTCAATCTTCTCTTCTCTGGGATAAACATGCCCAATTGTTTCAGTCTTTCTTCATAGGGCTTTGTTTCCAGACCCCTGATCATTGTGGTTGCCCTTCTCTGAACACGCTCCAGCTTGTCTGCATCCTTCTTTAATTGTGTAGCCAAGAACTGCATCCAATACTCTAGATGAAGCCTAACCAGGGCCGAATAGAGAGGAACCAGTACCTCATGTGATTTGGAAGCTATCATGATTCGATCATATATGTAAGACAACAAAGATTCCTGTTTTGTTTTGGCAATGTTTCATGAATGAGATATAGTCCCATCAGTAGGAAGTAGGGCTGGAGGAATTCACTCTAGACCAGGTCACATGCCGCTCATCAGAACTCAACCGGCAGGCCGCCCCTGTTCGCTGTGTGCAGTGAGCTCCCAAGGACTGTGGATCCATTCTGGGTTTCAACAAGAACCAGCTAGAACTCTGAATGAGCTATCCATGGTGCTGAACTTATTTTGGGTTTGGGATTCAGCACCTTGGATAGCTACCTTTATATTTGTTTCTGGAATGGATTGGAGCCACCAGCATCCACTGGACATCACAAAGCATGTGTTCTAGCACTGAGCAACAGCCCCAAACAGATGCAGAATCAATGGGTTGATGGGCAGAGCAAACCAAAGGAACAATAAATGAATGGGGGAAATTTCAGCCATAGTTCCTTCTCTGACCTCACTCTGTCCTTGTCCAAATGAAGACTTACGCAGTGAATTCAAAAGACAGGCAAGATGGGGCATTTTAAATTCAAGATCTTGCAGCGGAGAGAAAAAAAGGATGATACGATGTTCCCAGGTCATTACAATAGGTTGCAACCTCTGTGCTGATTAATTAATATATATTCTTTTTCTGTTTGAATGCTAAAAGCTTCTCGAATAGTTCAATCACTGAAGTGACTGATGAACTGTGCCTTCCGTGAGATGAAGTGTTCTGTGTCAGCTTGACACTGGACCTCATGTGCTCTTACCCTAGCGGAAGGTGATTGAGATAAAGCCCTCAGAGTTACCCTTTAAAGGTCTACACAAACTTTGCTCTGAATATATTTGGAGAATATATATTGGGCTGGTTTGGGCATTTGCCAGCGCCCCTTGAACAGCAGAGAATCCACTAACTTAACAGTGCTACTATTTCCAAGTTGCAGGAAGTTTCCAAGAAGATCCAGTGCAGCCACAGAGAATTCCCTTTTCATGTCCTTCCTCTCCCTCGTTAAGTTCTCCCACTGAGGGACAATGTGTAATGCCCCCCTGTCAGGGTTCATTCAATGACGTGGAGTTAATTTATATTTAGGAAAGGATGCCCACCAAATCCCTGCCCTCTTCCCTATCCCCTCCCTCCAAAGAACATTGACTTTACACCTTGTTCCCTTCCCAGATCTGGATCACAACTGGACCCTTGGATCCAAAATCTCCTGGGTCTCTTCCCTTCTTTTGGTGCAAACAACAGGTAGTTCCCTCACCAACACCTTGACCAAACTCCTCAGAATTCCTCCTTCCTTGCTGCTCTGTCCAACCTCTTTTAAAGAAGACATGGCTGCTACTTCTTCTGTCCTCCTTGCTGCTAAGTTCTTTGAAGTTTTCCAAGTTCCATCTCAAAGTTCGTTCTGATCCTAGTCCATATCAGATCGTGAGATTTGCCTTTTCCTTGAAAATCTGTCCATATTTTTGTTTGTGTTTTCCCAAAATGTACAGATCAATTGTAAAGGACCTGTTATGGTCCACTTCACTTGGGGGAGAGAGACACGTGAAATCATGTATTTTCCCCACTACATTCTAATGGTGGCTACCATTAGAGTAGAGAGTGAAAACGTGCTATTTCTCCAGCCTTGGAAAAATCTCATGTTTACACACATACACACACACACACACACACACACTGATGGAGTTCTGCTTGGGACCACAATACCTGATGGAACGCCTCTCCTGACATGAACCTACCCACTCACTTCGCTCAACATCTAAGGTCCTCCAAGGGAAGCTCGGAGGATGGCAACAAGGGAGAGGGCCTTTTCAGTGGTGGCCCCCCGACTGTGGAATGGTCTCCCCAATGAGGCTCACCTGACACCAACACTGTTATCTTTCAGGCACCAGGTCAAGACTTTTCTCTTCTCCCAGGCATTTAACAGCACTTAACAACACTAAGTTTGTTTTTTAACAGACCCCAGAACTGTTGTTTTTAAATGGCTACTGTTGTTTTTATACTGTTGTTTTTTTATGTTTCTGATGGTTTTTATATTTTGTATACTTTTGAATGTTTACTGTTTTTAACTTTTGTAAACCACCCAGAGAGCTTTGGCTATGGGGCGGTATATAAATGTAATAAATAAATAAACAAATGCCCTGATAATTGGGCCTTTATGACCCCCATCAGTGGGGGAGGAAGCACTCAATTTCCCCCTTCCACTTCAATGGTATTTTACCCCTGCTGCATTACTGTGTATCCCCCTCTGTGTTATTTAATACTGTGTGCTAAGTATGCCTGCTGTCAAATGTTGGGTGGGCTGGTGATTCATATTGCAAACTTGGAAATCTACAGACCTTGACTACAGATGGCATCCAAGTCAGTGTTCAGTTTGGAAGGTGCGAACTGAGTAAATCCTGATTAAAAAATGAACTGGAATGAATTTCTTATGCAACCCTAGTTGCAACTGCTCACTCCATCCAGCATTTCAATGCCAATAGAGTGAGGAGGGCACATTGGAGGCCCACCTCCCACCATATGCCATGCCCACCACCATGACTGTCTTCACTTTCAACTGGCTTGATCATGTAGCGGACGCGGACAAAGTGTTGTTTTTTTAAATGTACCATTTTTAATGCCATGAAGTATTGCCGTACATCCCAGAAAACCAGGAATGTCCCAATTTCCAGGAGATTCTGAAATGTCCCGACCGGCTGGGCAAGAATCCTGGATTCCTGGTCCAGCTGGCCGGAGAAATTCTGACCTCCGAAATGGTGCCTTGAGCCTGCTCAGTGGAGCGGCGGCAGCAGAGAAAAAGATGCATCAATCTGGCGCCTTTTCCAGAGCATCACTGCTCCTCCACAGGCTCATCTGAGTCACTCACCATGACTCACCTTATTGCATCTGCGGCTGCGTAGAAGAGGAACAATGACGAGGAAAGGTGCATGTGCTCTCCGCAGGCTACCTGAGTCCCATGCAATGCAAAGGAGTTTGGTGATTTTGGCTGGTTGTGGTCAGACCTTTAGGGTAGGCGTGGGGCAGAGCTGCTGGGTTATTTGTGGGGGGAGAAAGAGAGATTTGTGGGGGACAGGAGGGAGGGAGCGAGTGGGGGACAAAGGGGTGAAGGAGAGGAAAGGAGAGAGAGGAGAAAGGAAAGGAAAGGAAAATCACTCCCCCAAAAATCACCCTTCAAAAATCCATCTCGTTGGAGTTGGGTTGCAAGCCTCGAATCTGTTACTTGGAAGTAAGTTGCGGTGAATTTAAGATGTCTGATTTTACAGCTGTTGATGTTTAAATTGAATAACTGAACTTTAGGGTAGGTGTGGGGCAGAGCTGCTGGGTTATTTGTGGGGGGAGAAAGAGATTTGTGGGGGACAGGAGGGAGGGAGCGAGCGGGGGACAAAGGGGTGAAGGAGAGGAAAGGAGAGAGGGGAGAAAGGAAAGGAAAATCACTCCCCCAAAAATCGCCCTTCAAAAATTCCACCTCCATGGATTTCGGTTGCAAGCCTCGAATCTCTTACTTGGAAGCAAGTTGCGGTGAATTTAAGATGTCTGGTTTTACAGTTGTTGATGTTTTAATTGAAAAAAAAATGGGCTTTGCAAAAATTGGGCTTTCCCTAGACCTTTATATATTGCTCAATGTTTTGTTTTGTTTTTTAAAAAACTAGTCCTCTCCCCCCGCCCGCTCCAAAAAGTCCTGGTTTTGTGGATTCAGAATATGGCAACCCTAACACCATGCAAATGTGTCGGCGCTCACACTGACAATCATGAGGAGAGAGAAATCGGATAATAATGTATGGGCACTCTTCCATTACTCTTACCTGCTTTTCTCGCTCTTTCTCCTTGGCCTCTCTGTAATTCTAATCCCAACCCCTTTCCTTCTTTCTGTCTCCATGCTAATGTTATAGGCTTTGCCCTTTCTTGAGGACAGGTATGCAAATATTGAAACATTCTTATCCTTGTGAAAATCTATCTTCAGCACTATGGCCCTGAATACCGATGGTGCAGCCCAGAATACTGAGTGAAACCTACAGCTTCAACAGCTTCAGTACACCAAGGGACACAGCACAGCCATAGAATATCGGATAATTCAGTCATGCCCACCAGAATACTGAGTGACCAGTTGGCGTGTGCCTCTAGAATACTGAGCAGTCCATAGCCATATGGCCTCTGCGTTAGCAAACAGCTGTGTGCCACTAGCATACCAAGTATGGGCCCATTACATGCCGCCATTTTTGGAGACACTTGATGCACAGGCTGTGAAGTTGTTGTTGAACAAGTAGAGGTATGTGGGGTCAAAGAGGAAGTTGTGAGGCACGTTCCAAAAGTGTGTGTGTGTGTGTATGTATGAGTATGAGAGAGAGAGAGAGATCCATGTTCACAGACAAATGTGGGCACATAGAATCAGAATAGTTGAGTTGGAAGGGGCCTACAAGGCCATCAATTCCAACCTCCTGCACATTGCAGGAATCCACCTTAAAGCATACCTGACTGATGCCTGTCCAGCTGCCTCTTGAATGCCCCTAGTGTGGGAGAGTCCACCACCTCCTAAGGTTAATTGGTTCCATTGTCATACTGCTCTAACAGTCAGGAAGTTTTTCCTGATGTCCAGCCGGAATCTGGCTTCCTTTAACTTGAGCCCGTTATTCTGTGTCCTGCACTCTGGGATGATCGAGAAGACATCCTGGCCCTCCTCTGCGTGAGAACCTTTTAAGTATTTGAAGAGTGCTCTCATGTCTCCCCTCAATCTCCTCTTCTCCAGGCTAAACATGCCCAGTTGTTTCGGTCTCTCTTCATAGGGCTTTTTTTCCAGACCCCACGTTAAAAGGGACACAGTCTGCACTACCGCAGACCAGATCTCAGGCTGCCAAAGACAACAATGTGCATAGGGACAGGGACGGAAATCATAGTAGAATGTTAGGCCTGTGAAGACAATGGCCTAAAGATGGGCGAGAAATTCACACGATCAACGTCTTTTTACTTATTAGCCAATCCACGTCTCCTAGAATCGATTGCAGAAATGGTTGCAATTTGCAGTTAAAGTTCTATGCATTTCCAGGCTTGCATCTTGTTCCATGAGGAAAGGAAAGAATGCATTTGACAAATGCACACATTTTAAAAAGGTCGACAGCAACAACACATAACAAACAAACAAAAAACACAAACGTGGTGAAAATTCCTAAAATGCTCAGAAGCACACCTTAATCAATGAGGACATTTCTCCACTGATGCATCCATTCACACATACATTTGGAAAAAAATGCAGAATATTTTACATCTCTCTTTAAAATCATCATCATCATCTACATGGAATTGGTGTGAAATGGAACAGGGCTGCGGGTGGGGAAAGGGGAAAGTCTGCATACATGGATTAGAGGGATTTCTTGGCTGGTCAAAGTGACCCTGAGATCTACTCCATGTTGATGAGGAATTATACCTTAGGCTTCCCTCCTAGGGTCTTAAGGATGTCCTGCTGACAATGGTTTTGTGTGTGTTTTTAGCCTTTTCATTTGCCACACTAAAAAACGGCAGTCATTTTTCACTTCTCTTTTAATGTATGTTGGTAGTGGTCTGAGGACATGCTGTTCAGAAACACTGTATAGAATGCTAGCTAGAGTCAGTGTGGTATAGTGGCTAGAGTGTTGGACTGGGAGTCAGAAGACCCGGGTTCTAGTCTCCACTTGGTCATGGAAAGCCCACTGGGTGACTTTGGACCAGTCATAGACTCTCAGCCCAACTAACCTCACAGGGTTGTTATTGTCAGGATAAAATTGAGAGGAGGAGAATTAGGTACACTGCCTGGGGTTCCTTGGAGGGAAAAAAATGTGGGCTATAAATGTAATAAATAAAAATAAATAAATATAGAGCAGCTGTCACCAACCTGGTACTTTCCAGATGTTTGAGATTTCAACTCCCATATCAGCCTTGGCCACCCTGGCCACTGGTCACGGTTGGACTACTGCAACCTTCTTCTCTCTGGCCTTCCTTCTTCTCACATCAGTCCGTTGGTTTCTGTTCACCACTCTGCCGCAAAGATCATCTTCTTGGCTCGCCGCTCTGACCATGTTACTCCGCTTCTGAAATCTCTTCATTGGCTTCCAATTCACTTCAGAATCCAATATAAACTTCTCCTGTTAACCTTCAAAGCTTTTCACGGTCTAGCTCCTTCCTATCTCTCCTCTCTCATCTCACACTATTGCCCCGCTCGTGCTCTTCGCTCCTCTGATGCCATGTTTCTCGCCTGCCCAAGGGCCTCTACTTCCCTTGCTCGGCTTCGTCCATTTTCTTCTGCTGCCCCTTACGCCTGGAACGCTCTTCCAGAACATTTGAGAACTACAAGTTCAACCGCAGCTTTTAAAGCTCAACTAAAAACTTTTCTTTTCCCTAAAGCTTTTAAAACTTGATGTTGTGCAGACTTCTACTGTTACTTTCTACTGTTAGTTTTTCCCTACCCTGTGCCTGCTTACCCTACCCTGTACCTGTTTGCATTCTCTTCCCCTCCTTATTGTTTTACTATGATTTTATTAGATTGTAAGCCTATGCGGCAGGGTCTTGCTATTTAGTGTTTTACTCTGTACAGCACCATGTACACTGATGGTGCTATATATATAAATAAATAAATAAATAATAATAATAATAATAATAATAATAATAATAATAATAATGGTCAGGTGTTCTGGGAGTGGTGGTTCTCTGAAAAATCTGGAAGGCACCAGTTTCGGGAAGCTAGAATCTTGAACTTTGATTAGGAAGACCCTGGCCTAATCTACACTAAGCAGGATATTGCACAATGAAAGTGGTATGAAAGCAGTATATAACAGGCAGGAGCCACACTACAGCTTTACAGCGGTACTGAAGTGCACTGACAAATGCTGGAGTCCATTTACATACCATATACCACTTCCCTACTGCTTTCATAGTGTAATATCCTGCCTGGTGTTGATTAGGCCCTTCATTCATATTGCTATTCAGCCATCAAGATCCTTGGCAGACCTGGGCTCAGTTACTCTCTTCTAACCTAAGTTAGCTCACAGACTGCCCCCCCCTGCAGTCTAAAATATCCCCACATTTGGGGGGGGGGGTGTTGGTGTTGTTGATGCTTGCTAGCAATCTCTCTTACAAGAAGCTACTTGGAAAATCCATCTGTTTGGTGTGCCAAAGCTACATCCCGCACTGCTCATTCTTGGGAGGAGGAGGAGGGCGTCCCTCTTGTTAGACCATAAATCATCCCAGTAATTGGTGATCAAAGGCCTGTACAAGTCCAGGCAGATATTCCCATTTGGCAGGTGCCCGTTCCAGCACCATGTAATTGAATAGTGCTCGCTGTGATGTATCGGTGCCCCCGGTCTCCGAAAGATGTAACAGAATCAATGCGAGCTTTAAGTGTGGTGAGGAGGAAGCCATGACGATTCAGGAGGGGGTTCTTTTTTTCTTCCCCCCTTCTTTTCTTTGTTTTATGTTCCTCCAGAGCACTGTTCGGGTGACAGCTGAGGCAGCTGGAGTTGAAAGCCGTCTTACGCACATTATCAGGACGGTTATCTGACATCAGAGAAGCTCAGAGTTGCACTCATGCCTCGTCTTTGTCAGGAAGGCTGGCTGCTTGCATGACTTCACTATAACATAGTGGGAGAAGAGAAGTAGAGCTAAAGTGAATAAACAAATAAATAAATCCCCAAGGCTCTCATCTTTCACGGGAGTGTGTCACAAGGCATCCAGATCTTACATCTCAACCATATAACCCTTGTCGTCTTTGTCTTCATTTGTTTACTTCCAGGACTACCAAACCATGCCCAAACTCGGTATACAGAGTAGAAGTCCAGCTGGGAGTAATTCGGCTGATGACACACCGGAGCTTGGATCCAGATTTAGGCCTGCTTGGAACCAGCCTGCTGAACTCAATAGGACATCGAGAACTCAAGGCTAACTCGAGTCGACAAGGACGCATCACATCTGTGGCGCACATTGAAGAGCATGCATGCACGTGAACACTAAGGTGTCATGAGTAGAGATGTTGGAGGATCTTTTCATCACTGAGCTTTCGTGGCCTTCCCCACCCCACTGCATTTTGGCTCACTTTCCCATGGTGTGACTTGATGCAGATTGAGTCAGGCCAAGTCACGGATTTTCCTTAAATTGGCATTTGCACAATAAGACTAGCAAAGTTTGAAAGAATGGTATATAGGTGCAACTCACAAATGGGCTTATGTTTGGTTACCTAGGGAGGTGGTGGGCTCTCCCACACTAGAGGCATTCAAGAGGCAGCTGGACAAGCATCTTTCAGGGATGCTTTAGGGTGGATTCCTGCATTGAACAGGGGGTTGGACTCGATGGCCTTGTAGGCCCCTTCCAACTCTAGGGTGGATCCCTGCATTGAGTAGGGGGTTGGACTTTATAGCCTTATAGGCCCCTTCCAACTCTACTATTCAATGATTCTAAGATGCCAAGGAGGTGGCAGAAGTAATCTGTCAGGGAGAGGGATTTAAAATATGTATTTCCAGTTCAAAATATGGCACCGAAGTTGGTCACCAGTACACTTAGGGATGACCATATTACACCAATTTTAAAATCCAATTAGTTTCCAGGCGAAGTATAAAGTGTTGGTTGTTACTATTTATTATTTAATTATTTATTAATTACATTTCTATACCGCCCAATAGCCGGAGCTCTCTGGGCAGTTCACAAAAATTAAAAACATTCAAAGTATAAAACAACAGTATAAACCCATAATATAAAATACAATATAAAACCTCAACCAGATCAAAACAGCAGCAATGCAAAATTACAAATTTTAAACACCAAGTTAAAATTTATTTATAGACTGTTAACATGCTGGGAGAATAAAAAGGTCTTCACCTGGCGTCTAGAAGCATATAATGTAGATGTTAATATAATGTTAACCTTTAAAGTTAACCTTTAATGTTAACCACCCAGGGAGCTTCGGCTATTGGGCGGTATAAAAATGCAAATAATAATAATAATAATAATAATAATAATAATAATAATAATAATAATAATAAATGAAGCCCTACATGGTTTGGGTCCAGGTTACCTGTGGGATCACCTTCTCCCATACAATCCTCCCTCTGGGAAGAATTAACTTCAGTCATGGAAAACTAGGCTGACATGTATTACCCAGAGGACCTTCTCTTCTGCCACCCGCAGACCGTGGAATGAAAAAGTCCTCCCAGTTTTGCATGGGTGGAACCATTTTGGCTACCTGAAGATACACACTCAGAGATCACAATCAGAGCCTATAATAAATGTTAACCCTCTGTTCACACAACCAAGAAGCCAACAAAAATGTGGTCTTCCATTAAGAAAATTCTACACCTGAAAACTGAGCTACCCAGGTCCTGATGTATCTCTTATTTATTTCTAATGTGTCATCAAAATTGAACAATTATATTAACCCAATTACCTCACCTAATTAGATAACCCTTTTCCTCCATTGCCAACATATTTTTTTTTATCTTGGTTAAGCTTAAATTATCCACTTCAAGACTATTTCCTCAGTCGTCTTTGTTCTTTTTTATTATTATTATTAATATAGCTCAGAAATATCCCTGGAAGTATAATTAACTTTCCCATTCAGAATTCTAATTCCTTCTCTCGCACCCATTTTTCTGCAGTGTTTAAACTATCTATTATGCAAACGCTGAGAAGTCAAACTATGAATTATGTAGAAATCTATGTGTAGCTTTCACTTAATCACTGCATTCTGGTGTTTCCTGGTTCAAGGTAACCGGAGTGCAAAGAGAAGTGAATTACTGGAGTTTAATGCTTAGCAACTGGATTTGCTTTTCATATGAAAAGTTGAATCCCAGCCAAGGCATTTGCATGGCAACCCTAAACATCTTTCCCCAGAAGTAAGTCCCACTGAATTCCCTGGGGTTTAAGTACATCTATAGGATTACAGACTTTTAAATTCATAGGTAGTTGCCATATACTGAATCTGATCATCGGTTATCTAGCCTAGTATTGCTGACACTGACCGGAAGCAGCTCTCTGGGGTTTTAGGCAGGGGGTTTCCAGACTTGTCCAGAGATGCCTCAGATTGAACATTCTTGATGCAAAACACGTGCTCTAACCACTGAACCAATTGTTTCTTCTTCTAATCTCTCTCTCTCTCTCTCTCTCTCTCTCTCTCTCTCTCTCTCTCTCTCTCCCTCTCCCTCTCCCTCCCCCCTTCCATAATATTTATGACTTTGCAAATGTCAATTCATGAATCAGAGATGGTTATGTACCGGGGGTTGTCCACACCCTGTCATGGCTGCGAAGTGACACAGCTTTGTTTATATGACACAGCCACCAATTTGCATCCACAGCATGGTTTTTGTCACAAAGAGACACATTCTGCCACGTAATTTTACTCTCCTCTGCTGTTGCCTCAGTTGTTTGTGAGCAAAACTCTCACTTCTTAAAAATATATTTTTTAAAAAACACACACCGTGCCAGGAACATCCCTCTTGACTTTCAGGATGTCTCACTGGTGTTAGGGAATGATCCCGGAAGCTGGAAAGTTTGAGGTTTCAGAAAGATAGCTTAAAAGTTTCAGAAAGATAGCTTAAAAAACAACACAGTTATCCCCTATTCTTTTCCGCAATGCAATCCTATGGGCGAAATTTTTCAAAATGGCTCTCGGCTCGGTCCGCGAAAAGAGAAGCGCTCCGCGTATGGGCGCTTCTCTTCGCAGTGCTTCTATGGGTCCCCGGTCCGCTTCTACTCCGCCTCTGGGCAAGGCGGAGCAGGCCAATTCGCTTCTGATTCTAAGCTTCTAATCGGAGCAGAGCACATCCCTACTATCAATGGCTACTAGTCCTGGTGTCTCTGTGCTAACTCCAGTATCAGAAGCAGTATGCCTATGTACACCAGTTGCTGGGGAACATGGGTGGTAGGGTGCTGTTACACCATGTCCTGCTTGTGGGTCCATGGCTGACATCTGGTTGGCCACTGTGTGAACAGAATACTGGACTAGATGGACCCTTGGTCTGATCCAGTATGACTGTTCTTATGTTCTTATGATCATGATCCACACACCTTTCTTCCAGGACTCCCACATGCCCCCTACACACACACATGACTTCATGGCTGAGTTGGTAGCCACAATCCTAATTCACCATTCTAACCACTATACAATGTCATCTCTCATTCATATGCCCCTCATACATGATGGGCCACTGCTTAGATGGACCTGCCTGGTCTTTATGACGACATATGAATGCATCCTTACTCAGTGCTAGACCATTGGTCCATCTAGCTCAACATTGTCTTTTCTGATTGGTGGTCATTCTCCCGGGTCCCAAACTGTTATCTTTCTGGGCATGTGACACCTGAGATCCGTTCTGAAACTGGAGGTTGAAATTTCTGCATGTGCAGAAGTATTCAGAGCATTCAAAGATCCCCACAGTTTGTAAAAACAAATGTAGGCCTGTTGATTATATTAAAAAATCCAAAATCCATATTAGTGTATTCATTAGTAGGGCTGTGCAACAGCCTCCCGAACCGCTTTGGGGCCCAATCTGAAACTTCTGGATCGGGCCCAAACAGCTTCAGGTTGATCCAGCCCTCCCCCGACCCACTCTGGAACCGGATCCGGAGCGAGATCAAAATGGTTGGATCAAGATTCGGCCCCCATTTTGCCCCTCTTCCCCACTTACTTGCCTCTGCAGCAGGTGGCAGAGGCAAGTAAGTGAGGAAGGGAGGTCAAAATGGGGGCTGAATAAGTCCCCCTCCCCCCTTACCTGGCTCTGCTGCCTTCACTGCATGGACTGCGGTGTCGGCACCAGGTAAGCTCCCCTCCCACCCACTTACCTGTGTCCAGAGCTCTGGATCGAGGCGAAGCGATCCGCAGCAGAGCGAACTGCTTCGCCTGAACCGATTCGGATCCGACTTTAGCAGGTTCGGATCGGGTCGCTCCGTTCCTGATTCAGGGATCCGAATCGGAGCGGAGCACAGCCCTATTCATTAGGCCAAGCAAAAGATTATGTCATATTCCTTTTTACTTTCAAAATGCCCATAAATACAATGCTATATCATGTATTTATTTAAAAATGACGATATCATGATTCATGTTAACTTAATTCCCATATGTATCATTGAAGGGGGGGAATGGCTGTCTTGTTGTTGATAATAATAATAATAATAATAATAATAATAATAATAATTTGTAAGTAGTAATAATAATAAACTATAGTAACAGGAAAAGGTCACAATTGTTCCATTAACATTAACATCAGTCACCAGCATCACATAAAAAAACTATTTTTTTTTTTTAAAAAACCTACATAGAAAACTTTCAGAAACTTGGCCTACCAAAGTTACATCCACACCAACATCCAGAAAGCAATCATATTTTAAACATGTTTAATAGTCAGGGAACTCCTAAATTAGTAAAAGGCAGCATGATTTGGCAAAGCCCATCATTTTTGGTCTAGAAAAACCACCACGAGCAAGAAACGTGGTGATGATGACGATGATGATGATGATGATAATGATACTGATACTGATAATAATAATAATAATAATAATAATAATAATAATAATAATGCTTTAACCTTGGCTATATTGCCTTGCCCATTTATCACTATAAGAACAGTTCTAGTCTCACTATCCAAATGAAGCAAAATCTTTCTTCTTTACTGTTGCTTAGTTTACTCTGCCTTAGTGGAAAGAAAAGAAATGCATTGTGGCAGTGGAGGTATAGGGTTGAGGGGAATGTGTTAACTAGTTTTGATTTCTCGTAAGGATAGCAATTCTCAGGAGCGTGGGGCGGGGGGGGAGAGAGAGAGAGACTCAGAACATGTTTGCTACAACCCTCTGGAGCTCAATTAATCTTGGTTGGTAAGCCAAAGAGTTTCACCAGTCCATATTGGGATTTTAGCCGAAGTTTTTAGGAAGCAGGATTTTTTTTTTCTGGTCTGGGAACCTTAAATCATCCCAAAGGTCTTAAAAAGTTTAGTGAGTTTTCCACCAAACTGGGAAGCAAACACACACACACACACACACACACACACCATTATTGCTAGGCAGCTCTGAGTGAACACCAGAAGTTTAAAGGTGGAAAAAGCAAATGAAAGCAATTCAAGATCCCATGAAATCATACAGGAGACCAATTTACCCCAAGGGAAAGAAACAAGTGAAGGAAGCAAGATTATATACTCCTGTTATTGAGTATCTCAGTCCCCTCAGTACGTCCACCTTGCGTGGCCATGGGGAGGCTGTTGTGGGCAGGCGTGGGGGGGGGGGAGGAACAAGACATGCCAGATCCCCATTGGTGGGACCAGATTGCGCCACTGGCAATGGGCAGGGTGGTGATGGTGATATTAGCAGGAGGTGCCCAGACCCTGGTCTCTTTCCCTTTTCAGCTCCCTCCCTCCCTTTATGCATTGTGGCTTTACCTGGTTGCCGTACTTGGGGGGCGGGTGCAAGTAGGGATTTTTGGCTCAAAGCCTGATTGGCTGGGGTTTTGTTCAGAGGAGGGCAACCAGGATGATCAGGGGTCTGGAAACAAAGCCCTATGAAGAGAGACTGAAAGAACTGGGCATGTTGAGCTTGGAGAAGAGAAGATTGAGGGGAGACATCATAGCACTCTTCAAATACTTAAAAGGTTGTCACACAGAGGAGGGCCAGGATCTCTTCTCGATCCTCCCAGAGTGCAGGACACGGAATAACAGGCTCAAGTTAAAGGAAGTCAGATTCCAGCTGGACATCAGGAAAAACTTCCTGACTGTTAGAGCAGTACGACAATGGAACCAGTTACCTAGGGAAGTTGTGGGCTCTCCCACACTAGAGGCCTTCAAGAGGCAGCTGGACAAGCATCTGTCAGGGATGCTTTTAGGAGGATTCCTGCATTGAGCAAGGGGTTGGACTCGATGGCCTTAGAGGCCCCTTCCAACTCTACTATTCTAGGATTCTATGAGAAGTGAACTGAACTCTTGACTGATTAGGGCAGGGGGAAGAGGTTGGCATATCTGGTCTGTCCCAATCTGTTTTGGTCCTAGGAGAACTTCATTCGGCAATATAGAAATACAGCAAGAAGTGTGAGGAATAGAGGGAGAAGCTATGGATGTATGAGTATGAGAGGTGAACTATTAACTTAAGAGATGCAAGCACGTAAGATAAACATGGTAATGTCATCAGCTAATGCCAGCTCAAATCGTATTTGTCTCAGCAGCTGGAAAAGCATCCCTCCTTTCCACTCCATCTCCCTCCTACAAAAGCTCTTCTCATTAACCTGCTTCTTTGCTTGGCTCTGTCTGTGTTGCCTCTTTGGCTGCAGTTCAGCCAGTAGAAGAAACCCAGTTTTTATTATTTTGCAGCCAGCCGGGCTGAGCTTCGCCCTCCTTATGACTAGGGATGTGCTCTGCTCCGATTAGAATCGGAGAATCAGAAGCGAATTGGCCTGCTATGCCTTTCCCAGAGGCGGAGTAGAAGCGGACCAGGGACCCTTAGAAGCATGGCGAAGAGAAGCGACAATAGGTGGAGCGCTTCTCTTTTCGAGGAGCGCTCCACCTGCCATTTTGGATAATTTCGCCCTTAGGATTGCATTGCAGAAAAGAATAGGGGATAACTGTGTTGTAACTGTGTAACCTTGAAACAATTAACCTTAACTGGAGAAATGAAACTTGACTTTGAAATGCAACTACTCCTCTCCCAGATACCCCCTTTGCAGTAGAATAACCCGAGACCTCTAAGGCCTGACCATTTTTACTTTGTCTCTGCAGGCCTCAAAACTTCACATACTTGAACTTCACGCTTGGAGATGTGTTGGCTTTCTCCAGAAATCTTGCTCCTGTTTTTGTTCAGGGACTTGAATGGAGCAAATTCAAGTTATAAATGAATCAAAAGAAAATTCCCGTACATATTTTAAATAAATAAATAAATAAATACCTCCCGAGGTCGGTAAAATGAGTACCCAGTTAGCTGGGGGAAAAGTAATCACGGCTGGGGAAGGCAATGGCAAACCACCCCCTACAAAGTCTGCCAAGAAAACGTCAGTGAAAGCAGGCGTCCCTCTTGGAGTCAGCAATGACTCAAGTGCTTGCACGAGAGGTTCCTTCCCTTCCTTAGGATGCTTTTAGGATGTTTTTAACAGTGTATACTATGTTTTTAATCACTATGCTTGCTGTTGTTCCCTGCCTCGATCCAATCGGAGAGGCGGGTAATTTATTATTATTATTATTATTATTATTATTATTATTATTATTATTATTATTATTATTATTATTTTGATGGTCTGAATTTTAAGCAAGCCGGGAAGGGGCATGGTGAGCAACTGCACTCAATTGAACACCCAAGGGAAATCACGTCCTTTTTTATACGTTTTTGTGCATTGCTTAGGGCAGTGTTCTCAAACCTTGTGCCCTCCAATATGGCTAATGGTCAAGAATCCAGGGAGTTATAGTCCAAAACAATTTGAGAGCACCAGGTTGTTGAAGGCTGGCTTAGGGGGTGTAAAGCTGACCAAATTATTATTTACGTTTTTAAATCACCCAATGAGCAGAGTTCTCTGAGTGGTGCACAAATTCAAAATAAGGCAAATAATAATAATAATAATAATAATAATAATAATAATAATAATAATAATAATAATAATAATAATAATACAAGCCAGATGAAACCAAGCTAAAAGCCACCAGCAGCAGATCATGAAACCAAAAGTAAAATCTTCAGAAGGGAGAAAATAGTGTGAAGATTTAAAAATCAGTAAAGATGCTTCTTAGGATGTCTTGGAGAATAAAAAGTAGAGCTTATGTGTTACGCTCTGAAAATTCGAAGCTTCAGTGGAGCTCCATTGAAGCTTTGAGTTGGCAGAAAAAAAGCAGAGGAAGTTTAAAAACTGTCGAATATCCACAGAGTAGAGATGATCCCCATCAGAACTTTGATCTGTTTTCGGATAACTGCTCCGTTATAGAAATTAACAAAAATGCTTACAGCTCTGGCATTTTAAAAGATAAGGAGATTAAACTTCGCACCAAGGTAGCTCTTAAGTAGGGCTTTAGCCATGAGAAGTTTGAAGCAGATCCATTCATCCCTTGATTTTTAGTTTTTTGTTATTTTTAATAATAATAATAATAATAATAATAATAATAATAATAATAATAATAATACTTACCTACCTCTCCCTCTGGATTGAGGTGGGCAACAACATAGAATACAAAAATACATAATTTTTCCATAGAGTATAATGGAGCGGTTCTTTGAAAAAAAGTGTATGCATGATCAAAATGAAGGTATGGCAAAGAAATGCGAGCTTGCTTAGATTCTGTAGACTTCATGTTTAAGCTCTGATCCCCTCATTCTGATTTTCTATCAGAATCTCTCTCTCTCTCTTTCTCTCTCTCTCTCTCTTTACCTCCTTTTCATGCAAACAGGAAACATGCACATTTTGGTATGCATGTTTTGAAAGTGTTCACTCAAACAATCACAACCCCACCATGCCATTATATTGTACGCCTCCTTAAGAGTCCAACCTTCCTTTTTTTTTTTTTTTCCTTTTACCCTTGCCCTTCCCAGTAACATGGGGCTTGGACTGTAGACATGGGATGATTGGCACGCAAACACTTTAGGTTTAACGCAATGATTTGCTAATATATTTAAACAAGCAAATGACAATTAAAGCTATTTCGTCAGTACAGCGGAGTGATACAAAGGCATTAAAAAGAAAATAAAAGTTGCAAAACACAAGGTCTTTTACCCTAACTGCATTTAGGCTTTTCTAGTGGCTGCTTCCTCCTGCTCTTCCCTTTTCCTGATATCCATCTGCTTGGCTTTCTCCTCTCTTTCTATACCCTCTTTCCCCAAAACAGAGAGTTCTGTATGAACCTTGAAACAATTAAGCTTAACTGGAGAAATGAAACTTGACTTTGAAATGCAACTACTCCTCTCCCAGATACCCCCTTCGCAGTAGAATAACCCGAGACCTCTAAGGCCTGACCATTTTTACTTTGCCTCTGCAGGCCTCAAAACTTCACATACTTGAACTTCACGCTTGGAGATGTGTGGGCTTTCTCCAGAAATCTTGCTCCTGTTTTTGTTCAGGGACTTGAATGGAGCAAATTCAAGTTATAAATGAATCACTTAGAAAGGAGCCCTTATCATTATTCAGTTCTAAAATAAAGCAAATATAAAATATGACTTTCAAATCCATTTAGAATACTGGCTTACAAGCATTATTATTATTATTATTATTATTATTATTATTATTATTATTATTATTATTAGGCTTGGGACCAGGCTACCTGAAGGAATGCCTCCTCCCATCTGTACCTGCCCGGACCCTAAGGTCATCCTCAGGAGTCCTTCTCCGTGAGCCCCTGCCAAAGGAAGTGAGGCAGGTGGCTACCAGGAGGAGGGCCTTCTCTGCTGTGGCACCCCAGCTGTGGAATGAGCTCCCTAAGGAGGTTCGCCTGGTGCCTACACTATATTCTTTCATATGCCAGGTGAAGACCTTTTCTTATTCTCTCAGCATTTTAACAGTCTATCAAATTAATTTTAACTTTGTTGTTTTAAATTTATATTTTAAATTGGTATTAATTTCTGCATTGCTGCTCAATTTTACCCTGGCTGTGTTTTTATATTGTATTTTATATTATGCCTTTATGCTGTTTGTTTTACATTTTGAATGGTTTCTATGGTTTTAATTTTTGTAGACTGCCCAGAGAGCTTTGGATATTGGGTGGTATAAAAATGCAATAAATAAATGAATTAGTAGTAGTAGTAGTCGTAATAGTATTTACATTTCTGGGTGGTTTTTTTGGTAAACCACCCAGAGCGCTTTGGCTATGGGGCGGTATATAAATTTAATAAATAAACAAATAAATTTCTATACCGCCCCATAGCCAAAGCTCTCTGGGTGGTTTACCAAAGATTAAAACATTCAACATTTAATATTGATATACAAAATTTAACACCATAGACATATAAAAATAGACAACGTATAAAGACTATATACATTATTGGTGGAACTTTCTTTTTTACATTTGCCATCTCAATATGTATTTGATGGAGATGTTCAGATGGCTTCCGTGGTCAGCTTAGAAATTCGTAATCCATCAACCTGACACTGCACAGATGGATGACAGACTTCCCTATCAAATGACAACTCAGCCGCACAACTATTCCAAGAACTGGGAGTCACATACCGTGAAAGAGAGAGAAATGAGAGGAATTGGTGAGGAGGCCCAAACTACCCCCAAGGTTCATAGAATGATAGATTCTGACTAATCCAATCTTCAGGTCTCTTCACCCAATCTAGTTCGTGCTGAGCAGAAAGCTGGTCCATTACAGAAGCATGATAAGGAACAGGGACATTATTTAGGAAGGACATCTTTCCCCTTTCTTAGACTTCTGAACACCTGCCATTATTCCCCGAGAACATAATCCTATCTTATTTTGTTCCTCTTGCTAGGTCTTCACTATCTCATCCTTCAAACTCCCCTGAGAGCCCACTTCTTAAAGGGATAGGGTGGAGAATGCCCTGTTCTTTGACCACATCCACTGTCAATCACATCACTATCTAGAGCTGTGTGCAAATGGACCCTTGCAATTCACCATCTTTTGAGCAGAGTAATTGGGGAGACAGTTTCAATGAAAGTCACTGAATTTCCCCAGGGGAGGAGACATCCTCTAAATATTTCTCGGGGGGACTCTCCATCAGCAGTGGCAGTACTACAGTTTCTTTATTTCTTCCTATTTCTTCCCCCCTCTTCTTCTAAGGATGTCAATACAGGGGTGGGGTCCAATGGACACCCTCCCCGCCCAACCCCTGAACTTGCTCACTAAGCTGTGGGGCACTAGCATACCTGCTCACTGAACAGCCACACACCCAAAGAGCAGGACCACCAGCTGTCTGCGACAGGGACAGGTGGGTGTCACTCATTGAGTGCTCATTGACCAGGTCCAGGTGCACACAAAGTCCTGGTCAGTGGGTCTGAGAGGGGGAAAGTTCAAGCCAGGGTGGGGGGCAAGCTGCCATCAGTAAGGTCTTGCAGAGACCAGACATGGGCGAGTCCTTCCCAAAATTCTTCCTCTGTTACTGCAAGCAGCATCAAAAACTGTATTGGCCACCTGGCCATCTTTCTGCAACCTCCACAATGTCCTAAACCATTTTGGCCAGGGCTATTGTGAAGTGAAAATGGCAGCCTCCACAAGAATAGATGAATAAATAACTATGTTGGAGAATGTCTGGAGAAAATTCTACAACGTGGCCTTTTCAGGCAGTGGAGAAAATACTATTCTCAGGCATTTCCTCACGAGGGAAAGAATCTACTGAGAAATTTGGCCTCAGCTCTACGACTTCTCTCTAGTTCTTTTCTGCAGTGAGTTCGGAACTCTCTTGTTTGATCATAGGTTGACCATATGGAAAGGAGGACAGGGCTTGTGTATCTTTAACAGTTGTACAGAAAAGGGGATTTCAGCAGGAGTCATTTGTATCCATGCAACACCGGGTGAAATCCCCTCTTCATCGCAACAGTGAAAGCTGCAGGAGCCCTGCCTGGAGTAACCAGATACAAAAGAGGGCCGGGCTCCTGCAGTTTCCACTGTTGTGAGGAAGAGGGGATTTCACCCGGTGCTGCATACATACTCCTGCTGAAATCCCCCTTTTTCTATTCAACTGTTAACGATAAAGAATCCCCGTCCTTCTTTTCATATGGTCACCCTAAGCCTAGCATTCTGTTTCAATGATGCACAAGCAGTCCCTATCTCCTTTGCCTTATTCTCCTTACACCTGGACTCCAGCAGACGATGTCTCCTTATGACGGAGGGTCATAAGAAAGTGCTTTCTATTCCCCTAGCTCCGGGGAATAGAAAGCACTCCGGGCCTAGTTACTATAGGCCTTTTGCACTCTCATTCAGAGCTTTAAACAAGGTATTTTTGTGAGCAAAAATGAAATGATCATACATCCTTGGTCACCAACAAGGCAAGTTTGGTTTAAGGTGTGGGGAGCATGTTACAGATCAAGGGGGAGATAAGGGGCTGGGTGTGATGTATGGGAATTGGCTTGGATGGGAATGCTTTTCTTGCTTCATGTGGAGCTGGAGAAATCTCTGGGTCTCCTAGTGCTTGATTTTTCATTATGGTAAGCAGTGAACGCTCCCATAAGTGATATCTGAACCCATGTTACAAAAGGACACCATGCCTGTATGTTTCCGAGCCCGATCCAAGGTGTTGGTTGGGACCACAATACCTGACGGAACGCCTCTCCCGGCATGAACCTACCTGAACACTACATTCAACATCTAAGGTCGTCTTCTGGGTGCCTACTCCGAGGGAAGCTCAGAGGGTGGTGATAAGAGAGAGGGCCTTCTCTGTGGTGGCCCTCCAATTATGGAATGATCTCCCCAACAAGGCCCGCCTGGCGCCAACATTGCTATTTTTTCAGCACCAGGTTAAAAAAATTCTCTTTTCCCAGGCATTTGGCAATACTATGCTTCATTTGACAATACTTCATCGATCCTGGATCTGTTTTTCTAGTTGTTTATAAAGTTGTTTACAGTTGCTTTTAGATGTATGTTTCTGTGTATGTCACATGTTTTTGTGGTTTTGAATTTTGTATATTGTTTTTAATTGTTTTAGCCTTATGTAAACTACACAGAGAGCTCTGGCTATGTGGCAGTATAGAAATGCTACTACTACTACTACTACTACTAATAATAATAATAATAATAATAATAATAATCGATAATCATCTGCTTAAGTATGTGATAGACAATGAAATGGAAGATGGAGGGAACATTTTGTCTTACTACACATTACCAGGAAAGGGAAAAAAAATGGGATAGATCATGGACGTAATCTTTCATCCCATTGAGACCTAAAACATCCCATTGAGACCTAAAACATCCCAAATATGCCTATTATTATTATTATTACTATTATTATTATTATTATTATTATTATTATTAAAGTCAGAGCATAGAATCAGAGAATCAGAGAATAGTAGAGTGGGAAGGGGCCTACAAGGCCATCGAGTCCAACCCCCTGCTCAATGCAGGAATCCACCCTAAAGCATCCCTGACCGATGGTTGTCCGCCTGCCTCTTGAAGGCCTCTAGGGTGAGAGAGCCCACAACCCCCCCTAGGTAACTGGTTCCATTGTCGTACTGCTCTAACAGCCAGAAGTTTTTTTCCTGATGTCCAGCTGGAATCTGGCTTCCTGTAACTTGAGCCCATGATTCCATGTCCTGCGGGAGGATCGAGAAGAGATCCTGGCCCTCCTCTGTGTGACAACCTTTCCAGTATTTGAAGAGAGCTATCATGTCTACCTTCAGTCTTCTCTTCTCCAGGCTAAACATGCCCAGTTCTTTCAGTCTCTCTTCATAGGGCTTTGTTTCCAGACCCCTGATCATCCTGGTTGCCCTCCTCTGAACACGCTGCAGCTTGTCTGCGTCCTTCTTGAATTGTGGAGCCCAGAACTGGACGCAATATTCTAGATGAGGCCTAACCAGGGCCGAATAGAGAGGAACCATTACCTCACATGATTTGGAAGCTACACTTCTATTAATGCAGCCCAAAATAGCATTTGCCTTTCTTGCAGCCATATCGCACTGTTGGCTCATATTCAGCTTGTGATCTACAAGCAATTGCATGCCTCCTCTCTAACATTATAATACACCAATGTAATACTGCCATTTCCTACAACTTCAGAGTGATATTTTTTTCAGCCATGATTTTTGACACCCACCTGCCCAAAGAGACTTATTGTCACCTATTATGGGGCATTTGTCCTCACTTTCAGAAGAAGTACATTGAATGATGGAACTTGATCACCAGTGGTCGATTTCGTGTGTTCCGTACATCAGCGGTGACCTCAAATTCTAGCGAGATTTCAAGATGGAAAGACAGGCTGAGTTTGGACGACACGCTAATCAACTGGGGAGGGGGATAATAGGAACAGAATGGGAAACAACTGTTAATTTGCGCATCGTCTGAATCCAGCCGCAGATGACACCTGAGCCAGCTTGAGGGGATTTTTTCCACTTCTGGCCACCATCTTTAAGTGCCAAGATGCTTTATAAGGCCAGGAACCACTGGTGATCCTCCATCAACATTTCTGCAGCTCAAGAGTGACACCCAGTGACTGATTATGTGATTCCCACATGGGCATCCCTTATAGAGAGGAACACAACCTCTCCTGCTACTTGGAGTTTCCAGCGTTTCTCGGGTAATCATGTCACATTGAGAACAGAAAACACATTAAAGCGCAATTCCCCCCGTTTGGATTTGCATAATCACTTAATTGCAGCCTCTGATTTCTTTCCTCCTTGACTCTTCAGGCTTGGCAACCATGAATGAGCCCAGATCTCATACACCTGGAATATCTTTTAACTCCATGATAAGGAGGCTCAGTTCCTTTCCGCACAATCGTTCCTGCCTTCCCCTTGAAATGCTAGTTTGAAATTTTGAAATGCTAGTTTATAATTCAGGTCTACAGACCACCACACTGTCCGGTGCAGTTTCATCTGCTTTTCTTCAAGAGCTGATGGATGCAAGACTCATTTAATGATTTAACAATGTGTCTTAGAAGAGATGTGTTAGATGGTGGAATAAAAAAAAGAAAGGGAAAATATATAAAGGCATGATGCAATGGAAAGCAGACCACAAGGATTGTTGCACCATGTCCTGCTTGTTCATCCCTGCCCGATGGCTGGTTGGCCACCGTGTGAAGAGAGTGCTGGACTAGATGGACCCTTTGTCTAATCCAGCCTCAGGGCTCTTCTGATGTTCTTAAGGGTTGCCTTTTATAAGACTAGAATGTGGTTGTTTCTCCACCCGCCCCATAGAGCTGGGCTCAAAGGACCTTGAAATCCTTTGGGCTATTTGTGAGTAGAGTAATGTGTTTGTAATGGTAAGGGGATTCCACTGGATTTTTCTAGGAGAAGGTGGCTTTGTTCAACAGGTTCTCAGCGGTGATATGCACCATCCGCAGTGGATATAGGACAGCTATTTTCACCTCTCCCCCCCCACCCACACACACATCCACATAAGTTTTTTGTTTGTTTTTCTTGCTGCTGCAAGTATTACTATAACTTTTGCTGGTGCTATGAGCAATATTTATTTATTTATTTATTTATTGCATTTTTATACCGTCCAATAGCCGAAGCTCTCTGGGCGGTTCACAAAAATTAAAACCATAATAAAACAACCAACAGGTTAAAAGCACAAATACAAAATACAGTATAAAAAGCACAACCAGGAGAAAAACCACGCAGCAGAATTGATATAAAATTAAAAGACAGAGTTAAAACAGTAAAATTTAAATTTAAGTTAAAATTAAGTGTAAAAATACTGTGAGAATAAAAAGGTCTTCAGCTGGCGACGAAAGGAGTACAGTGTAGGCGCCAGGCGGACCTCTCTGGGGAGCTCATTCCACAACCGGGGTGCCACAGCACAAAAGGCCCTCCTCCTAGTAGCCACCTGCCTCACTTCCTTTAGAAGGGGCTCATGGAGAAGGGCCCCTGTGGATGATCTTAAGGTCCAGGCAGGCACATATGGGAGGAGGCGTTCCTTCAAATAACCTGGCCCCAAACCGTTTAGGGCTTTAAATGTCAATACCAGCGCTTTGAATCGGGCCCGGACCTGGACTGGCAGCCAATGAAGTTGTAATAGCCAGAATATAGATCTGAATGACTAGAACGGGCTTCTCTAACAGCCTCATTCATGAGCCTGCAGACATCTCATAACACTTGCCAGAACATCTGCCTCACCTGATTTGTATCTTTAAACTGTTTTTAAGATACTTTTTTTTTTTTTTTTGTAATTAATGGAGAGGGGGATAGAGTAGGGTGACCATATTTGGGAAACCAAAAAAGAGGACACCTAGTGTGTGTGTGGGGAAGCAGCTTTCTGAGTCCTGCAGAAAGTACGTTATTCCCCCGCCACCTTAAAGAACCCGATTGGAGTGGAGGAGGGGAAAGGATTTCATTCTGCACCACCACCATCCACTCCAATTGGGGCCTTTTCTATAATGTCCACGAATGACCCACTTTCCCCTTTAAGACCTCAATTGGAGCTCGGGGTGGGGGAATGATGTGCCTCAAGAAAGCATGCCATTCCCTCCTGCCATGCTAATGGCAGCCTTAAAGGGGAAGGTGTGTCATTCCAGGACGTTATTGAAAATTATAGAAAATCCCCCCTGACACCATGGAAAGAACAAAAACCAGGACAAATCCAGGGAAATCCTGACAGTTGGTCACCCTAGGATAGAGGGTTCCAGCACCATCTTTCCTCCCAAGATGGCTTTTGGCCTCCTATGGGACCAGGAGACATCCTTTGGAACATAGGCATGCACAGCACATGCTGTTATGGTGTGCTGCCAGGTAATTGTGTTTTTTTTAAAGGTGAACATTTATTCAATACTCAGTCATAAAGGACATTATTTTTATTCATTTATTTATTAAACACCGAAGACACTGAAGCCCTACTCTGTCTTAGTCTTGCCTGACCACAGGAGGGCCATTGTGGGTGGAGGGGGGATAATGAAGAGATGCTCCTTAAGACCCAGCATTGGTGGGGCTTTGTGGTGACACTGGCTGGAGGAGGGGCTTATGAGGTGATACTAGCCTTCAGGGCCCCTCCTCCTGGCCTCTTTGAAACGGGGCTCCCAGCAGAATGATTCCTTTTCACTCCTTCTACCAGGAACAATGGCACACTGGCGGCAGTGGAACACTGGAGGGCAGCTGGAAGGCAGCCAGAGGACCATTCCCACTGTGCCTGGATCTCCTTTTGGTTCCCTACTAAATGGCCCCCTCAATTAGGCCCTTATTGCTTGAGACATTAGGGTGTGCTTGGGCACACCTGGCACACCCCTTGTGCATGCCTACGCTTTGGAAATAACAATGGAAGGGGACTGCAGTCTGGTATGTCCCAAAAGGGGAAAAAAAAGATAAATTGGGAGTTGGTAAGGAGCATCGAAGTGGGGGTGGGTAGAGGAGGGTGTTTTGTTTGTGCTGTGTGATTTTTGCCTTTGTGTATATGTGTCTTAGCTTGTTTGTTAGTCTTTCGGGGTGTGCTTTGCATGTATTTTGCCTGCGTGTTTCTCTGAGCACCACCAGGTTGCCTTCTCTGAAATGAATATTTAGCTGGAGGCCAATATACGATTTAGGATTGTATGTGAACATTTGTTTCGGTTCATTTTTTTAATCAGGATTTACCCAGTTTGTACCTTCTGGACACAAACACAATCTGCAGTCCGTACATTCCAAACTTGCAATGTGAACCAAAAACCACCATGCATTTAACAGCATGTTTATGTTTGAAAAATGCGCCCAAACATGTTTTAGTTAATGAGTGAAGATTGTTCACAACTGATGCATAGATATGGGGAAATGCAGCTGAAAACATACATGGATTTTTACGTGGAACTCACCATATGGAATGGAGTCAAGTCAGAATGTGCTTTGAGATGGAATTCAGAGAACTTCGACCAATTTGAATTTTGCTTGTTCACATATCCCAAATCTGATTTATTTATTTATTTGTAACATTTCTATACTGCTGATCACAACAGAATCTCTCAGTGATTCACAACAAAAGATTACAATATTAAAACACACTATTAAAACATACCATAAATACACAGTATTAAAATGTTTCTAAAACCAATAAAAGAGTGGTGAAATGGGTCAGTAAATCGGAGTGGTGTAGTTAATTTAGGGCCTTGCTAGACGAGGCCTTAGCCGCCCCATGCCAGGCATTGCCCAGGCAAGTGCCGCTCACCTGCTTCCTCGGGCGGCACGCGGCGCGATCGCACCCGCCTTGCCCCCGTGCCACCCACCCTGCCATCCTTCCCCCCCCCCCGTAAAAATAAGCCCCCAAAAACGGACTTACCAGTCCGCCGTCTTCGGGCCGCACCCGGGCCCTTTAACAAAAATAAAATTTAAAAAATGGCAGACGCCGCAGGGACTCGACGTCCCTACACGTCGTGCGTGTGGAAGCCTGGGGGAGGTGCGCTAATGTTAGCGCACCTCGGCCCCGCCTCCCTGCCGGCGTAAGCTGGCAGGTCTAGCAAGGCCCTTAGTTAAGGCCCAGGGAAGGCCTGGGTGAACAAGTGCATCTTCAGGAGGCATTTGAATGATGCTACGTTGTCTGCCTCCCCAACTACATGAGGGATTTGGCATTTGAAGTTCTGACATGTACTCAGTTTCTTGGCCAAGGGAGTTGTCTCTCAGCCTCATCAGCTTGTCTTTTGTGAAAAGGGTGTTGGAGCAATAAACTGCAGTTTCCAAAGAGTGGTGTTCACAGGCCACCACCTCTGCCTTGTTCAGGGTTACTCGAGCAAGTTACTTTTATTTTAGTGTCACCAGTTTGCCTTCTGGGAAATGAGAGTTTTGTGACTGCCCATACCCACCAGGGGAGCCATTTAGCTAATGAGCAATCCCCCATGGCAGCCATTTTGTGAGAGCACCTATGACACTCTCCCCGAATGTGGCTACCTTTTCTAAAAGGTTGGGGACCTCTAGTGGCCTTAAACCCTAAGTACACTGTCAACACAAAAAAAAGTAGGAGTGCCTCTTAGTCAGGGCCATCCCAAGATGTTTTAGTGTCTGAGGCGAAGGAAAAGATGGCACCCTACCCTCAGTGCCATGCACACACATATGCTGGACTGGAAGTTGAATTTTATTTTAGCACTGGAGTTGGGTCAGTGACTTCCACCACAGCTGAGGGAAGTGGTCTAGTTTAGTGAGTGTAGAACACACCATATGGCACACACGGCTTTGTTCTCCAACAAAGGAAAATGCCAGACAGGGTGGTGGCTTGCTGAAGGAGTTGCCTCATTCTTCCTAATGGTAGGGACGGCCCTGCTCTTAGTCCAAAGAGAAATATGCAATTCTTCCCTGTAAAACATTCCTCCATGCTTCTGTTTCACCAAGGTGACGGGCACTTTGGCATTGTAATGGCAATGCAATGAACAGCAACAACGTAATGGCACAAAAACAACGCAAGAACAACTTGTGCTTAATCCCAAAGCAACGGCAAATGGCAGACTTATCAATTACAGCCTGAAGGTCATAGCCCTATAATTACAATGCAAATATACTAAATGCCAGAGATACAAAAATGGATTCCCAGTCTCCTTGCTAATCAACCATTCACAGTCATCAATTCAATTTACCTTATACATGGTGATAACAGCCCATGATTATTATATAGCTCCCCAGCAAAAGAAGTGGGCTGTTTTTCGTTCTAGACCTCCTTGTGTGATGACCCCACCCCTAAAGGGCTATACTGTCCATGATATAATTCACCCTGGAGGGTATCTACACTAGTATATGAAATGTTGTTTTTACAGTCATTGATCATTTTGTTTTTGAACGATTTAAAACGTAGCAGTTTTTAAAACATTTAACTTTCTTTTCTCTTTCCATGGGAATGCATTCCTTTTGGCCACGCTAAGAAAAGAAATCCGTTTGTTCTTTTCCCCTGTCTGCCAATTTACCCTCCCACTTCCTCTTCTCTCCGAGAATCCCCCACTTACAAACGTTCCAGCCAGCAGCCTCCCAAAAGTGAAACTAAAAGTGTCTGCAAAAAAGAGGCTTGAAAGAAAAAATCAGCTTCATCTTTGGGCATGGAAATTACATAAACATGCCCCCCCCCCCCAGGAATGCAATTGGCAAATTAAGAACTACAGGAAACCCATTTAATACGATGAACTCGGCCACATCATACCAAATAGAATGACTTATTTCAGAGAAGTTCAGAATAAAAACCGGAGAACAGACAATAATAAAACGTCACAAACTGAACGTCATGTGGCGAAATACTACCAAACACACACTTAAAAACGGTAAGACGCGTTCTAACTTGACTAGTGTAGATCCCCTCCAGGCTAAATTTAATCTCCCTTTCCAGACCACCTTAGAAGGCCAATCAGACGATTTTAAAATTAGATGGCTATTGGCTGATGTGGACAAATTCATCAGCTATAAGATAGCTTTATTTGCGCTCACCGCAAGAAAGATAAAAGCAGCCTTTCTAAACCATACCACTGTCAAATCCTAAGGGGGTTAAACAGAAGGAATGTTTTAAATCCTGTTCATTTTATTGTATTCTTGCTTTGTTGTATCACATGTTATTCTGTTTTATACTTGTGTGCTTTGCGTTTGTAACGTGATGGCCATTGGCTATAAACAATAAAAACTAGAGAGACCGAGATAAACCAACCACTTCATGGGAGTTACAACAACAGCTGTAGCAGAAGCCACTATGGTGCCGACTCCCCACCACCGCCATTTTGCAACTTTCTCAATAACAACATCAGAAGAGCCCTGCTGGATCAGACCAAGGGTCCATCTAGTCCAGCACTCTGTTCACACAGGGTTTGCAGATTTTCCTCTAGCAATGAGCTGTCTTGCAGAGGGAAATTTGCAGATGACTTCTAACAACCACTTGAAGAAGGCCTTTGAAAGGACATAGTCCAAAACATGTTGAGCTTTGTATAAATGCATCCTTTTGCATCCTGAGGACCTGTTTCTCCCTTCTTTTGTTTGACTTGGATGCTCAGGTTTTGCTGATTCCCACATTCCTACACACTACAGAGAAGTTACTGCCAGAGTCTGCATAAAACAGGATCCCTGGGCAACTGTGGGATGGAGCAATGTCCTACTGGGGCCTAGGGGTTTTGAAACCAATACTGGTCAGCTCTGCCCTGCCGGGCACACCTGTTTCTCTGGTTGCAGCTCCTATTCCAATGGCTACCTTGGAATATCCACTATGTTAAAATCCCCATGATGCCCCAAAGTTCTTGACATAGCTTTGTTACATCAAGGGCTCCTGGGCATTGCAGGAAATGTCACCTTGGCAGATGGTTTCTCTGACCTGAACTCTGCTTCCTTGTAGGCCCGCTCCACTGACGGTCACCTTGTGGGTAGAGGCCACTAATCTTGAAACCAGTCCTGTCCAGAATTTAACAGCTACTTACTTCATGTCTTCCAACATTTCCCTGGTGGGAAAGAAGGCACTCTTTTTGGAAAACCCACATACACACCCACGAAGAGGAACGTTAGTAACATAGCTCCCTTAATTGCCACCTGCAAATAGAGTGGAGAATTTTGGAAGGCAAATTTTTGCTCAACGGAAGACTGGAATCCCAGTGGCCAGTCTCTGCAGCCCACCCTGACTCCTGGAAGACATGAATAGGGATGAGTGATTGTGGTGCGAAGGTCGAGAATAAGGAGACGCAACAATAAATCAAGAGACGAGACAAGTTTACAGCTGGATTTAAACAGGGCCACATTTTATTAAATGATCTGCACGAGGGGATGAATCCTAACGAGCATCCAGGATGGCCTGTTGCCACGCCCCTGAAGTTGGGCGAGCCACTCGTGGCCTAAGGGTAGGTGCTGAATCTTTCGCCTTCCCCCAGGCCTGCCCTTTGTGGGGTCAGGGGACCTCCTTTTGTCACGCCCTATCTCAGGCCGTCCAGCTCTGAGTGGGTGAGTAGGGTTGGCCCCAAAGATAAGTCGTATCTCCCAGGTAGGCCGTGGGGCTCGAAGCTGGGAGCCTTGGACTTACCAGCCACTGTGAACAGTGCCAAGTGAATGCTCACCATTCCCACGCCCACTCTGGATGCCTGTACCTAGCACCAAATAGCAAAATGTGACCGAATTAGTAAGACATTAACCTATTAATACACCCAAGCTGTCTCACCGTGTGGAGTAGGCGAAAAAACTCCGGCACAATTCAGTACAGGAGTAAAAAATTCCTACTCGGATCGTAATGGCAACCAGCAAGCCCACACTGCCTACAGAGAGGGAGGGAGGGAGGGAGGGAGGAAGCCGTGCAGCAAAGAGGGGGGAGGGAGGGAGAGCCCCTTATTTATGAGCGCTATACCCCCTCCCCACATGTGGCACCATACCAGCCCCAGCCGCTCATGGCTGGGCACGTCTCCTCTCTCCCACGCCCACAAATGCCTCCCCACGCCCAGGCTAGGCCAGGCGTGGCAGAATGGCCATTCTGTCAAGCATGATTTCATAGAGGTTCCCATTTTTCCACTTCTATACTCACTGAGCATCTTCAGACGAGTGTTTTATCGCATGCTTGTTACTGCCCACTTACGGATATTCACAGGTCCTTTGGACAACGTTGACGGCCTCCCGTGCATCTCACGCTACTTCCGGCCTTCTTTCCATCACAAAATAGACCTGTACATCTGATTTATATGGGTTTTTTTGGAAGCAAAACTTGCCTCCATCTCTTGCTGTGTGCAGGAAAAGTGGCATGATAAAAAAAAATGGCCACTGAATAGGCCACGTGGTCATTGTTTCTTCCTCTTTCTTCCCCTGTGTGAAGAAAGTGGAAGTATAATGGTACAGAAGTGGTGGGGGGAGTGATAGAAATGAAATGTGATCTCCCACCCCGGTCTAATGATGCTCATTGCATCCCAGTTCCAGATCAGTTTACGAGCCGTCTTTTTTCCCCCATACACAAATTCAGCCTTTTTTAAAAAATTCACATTTTTCAAGGTACGCATTTTTGCTCACATGTACCCATTGACCAAAGGATGCCCATTTTCCAGATGTGTCCATTTTTCTGTGCACGTTTCAAAAGTGTGCGGGTTTCTTTTGTGAAAGGCATCATCAACTTGGAAACCTGTGGAATTCTGATTACATCTTGTATCCACGTCCAGGTCCAGGAGGCATGAATTGGGCAGCCTCACCGAAAAATGCAAAGGCAATTCATTTCTCATCCATCCCAAGACACAGATGAAGCTCCCCGTCTCTCTGGCCTCAGACACAAGGAATGAAGGTTTTCTTGAATACAGTCTTAGAAAAAACACTGAAGCTCTTTCCAGAATGACAAAGGTCATCTTTCTCCACTGACGCTTGGTAAAGGTTTGTTCTATCTGTGGTGTCAGCCTGAAGGGGTGACTGAATCATGTCTAATCTTCGCCACCCTTCTCCGTTTCCAAAAAAAGGGTCCCCGGAATCCTAAGTGCCTCCGTCAATTCCTTGCTCTCTAACACACTGTTCTCTTTCTGTTTAGATGGCTCAACCCCATTCACCTAAGCTCTTCCCTCTCAGCTTGGCTTTCAAAAAGAGGTTAATGGGGAACTGAAATAAGACTCTCAAACTTCCTTAACCTGAAGAAAAAGAAGAAAGAAAGAAAGAAAGAAAGAAAGAAAGAAAGAAAGAAAGAAAGAAAGAAAGAAAGAAAGACAGGACAAGAACTCCTGCTCAATTATTTGCAATTATAAGAATAAGACATATGTAGATTTGCTCCTTTATGTGTATGTGCATGGGGGAAGCCAACCGGTGACTCAGATGTTCAAGATATATACTAAGGAGAGGGACTCCCATTTCATATTCCTTTAGAAAATGGCACAATAGTTACCTGTAGTGTTGAGTAAATGTTCAGCTACCTGAAGGGCTGTCATCTAGAAGATGGGTGGTGAGTGGACTCTCCCTAGATAGAGGTCTTGAAGCAGAGACTGGGCTCTTATCTGTTGGGGGTTCTCTACCTAATCATTTCCTGCACTGAATAGGGGTTGGACTTAACAGGGGGGGCACCACTCTAAGGTTATTTAGTGGCATCGCCACCTTGTCAACCCCTTCCCCTATTTCTGAAGAAGTCTCCATAAGAGGAGGAGGAATCGGAGGCGGAAGCAAGTGGAGATTTGAACAGAGAACAGAGCCATCAGGGAGTCAGTTAGGGCTGTTGCATGTGCCCGGACAGGTTTGGGAGCCCAACAGACTCCCTGGCATCCACCCCACCCCCAGTTGGGTGCCTGCACTGCATTTGCAGACTTGTGGGTCAAGCAGCCATCCACCTCTGTCCAGAACCTCCATTATGCATGACACTGGAGGCCTTGGAAATGGTGTTCTTCCCCCATTGTGGAAATGGTGGCCACTTACGCAATGCAAGCAGTGCATGAGTGGGTAGGGTGACCATATGAAAAGGAGGACTGGGCTCCTGTGTCTTTAACAGTTGCATAGAAAAGGGAATTACAGCAGGTGTCATTTGTATATATGGAGAACCTGGTGACATTCCCTCTTCATCACACCAGTTAAAGCTGCAGGAGCTATACTAGAGTGACCAGATTTAAAAGAGGGCAGCTTTAACTGCTGTGATGAAGAGGAAATTTCACCAGGTTGTCCATATATACAAATGACACCTGCTGAAATTCCCTTTTCAATACAACTGTAAAAGATACAGGAGCCCTGTCCTCCTTTTCATAAGGTAACCTTAATGAAGGAAGGAATGAAATCCTTTTCCAGCAGGCCTATCCAGTTGAATATTAAGATGCCTTTTTAATGGTGTGCTGCTTTTAATGATGCACTGGTTTTAAACGTTTGAATTAGTTGTATGTATTTTATGGTATTTTTATTTGTGTTGTACCCCGCCTCGATCCAGAGGGAGAGGTGGGTAACAAATTATTATTATTATTATTATTATTATTATTATTATTATTATTATTATTATTATTATCAGGTGTGACGTCCTCCTTCCTCCCGGGATGTCTCACCCACATGTGGACTAAGGAGAGGATTTCACAATCAGGGTATCGTGACATCCTCCCCACTCCCTCCCTCTATGGTGTAGAAAGGACTGAAGCGTGCAATTTCAATGTAAAGGCGGGCGACTGCTAAGCCCTCTAGCAGCCCCGCGAGCACTCAAATAGCCTCTGCGCTTAACCAAAAGTGCCTGACTGGCTCTGGGGTGGGGCTGCCGGACTCAAGTACCCAGTCGGGCACCTGCACTATCCCTAAATGTGATGGGACGAACTTTAGGGTGACCATATGAAAAGGAGGACAGGGCTCCTGTATCTTTAACAGTTGCATAGAAAAGGGAATTTCAGCAGGTGTCATTTGTATATATGGAGAACCTGGTGAAATTCCTTCTTCATCACAGCAGTTAAAGTGCAGGAGCTATAATACAGTGACCAGATTTAAAAGAGGGCAGCTTTAACTGTGGTGATGAAGAGGAAATTTCACCAGGTTCCCCATATACACAAACGACACCTGCTGAAATTCCCTTTTCAATACAACTGTTAAAGATACAGGAGCCCTGTCCTCCTTTTCATATGGTCACCCTAACGAACTTTTGTTTGCAAACGCCTGCTGCAAACATTACAGAAAGCAAAAAAGACATATCTGCCCTTAGGAAGCCCTGGCAGGCTTGTTGCAGAGGCAAGATCCTGTAGCCATGCTTTGAACAGCCGGAGCAAGCATCGCCTTGGAATCATTAAACAGGGGTATGAGTGTGATGAGTTCTGAAGCTCTCTTTGGCTGTTTGTTCCAAAGCTAGTAGTGCAGGCAAGCTCTCCCCTCCAGCCTCTCCTCGTCCCAATCATTTTTGTTTATGCAATGCCCTAGCTTTGGTCTCTCAAGGCCATTAAGCCCTACAATCCCCCCACCATTTCATCCTTTGTTCTTCAGGTATTTGGTTGGCCTTAGATCATACATTTTGGGGAGGGGGGAGTCCTTTCTGGGCTACAACAACGAAAGCAGTCTCGTATTTTCCTGAGTTCAAACAATTCAAGGCAGCCTTTGTCAGTTTTTCTCGTTCCTCATATGATCTCAAACCAATCATGTAATGCACCGAATCCCAAGGAAGTGGGGGAGAAAGGGGGGGGGGGAGAAAGGAAAAAAAATCTACAACACAACTCTCCAACTCCCATCTTCTTTCCCTGAAGTCAGTTGGATGCTTTTAGTGCACTTACAATTCTTGAATTATGTTAAAATATACCAAACACACACTGTTGGGCTCTTTGATGAGAACTTTAAATTGTTGTTCCAGGGCACAATTCAGTGTCTGCCTCATTCTGTGATAAAAGGACTTTAAAATGCTGTTTTAGAATAGAATAGGATTGAAAGAGCTTTTCGTTCGGTATTTTTTTTAATGGTGTCTTTCATGCTGAAGGTATCCCTAAGGGCCCTGGAAAAGCAATGATTTAGACTCAGGGAATACTTTAAGTATAGACAAATGGAACACCAACATGCTCTCAGCAATGGCTCATGCAGACATCATGAAGTTTACCTATTATTAGCTACTATCACTGATGGGTGTCTTAGGGGAGCACAAAAGCCATTTGCGGTGCTGCTGCTGGTGGGGATAGAATGAGTTGGGTGCATGCATGAAAGTGGGAAGGAAAGGGAGTTGAAAAGAAGTTGGATGAAATCATTTGGCCCCATTCCGAAGACACCTTAAACCATGGCTTTAACCACGGTGGTTAAGCAAGAAAGCCAGGTTGTGTTCAGAAGACACCTTAAACCATGGTTTTAACCATGGTGGTAAAGCCAGGCTATGTTCAGAAGACACCTTAAACCATGGCAGGGCCTGTTTTCTAAACCTCTGTGGACTTCCTAAAACCCCTGAACTTGCATGGTCACAAAATGCAGACTTGGAAAATATGCAACGTTGACAAAATGTACAATTTCTGAAAAATGCACAGCTTTCGCCAAAGGCATAACAGGTCACCAATAAGAATGAGAACAAGTATAAATGCCTCTCTCTCTCCTTTTTTTTTTTTTTTTTTTTTTGAGGGGGGGCACACTTGAAAATCAATGAAATGGCCCAACTCAATAAAGTTTGAGTTCGGCCATCTTGTGGATAAGCAAGTTGGAGTCCAAGGCTCAGTTGCTGAAAGTTCATGCAAACTCGAGCCCCCAGTTAGATTCTGCCAACATCCCCAGCTAAGCATAACTTAATACAGAGGAGAGCCAGGTGGGAGCAAGAAATCAAAGGAGGTCCAGCCAACTTAAATAGTCCCACCTCCAGCCAGCATGAAGTGAATGTGACATTTTGTGTTTCAGATACATGACTCTTGTTCTTCAGTCTTTAACAGGACTGTCTTTATTATTATTATTATTATTATTATTATTATTATTATTTATTTATATAGCACCATCAATGTACATGGTGCTGTACAGAGTAAAACAGTAAATAGCAAGACCCTGCCGCATAGGCTTACAATCTAATAATAGTTGTAATTGTAGTTATTCTAACCTGTCGGTTAGAGATTTTCGTCTCCCTGTTCTTAATTTGGCTTGCTTTTATAATGATTGTATTTTGCTTTTATAATGATTGTATTTCTAGCTTGTTTTTATTTTGCTGGTCTATGACCGTAATGAATTTTGAATTGCGCTGTGTCTCCATACTGACACCTTTCTCTACAACCATGTTGCCACATTGTGGCATAAGTTGACATGAGGGAACATCTTCCTGTTATTGTAGGGTGACCATGAATGAATGAATGAAATCTTTATTGCTAAAAGCGATAAGCCATCACAATTTGATGTAATAAAAACAAGTACAGAGATAAGGTAAAATAAATAAGTTAAGAAGGTTAAAAGGAATAATATAAAGTAAAATGAAAGTAATGAACACAAATGGAATATAAAGATAAAAATCACTTTACCATACATGAAGAACTTGCGAGTGGGGAACTAGATCAGTACATATACCAGAACGAAATGTCCAGCATTTGAATAATTGACCAAAGCAACTACATAGGGTGACCATATGAAAAGGAGGGCAGGGCTCCTGTACCTTTAACTGTTGTATAGAAAAGGAAATTTCAACAGGTGTCCTTTGTATGCATGCAACACCTGGTGAAATTCCCTCTTCATCAAAACAGTGAAAGCTGCAGGAGCCCTGCCTAGATGCAAAAGGGATGCAAAAGGCTAGGGTGACTGCATGAAAAGGAGGACAGGGCTCCTACGTATTTAACAGTTGCATAGAAAAGGGAATTTCAGCAGGTGTATGCATGCAGCACCTGGTGAAATTCCCTCTTCATCACAACGGTGAAAGCTGCAGGAGCCCTGCCTTGTTTTGTATCTGATCACTCTAGTATAGCTCCTGCAGCTTTCACTGTTGTGATGAAGAGGGAATTTCACCAGGTGCTGCATGCATACAAAGGACACCTGTTGAAATTCCTTTTTCTATACAACTGTTAAAGATACAAGAGCCCGGTCCTCCTTTTCATATGGTCACCCTATGGCCATTTCTACACCTGCTTTTTCCCCCGGGATCATCCCTGTGCATCCAGATGATGCAGAGGGGATCCTGGAAGCAAGCAGGGATGATCCCTCCATTTTCCTGGGATAATCCTTAGGTGTAGAAAGGGCCTATGTTATTATAGCCACTTTATTGTCTAATAGAAACAACAGCCTATGTACTGAAGGAACAAGAGCTGCAAATAGATATGGAAAGAATTCAGCAAAAGAGTGAAAGGCATGGATTTTCATAAACTCTTTTGAGCACCTTGGAAAAGTTTTGCATTAAAACAAGTTGGATTTGGGGAGGGGAAACCAGTATTACACTAAGCTAGCAAAGACAGAAGAACCTTGAATGAGATGGAATCTCACAGTTGCTTCTGGGTGTGATGTTCCCAGATGTTCCTCCCAAGGAAGCAATCTGTTGAAAGCTCAGCACATACCTGTCAGAAAGAAACATCTCCACATGGCAAAGGAAGGAAGAAAGGATGGAGCTCTGAAACATTACCTTGGAGTGAATAACACTGGTGGAACTTTACAAAAGGGGCTGGAGCATCTCCCCTATGAGGGAAGGTTACAACAGCTGGGATTGTTGAGCTTGGAGAAGAGGAGGCTAAGGGGAGACAGGACAGAGGTGTACAAAATTATGCCTGGTGTGGAGAATGTGGAGAGAGGGACATTTTTCTCCTTCTCTCAAAATACTAGAATGTGGGGTCATCCCATGAAGCTGATGGGTGGGAGATTCAGGACAAATAAATTGAATTCCTTCTTCATACAGCGCAGAGTTAAATTATGGAACTCACTGCCACAAGATGTAGTGATGGCCACCAATTTGGATGGCTTTAAATGGGTGGCCATGAGCACACTCAACCCAACAACTGTCATTCCACCACCGATTCCCTCAAAAGAGAAGCAAAATATCTGGGCCAAGATGGGGTGCACAATCTGTGTAGAAAATTCCTTAGACAACCATCAGAGGAACCTCAAGGGGACCTTAGTTCTAAATCCTGAGATCATAGTTAAACCTCCAACAAAGACTGGTCAGCTGTCCGCTCCTTCTAACCCTGAAGGGTGCGGGTTTCCGTCCACCACATCTGGGAACACTTTTACAGAAGCAGGACCTTCTCCCTCAAAGCAGAAATGCTCTAGCCACAACACCCTGGACTGGATTGCCATGCAGTCTCTGGACCCTAAAGAGATTGGTTCACCAAAGACCAAAAATTCTGCTAGGCAAATTGCCTCATCCTCCAACAGCCACGCTTTAAATGGGATTGGATACATTCCTGGAGGACAAGGCTCTCAGTGGCTACTAGCCCTGATGGTTATGTGCTACCTCCAGTATCTGAGGCACTAAGCCTATATACACCAGTTGCTGGGGAACATGGGTGCTGTTGCACTCAAGTCCTGCTTGTGGGTTGACAGCTGGTTGGCCACTGTGTGAACTGAGTTCTGGACTAGATGAACCCTCGGACTGAGCCAGCAAGGCTATTTTTATGTTCTTATGTAAACCTCCTAAGCTGAGCTGTGGTTTTTAACTATTTGCCAGGTGCTTCTGCATAATATCCATCTTCAATACAGTGCTATTCTTTTCTTCTTCTAAAGTAAGTATTGCAGATTACATGGGGTGGTCATCAGGGCGGGGAGAGGCAAACAGAAGTTAAAAATAAACCTGAAGGGGAAGGTTGCATTGCAATACCAATGTATACGCCTGAAGGAAAAGCCATGAATGTCTTATTTAAGAACGGAGGCATGACATTGTAGAATGTTATTTCTTGACTTGAAAGTGCAGTGTAAATTTCCGAGCAAACTCTCTAAAAAATACTGACATGCCAATATGGAGACTAAAGCGGAGGGGTGAACAGAAGGGAACTGGTGAACAGGCTATAATGAGAATGCATACTGAAGCTGTCATCTTGATGAATATTTGATATTTTATTGGGTTAAGTATATTGGACTTGGGATTCATATAAAACAGACGTTGTGGAAATGTTAGGGTTCAGCCACATGAGCCTAGAGGCAGTGGGAAACTCAAAGCCATCCTTCTTCAATCAGTTTTGGACTACAACTCCCAGCATTGCTGACCATTGTTCATGCATGCTGGGGATGTTGGGAGCTGGAGTGCAAAAAAAAAAAAATCGGGAGGGTGCCTGGTTGAGGATAGCTGTTCTAGAAGGTTCCAGAAGTCTGTGCAAGAACAACATGGAGTCGTTGGGCTGCGCATCGGTCAAGAAGAACAAATCAGGAATCGCTATTGCTACATAATTCTTGGGTCAATGTTTTTGTGAGGAGAGCATGAAAAGGTTAGGGTTAGCGTTATTAAAGTACCTCTGTGTTTGGGATAGTGATGCCCAAATGTAGAACCTTGGCTTCATATATCCAGTGTAGTTTCCTCAGGAGCAAAGACGTGCGGAAGATTTGTTTCTGCTTGCCACACATGGAAGTGTGCCCTTGTTTGAACTCCTGATATGACTGTGGGTGGGAGAAAGTGTCCACCAAAAATGTTTGGGAATTTGTAGGGATGTATGGGAACTTCATCTTTGCTCACAAAACATGAGAACACTTTATTTATTTATTATATTTATATCTCACCTTTTTTCCTCCAAGGAACCCAAAGTGGCATACATAATCCTCCTCTCCATGTTATTCTCACAACAACAACCCTATGAGGTAGGTTGGGCTAATAGTATGTGACTGGCCTGAAGTCATCCAGTGGGTTTCCATGGCCAATTGGGGACTAGAACCTGGATCTTCCAACTCCCAGTCCAACACCTTAGCCACTACACCACACTGGCTCTCACATGCCCTGTTTGAACCCCCAGGAGAATTCTGGACATGAGCATGTGTATCAAAAAAAAATGTTCACAAATTGCCAGATGCATGCTCAAGTTTGATTTGCATGAATTCCCTGGTTCAATTTTATGCAAATGTCCTAATTTGTGCAAATTTCCCTGTAGACTGTATCAGCCCTGCTTTAGTCTACGGAGGACATTTCTGCAGATTTGGGGGACGTTGTTCAAGTTGTACGTTCAATTCCTGTTCGATTTGCACCATTTTATCCCACTTGCAAAGTGAACAATGCTTTCAAACCTGAACAGGAATCGGACATAAGACGAGTAGGGAGATGAGTTTCTGAGAATCCTAACAACACTCATTTGCCCATCTCCCAAAAATCTCAAACATGTGCTTGGGTTTGATTTGTGCAAATTTCCACATTCAATTTTGCACATTTCTGTTTTTTTTGGTTTTTTAATGTGCTGATTACCCCATGTGCACAGAAGTGGTAATGTGCACGTCTGAAAATGCGCTGTTCCATATTTGCGCAACTGCGAATTATCACCAGTAGAAGACAATTCAGGGTTTAGTCTTCAGGGAGAATTTGTGCAAGGTTGTATTATTATTATTATTATTATTATTATTATTATTATTATTATTATTGTGCCACTTTCACATTTGATAGTGGATCATTTGGAACTTTTTCCCATTCACGCACAACAAACAGAGGTTGCAAATGCAAGGACAAACTGATGATTTATGAGCAGTAAGCTGATTTTCAGAGAATCTTGGTGAGTGCTAACATTGTTCATTGCCTTGTCCCTTCATCCTCCCTGCAAGTGAGGGTGTACAAAATTCCCCCTCCGACTTATCTTAATAACTGATCAGTTTCATATGGAGGCAGGCCGTCCCTCAGACATCAATAAAGCCACAATCTAAAACTAGAAAAGCAAAGCATCATGACATCACAACTGTAGCCGTTTAAACAATGAAGGACACTCGATTGCTTGTACACAATTTTATCAATTAGACACATTTTGATAGGCAATGAATCTGTACATTCTTGCCACTTGTATACTAATTCCTGTGTGCATTTTCCTCTCGTATATGCCTTTTGCATATGTTCATTTTAAATCAGAGAACTGAATCTGGAAACTAAAGGATAACTGTGTTGTGATCTACATTTTATTTATTTATTTATTTATTTTATTACATTTATATACCGCCCCACAGCCGAAGCTCTCTGGGCGGTTTACAGCAATTAAAAATGGTAAACGTTAAAAGTATACAAAATTTAAAAACCATCAAAAACATTAAAAAAAAGTATACAAACAGTATCCATTTAAAAACAACAATTCTGGGGTCCATTAAAAACAAACTTAACGTTGTTAAATGCTGTTAAAATGCCTGGGAGAAGAGAAAAGTCTTGACCTGGCACTGAAAAGATAACAACGTTGGCGCCAGGCGAGCCTCATCGGGGAGATCATTCCACAGTCGGGGGGCAACCACTGAAAAGGCCCTCTCCCTTGTTGTTCCCATGTTAGTCTGGGAACTGTGAATCAATTTAGTTTGTTCTTTTTTTTTAATAGAAAATTAAATGACATTGTTGTGCATTACCAATATCAGGTAAGCATGCATAGGAGTACAGTCTTGAGAAGTATTTGTGTGAGTAGAGTGCGTAAATAAAGAGATGACACACAGAGAATGGATTTAAAATAAGGGCCATTTTATTTATAATTCTGCAAGAGGTGGAGGCCTAAGTGGGCATCCTATCTTGGCTATCAAACTGGCCTTAAAGGGATCGGGCGAGACATTCGTAGCCTGAGAGGTGTGGCCTCTATTCCACCACCCCTCAGGCTTCCACATCATGGGGTTGGTAGGCCTTCCGGTGTCGCTTCCCTCATGTTACAAAACTCCAGGTGAGTGAGAAAGGTTGGCCTCAGATGTATGCCCTATCTCGCCAGCTGGGGCCACAAGACTCCCAGCTGTGAGCCTCAGGCATTACCACGCACCAGTAACGGTGCCAAAGAATGCTCACCATTCCTATGCTCACCCACGATGCCCGCAAATAACCGCCAAATCAAAATTGTGACTGTAACGGATGTCAGGGTCCACCTGACAACCCTGCAGGGTAGGCTTCTGGACCAAACAACCTAAACTCCCAGCAACCCACCTCCCAAACTTTGTCCACAACCAGGATGAGTCAGAGATTCAGGGAATAACACACAAACTCATATTTAGGGACCAAAGCAATTTTATTGCAATAATTAAAACTCACACATAAGGCCTTGGTCAGTAAAACAGCCTCTTAAAAAGGGGAAAGGAAGAAAGGGGACAGGGAGATGAGGAAAATGGGCAGTGGGAAAGAAGGTGAGGAAAAGCCTAGTCTCCAGCCATTAACCCAAGAAACAGTCATACGTCCCCACACCCAGTCGAAACAACGGCTGGCCTTCTCCAGGATACCCACGCACGTTTAAAACATAAAAAAAACTTTCTAACTCCATGTAAACCCTCTTAGGCCATAGCTAGACCTAAGGTTTATCCCTGGATCATCTAGGTGACACACAGGGGATCCAGTGCTCAGGCAGGGGCGAACCCTGGATGTTCCCAGGATAAACCTTAGGTCTAGCTGTGGCCTTGGTTACCTCGGATCTGATCTTCCCATTTGACATATGCGCACACCTCCAAGGAAGATGGAGGGCTTTCGTCATAGAGCTTTTTATCTCTTTTGGGGACCCTTGGTCCCATGACCCTAATGAACCAATCCATGCCCTTGCTGGACTTTTGCCCACCCCCTCCCAGAGGGGTGAGGCCCTGATAATCTCCAGGTGCTGGTGGGAATTAGCCTGGTTCGAGGCAGGGATGACCTTGGCTGGCAGCCACCAACTTTCGCCTTCCCCGCCCAAGCCTGGCACAGCCAATTTGAAACAATAGGCCATAGATCATACATAGTAGGGGTGTGCACGGACCCCCCCCGCTCCGCTTCTCTTCCAGATCCACGATTTGCAGGTCGGCCTGCTCCGCCCCGCCCCCGCTCCGCCTATGTCCGCTCCGCTCCGCTGCGGAGCTCCGGATTCGGATTGGAGCTCCATTCCCCCCCCCAATAGGCTTGCATTAAGCTAAAAAAGTATACAACTTTTTTTCTGTGAAAGTTAGAAACCTCAAGGTTGGCACTATGACACCTCATGGGGGTATACACACGCATGCCAAGACTCAAGGCAGTCCCATCATCCCCTGATTTTTGGGGAATTTATGAAAATCCAACACCCCATTCACACCCCTTTCCATAGCTCCGTCAATTTGCATGTTAAAAATTTCAAACTCACCACCGTGAAAGCTTGGCTAGGGATACATAAGCACACCAAGACTCAAGGCAGTCCCATCATCCACTGATTTTGGGGGAATTTATGAAAATCCAACACCCCATTCACACCCCTTTCCATAGCTCCATCAATTTGCACGTTTGAAACCTCAAACTCACCACCATGATAGCTTGTCCAGGGATACACACACATGCCCAGACTCAAGGCAGTCCCATCATCCCCTGATCTTTGGGGAATTTATGAAAATCCAACACCCCATTTGCAGACGTGGACTGTTCTCTGACATTTGGACAGATAAAAAAAAGGGAAGTGAGCACACTCACAGATGCCATCTAGACCCACAATCATGCCAAGGTACAAGGCAATCCCATCATCCCCTGTTTTTTGGCGGGGCTTAAACCTGCAGACATCTCAATGGGGCCATTTCAAAGGAAATCCCAACATGCCATGAATTGGGGAGTAGAGATAAACCTATGAAACTTCTTCCACACTTGAAAAATGGATTTGGAACTTCTAAAAGTCTAATTGAGTGCAGGAAGGACTTCTCCCCTGAGTCAAAGCCAGACACACACAACATCCCTGCGAGGCGGGCAGGGGAGGAGGGAGGGAAGGCAGGCAGGCAGCAGACATTTCTGGGGGCATAAGGAAGTGAGCCAAGGATAAGCCAGTAATGCATATAAAATGGAATAAATAAATAAATAAATAAATAAATAAATAAACAAACAAAGGAGGGGTGGAATTAAAAGCAGCAGTGTTGCTGAATAAACAACAAGAAGAACTTTTTTAAAAAGGCTATATCTGTCTTTTACCAGTAATAGGGGGACGTGCCCGGGGGAGGGGGAAGCAGCTGCCAATTTGACTGGTCCTAGTAGTGACCAGTCTTTTAAGAAGCAACGCTGTCAGTTCAACTCATGAAAGACATTGCTCCACCACTAAGAAGTAAAACGCTCACTTCAACTCATGATAGGCATTGCTTTACTGGGTTACTCTCTTTGGAGGGCTGTGATAGCCCCCCAAGTACAGGAGAGAGTGGAGGCACGTCCACATGGCAAGCTCATCCCCTTGCACCACATCTTTTCAGTTGTTCCCCAAAGTTAGGGTGGGTAGCAGTGCTGTGTTTCTATCTCTTATTATTGGCTTAGTTTATGATTTCAGGTTGTGTTTGTGCATTTGGTGGGGCTACTGTTTTAAAAAACACTGGGAAAAGTCCGTTCAGACTAAGAAAGAGAAGTTTCCCAGAATCCCAAGTTACCCATTTTGCCTGTCCCCTCCTCCAACTTTGGGATCATGTGATCATGACTGGGAGTTGACTCTGCCCCTCAGCCCTTCGAAAAATGTATTTTCCGCCGGTTTTTTTAAAAAAATCTAGCGCGCGACCCACACCACGCAGAGAGGTGAGAGTAGTCTCAAAATGACCCCCATCCACGACTCTCTGAGCACCAGAATTTTCAGAAAGATAGCTTCAAAAACAACACAGTTATTCCCCTTTCTTTTCCGCAATGCAATCCTATGGGCAAAATGTTTCAAGATGGCGATCGGACCAGACCGCAGAAACCGGAGCGCTCCGAAAATGGGCGCTTCTCTTCGCCTTGCTTCTAGGGGTCCGCGGTCCGCTTCTACTCCGCCTCTGGGCAAAGCGGAGCAGGCCAATTCGCTCCTGCTTCTGCGCTTCTAATCGGAGCGGAGCACATGCCTAATACATAGGGGCAGATTTTACCACCCCATTGCGACAACAGGTTTAGACGCACAAGTTTGCACCCCTGTCTTTCACAGTGACCAATTACGCCAATCAACCTAGTTAATATTCCCTCATCTCACAGTGGGAAGTAGGCGGAAAAAAACCTCATAGCCAACTTAGGATATGAGCAAAAAAAATCCTACTTGGCTCTCGAAACAGGCAACCAGCAGACCCACACTGCCTATAGGGAGGGAGACTCGAGCCGAAGAGGGAGCTGGGAGAGGAAAAGCGTGTTTTATACTCACGCTGCCTCCTCCCCCTCGAGTGGCTCAACTGGGGAAGAGCCAATGGCTTGCCCCCATACAGCATCTCTCCGCCCCCACCTGCAATGGCCTCCGCACGCCCATGTGCCAGGGTGTGCCGGAAAGGCATTTTTTGGAGGGTGGGTGGGATCTTTATTACTGGCAACTAATGCTTGTGGTAACAATACTGTTGTGTTCCAACTAAATCTTAAGATCAAGTCTATGTCTTATCTTTTGCTGAAACGCCGCTCCATTCAAAGATTCAATAACAACTGGAAACAGGCACAGTAAATTGCATCTTCCAACTTCTCAAAGATGCCAGAATTAGGGGAGCAAAACAAACAAACAAAAGTGTGTGCATGGAGGCACGCAAGTATAAATAAATAAGGTAGCCAAATTCTAGGAAAGATAGAAGAAGTCAATTAAATTCATGAACAGCGTGTTTTGCAGCCAGCGCCCGATACAAAAGGAGAGGTCAGATCTCACTTTCAAAAGGGAAGCCGGTGAGAAGGAGAAAGCAAATAGAAAAGTCATTATTGAACATTACGATGAGAGATGAAAGGAGCCACATCCGAAAAGCAGCGAGGGGGTGAAATGTAATTTGTTCAAAAGTGGAAACAAGCGGACAAGGATTTGATGATGCCTGAGACAGGGAAAAGCACAAAGGAGTGGTGCGTTCGTGCAGGTGGCTCGGATTACAAAGACATCACTGATGATGGGTTGGTGGTTCCTTCCAGAGGTATAAAGCCAGTACACTTATTACTGTAATTCACATACTGCACCGATAGTGTGAGTTCCTCCCCCACCAAGATCTCAGATGATATTTGCTCATCAGCAACCCCCAATGAAGCTAATATGGGAACAGCTTTAAATTAGGGGTGTGCTCCGCTCTGTTACAGATCCCCGGATCCAAAGCGGAGCGGGCCGATCCGGACCTCCGGAGCGGATCGGGGAAGGTCTGGATTGGCTCAAAGTGGTCCAGAATGGTCCGAAGCGATTGGGACCATCCCAAAGCTTTGGAGCCAGGTAAGAGGGAAGGGGGGATTACCTGGCTCCCCCGTCTGCCACCACCGTGGTCTGTCTGGTGACGGTGGCAGAGCCAGTTAAGTGGGAAAGGGGAGAAGGGGCTTACCTGTTGTCACCGCTGCCGCAGTCCATGCAGTGATGGCAGCGGAGCCAGGTAAGGGGTAGGGGGTTTACCTGTGTCCATCTCAGTCTGGGCAGTGGCTTCAACTGCGGCCTGGGCCTGAGGACGGAAACAGGCCACTGCCTGTTTCTGGCCTGAGGCCTGGGCTGCAGTTGAAGCCATCGCCCAGATCGCGATGGCCGCCAGAGCCAGGTAAGTGGGGGTGGGGGAGGGGGCTTACCTGGCTATGCCATCTGCCGCGGTCCATGTGGTAGCGGATGGTAGAGCCAGGTAAAGGGGGAGGGGGGTTATTCAGCCCCCATTTGTCCCCCCCTTCCCCACCTACCTGCCTCTGCCGTCCGCCACGGAGGCAAGTAAGTGGGAAAGGGGGACAAAATGGGGGCTGAATATTGATCCGGACATCCGGATCTCACTCTGGATACAGTTCTGGAGCAGATTGGGGGACGTTCACATGGACCTGAAGCAGTTTGGGTAGGGGGTGCACAGCCCTACTTTAATTAGAGTTTACCCAAAATTTATCAGAATATTTCTAAGATTTTTCTTTTCCCTTATCTTTCAGAAAAAACAAAAACAAAAAACAAGTTGGTTTGTGGAATTTTCTTTGAGTGCTGCCCACCATTTGGGGAGGGGAGATTGAGGATTGTCATTTTCCCCACCCGACCCGATGTCCAAGAATGAGGCTAGCCATTGGGGAGCATGGGAAATGGTGGACACACATTTGCTGCTGCTTCCGCTGACAGCATCAGGAAACAAAACATGGCATCGTTGGAAAAAAGAAAGGAACTGTGAAACCACTGTTGTTAATGATGAACGCAAGCCCAGAGGAGCTGTTGGCAAATTTTATTGATGGAATAGATGCTCAGACCACAAATGGGGGGGAGGGGAATTGAGAGGCTATTTGTGCACAGATTGTTTTAAATCAGCCAAAGCTGTCTGGGCAGTTTGCAAAGATTAAAAATCAGAACATTAAAAACAAATATACAAAATTTAAAAACCTTAAAAAGCATAAAAACAGTTTACATACGATATCCATCTACTCTGGGTCAATGAAAAACTCAACATATGCTGTTAAATGCCTGCGAGAAGAGAAAAGTCTTGATCTGGTGCCGAAAAGATAACTATGTTGGTGCCAGGCGAGCCACATTGGGGAGATGATTCCATAAGTGGGGGGCCACCACCAAAAAGGCCGTCTCCCTTGTTGCCATCCTCCAAGCTTCCCTTGAAGTAGGCACTCAGACGGGCTCGCCATGCCCGTCTCCCCCTCACCATGCCTGTCCCCGTTTCAGTGACCAAGCGTTCCTCTAAATGGTTTTATTGCTTTAGGGTTTTATGGTCAATTACTCAGCCATAAATCTCTGGCCAAGAATGCAGGAGGGGGCTGCTGCTGTTTTAAGAACAGCCCAGTCTTTTTAAACGGAGTCCAAGAGTTCTTAGCCAGAGGCACGTTCTGCAGCGTAAGCCTACCGGTCCGGGTCAAAGCACCAAAACAGGGGGTGTGGGCGTCAAGGAGCCAGGAGTAAGCGAAGGTCCAGTCCAGTCCTAAATCAATAGCCGAGTCAGTCGTCCAGAGTCCCAGGGATACACGTTCAAGCGGAGTCAATCAAGCCGGTCCAGGTCAGCAATCCAGAGTCACAGTCACAAGGCAAGGCGTCGGGGCACAGTAGCAACCGGAGGAACGAAAGGTGTTTGCTACACCAGACCAGCGGTCAGATTCTCCCTTTTCAAACCCTGCCAGCATGACCCCACCCAGATCCCAGCTGTGCCTCATTCCTCCACCTTTTGACCCAACCCCCTCCTACAGTTCAGCGTCTTTTCCCTGCCTGTTCTGCAGGCGCATACTTCGCCTCACCACCTGCATTTGTTCTGCCCTTCTCCTTCGTCTCCTTCCGCGGGGGCTGGGTGGTCGAACCACCTCCGTCTCTGACTCAGCCTCAGGAGCGACAAGCAGAGGACGCAACTGACTGGCCCGTGGCTCCTCCACGGGACCTGCATTCCCCTCCATGGAATGACTCCCTACCAACTGCGCACTGGTCTCTGGTCCGGCTGTAGGGGAGGAAACACCCTCTACTTCTTCTAAGTTTGCCTCCTCCTCATCTGAGGAGGCTTCCTCGGGTGCAATCCTAACACCCCACTCGCTATGCCCATCCCCCACTCGCCATGCCCGTCCCCCGCTCACCATGCCCATCCCCGCTCACTATGCCTATCCCCCACTCGCAATGCCTGTCCCCCACTCGCATGCCCGTCCCCGCTCGCCATGCCCTGGCCCCGTTCTTCTCCCCCCCCCCCGGTCCACCATGTCTGATGCCCCCTCGGCGCGCCCCCGTCCGTGATCTCCCCACCCTGGCTCTGCTCTACCCCCCATCTCTCCTGCCGGGTCCGCCCTTTCCCCTGTCCCCCATCTCCCCCCCCCCCGTGATTTCCCCCCCCCAGCCCGATGGGCACAGCGCTCCTATGGAATGCTGTGCCCAGTGCGTGGCTTCTCCCAGCTACTCACGAGTAAGCGAGCAGCTGGGAAAAGCCATGGAAGTAGCTAGACCTTCCGCAGCCCCAGCCTCAGCCCAGGGCTGCAGAAAAGACGGGCCATAAGCGGATCCAGTTATCCTAGGTAAAGGGAAGACTTAGCCCGGCCTGACCCCGGGATCCCCTGTGCATCATCTGGATGCACAGCAGGGAGCCCAGGCCTCACACCAGGCTAACTCCTCATCTAGCAATGGCCTTAGAGTCAGTATCTTTCCCTCCAGATCTAAATTCAAGTTGTTGGGAGTTTTGTTTGTTTTCATTCAGTTCCTCTATATTATGGATCTTTGTAGTACAGAGCTCAGGAAGAAGATCTAAGCAGGATGTGTTTAGTAATGCGGGACACTGGCAACGAGCTAGAAATTTTCCTAACCGCTGCTGCGTATTGCTTTCTGAAATGTAGCTTAGGCAACAAGGTGTCAACACAACCATCACTCTCTCCAATAAGTTTGTCATTTGATAAAAACGTTTTTTTTCCCCCCTCTGCTGGCCATGAACCACTCGCTTTACAGGGTGATTGCTAGACAGGTGCTGTGTTTCAAACCTACAACATCTTTGGATTGATTTGCAACAGAGAACTAGCTCTTACAAAAGTAGTGAGCCCATTATTCCGTGTCTTGCACATTGGGGTGGTTGAGAAGAGATCCTGACCCTCCTCTGTGTGACAACTTTCCTACAGTTAAAAGACCTAAAGACGGTAGTGCACATGCTGGTAACTTCGAGGCTTGACTTCTGCAATGTGTTCTACATAGGGATACCTCTGTGCCTAGTCCAGAAACTTCAACTAGTTCAAAATATGGCAGCCAGGTTGGTCACTGGTACATCTAGGGGTGACCACATTACATCAGTTTTAAAATCTCTTCACTGGCTGCCAATTAGTTTCCGGGCAAAGTATAAAGTGTTGGTTATCCCCTTTAAAGCCCTCCATGGTTTGGGTCCAGGCTATCTTCGGGATCGCCTTCTCCTGTACAATCTGCCCCGCACACTCAGGTCCTCTGGGAAGAATCTACTTCAGTTAGCAAAGACTGACTGAGGACCTTTTCTTCTGCTGCTCCCAGACTGTGGAATGGCCTGCCAGAGGAGACTCGTCAGCTTAACAGTCTTTTATCATTCAAGAAAGCTATCAAGACTGATCTCTTCTGGCAGGCCTATCCAGTAGAATTTTAGGATGCTTTTAGGATGCTTTTAGGCTGTTTTTAACAGTGTTTTTAATCAGTATTTTATGTGTTTTATGCTTGCTGTTGTTCCTCGCCTTGATCCAATTGGAGAGGCGGGTAAGAAATTATTATTATTAATAACAATAACAATGTTATTGTTAGCATATTGTTAACAAGGACCTTTTCTTCTGCTGCTCCCAGACTGTGGAATGGCCTGCCAGAGGAGACTCGTCAGCTTAACAGTCTTTTATCATTCAAGAAAGCTATCAAGACTGATCTCTTCTGGCAGGCCTATCCAGTAGAATTTTAGGATGCTTTTAGGATGCTTTTAGGCTGTTTTTAACAGTGTTTTTAATCAGTATTTTATGTGTTTTATGCTTGCTGTTGTTCCTCGCCTTGATCCAATTGGAGAGGCGGGTAAGAAATTATTATTATTATTAATAATAAAAATAATAATAATAATAATAATTTGAAGAGTGTTATCATGTCTCCCCTCAATATTCTCTTCTCCAGGCTAAACAGGCCCAATCCTTTCAATCTCATTAAGGGATATGGGATGCAGGGATGGGGAAAGGAGCCCTTTTGAGGCCCACCCAGAGCACACACTCAAAGCTATAGGTCATGGAGGTGGGGATAATTAGTTAGGAAGGTCTCCTTCAACAGAAAGGTGGTTGGATGAGCAGATGTAGGGATATACTGCATGCATCTGGAAGGAGGTTGACTTGTCCATAATATGGCTGGTGATTAAGCAGGGCAGGATCTACACTACTGCTTTAAAACAGTTTATAACAATAGTGACAACTGTTGGAGCCCAGGACACACTCCAGATACAGTTTTCAAGCCATTTTCGAAGTGTTGTAATAATATGATGATGATGATAATAATAATAATAATAATAATAGTAATAATAATAATTTATTTCTTACCCGCCTCTCCATTCTGATCGAGGCGAGAAACAACAATAAGCGATAAAATACATAGAACTGAATTAAAACATAATATACGTTGTTAAAAACATCCTAAAAAACATCCTAAAACATTCTAAAAACATCCTAAAATTCCACTGGATGGGCCTGCCGGAAGAGATCAGTCGTTATAGTTTTCTTGAATGCTAGTAGACTGTTAAGTTGACGACTCTCCTCCAGCAGGCCCAACTGGCCCAGGTGGTTGCAAGGGGAGCACTACCACACTTGATTCTTGCACAGCTAGGAGGTCTTACTAATGATCTTGTTGCAATACATTCAACCTGGGGGTGCGTGTGCACATGGGATGGATATGTAGTAGGAATGAGCCAAAATCCCCCCTTCCTTTTTGCCACTCTGTTTGTGCATGATGGAATCGGGGGGGGGTGTGATCTTACAGAGAGTACAATTTGGGCATGAGTGTCTAAAGTTACCATCTTCTGCAGGATTCCTTCTTGTAACCTCCCCCCCCCGCCCCCAAAAAGCCACTATCAGAGTAATGCTTCATCACGATGTGCTATCACTCTCCAGGGCTTCAGCATGTGCTGAAAGGTGCTTAGTAAGTTATTATGACTAATTTCATAAAACTTTGGAATTCATTATTGCGCTTGATTTAGCTAGACATGTCTAATTATAAACTGGGAGGAGATCGCAAAGCCCTTCCATAAGTCTGGAGGCCCTTTATTGATTTTAAGAGACAAGGTGGGGTGGAGGAGTTTAATCCTTCATATTAATAACCAGAGACTATTCTGACTGTAAAGCAGTTATTATTATTTTAAAAAAAAATATTAGCAGAAATACTGGGGTGGGGTGGAACGAAGAGAAGGTCACCCCATTCCTCATTCTTTGTAATCAATCTTGCATTATCAAAGGCGGCGGAATAGAAGCAATGAGCTGAAGACATTTGTGAATTTCAGGAGGACTTTAAGGTCCCCCCTTCAGTTTTATTCAATGGGACTGAATCAAATAAAAGTGATTGATCAAACAAAGCTCAAGGGCCTACTCAGCATCAAAGCAATGGTCAGACGCATTGAGGACTTGTGTATCAAATAAAGCCATATATGAAGGACTATGTCCTTCTACATGGTCAGTCCAGGCTGGTGGCTCTCCTGTCAGTGAGGTGATGAATCCGCTCTGGGTTTCAGTCAGAACCATTGTTTCTTATGTATAACTGGAGAGGGTTGTAGCTCAGTTGTAGAACATCTGCTGAACGTCCCAGGTTCAATTGATGGTGTCTCCTGGTATGGCAATGAAAGACTTCCTGGTCTGGAATGCTGGGGAGATGCTGCCAGTCAGTGTAGGCAACAGTTGGCAAATCAGTACTACCTAAACTCATTGAGAGTATCCCAGGTCCACCTTGATCCTTGGGCCCCCCTGCTCCCATTTTTGATGGGTCCCTGTTTTTCGTTTCATTTGAATGGAGAACAGTACGTGTTTTGCTATTTTTTTTAACATTCCACTCAACTGCTCACCGCTTCCATAAATTAAAACAAAAAACTCTATTTGGGGGGAATGCACATTTTTAATGTGGACATTTTTCTAAAGTAATCTGTGCTCCTTTTCATGTTCAGGGTTGTCAACGAGGCAAGTTACAAACAAATCAGGACAACAACATGTTGTTTGTCCTTAGGGCCCCTCAAATCCAGAATGGGCTCCAAATGGTGGTCCCACAGTGGTTATTCCAAAACCATGGAGTGGAGCCAACAAATCCAGGTTGTTGAGTTATAAAGTCATCCTTGAAAGTGTGATATCCTCCTTCCACAAAACCCTAGTTTTGAGAAGTCCTGCTGTGCTTTTGTGCCTTCTTTGCTACAATAACACAAAGGGTTTTTTTTTTAGGGGTGGGTATTTGCAATTGTATATTTCTCTGGCCAGTCAACTGCACACAGATCTTTTTGTCTCAAAGGATAAGAGACTGTGATACACAAGTTTTAAGATCTGCAGCAGATAGAACCTGCTGCCCTCTTTTTTTAGGTAGCATACCAAGATTCGGAATGGCAGAAGCAAAATATCTTTCAATGCTTAATATACCTAAATATTGGTGTGCACGAACTCTGGCAAGATTTAATGTCCTGCCATCTACTCTGTTGCAGGGGAGGTTTCAGAAAAAAATCACTTTTCATGATCACCTGTGCCCATGTGGAAGCAATGAAACTGAATCACTTGTCCATGTTCTACTCTGTTGTTGTTTTTATACAAAGATTAGAGAGAAATTATTGCTAGACACTAGTTTAGAAATTCATGCACTTCTTCAGTGCTTCAGGGCCACAGAGGACAGAGACACAACCGAGGCTTTTGCAAAATCCTTTTTGAATGCCATGAGAATAAGGTCTCTCCAGAATTAATTCTGCTGCATACTTCTTAAATCTGTATGTAATTTTGCCCTACTCTCTTGTATGTGTAAAGTCTGGTCGGCGACTGTAATAAAGTTGATGATGATGATGATGAAATGAACTCGGCCTGCATTTCCACCCATCTCTCATCTCCCCACTGTTTATCACTTAATTTAAAATTCATGTTTTAATTTTTCTTCTTCCTCTTCTTCAAACAAACAATGGTTTCTTTTAGGAATGCTGTGACTGTCTCTGCCATTTCATTCCAGCCACGCTTGTATAGAAGGAAGAAACTAATGGCACTTGAATGTCAATTACCCAAAAGAAGTCCTCCTCGGCTTCTTTTTGTTACAAAATCTACTGTACGCTGGAACCTTCCGGAGGAAAATTAGCAGGAGGGGCGATAAATTTCTCTGTCCACTGAAGAGTGCCCTGCATAACAGAATGCAAATAAAGCAGGCATTCTCCATAATTGGGAACTATCCATTTTAAAATTCTAACAAAGTAAGCTTGGCTTTCTTTTCCCATTATGATGATGATAATAATAATGAGTGAACCCTTTCTCCAGTGTAGGGATGTTGGATGAATTTGTCCATCAAATCAGACCCTTGGGCTACTGATTTGATCTGCATTGGGACCGATTTGATCAGCGTTGATTCAGGCCGGCTTATGGAAATTCCAGGTTTTATTTTCTTTTTCATCTGTAGAAATTTGGGGGAATTGCAGGTGCAATTCGTATCGTTTTTGCAAAATTGTGACTGTAATATGCTTAATTTACGGTTGTAATATAGGCAAATTATGGAAATTGCAGCCAACGTTTGCACAAATTGGTATTTACATCAATCCACACACACACACACCCCCCTCCTGCTTTTGTTGATGAGTGGATGATGGAATGAAAGGCAGCTGACAATCCGTACAACGTAGGCTAGATTTTACACAATTCATATGTATTATGATTTTTTTGTGAAAATTTGCATCTATCCGAATTTGCATGGGCAGATATTAGGGAAAGCTCTGTCCTCTTTTTGTGATGCACATGGTTACTCTAGCACAGTGGTTCTCAACCTTCCTAATGCCGCGACCCTTTAATACAGTTCCTCATGTTGTGGTGACCCCCAACCATAAAATTATTTTCATTCTTCTCTACACGATCCATTGTCATGGGATGGTTTGCTAATGAAAATAATACATAACAATAGCTTTAATAATACAAAAGATGATACATGATATAGTTCAGTCAATGCAGTTTTCAAAGACCATCGGAAATATGTGTTTTCCGATGGTCTTAGGCGACCCCTGTGAAAGGGTCATTCGACCCCCAAAGGGGTCCCGACCCACAAGTTGAGAACTGCTGCGAGTCTAGCACATAAGAGATGCATTTGTGGCATCTCCTGGATGCATTCTGGCTTTGAGAGCAAGGGGTTGGGGGGTGTATTTCCAGCAGTGCTATAGAGAGTTCATTTCCTTGTGGCAATTGCTAGACCATACATGACAAGCATGCATTCACAAAGCTGTTCTGGAAGCGACCTATGGCTTATCCGTTCATGAATATGAGCCAACAGTGTGATGTGGCTGCAAAAAAAGCAAATGCTATTTTGGGCTGCATTAATAGAAGCAGAGTTTCCAAATCATGCGTGGTACTGGTTCCCCTCCATTCGGCACTGGTTAGGCCTCATCTTGAGCACTGTTTCCAGTTCAAGAAGGAGGAAGATAAGCTGGAGGGGGTTCAGAGAAGGGCAACCAGGATGATCAGAGGTCTGGAAACAAAGCCCTATGAAGAGAGACTGAAAGAAATGGGCTTGTTTAGCTTTGAGAAGAGAAGACTGAGTGGACTCAAGTTATAGGAAGTCAGGTTCTGGTTGGCCATCAGGAAAACAAATTACCTAAGGAGGTGGTGGGCTCTCCCACACTAGAGGCCTTCAAGAGGCAGCTGGACAGCCATCAGACAGGGATTCTTTAAGGTAGATTCTTGCGTTGAGCAGGGGGTTGGACTCGATGGCCTTATAGGCCTCCAACTCTACTATTCTATGATTCTATCCAAAAATGGATGCCTTGCCTATTCATTCCTGGTGCACTCAGTCACATCTACCTAGGGTGACCATATGAAAAAGAGGACAGGGCTCCTGTATCTTTAACAGTTGTATTGAAAAGGGAATTTCAGCAGGTGTCATTTGTATATGTGCTGAACCTGGTGAAATTCCCTCTTCATCACAACAGTTAAAGCTGCAGGAGCTATACTAGAGTGACCAGATTTAAAAGAGGGCAGGGCACTTGCAGCTTTAACTGTTGTGATGAAGAGGAAATTCCACCAGGTCCTCCATATATACAAATGACACCTGCTGAAATTCCCTTTTCAATACAACAGTTAAAGATACAGGAGCCCTGTCCTCCTTTTCATATGGTCACCCTAATCTATGGTGCATAGTTAGCAATGCATCATGGCTTAGCGGTGCAGTGGGTTCTGCACCTGTGATCCACAGAGCTAAAAGGTACAAATGAAGGGAGAAGAATGAAGATGGCTGCAGCCACTAGGGTGACCATATGAAAAGGAGGACAGGGCTGCTGTGTCTTTAACAGTTGCATTGAAAAGGGAATTTCTGCAGGTGTCATTTGTATATATGGGGAACCTGGTGAAATTTCCTCTTCATCACAACGGTTAAAGCTGTAGGTGCCCGTCCTTCTTTTAAATCTGGTCACTCTAGTATAGCTCCTGCAGCTTTAATTGTGGTGATGAAGAGGGAATTTCACCAGGTTCTCCATATATACAAATGACACCTGCTGAAATTCCCTTTTGTATGCAACTGTTAAAGATACAGGAGCCCTGTCCTCCTTTTCATAGGGTCACCCTACATCTACCAAGCAAGGACTCTGGGGGGGTGGGGGGCACAGCTTCCAAGAACAATCATCTCACACCTCCAAAGAGAAGGTTGCCCTTTTCAAACTACACATCCTTGGCCATTAGAGGAGGAAGACATGAGCTGGTCAGGATAAAAAGACAAGCCAGAGAGGACCAGCTGTGGGTGTACTACCAGCATCCTCTGATAAGGATATCGGAGCAGCAGGCAGCTATGAGAAGTGGATACAAGATAGCTGGTCTGGCTTAAGGGAGCAGTGTGTGTTTGTTTAGACAAACGCTTTATTAGGGGCAATCTGGCTTAATCCTCTTTTAGTGTGACTGTCCAGACGGAAGCACCTTTGCTGCCTGTACAAACTAATTATCTCTAGCTACAAGGAGGAGCCTGCAGTTCCCGCTCTCCCCTGCCCTCGCTCTTTCTGACACGTGCCCCCTCCTGCCTCTCTATCCCTCTCTTTTCTCTCTCTGCATCTGCCACAAATATAGCTGGCAGGAGGCCTTCGATGAGCTCCAGCCTGCAGCCAGAATTCATCTTGCCCCTGTCCGGCCATCTGTTGTGGAAGGCAGCAAAGCAATGCCAGGTGAACTGTGTGATACCGCTGCCATCCCTGGCCTGGTTTTGTGTGACTGGCAGAATTGCTTTCTGGCTGCCTGGCACCAGGCAAGCAGGCTTCCAGGGCCAGGATTTGATTTTGAGTTTGTATTTGTTTTTATTTGCAGAGCAAGGGGTGGTGGAGGGGGTGGAGGGGGTGGAGGTCTCCAAGCTTTCCCTGCCTGTCCTGGCATGGTCACAGAAGACGCCGGGGACTGAGGGAGCTTGTGCGACTGTGTGGGAAAGGGTACAGCATCCTTCCTCAACTCTCCAGACGGGTTGGACTACAACTCCCAGCATGTCCCAGCCAGCTAGGGAAAGTCCTTTGCCTTGCAAAATAAAAATAAAGGGGGAAATGGAGGAGGAGGAGGAGAAACAGTGGTAAGGGATGCAGTAGTAGTAGTAGTAGTAGTAAAGGATGTAGAAGGAGGACAAAGAGAAGAAAGAGAAAGAAGAGAAGCAGAGACAGCAACAAAGGATGCAGAAGGAGGAGAAAGAAGAGGAGAAGGAGGAGCTATAACTCAGAGCACCTACTTTGCATGCAGAAGGTACCATGCTCAATACCTGGCTTATCCAGGTAGGTCAAGGACTAGAATCCCACCCGAAACGCTGGAGAGCTGCTGCTGCTGCTGCCACTCCGTGTTGACAATATTGGGCTGGATGGAGCAATTGTCTGATTCAGTGTAAGGCAGCTCCCTATGTCTCTAAGAAGAGACAGACAGACAGAAAGAAAGAATGGAAGGAAGAGGAAGAAAAAAGAGAAAAGAACAGGGAATGTTTAGGGACAGGTCGCTGGAAGTAACTCTGACAATTGGGGGTGGGGAGAGTATGGAATTGATGCCCCCTCCAGGGCTCAGTCCTTCAAATCCCTCCACAGGGGTTGTCATTGATGGGCACCTGCCAAAGCCCTAAGGGGATTCCACTGCTCAGCCTTCGGCTCCTCCTTCTCCGGTCCTCCTTCTCCTCCATGTTGTCACAGCCTACTCACTAGCCATGAGTGAGGAGGCATAGCAGCATTCTCTATTTGTCTTGCTCATGGAGGCAACTCTGGGTACCGGTGTGGATGGGGCCCAGAGGGAGAGGGGGGAAGCGAATGGGGAGGGGGTGGCATTAACAAGAAGGCTGGACCACTCAGAAAAGGCTAGGGGCTCTAAAGGCATATTGGCAAAGCACCCACCCACAACGGCCATAATGCCTGGAGCTGGCGATGTACTGAAAAACCGACCATTCCTTTAAAGTAGAAGATGGCAGTGTATGGCCCTGCAGATGTTTGGCCAACAACTCCCATCATCCTTCACTATTGGCTGTGCTGACTAGGGGATGATGGGAGTTGTGTCCCTCTAGATGTTTTGGTCTACACGTTGCCTATCACTGCTAGGGTGACCCTATGTAAAGGAGGACAGGGCTCCTGTATCTTTAACACTTGCATAGAAAAGGGAATTTCAGCAGGTGTCGTTTGTACATATGGAGAACCTGGTGAAATTCCCTCTTCATCACCACAGTTAAAGCTGCAGGAGCTATACTAGAGTGGCCAGATTTAAAAGAGGGCAGCTTTAACTGTTGTGATGAAGAGGGAATTTCACCAGATTCCCCATATATTATACAAATGACACCTGCTGAAATTTCCTTTTCAATGCAACTGTTAAAGATACAGGAACCTTGTCCTCCTTTCCATAGGGTCACCCTAATCACTGCTGTAAAACCTTTACAACCACCTTTTTGTATTCATCCTGCTGAAACTGAGCTGATGTCCACATAAACTGAACCAAAAGCATATTTTGCTCCTGTTTACATGCCTTCCACACATTGCATTGCCTCTGCTGTGTCAAATGTTAGACTGTAAAGTCCTTGGGGCAGAGAATTTTTTTCTTTTGCTGTACACATTGATGGCATTGCCGTCAGTCTCCATAAGTGAGGCAAACGCTTCTCACTCATCGTGGGTTGAAGGTCTGTGGCACCATTCACATATTCACCATTCATTTCTGGAGTCCACTGATGACGAATTCCTACCAGAAGTAAAATATAAGATCACTGAGTACCTGCGTGATTTAGCGACTAGCTTCAGAGATTACTTCCCTGCACCTAATCCTGAAAACTCATGGATAAGGAATCCTTTTGAATGTGGTGATGTACAACTAACAACTCTCTCTGTGGAAGAGCAAGGTGTTCTTGTTGACATGACTTGTGATGTAATAAATAAATAATGGTTCAATGAAATTATTTTTCAAAGAATATAGACTGGACCAATTCTGGGTGAAGGTTTTTCCTGATTATAAGAAGGAAAGGAAATGAACCTCTCATGCAAGCACTGAGTCATTACTGACTCTTGGAGGGACGCCAGCTTTCGCTGACATTTTCTTGGCAGGCCTTATAGCGGGGTGGTTTGCCGTTGCCTTCCCCGGCCATTATTACCTTTCCCCCAGCTAACTGGGTACTCATTTTACCGACCTCTGGAGGATGGAAGGCTGAGTCGACCTGAGCCGGCTGCCTGAAACCAGCTTCCGCTGGGATCGAGCTCAGGCCGTGGGGAGAGTTTCGGCTGCAGAAACTGCTGCTTTACCGCTCTGCACCACATGAGGCTCTTGATTATAAGAAGTTAGGTGAAAAAGCTTTGAAACATCTAGTTCCCTTTTGTTCCACATATCTTTGTGAAAAAACATTTTTGACATTTTGTCATATGAAGAACAAGCATAGAAATCGGCTTGATGTTGATCCAGATTTGAGATTAAAAGTAGGAAATATTGAACCAGATTTGGAAGGGATTGTTTGGGACAAAAAGAGGCATGATTTCTCCTATCACATTTAGGTTTAGTAGCTGCTAGACATGTCATAATTTGTTCAATTGTAAACTAGACGTTAGTAAAATTAAATTTGTCTTTATATTCCTAACTAAATCATTGTTATTTTTGTGTGGTGATATCACAAATTTTATGGTCTGTTTCTAAGTATACCTAAAATCCTTTGCTTATTAAGGGCTACCCCTTATTTTCTCCAAAAAAAATTGCTTCTCAGTTAACTACCATAGAGATAACTTTTTTTTCCCCCAAAAGTAGGGGGTCCATGGCTTGGCATTTGAAAAACCAGGGGTCTGCAGTACTTAGCTAATTGGGAACCACTGCACTGGAGAATTTGCACTGAAGAAGACTGATTTCACAGCCCTCCCATGACGTTATTGTGTTCTGTCGAGACATTTGCACAATGACACCGCGTTTCAGCCTCTCCGCACTTGCCATCGTCTTTCTGGAAACCAAACCAAAACAAAACAACATAAAATATCCCAAGAGTATTGATTTTGACATTGGGGTGTCTTTATGCCCCAAACACAAGCAACAAGCAGGAGCGTAAAAATGGATTTTTTCCATGGATTTTTCCATAGATTTTTCCAAAGAAAGTAGGTCTGGGAAAGCAGAATTAAGTACTCCAGGTGACAATAGATTGGCACAAACCCGGGGATTTCATATGGGAAAGATTTAACTCAGCAGAGACAGCTTACTTATGGTGTGAGAAAAACACCCCACAGAACCAAACCACAACTAAACAAAGGCAAGACCTACATCAAGTAGGATCCGAAACTTAGCAAACGGTTTGAAAACTGTACATGGAGGGTGGCCTGGGACCCAACAGTTGCCACTACTGTAATAAACCGTTTTAAAGCAGTAGAAGGCTGAGGGGAGACATGAGAGCACTCTTCAAATACTTGAAAGGTGGTCACACAGAGGAGGGCCAGGGTCTCTTCTCGATCCTCCCAGAGTGCAGGACATGGAATAATGGGCTCAAGTTACAAGAAGACAGATTCTGGCTGGACATTAGGAAAAACTTCCTGTTAGAGCAGTACAACAATGGAACCAATGACCTAGGGAGGTGGTGGGCTCTCCCACACTAGAGGCCTTCAGGAGGCAGCTGGACAGCCATCTGTCAGGGATGCTTTAAGGTGGATTCCTGCATGGAGCAGGGGGTTGGACTCAATGGCCTTAGAGGCCTCCTCCAACTCTACTATTCTATGATTCTATGACTTTGTGTGCACTGTGCAGTTCTTACAACAAATCTCTAAATAGCTGCAGCCTTAGTATTCAATTCTGGCCTGGTGCTTTCCCAAAATGCTTCCCTCTATCCATCCTAACGCCCACTCACAGAACTTCCTGGATCCTATGACAAGCTGTCCTACAGTAAGGTTTAGTAATACAGGGACATAAACCCTCACGCAAATTAAGCAAATGACCACCAAATGACATAAATTGCAGCTGCAGTTTGCACTGTGTTCTCTTTACAAGTGGGGGGGAAACTAGGGAGAGAGTTTATTTATTTTTTATTTATTACATTTCTATACCGCCCAATAGCCGGAGCTCTCTGGGCGGTTCACAAAGTTCCTGGTATTTGGGAAGAAACGAATCCGTCAGGCCCCAAAATGACTAGATTTTCAAATGACGGAATCCATATATGACAGTAGCCTGAGCCTCTGCAGTCTAATGCAGTTATCTGAATTGGAATGGACTACACTACGAGAGAACAAGAGTTCAGATACTAAACCCCAGCAGTGTCTGCCTATACATGTATAGGGTCATGGGACCGATTGCACTGGCCCTACTCCATACATGTGTATACCAGCCCTGCCCCCTCCCCCCCAGTTCCAACTTCCTTGCATTCAACAAGGAATGTTGAATGTTGGTTGTTTTATAATGCTCCTCTCCTTATATATCCTCACCCAAGACCTTAGATCTGTTGGCGGAGCCCTTCTCCCCATCCCTCCAATGCGACGTATACACTATGATGGGACAAGGGAGAGGGCTTTCTCTGTGGTGGCCCCCCGACTGTGGAATGCCCTCCCCTTGGACGCCCGATTGGCGCCAACATGGATTTCATTTCGACGCCAAGTAAAAAACATGGCTTTTTAACAAAGCCTTTGATGGTTAAACTCGACGGCACATTGTTTTAACTGTTTTAACTACTTTGAAATTATATATTGTTTTAACTTGGATCATGGTTTAATTTGTTTTTAACTGTGCATATTTATTGTTTTTATCTGTACGCCGCTCTGAGATCTTAATGATAGAGGGCGGGATATAAATGTTTTAAATAAATAAATAAATGTTTTGGGTTTTTTTGGTTTTAACTTTTGTGAACTGCCCAGAGAGCTTCGGCTATTGGGCAGTATAAAAATGTAATAAATAAATAAATAAATAAATAAGGAGAGTTCTACTTGAGCTCGCTTGAACACAAGTAGAACTCCTTTTCAGACTTTGCCAGTTAACACGGCAAAGTCCGAATGAGCAGGTGGGACCAGTTCACCTGGGGTGATAGGAGCAGCATCAGTATGCTTGGTCCTGTGCCCCTACACATGTGTACGTCATGCCTTGTTCAGGCCAAGGAGAACTGGTCTGCACAGCCAGATGGGGCAGGAGGAAGAGGAAGGAAAACATAGGCCACAGCTAGACCTAAGGTTTATCCTGGGATCATCCAGGGTTCGCCCCTGCCTGAGCACTGGATCCCCTGTGTGTCACCTCGGTGAACAGGTTTGACCCCTGGACGATCCAGGGATAAACCTTAGGTCTAGCTATGGTCGTAGAATCATAGAATAGTAGAGTTGGAAGGGGCCTCTAAGGCCATCGAGTCCAACCCCCTGCTCAAGGCAGGAATCCACCTTAAAGCATCCCTGACAGATGGCTGTCCAGCTGCCTCTTGAATGCAGACTCCCTAGTGGTTATTCACCTCACTTTCTCTGGCAGAACCTCTGAAGAATCATAGGCCACAGCTAGACCTAAGGTTTATCCTGGGATCATCCAGGGTTCGCCCCTGTGTGTCACCTAGATGAACAGGTTTGACCCCTGGATGATCCAGGGATAAACCTTAGGTCTAGCTATGGCCATAGACTAGCAGCCTGGATATTGAACTCCAGAGTCGTCTCTTGCTTTGGAGGCCTGGAAGATCCGGATATCTGCCCGGATCGTTGGCTTGCTGATTATCGCAGAAACTCTCCTGCACTTCAAAGCTTTCCCCCAGTGATTATCTTCCTCCCCCTCTCTTGAGATTTAAGCTCTGGCTGGCTGGCATTTGGCATGTGCTATTAGCAAGGATGAGACAGACTCAAAAGCACTTTGGCACCTCTTTGGAGTGCTCATTCCCTGTGTTCTTGAAATGCTGTCGGGCACACTTCCCCCGCCCTTTCCAGAGTTCGTTCTCGTTGTCTAGACGGTCGTCTTCACCAGTACCTCCCCTTCTCTCCGCCCCCCAGCATGGGGTGAACTTAGCTTTCAGCAATGATGCATCTTTTAAAAGGTTTGATCTACTTTCTAGCAGCCCTTTCAGAATTCCCATCATTTGCCAAGCCATGCGTACGGGGATGAGCTTGGGGTGTCTTGGAGACTGGCCATAACTCTATTATGTGGGGCTGTAAGCAATTATAAAGCAAAACAAAGCACAGCATTGGGTTAGTGAATTGTCTGCCTTTTAAGCAATACATTGATTAACTTTGCTTGTGTTTGCATGTCACCGAAAAGTCAGGAAAAGTGTCCGTTCGGAGGTGCTGAAGGAAGGAAGCATTGTGGCCAAATCAGATCTGATGCTGCTAGCCCTGTTTGCTGTTAATGTACAATAAGGGTTGGCCAATTTTTTTCAGTCAACGGGCTGAATTCCAGTTGGAGAAAGGTTTTGGGAACTGCATTCCTTTCCCCCCTTTTTTGGTGGGCACAAGGCAACATGAATGGGGACCAAAAGCAGGGACACATGTGATTCTTACTGATTTGAAGCCTACTCAGAAGTAAGCAGGACAAGGCTGTGAATGTGTACACAAAAGTAAGCAGGACCGAATCACTCAGCAGCACTTCCAAATTTCATGCCTCTGCTTGCATGTGCCATGTCTCTGCTTTCATATGTGCTCAGAAATAAACAATCCTCTGCATGAGTACTCAGGAGTAAGAAGGACAAGCCTCAGAAGTAAGCAGGATCAAATAATTCAGGGTCATCCTCCCCAAGCCCTGACCCCTCTCCACAGCAGAAAAAAATCCTATGTCTGATTCAGTGGAGACTAGTAGCTACAATTTTGGTGGGGATGTGAATACATTCCAGGCTTCCATCAGAATCATCCAGAACTCTAAAGAAGCTATCCAAGGTGCTGAACCCATTTTGGGAAGCCACCAGCCTCCACTGCTCTGATCAGCAGCTGATAAAATATAACAGTTCTCTCTCTCTCTCTCTCTCTCTCTCTCTCTCTCTCTCTCTCCTCTCTCTCTCCCTCTCTCTCCTGGAAAAGGGGGTGGTCCTGGTGGTGGTGGGGAAACTCTCTGGATGGGGAATCTCTGTGGCCCATATCCAGCCCACTGACTGGAGGTTCCCCATGCCTGATGTGCAGTAGTGCTTACAGTGGCTCATGTAAGAAGTCATCCTCCTGTGTAGGACCCTACTCATACTGGTGGACCCTTATGTATGAGTAGCCTTCTCTAGCAAGTGGGGTCCTCATGACTAGCCCTGGCCATTATCCTCACCCAATTCTTAGGCCACTGGTATTCATGGGTCCCTCTGCCTCAGAAGCTGAGCTCTCTACCTCTTGAGCATCTCTGGTTCTCCCGTATGTAGTTGACACCTGGCATTGCATCGCAATAAGAATTCATAGAATAGTAGAGTTGGAAGGGGCCTTTAAGGCCATCGAGTCCAATTCTCTGCTCAATGCAAAAATCCATCTCAAAGCATACCTGATAGATGGCTGTCCAGCTGCCTCTCGAATGCCTCTAGTATGGGAGAGCCCACTACCAAGACCCAACTGATCCGCCATTTTAGAGAACGACTGTGAATCAGTGGTGGAGCACCTAATGTGCAACCAGGCTGCAGGTTCAATCCCTGGAACATCGATTGGAACTAGAAGTCTTCTCCAAGAACCTTGGAAAGATGGGGATAATCAATGTAGACAAGGCTCAGCTGGATGAAGCCAAATGACTTTGCATAGGCTCTCTATGGCCATAGCTAGATGGGGCTTTATTCCGGGCGATCCCCGATATCGACCCTGTGCATCCACATGATGCACAGAGGATCCCAGGATCAGGGAGGGATGATCCCTCCCTTGACCTGGGATCACACCCTCCACTTTGGCCCCGGTTTTTCCGTGGTCCCGGGCTGAGCTTGAGACTGTGGAACGTGTGCCTGAGTACTGTGGGTCGACCCTGCTCCACGCAATTCCTCACGAGGAGCTGGGAGCCACGCACAGACATCGGGGGTAGGGTGTAGGGAGTGGGTAAAGTAATTTAAATTAAAAAAACCACTTACCTTATGCGCATGAGTGTTCATGCACTGCTGGCCCTTCAATTAAAAAATGGTGGATGCGATGCCTCTCCTTCTGAGGTCATTGCATGCAAACAGAGGAGGGATCGTGTGTTAAACACAACGCAAAATCTTCCCTCCTCCGCCGCGGGCTAACAGATAGGTCTAGCTAAGGCCTATGTTACTATTCTATTTGATGTGTCCCCTTGTTCTGCACAACCCCCAGACATGACAAGCCCATCTCAGCGGCAAAAATTAAGTTGACACCAGTTTTGCAAAATGTTCTTGCATTTGGAAGTGGTCCCAATGGTGGAATCTTCTCCTTCGCTCTCAGGGGGCGGCCAGGGGTGTGTGAGGGGGAGCTGAAAGGGACATACTTCACACGGATTGGAAACAGGCAAAGTTTTCAAACAGAGCATGCCTCTTTACAAGAAACAGTCAGAGTTGGTCAAATGTTCATCACTTTTGAAAATGGGGAAGTAATAGGTCTTGACGATCTTGTTCCAATTTGGCTGATGGACACTGGAGGGTCCGGACTGAAATTCTATTCGGCTGATGGCAAACTGGAAACAATTTCCGAAGAAAAATGGGTTCCAGGTTTATTTCACAAAAGAGTTAAATCTGCAGCACTTGGAGGAATTTCCCCCTCTTTTCTTTACCTTTTCTATCACCAATTTCATAAAATGGCTTTCTCTCCCTAAAGCTTCATGCAGGGTTTTCATAAAAAGAAAGAAAGAAAGAAAGAAAGAAAGAAAGAAAGAAAGAAAGAAAGAAAGAGAAAGGAAGAAAGAGACTGTTATTCATTAAAGGAACTTAAATGTAACTCAAATTGCTCCATTTGAAGGGGAAACTGGTAGAATTCACTTGTTTTGTGGCTAACACAGAAATAGTACAGTTTGGATAACCATATGGAAAGGAGGACAGTTGTATAGAAAAGGGAATTTCAGCAGGTGTCCTTTGTATGCATATGCAGCACCTGGTGAAATTCCCTCTTCATCACAACCATTAAAGCTGCAAGAGCCCTGCCCTCTTCTGTATCTGGTGACTAGTGCAACTTTAACGGTTGTGATGAAGAGGGAATTTCACCAGGTGCTGAAGGTGTACAAACGACACCTGCTGAAATTCCCTTTTCTGTGCAACTGTTAAAGCTACAGGAACCCTGTCCTCTTTTCCATATGGTTACCCTATGTAGAGTCAATTATTCAAATGACTCTTCCCCCTAAAAAGAAAAAAGAAAATGCCCCAGTCATGCTTCTGATGTTCAGTTTAAGGTCCATACATTCAGCATGAAATAAAACTAAAGCCCAGCCCTATACATGTTTCACCTGAAGTAAGTCCTGCTGAGTTCAGTGTATGAGGGTGTCTGTTTTGTTTTGTTTTGCATAGCAGTTCTTTCTCCCCCCGCTCCCCACGACAGAACGCCTTTCCCAACATAAACCTACCCGTACACGGCGCTCAACATCTAAGGTCCTCCTCCGGGTGCCTACTCCGAGGGAAGCTCGGAGGACGGCAACAAGGGAGAGGGCCTTTTCGGTGGTGGCCCCGCAATTGTGGAACAATCTTCCTGACAATTCATTATTTATTTATTATTTATTGCATTTCTATTTATAAATAAACAGTTTATTATTTATTTATTGCATTTCTATTCCACCCAATAGCCGAAGCTCTCTGGGCGGTTCACAAAATTAAGACCATTCAAAGTATAAAACAACAGTATAAAACCATAATATAAAATACAATATAAAAGCACAACCAAGATAAAATCAGCAGCAAAATTTAAAATACAAAGGCCCACCTGGCCCCGACATTATTATCTTTTGGGCTCCAAGTCAAGACTTTTCTCTTCTCCCAGGCATTTAGCAATATGTAATTATCCTGTGTTTGTTTTTGTAAATTTTTGTGGTTTTAATTTGTATGTTTTTGTGATTTTAATTTTTTGTATGTTGTTTTTAAGTGCTTTTATCCTTTGTACACTGCCCAGAGAGCCTCTGCTATAGTTTTCAGAATAATAATAATAATAATAATAATAATAATAATAATAATAATAATAATCTGGGATTGGCTGAATCTTAGAAAGCATTAACTTCTGATGGATTTCCAAAAGGCAATTAATTTTGTCTTTCTGAACATATGGAGCTTTCAGGTTGGAGATTTCCATCACGTCAGAACTATCTCACAGCATCCAAATCATGTCAGCGATGTGTTTTTTTTCTCCAGCGATGAAGAGTGCATTTTAATAGCTCGGAAGAGTTTGGGATGTTGGGCATTACATGAATAGCATCTACTTTGAGGAAGCTTTCGGTATTTAACAGCTGTGACAGCTCCTGAAAAGTGAGAGCTCATTAAGACAACGTGTGTGAGCAGCAGTATTTTCATTCCAGAAATGTGAAATGGCTGTGGAGACATCCATGGACGTGTTAGCATGGATGTTCCTTAATTTTGGTTACCCTTGTTTTTGTTCTTAGTGTCATAGGCAAGATGGTATCTGTGTATTTTAGCTTTTCTTCATATATTCTTTTTGCATCACTTCAAAAAGAGCCTTTAATACATTTTTTAAAATATATCATTATGGCCACAAACCAGCCATTTCTTGTGCTGGGCTGATGGCTTTAATAGCCCATGATGGATAGATGGTGGTTAGGAGATAGTTCATGATCATCCCAGAGATCAGGACATAGAATAATGGGCTCAAGTTAAAGGAAGCCAGATTCCGGCTGGACATCAGGAAAAACTTCCTGTTAGAGCAGTATGACAATGGAACTGATGAAGTAGGGAAGTGCTGGGTTCTTCCACCCTAGAGGACTTCAAGAGGCAGCTGGAACAGCCATCTGTCAGGGATGAATTAAAGTGGATTCCTGCATTGAGAGGAGCTTGGACTTATAGGGCCCTTCCAACTGTACTATTCTATGATTCTACCACAATATGGCGTCATGGCCACCATGATCCTGTGTGGGTTTTCACCTTAGGGCAGTGGGTTTGGACTTTAGCCACTGTAGTTTGATCATAAACAGAGCAGGAACAGTCAAATATATCGCATGGAAAGGTTGTCACACAGAGGAGGGCCAGGATCTCTTCTCGATCATCCCAGAGTGCAGGACATAGGATAATGAGCTCAAGTTAAAGGAAGAGATTCTGGTTGGGCATCAGGAAAAATGTCAAGACTGTTAGAGTTGTATGACAGTGGAACCAATGACCTAGGGAGGTGGTGGGCTCTCCCACCCTAGAGGCCTTCAAGAGGCAGCTGGAACAGCCATCTGTCAGGGATGCATTAAAGTGGATTTCTGCATTGAGCAGGGGGTTGGACTTATAGGCCCCTTCCAACTCTACTATTCTATGATTCTGTGATCTCTCTGCATTTGAATGAGATACCTATCAGAACATGGAGAAGATGCCTTCGCTCATACCTAAAGGGAAGGGAAGATGTACAGTGTGTCTGAAAAGAAACAATGGTTTTCTTATCAGGGGGGCAGGGACAGAGGAAGCTGTGAATTGGCTGAAGGCACCTGAGGACTCAAGGCTTCCCTCTGACGTAGAGTAACTGCCTGTGGTTTACCTCCAGTTATGCTCTGCTTTTACCTTTGCAAATAAGCACACAATATAAAACTGCATACATCTCCATGACCCTTTTAATGAAAAGAAACATAGCTCTTGTGATGAGCGGAGGATGGTGGCTCCAATTTCAGTAGGGATCTCAATCCAATCTGGGTTTTAGTAAAAAAACAACCCCCCCAAAAAAAAACAGAAAAATGAAAAAGGAAGGCCCCATTTAGGCAAGAGTGAAAACACCAACGGAGTTCTAAATGGTATTCAGCAGAGGTCTTTCCTAATTCTAAATCCTTGAGATTCTTTATTACTGGAGATGCTGAGAGATCATTATGGGATCTTGAATACTCAAAACCATTTCATGAATGGTAAATATTATTAACCACAGCATGCTAGTAGTACTCTCTGGAATGCTACTCATATAGGCTTCCTGATTGGGTAGAATGCAGAAGCACTGAGCCAATCGAGAAAGTGCTCAGAACTTGGGGCTTCCCACAATTACCATCAGAAGTAGTTCTATGCTGAAAGTTTCTCCTACGAAAATGCTGACCTTTCTCATTCAATTTGAAAAGAAATTGCTTTCAAAAAGAAATTCAAAGGAGAAGAAATTTGGGGGGAATCCTAACAAGTTTGGTCCAGGGTTCTTGTGTTGGCTGAGGATTGTGTGTGAGCGTCCTGCCTTTCATTTTACAGTCACCTCTCTGACAGCCTGTAGCCTCCTTGGCTTCCCACACTCCTTGGCTTCCCACACGTCCCACCCAAGGGAGGACGCATCATGAATTTATACTTCTCATAGGTACTTTTCACATCAGGAAGTGCAGGCAGCCCAGGAGGCTGTAGAGCAGTGGTGAGACGTGTAATAGAAAGAAAATATATAGAGAGACAGTTAACTCAGCTACCTCCCAGTGATTTAGGGCCTTGCTAGATGGAGGTTTAGCCTGGTGCTCACCCCGGGCTCACCCCTGTGTGTCCAGATGACGCACAGGGGATCCCAGTGTCAGGCAGGGGTGAAGCCTCCTTGGGTGTGGGGTAAGGGAAACCCCATTTAGCCTGGTTTTTCCTGCCGTCCCAGCCTCAGGTCGGGCTGAGGCTGGGACCACGGGTGTGTGGACCGTTCCGCTGCTTTTCCCGGCTACCGCACTTACACGCAGAGCCAGGGTGGGGAGATCACAGCCGGGGGGCGGGGGGGCATCACAAATGGCAGGCAGACAGGCGGGCGAGCGAACATGGCGAGCTGGGGGGCAGACGGGGGGCGGGGGGCGGACGGGCGAGCAGGGGGTTGGACGGGTGAGTTGGCAGGGGGGATCAGACATTGTGGGGGGGGAAATCGGGGCAGGGGGAGCAGGGAACCCTTTTTTTAAAAAAAGAGACTTACCTTATCATTGGTGCGCTCCTGCACACATGGCCCCTTTAAGTGATAAGAAAATGGCCGACGCAACGGGGCTTTCCCTTACCCCGTCGTGTGTCACATGTAGACGGGGGCGAAGGCCCGCGCTAGCTGCAGCGCAGCCTCGCCCCTACTCCCTACCGGATTAACATGTAGGTCTAGCAAGGCCCTTAGTTAAGGTAAAAAAAAAACACCACCAACACACATTCAAAATAAATTATTATACACTGCCCTGAGAAGGAGGCAGAAAAATGGAAGCCCCTTTCATGAGGAAAGAAAACTTTCAGGAATTTCTTGAGATGTTTCCTTTCTTACCTCCTAGAAATAACAGGACACTTTTCAGAATTTTCCCCACCTTTTCTTCACCACTATTTTGTGTGTGTGTGTGTGTGAGATGGCTGCATTGCCTCCCCTCGATGCCTTGGGGTGATGCTGGCTGTGTGGGGCATTGTGGACGATGCAAAATGGAGGCAAGGCTGCCAACACAATTAATGCTGTTGCTACTTGCAATGGCAGTGGAACCCCCCTCCCCCCCCCAAAAAAAACCTTAGGAAAAAAGAAAGAAAGAAAGAAACTGTTCTACAACCCTTGCCAATGGTGATGCCTACTTGTGAAACATTGTTGGAGAATTTCTCCCCTCCCCCTGGAGACATTCAGTGAAATTGTCCTTCCAATTTCTCTACCATAAATAGGATGGAGAATTCGGAGAGGCCGCTTGGGCACAGCTCCAGTCTGAAACCTCACAGACCATTTTTCTGGGCACTTGGAAGTCCACACTGTTGAAATAATATTGGCTCCAGTTCCAAGCATTTAAATAAGAATTGTAGGTGGTTCTCTCACTACAAAAAATAATTGTCTTTCATTGGATTCTCCAGCTATTGATTCTCCAGTATTCACACTTTAGCGCTCGAGGGAAATTTAAGGTTTTTATTGTATCCAATACCAAAAACACTTACGGACCAAGCTTTATGCGAATGATTCTCTCCGCATATACAGTAGATGGTGTCTTTATGGCTGCCGTTGATGCAGGGGGAGTGCAGAATTTGCAGAAGCTCTGTAAATTGCACAAATCCCCCCACTGTGTCATGGCGGCCACCCTCAATGCAGGGGGTAACTGCGCAATTTTGGCACAAAGGGGCAGCTGGAGCATACCATAGGCACTCAAGAGGGAACTGCACTCATTCCAGGAGCACCCAACTTGGTCCAGGGGGTGGGCATGGGGGGGGGGGGCTAGACTCCAGAACCCTGTTGGTCACTCAAGACAACCCTAAGAGGAGCTGGTTCAGATAGCACCCCCAGACATGGGATTGTTTGGTTTCATGGCTCTGAGTTCAGAAACAGGGATCCAACTTTGGAGCCCAGAAATCATACTACCTCTCCCCCTCTAGAACACAGAAAGGCTTATAAAAACTGGCAGGGAATGAAGAATTGGTTGGGCCAAGAAGGTGAGTAATGCTTCCTTGAGACAAGACAGGTCCCCAGGCCACCTCAAAGTGGTCATCACTCCTGAAGAAACTGTCCTTGGACCTGGAAAACCTTAATAACGTTAGGCCAGTGGCGAATGTTCCTTTGCTGGGCAAGGTTCTTGAGTGTTTGGAGCTACCCAGCTCCAAACACTCTTGGGTAAAATTTATTACAGGGATCCATTGCAGGTGGGGCTCAGGCTGGGTTTTGGCATGGAAACAGCATTGATTGACCTGTATGATGACTATGACAAGAGAGAGACAGGGGGAGTATGACCTTGCTGGTTCTCCTTGTCCTCTCCTTGATTGGCCATGGTATCCTTCTGGGACCATTCTCTGAGTTGGGAGAGTGAGGGACAGTATTGCAGTGGTTTCATTCCTTTATTTATTTATTTATTTATTTAAGGATTTTTATGCCGCCATTCAGCCCAAAAAGGCTCTCACGGCGGCTTACAAAAGTATTTCTTGACAGTCCCTGCCCACAGGCTTACAATCTAAAAGACATGACACAAAAGGAAAGGGGATTGGGAGGGAGGAGGAGGAGGGGGGAAAGGAAAGCAAATTCAGGCACTACAATCTTAGTTGGAAAGTTCAGCAGTTACAGTTGACAGCAGGAGGGAGGGGGCTCTCAGCTGGAGCTGGACCCAGGCACGGTGGAGAGGAGAGGTGCCTGGCTGCTGCTTCCTCCCTCACTGGTGGCCTCTCCAGAGACAGTTGGTAGCAGGAGGGAGGGGGCTCTCAGCTGGAGCTGGACCCAGGCACGGTGGAGAGGTGCCTGGCTGCTGCTTCCTCCCTCACTGGTGGCCTCTCCAGAGACAGTTGGTAGCAGGAGGGAGGGGGCTCTCAGCTGGAGCTGGACCCAGGCACGGTGGAGAGGTGCCTGGCTGCTGCTTCCTCCCTCACTGGTGGCCTCTGCAGAGACAGTTGGTAGCAGGAGGGAGGGGGCTCTCAGCTGGAGCTGGACCCAGGCACGGTGGAGAGCCATTCCTTCTTGGATGGCTAGCTCCAGAAGATGGTACTAGAGGAATATTGCTCGGCCCCATGGATTCTCCAGTATGGGGTTCCCGGGAGACATGGTTTTATCTCCCATGTCATTCATCATCTACATGAAACCATTGAGTGCAGTCTTCTGGTGTTTTGGAGTGTGATGTCATCTGTATGGTGATGACACAGCTTTATTTTTCCTTTTCATCTTCTTCAGGTGAGGCTGTGGATGTGCTAAATCAAAGCCTAGCTGCAACAATGGACTGGATAAGAGCTAATAAACTCAAACTCAATCGAAATAAGAATAAAATGCCATTAGTAGGTGGTTCCCCTGTTTAGGTGGAGGGTGCTTAACCTGTTCTGGATGGGGTTGCACTCCCGCTGAAGGAGCAGGTTCATAGCTTGGGGATGCTCCTAGAGCAATCTTTGTCACTTGAGACTCAAGTCACCTCAGTGGCATGGAGTGCCTTCTACCAGCTTTGGTTATGTGTTTTTGACCAGTTGGTGACCTATCTGGACAGGGATACCTTGTTTCAATTGTCTATGCCCCGGTAACCTCCAAGTTAGATTACTGCAATATGATCTATGTGGGACTGCCTTTGAAGAAGGTTCAGAAGCTGCAGCTTGGACAAAATGTGGCATTCAGAATGATAAAGGGGACCAGAAGGTCCAATTCTGGTTCACTTTCACAGCCTCCCTTCCAAGCTGAATTCAAGGCTAGTCCAGCATTCTGTTCGCACTGTGACCAACCAGCTGTTGGCTAGAAACCCACAAGCAGGGCATGAGTGCAGCAGCACCCTCCCACCCATGTTCCACAGCAACTGGTGCACACAGGCATACTGCCTCCAATACTGATTGTAGCACATAGCTATCAGTACTGGTAGTCATTGATAGCCTTCTCCTCTCAGAATTTATCTAACCCCCCCTTTAAAGCCATTCAAATTGGTGGTCATCACTACATCTTGTAGTAGTCAATTCCATCATGCTCTGTGAAGAAGTACTTCCTTTAAGATGTCCTGAATCTCCCAAAAATCAGCTTCATAGGATGATCCAGTTCCATTCTAGTACTACGAGAGAGTGCGGAAATTTCATGGAAGTGTGAATACTGAAGTATAACTGTGTTTTACTTGTTGTGTTGGTTTGAGAACTGTGAACTCGTTAAGTCCCTATTAAAAATCTGAACAGAACAAATTTCTCCTCCATCCCTAATCCAGATTATCGCAGAGAAATGGGCCAGTAGCCGAATATCATATCTTTCTTAATCCACTGAAAAACGGGCATATGTCTTTAAGATTTCAAACAGCAATATCCATCCTCTGCTACAACAGACAGATGTGCTTTGACCTCAATCTTCACCAGTGGCTTAATTTCAAAACAGTCTCCGTCAAATACAGACTTTATAATATATTTTTCTTTTCCAAAGCTGGGCAATTTGACAATATCACTCTCAGTATGCCATTTCATATCTAAAAATAAACTGTCCTCAATATATAAATGCATTGCAAGGCTGAAATCAACACATGCAACGTTATTTAAAAGGGAGAGGAGAAGAAAGGAGAGAATGAGTGAGAAAGAAACAGAATGGAGCCAAAAAGTTCTGGAATGTTCCCCCCCCCCCCCCCAGTCTCCCTCCTGGAAAACAAGGCTACTTTGCAGAATCTTCTCTGAATAGTCTATTATTTTAGGGAAAGGGGGCTCCTAAAAAGGAAAAAAAAAGGAAAACTCCATGATAGGTATAATTAGAGAAGGATTTGAGAATAAAACCAACATTATGATGCTGCCTTTATACAAATTTATGGTGCGACCATACTTGGAATACTGTGTACAGTTCTGGTCACCAATGCCTTAAAAAAGGTAATATAGAGCTGGAGAATGTGCAGGAAATGTCAACTAAAATGCTCTCCCCTTTGAGGGAAGGCTACAACAGTTGGGATTGTTTAGCTTGGAAAACAGGAGGCAAAGGGAAGGCGTGGACCAGATCAACACCAAGCAGGATAAAACACCTTGAAAACATTCTGAAAACTGTATGTGGAGTGTGTCCTGGGGCCCAACAGTTGTCACTACTGTTACAAACTGTTTTACAGCAGTAGTGTAGATCCTGCGATGATAGAAGGTGTACAAATTATGCATGGTGTGGAGAAAGTGGATAGGAACAGTTTTTTTCTCTCTCCCCTCCAAAATAAATAAATAAATAAATACTAGAACCTGGGGTCATCCTATGAAGCTGATTGGTGGGAGATTCAGGGAAACAGATAAGAGCTAAAACTATGTAGAATACCATTTGAAGATGGTATTCTTTAAATACTTAAAAGGTTGTCACACAGAGGAGGGCCAGGATCTCTTCTCGATCCTCCCAGAGTGCAGGACACAGAATAACAGGCTCAAGTTACAGGAAGCCAGATTCCAGGTGGACATCAGGAAAAACTTCCTGACTGTTAGAGCAGTATGACAATGGAATCAGTTACCTAGGGAGGTTGTGGGCTCTCCCACACTAGAGGCCTTCAAGAGGCAGCTGGACAACCATCTGTCAGGGATGCTTTAGGGTGGATTCCTGCATTGAGCAGGGGGTTGGACTCGATGGCCTTGTAGGCCCCTTCCAACTCTGCTATTCTATGATTCTATGATTTTAAATGGATTTTAAAGGGTTGGATAAATTTCTGGAGGAGAAGGCTATCCACGGCTACTAGTCCTGTTGGCTATGTGCTATTTCCAGTAGCAGAAGCAGTATGTCTATGTACACCAGATGCTTCCTGCCTCGATCCAGAGGGAGAGGTAGGTCATAAATAAAAATTATTATTATTATTATTATTATTATTATTATTATTATTATTATTAGGAGAACATGGCCAGGAGGGGGCTGTTGCACTTCTGTCCTGCTTGGGGCCACTGTATGAACAGAATGCTGGACTAGATGGAACCTTGGTCTGACCCAGCAGGGCTCTTCTGATGTTCTGATGTTCTTTTCCGATCAAAAAGTATAGATAGCCTGGGAGTCTGCAGAGCAATGGCAGCATGTACCATATTTCTTCCATTGTAAGACACCATCGATTCTAAGGCGCACACTAATTTCAGTGCCACCAACAGGGGAAAAAAGCTTTGATTCGAAGAAAAAATAAATTTCTTAGAATATCTTAGAATTTCTTAGAAAGAGCTGGGTTTTGGGGCCACTAGGCTGAGAGAGGCTTAGGGGTAAGCCAAAAACAGGCGCTTACCCTCCCAGCTTCTTGTCCCGGCTCGCGGCTGCTGCAGGAACTTCCTCTTTTGGCTGCCTGCCTGCACGTGGAGGAGAGAGACGACTGGAGCTGCTGCATGAGAGCAGCTTCGGTGGAGCAGCACTTTAGCCTCTGGGCACAGGTTTTTCCGCGGGTGTGAGGGGTTCCAGGTGGGACGCGTGCTTCCCAGCGCGGCTGCTGGGAGGGAGACCCGGTGCTTGGGGGGGGGGTGAGCCTCCTGACTCTTGGAGCCGTGTGTCTTCCTGGCGCGGCTGACGAGGGCCGGAGCTGCACGGGGCGCGCTGTAGGCTCCAATCAGCCAACAAAACAACCTTAGAAAGCCGTGCTTGCTCAGCTTTGCACCTACCATATTTCTTCGATTGTAAGACGCCATCGATTCTAAGGCGCACCCTATTTTTAGAGCTGTTTATTTAGGTTAAAAAGTGCGTCTTAGAATCGAAGAAATACGGTATAATAGAAAGCTTACAGACAGACAGTACCCTTGGCCTCTTCACATCGATTCTGAGCTTCATCCCATGTACCTGTTTCCCTCGAATTATCCCCAAAGCATAAAGCTGTTGTTGTTGTTGTTAGCTAAATCACACCCTGGGCGGCGGCGCTCCTAAAATCCTTTGCACACCAGGAAAAGGGTTTAAGGGGGGAGGAATGTAAAATATCAACAAATAACCCAATCTGATTCAAATTTGGTATGCTTAAAGCCCTCCTTAATATCTATTACTGTGCCCATTTTTGATGTCTTTATCTTTAAAACTCAAGCAGATGTAAGCATTTGTTTAATTTGAAGTTCGAAAAGATCAAATCATCCTCCTGCGCCCCCAGTGGCTGCTCGGAGAACAACAAATGATTCGCTCCTAAAGAGGTAACAAAATACGACAGTTCTTTTGGCTATGGCCTTAGCTAGTCCTAAGGTGTATCCCGGGATCATCCCGGGGTCATCCCTGTGCATGTAAATGACACACAGGATATCCCGGGAGGAGGCAGGGACGACCCTGGGACGATCCCAGGATAAACCTTAGGTCTAGCTAAGGTCTAAGAAGGACAATTAAACCAGGATGCATGGGATTGCTTCACAGTCAAAGCAGATTACAAGCTGGAAAACTTTGGAGTTATTATTATTATTTATTATTATTATTTATTTATATAGCACCATCAATGTACATGGTGCTGTACAGAGTAAAACAGTAAATAGCAAGACCCTGCCGCATAGGCTTACATTCTAATAATACTTGAATTAATACTTGAAAGGTTGTCACACAGAGGAGGGCCGGGATCTCCTCTCGATCCTCCCAGAGCGCAGGACACGGAATAATGGGCTCAAGCGAAAGGAAGCCAAATTCCAGTCCTTTGCACGCAATTCTCAGTGGTTGCACAGTATAACGCTGGTAGGATGAAACCTTTAGTGTGCTCAAAACACCCCCAAAATAAGTTAAAAAACACCCTGGAAATGAAGCGCAATGATGTACATCTTTTTCTTGGGAGAAGAGCACTTCCAGGAAATTAGAGGAAAGATTTCTGCGCAACATTAGCTTTACCTCTTTCTTGGAGCTAGACACAGTCCTGACCCACTCAATCCTGTATTGTGGTGGATGCAAAATGGGGGCCAGCCCTCCATCAAAGCTTCCAACACAGCACATGCAAAAACCTAGAAACCCTTATGGAAAGAGGAGAGAGGAGAGGAGAGGAAGTGGTGCTACAATCTCCCAACAGTAACCTCCAACTATTTTATTATTATTATTATTATTATTATTATTATTATTATTATTATTATTATTATTTATATAGCACCATCAATGTACATGGTGCTGTACAGAGTAAAACAGTAAATAGCAAGGCCCTGCCGCATAGGCTTACAATCTAATAAAATCATAGTAAAACAATAAGGAGGGGAAGAGAATGCAAACAGGCACAGGGTAGGGTAAGCAGGCACAGGGTAGGGTAAAACTAACAGTAGAAAGTAACAGTAGAAGTCTGCACAACATCAAGTTTTAAAAGCTTTAGGAAAAAGAAAAGTTTTTAGTTGAGCTTTAAAAGCTGCGGTTGAACTTGTAGTTCTCAAATGTTCTGGAAGAGCGTTCCAGGCGTAAGGGGCAGCAGAAGAGAATGGACGAAGCCGAGCAAGGGAAGTAGAGGCCCTTGGGCAGGCGAGAAACATGGCATCAGAGGAACGAAGAGCACGAGCGGGGCAATAGTGTGAGATGAGAGAGGAGAGATAGGAAGGAGCTAGACCGTGAAAAGCTTTGAAGGTTAACAGGAGAAGTTTATATTGGATTCTGTAGTGAATTGGAAGCCAATGAAGAGATTTCAGAAGCGGAGTAACATGGTTGGAGCGGCGAGCCAAGAAGATGATCTTTGCGGCAGAGTGGTGGACAGAAACCAACGGACTGATGTGAGAAGAAGGAAGGCCAGAGAGAAGAAGGTTGCAGTAGTCCAACCGTGAAATAACCAGCGCATGAACAAGCGTTTTGGCAGAAGAGACAGACAAAAATGATCGAATCCTGGCAATATTATACAGGAAAAATCGACAAGATTTAGCTACTGCCTCAATATGAGGAATAAAGGAGAAACTATGAGAAACTGTTGGGAATTCCTCCTCCCCCAGGAGAAAGTTGGTGAAATTCCCCCCTCCCTCCCAAGTTTCTCTGCCCACAAACAGGGAGGTGAATTTCAAAAGTCTATTTGTCCATGGATCTAATTGTTATGTTTGATATCTTTCGCATGAGTTGTAAAATTACCTCTCTCACACACACAAGATGCCTCTCCGCCCCGACCCTGAGGTATCTCCTTGCCTCTGGGAAGCTGACACTGCAAATCAGTCTGTCATGACGTCCCCCTCAGTGTGTCTGTCTTCTTTGCTCTGACTTTGGAACTGAATCAGCAGGGAGTAAATTCAATCCCCTGCCAGAATGACTGTGGGAAATGGCAGCGGCTGAGCTTGGGAAGTTATGATCCAGTTAGGAGAGGCACCAGGCTGGCTTAACTCCTGCTGAATGATGGGATAAACTTTCCCTAGTGCTTCATCTTCGCCCAGGCACAGCCGTTTCACAGCCATTAGCCCCCCGATGGCGTTTCTAAACACAGGAGCCAAAGCAAACACCCCTGCTACTAATGAGACAGACCTCTCCGTATCTGACAAATGCCCTCTTCCCCCTCTCGGTCCCTGCTGATCTGTGCCTAGTTTACATGCTGTAATTTGTCAGGCACCGGCGGAAGATTCTGTAGCCCACATTGGGCCTTGACCTCCAGCGTTACAGGAAGGTGATCCATCGGAGAGACAATGGCTCTAAAATAAATCAAACGGATGTTAGGAGGTGCCAGATTTCAGGGTTTCATCTGGCATTTAAAGGTTTTGCTTCCTGTGCAGGTTTAAGGGACAGAACCAAAGGACAGCTGATTTTCTGATGGGGTTGATGAGCTCTTTTGCTGTTATGTCGGCACCGTCCCTATCATTAGGCAGAGAGAAGCAACTGCCTCAGATGTCAGATGTCAAGAAGCTGCAGTGGCAGCCTCCCAACTGTCATCCAGAGTCCTCCGGCCATTCTCTTCCCTTGGAGGTCAGAGCTGTGTGATCTGTCCCATGCCCCCTGAATTAGACCACTGCACTCAGCTGTAGTGGAGGATGCTACTCCATTGCCAGTTTTGAAATAAGGTCCCACTGCTAGACCAGCTGGCTTCTGGACATGGGATGGAGAGGGTGCCATCTTTTTTTCTTGGCCTAGGGGATCCAAATGATCCAGACTCTGGTATTAGGTCATCATCCAGGTCCATCAGGCTCCACAGATGAGTCACGAGACATAGGCCTTAGCTAGATGGGGCTTTATCCTGGGGTGAACCCCGGGATGATCCCTGTGCATCCACATGACACACAGAGGATCCCGAGATCAGGGAGGGATGATTCCTCCCTTGCCCCAGGATCTCGCCCTACACTTTAGGCTCAGTTTTTCCATGGTCTCGGGCTCATTGTCACGGGTTGACATGGCTCCATGCAATTCCTCGTGCAGAGCCAGGAGCTGTGCCCTTCAGTGGTAGGGTCGGGGGAGCGGGGAAATTAAATTATTTTTTTTAAAAAACTTACCTTTCGGCGCTCAAGCGTTCCTGTTGCTTTTTTAAAAATGGTGGGCACGACGCCTCTCCTCCTGAGGTCATTGTGCCTCACATGTAAACGGAGGAGGAATCTTGCAATAATCACATTGCGGGAACTTTCCTCCTCCATCGTGGAATAAAAGTTAGGTCTAGCTAAGACCATAGAAAGGCTGTCCTCTCCGACTCACCAATCACCATCACCACCATGACCCCACCTCCAGGAATGCCACTAGGCTCCATCCCAAAACCACCAGGCTTTTGCTGATATCCCAGCCACCACCCCTTCTATCCCTGGCCTCTCCTCCTGAGAATGAGAAATGAGACTCTGGAGACCTGGCAACCCCGCAAGTAATTTCTCCCAATCACCATTACACCTTACAGAGAGCCCTAAGCATGGTAGGCAAGCTACACCAGGAATGGAGGCTATAGATCCTCCTGGACATCTCAGTGGTGGAATGCCTGCTTGACATGCAGATGCTCTGAGGTTCAGTCCCTGGCATGTCCAGATTTTCTTCCCCATATCTTTCTGGCCACATGAATGTTGCAGATGACATCATTATGGAAGCCAACCAAGATTAATTGTCAAAGGAAGGAAGGGAGAAATCATTTCTGAGCGAGAAGAAGGGAGATGGCTCCAATCCCATGTCTTCTTCACCCACCAGTCTAATAAGATACCAACACATCACACGTGTATTTATTTATTTATTTATTTATGCATGCTATTAAGCAATTATAATGGCCGGTATCCATGGAATGGCAGGATATGTCTAGTTTAGCATGTCCATCCTTGTTCTCTCTTGCATCTCTCTCTCTCTCTCTCTCTCTCTCTCTCTCTCTCTCTCTCTCTCTCTCTATATATATATATATATATATATATATACCTCCAGGCCAATTGGTTAGACTGATGCTGACATTACCCACCATTAATATGCCATAGCAAAACAAGTGTGTGTACATCCATATCCCAAGGATATGCTCTTGAGTCAAAACTTTGAAGCAATTGGAATAATTATTTGCTCACTGATGCCACTGTAGCAGAGGCCTTGTGTGTGTTTCTGTGCTCCATTTCTCCTTCCTCCATCCCTCAACTGGGGATAGGAGCCCTCCCCCCCTTCACACAATGCCCGTAGCAACACACACAGGCCTCCCCAGAAGGAATCACCATTGATTCCCTGAGAGATTTATGGCAAAAGCCTGATCTCGGTGAAGCAGCTAAATCCAATTCACTATGGAATTACAGGCCTGTCTGATCAATAATCTATTTATCTCCTTCACTTTGCCATCTTTAAACACTCCAGGCTTGTCAAAGGGAACTCAATGCTTTTTTGAGGATAGAATTATCAAATTTCAGTACTGCACATGAAAGCTGCTGCGATTGCTGTGATGCAGAGGCCAGGGTCACTTGGCTTGGGTGCTCAATTTATTTATTTATTTGTTACATTTATATTCCGCCACATAGCCGAAGCTCTCTGGGCAGTTTACAAAAGTTAAAAACAGTCAACATTAAAAGTATAGAAAATTTAAAACATAAGAACAACAGCATAAAAACAACAGTATTCATTTAAAAACAACAGCTCTGGGGGTCCGTTAAAAAACAAACTTAGCGTTGTTAAATGGTGTTAAATGCCTGGGAGAAGAGAAAAGTCTTGACCTGGCGCCTAAAAGGTAACAGTGTTGGTGCCAGGCGAGCCTCATTGGGGAGATCATTCCACAGTCGGGGGGCCATCACTGAGAAGGCCCTCTCCCTTGTTGCCATCCTCTGTGCTTCCCTCGGAGTAGGCACTCGGAGGAGGACCTTAGATGTTGAGCGCAGTGTACGGGTAGGTTCATGTCGGGAGAGCCGTTCCAGCAGATATTGTGGTCCCAAGCCATGTAGAGTTGTTAGGATCAAGCACTTCAATACTGTATGCTCTGCCTCTCATGGACATAGTCAACTATTATCAAATTCACTGTATGAATTGAAGTTGATAGAAACAGAGTCCCCCCCCCCATTGGATCACATATTCCAAACTACACTTCTTAATTGGTTCAACATATGTCCATATTACAGTACCCCAACTCTTGAAAACACTTCAAAAACACTTGGAACCAGAATTGGGGCAACTATGGTGAACTGCCAACCTGGACTCTCAGTTTAACAAAAAACAAAGGCATCAGTGATGCTGGATGCTGACCATGATAACCCAACAGGGATAAGAACAGAAGAACAGCTCTGCTGGATCAGACTGAAGGTTGGTCTAGTTCAGACCACTGTTTTCCACAGTAGTCAACCATATGCTTGCATGAGCCAGACATGAAGGTAATAGTCATGGCCGTCAGCCATACAATCTTGCCCATATACTAAGATGCACCCTGGGACTCCTTCTCAGTTGCCCATCACTAAGATCAATGAAGCTGGCATGCACCACAGAGAGGACCTTCTCAGTACTGGCCCAAACTCTTAGGAGGTCCATTCCAATAGACCTATCACTTTCTTCTTCTACTCTTGGATTTTGGCAGGTCTAAAGACAGTGTTTGCTTAATGTAGGCAACTGGTGCATATAGGCTTAATGCCACTGATATTTCTCCCCCTTTCAAAATACTAGAAGCCAGTGGGGTCTTCCCATGAAGCTCATTGGTGGGAGATCCAGGACAAATAAAAGGAGGTACTTCTTCACACAGCACATAGTTAAATTATGGACCTCACTACCACAAGATGTAGTGATGGCCACCAATTTGGATGGCTTTAAAAGGGGGTTGGATAAATTCCTGGAGGCGAAGGCTATCAAGGGCTACTAGCCCTGATGGTTGTGTGCTATCTCCAGTATTCGAGGCAATAAACCTGTGTGCACCAGTTGCTGTGGAACATGGGTGGGAGGGTGCTGTTGCACCGTGTCCTGCTTGTGGGTCCCTGACCAACAGCTGTTCAACTACTGTGTGAACAGAGTGCTGGACTAGATGGACCCTTGGTATGATCTAGCATGGCACTTAAGTTCTTCTGCAGTGGACCAGCTTTTTTCAGACTTGCACAGATCCTGTGGACTTGCAGACCATTGTCTGGGGGGGGTTGCACAAATTTGCACTTGCACGAATGCGCATGTTTGCTAATCAGCACTGGACAGCCATCTGTCAGGGATGCCTTAATGTGGATTCCTGCATTGAGCAGGGAGTTGGACTCAATGACCTTATAGGCCCCTTCCTGAACTACTATTCCATGATTCTGTTCTATGATTCTAAGCGTTCTAAGGCTCATTTGCGTAAGTGGAAGGGCATTCTAGTACATCCCTAAAAAACATCCAATTCTGCCAAGGGGTGGATGATGGAATGGAAGAGGCCTGGCAACCCACAAAATGAAGATGGAATGGATTTGGCAAAATCCATACACATCTCTCTCAAGGTAGGGCAGGGATAACCCTTACATGAAACCCTGGAGAGCCATTCAATATCAACAATACTTTGCTAGATGGACCAGTGGTCTGTGTCAATATAAAGCAGTAGAGATGTTGGATCAGTAGAGATGTTGGATCAGTAGAGATGTTGTGGGTCCCCGACTGGGTCTGGGTGTCTCATGGACTCCCCCATGTCCCTCCAGATCCAGTCAGATGCATGTGGCCCCCTTGTCCGGAGCCTTATTTATGTGTGACAATGGAGGCTCCAGAAATTATATAATTTCCCCCACTGGATAAATGGTGGCATTGAAAGAGAAAAGGTGAAGACGGGGGGGAAGGGATTGCATAATTTTCGGGAAGCTCTCAACGAGGGTGGATGGGCTCACATTGTCATCAGACACCCACCAAGCCGGAACAGGAGATCACACAGTGACATGAGCGGGAGTGTATGGAGGGATCAGGGCGAGCGTCTTCAGACATGGGTGAGTTCAGCCATCCCTATAGGGCCGCTTCCTATATTCTTATGAGAGGATGCAAGGGGAAAAAAGGTGATGTAGAGGGCAAATCTGAGGAACAGGATGTAAAGTTTAGCTTCTTGAACAAGCATAGGTAGGGCTGGGATTAGGGATGGACGGGTTCACCTCCGACTGGTCTTGTCATGCTGCTGCCAAGCTGCCATTGCTGTCCACCCCTTCCCATGGCATGGTGGCCTTCTCCCAGCCTCATCAATAGCCTGATGAGACCCCGTGGCCAACTGCAGCCCTGTTGCAGTTCACCATTTTGCAAAAAAAATGGCGGCTCAGGAATATCCAGGAAGATCAACTTGTGCGGAACGGAGGCTGGGGCATTTACACCTGTAATGTTGCGAAAATGCCTGTTTTATGACTGCGTTTTTGCAACATGGCCTTACAGGAAATGTCCCGGCCACCATTTTGAGCAAAATGGTGGCTTAGCAAGTGTTGTCTTTCTGTGGAAACGCCTGCTTTCAATAGGAGACAAATGACAAGGCCTGCTAGGTAATCCACAAAGCTTTTATTAAGCAACAAACATAGAATCATAGAATCATAGAATAGCAGAGCTGGAAGGGGCCTACAAGGCCATCTCTTCCACATGAAGAGAATCTAATCCCTTGGAAACTTCCCCCTAGGCAAAACTATGCAAACTAAGCAAGACAATTGTCCAACCAAGGAGAACAGGAAGCCCCTTCCCAAACGCCCATAACTTCAGAGAGCCTGGTGTGGAGGCAGGTTCTGGCGCAATCCTAGTTGGACCGACTTTCTCACGCCTTTCTTCCGCTCCGTGCGTTTGAGCTTCCAGCAGACCCTAGCATCAGCTAGCTTGTCAGGACGCTCACCTCCAGAAGAAGACTCAATTCCCACTGAGTGTGTAGGATTTGGCCTTGAGGAGATAAGCTCTGGAGAGGGTTGACTCCCAGCTGGGGAATTGCCCGTGAGAGCTTCCTCCCCCACTGGTACAGGCTGTCTGGTGTCTGGTGCCACCTCCTCTAGTTCCGAATCTGAGTCTGATTGATTACTTGAAACATCTTCTCTCAAAACAGGAGCAGTAGAGTTAGCCATGATACCAAGGCAGCATGCTGCCCCATCGGATGCTCTCTGAGGTCTTAGCTAGACCTAAGGTTTATCATGGGATCATCCTTGGGTCATCCCTGCCTGCTCCCGGGATCCCCTGTGAGTCATTTACATGAACAGGGATGACCCCGGGATGATCCCGAGCTAAACCTTAGGTCTAGCTAAGGCCTGAGCCACAATGGGGCTTGTTGAGCATGAGTGCCTTGTGGCTTGGCAAGTGGGATACATGGGTCCAGGTCATAGGCATGTACAACACATTTCATTAGGTTGTGCACCCAGAGAATGTTATTAATTAATTTATGTTTTAAAGGCAAACATTTATTGAATACTCATTATTTGTATTCATTTATTTATTAAACACTGTTCCATTGATGCCCTACTCTGCATTCAGATTCCCAGAGCACAGAAGGACCATTGCAGTTAACGGGGGGATGGGGAGACATTCCTCAAGCTCCAACATTGGTTGGGCTTTGTGGTGATAATGGCTGGAGGAGGGCCTTACGAGGTGATATTAGCCTTTGTGTCCCCTCCTCCTGGCCTCATTGAAATGTGGCTCCCATCTTGAGACATTAGGATGTGCCTGGACACACCGGGCACACCCCTTGACCACACCTATGGTCCAGGTGTGCGGGAGTCCTCTGAACTTCCAGACTGAAGTGGATGCTTGTGACATCCCCAGCTTGGATAAGAGGACACCCTCTGTTCTATCATTTTATTCCTCCATGGGCTTTGGCCATGTTCCCAACTGGTTCCAGTAACCATTTAATTACCTCTCTTGAGAAGTGTAAGGGACTAGATCTCACAGAACGTCCCTCCTAGCAACAGCAACGACAGCATATTTCTGACATCTGAGATCCCAAAGTGACTAAAACATAGAGAGGGGGATTTATGGGCCCCTTTTAGTGCCATTCCATAAATGGTTTGTTAAACACAGTGCCATTTGTTTCTTCTTCTATTTATTTTCCTTTTTTGCGGGACACATTGATGTGCTTTATGAATATAGCTCCGTAAAGTAAATGGCAGCGCTGCCCTGATAAATTAGCGGTGTATTAAAGTGCCATATTAGCTTTAGCCTAGTAATTTAGCCTGATGAGAACATGGGTTGACTTTACGATATTCACGAGCCAACAGATTGTAAATATTCCCCTCACAATAAGACTGGCAAGTCCCTGGCTTAAAGCTGCCATGCAGAGCTTCGGCTATTGGGCGGTATAGAAATGTAATAAATAAATTAAATAAATAAATAAATAAATTTCCTCTTTGTGCAATCTTGGGGGTGGGGAGGGGTACGAGGCTCTTGAAAAGAGCAGATGAAATACTTGCTGCTTTTTTGCTATTGTGGTTTTATACTTGCCCGTGCTGAAAGAATATTGATGTGGTAGAGATGGAGGCATTAAAAATAGAATTATGCTGGGGAATAAAAAAAAGGGGGGAGAGTAAGGCATAAATTAGAAGTGTTTGCTTCTGCTGGTGTGTAAAAGAGTTAGCAGGTTGTTGTTTTAGGGGGGGGGGGTTGTTCCCAGTATAACTTCCTGGGAATGTGTGGTTTGGATGGAGCTGTGGCTGCTATAAATCACAAGAGAACATTTACAGTGACACAAAGACGTCACAGGAAAGGCCATGGGAAGATGGATGGATGTCCAGCACTGGGGCATGTCCGAGAGATGGCTATTAACAAAGGATTGGAAGAGAGAGGAAGCCTAGTTGGGGATGGAACTTGGGTTTGATGCAGGGCGAAAACAGATACTAATGGAAAATAGAGACTAATGGAACAATCCTGCAAACAATGGGAAGGCAGCAGTGCACCCTCAGACAACTGCCCTATTAGAAATAACAATAATAATAACAATAATAATAATAATAATAATAATAATAATGGCATCATCATCATTATGACATAATAATTATAGACAAAAAAGAAAAAGACATAACAGTTATATACAAAACAGACATAACAGTTAGAAAAACACACGTACCTCATCGACGTAGCAATACCTAATGACAAAAATGTTTTAGAGAAGGAAGAGGAGAAGAGAGAAATATATACACCACTGGCCATGGAAGTTAAAGAACTATGGCAACAGGAAAAGGTAACGTTTATCCCGTTAGTCACATCAGTCACCAGCATCAAACCAAAAAAACGAGGCCTACCAAAATCCATCCACATCAACATCCAGAAAGCAGTCATATTTAAAACATGCTCAACAGTCAGAAAATTCCTGAATCAGTAAAAGACAGCATGACCTTTAGTTTGAGAATATCTGGGAAGGTCATATTGCCTAAATGAATGCATCACAGCCACCTTCTATGCACCATGTCCTTCTTGGATATATCCCTGTGCCACCATTTTGCACAAAATGGCAGCTCACAATGGAGCTGCTGGTGGGAGCATGGCCTTGTTTGGCACTCAATGAATCCATGAGCGGCACCATGGACTTTAGTGGGCAGCAGGTTGGCGAGAAGCCACGAAAAATAGACAACAGCCAAGCTGCAACATTCTGCACTAGATGCAGCTTCTGGAGCAGCTTTAAGGGCAGCCTCACATAGAGCACATTGTAGTAATCCAATGTTGAGGTTACCGATGCCTAGACCACCATGGGCAAGCTATACCTGTCCAGGAGAGGTCATAGCTGGTGAGCCAGCTGAAGCTGTTAAAAGGCACTCCAAGCCACCGTGGCCACTTAAGCCTCCAGCGACAGAGATAGATCTAAGAGTACCCCAAAACTATGAACCTGATCTTTCAGAGGGAGTGCAACTTGATCCAGAACAGGCAATGAGCCTATGTCCTGGAGAACCACTCACCCACAGGGCTTCCGTCTTGCCGGGATTTAGTTTCAGCTTATTGGCCCTCATCTAGCCCGTTACTGAGTGTAGGCACCGGTCCAGGACCTGCACGGCCTCACCTGATTCAGTTGTCACAGGGAGATAGAGCTGCATATCATCAGCATATTGATGGCATTTAGTTCCAAATCCCCTCATGACTGCTTCCAGCACCTTCATAACATTGGGGACAAGATGGTGCCGTGTGGCACCCCATAGCTCAATTGCCAAGGGGCCAAGGAGTGGTCAACCAATGTTACTCTCTGAAAATGACCCTGTAGGTAGAATCAGAACCATTTTAGCTACCTTTTCTCTCTCTCTCTCCTGAAGCAGTGGCCATATGGGAGCTACAATTCCCCCCCCCCCGAAGCACTGGTCATTCAGAAGCTGCCATTATAATTGCCCACAATTTCCATGATGTAGCATCACCCCTGGGCATTATGGGGAAAATAAAGGTGTTCCGGCAAGTGAGTTTGGAAGCCACTATTTTTATTTCCCAACATTCATGGGAAAGACATTGGTGATCCCCCCCAGACCCTATTGTCCACCACTGCTAGATACCCTTGGCAGGGTGTCCAGTAGGGGAGCCACCAGAGTGTGCCTTTCAGGAAGGGACTCATACCCTTATAAGAAAGGCCAGGTGGGAAAAGGTGCAGATTCAAGCAGAAGACCATTATCTTCAGGTCCCAAAAGTTTGTGCCCCAGGACAGGAACTACACTACTACTTTATAATGGTTTATAATGGTATTGACAACTGTTGGGGCCCAGGACAAATTCCATTTGCCATTTTCAAACTGTTTTCAACGTGTTGTATTCTGCTTGGTGTAGATCTGGCCCAAGAGAGCATTAGTTTGCTTCTTTGAGTTGTCATTGTCAAAGATCTGTGCTGCTGTCAAAGACCATACGGTGTAAGCTTTCACAAAATATTAAAACGTTCCCTTTATTGCAGCCTTTTATTACTCTGATCTTTCCAACATGCTGCTTGGGTCTATCACTTGCTTGTGATTCGATGTGTCTATTGTATTCAAATCCCATCTAATTTTCATATGAATGTTTATGTGAACCCATAACACACTTAAGACACATATTATTGTCAGTTAAATAAGGCACATTTTTGAGCTGCAGTATTTCATTAACACAGATTGGATAAATTACAGCTTTCTCTTTACAATTATAGTGGGTTCATTCTATCTCCGGTGCTTGGCGTACCACCACCTCTGCAAACTCTTTCTATCAGTGCAATCCCCAACCTTTTGACTTATCATAGAATCATAGAATAGCAGAGTTGGAAAGGGCCTACAAGGCCATCAAGTCCAACCCCCTGCTCAATGCAGGAATCCACCCTATTATTATTATTATTTATTTATATAGCACCATCAATGTACATCCCTGACAGATGCTTTGGATACTAGATACTTTGGACTCCAATTCCCATCAGCCTCAGGCAGCACCGCACATGATCAGGGGTTGATAGGACTTTCAGTGCCCAAAAACGCACCAACATTTAAAGGACCCCAGATTGGGAAGATGTTGCATATGCTTAGAAATACGTTGAACAGAAAATAGCTCGATTCGCTCAGATTCGTTTGGAGGCCTTCTATTTTGGAACCAAAACTGAGTCAAGATTCATACAATCAAGGTGCCATACCTCCCATTGATTATCATGTGAAATTTAACAATGAATTTAACTATATATATATATATATATATATATATATATATGAAGTGGATGGAGTTTGCAGACATAATAGCCCATTATGCCTACACACAAGAAGAAGTGCCCTGCTGGATCAGACCAAGGGTCCATCTAGTCCAGCACTCTGTCCACACAGTGGCCAACCAGCCTTTGGTCAGGGATAAACAAGCAGGACATGGTGCAACAGCACCCTCCCACCCATGTTCCCCAGCAACTTGTTTTAAGCTTAATTTTAGAATTTCTGTAAACCGCCCAGAGAGCCCTGGCTATGGGAGCGGTATATAAGTGCAATAAATAAATAAATAAATAAATAAATAAATAAACTGGTGCACACAGGCTTACTGCCTCAAATAGTGGAGATAGCACACAACCATCAGGGCTAGTAGCCATGGATGGCCTTCGCCTCCAGGAATTTATCCAACCCCCTTTTGAAGCCATCCAGATTGGTGGCCATCACTACAAACTGACATCAGGTGGACATCCTCCCTGCATCCCGAAAATATCCCAATGAAGTCTGAGCATGCTCATTGGCCACAGAATGCCGACTGTTGATGGGCAGAGAACTTTTCGTTTCTTTTTCTTTTTTATTGTGAATAATAACAAAACAGAACAAAGAAGAGTCATGAGAAAAAAAGAAAGAATGAAAAAAGAATAAAACATATTACATACATAGGAATATTGTTTTTTTTTTTTTCATCAGGTATACCATACGTAAAAAAAAGAGGGGGGGAGAGACTTATACATAGGTTTCAAGAAAAGCAGATCAAATATCCATATATTTATCCACTTGCAAGTTGTGCCTATATAACACCCGTTCAAATAGTGATAGTGTTATGAAGTCCTCACTCCATTGCATTATTGGAGGTGTGCATTTATCCTCCCAACGTGATAGTATAAGTCTTTTGGCTGTCGTAAGGGCTCTGAAGATCCATTTGTGCTGACCATGTGTTCACTTCCAAGAAGCTGAGAGATAATTTAGGACAACGTGCACATCGTTCCATACTACAGATTGTTTTAGAACAAAGTTTATCCTTATTATAACCTCCTCCCAAAAGGAGGTAAGTACTGGGCATTGCCCCAAACATATGAATTAAAGAAGCACTAGGTGCATTACATCTCCAACAGTTATGCAAACTAGACAAACTCAAAAAAAGGTGTTGCAGAGAACTGCTAAAACTGTCCGTCTCCAGGATGGATTCCATCATGCCAACAAGGCAATAGCTCAGGCAAGACAGCACAACGTTAGAAAGATGGGGCGGGAGTCTTCATTTATAGCAGAGCTAGTTCAGGACCTTGGACAGCACTACAGGTCTTCCTCCAGAGATTCTTGGCTTGGGGCCGGGCCGGGCAAAGCTGGTAATAGGCCCAGGCCAGATAGGAAATGTAGGACCCATTTCAAACTGCTCATTAAGTATTTTTTAATCAGTTCTAAATACATATGAACTAGACCTATTTATATAAAAAGGTAATGGCAAGCACTTTTATTCAAGATGTATATATGATATCACTTCTTCACATTCAGAAATGCTTTACGTGCTTTTCTTCGGGCAAATTCATCATCAACAACAGAAAAATCAAGCAACTTTGCCCAGGGGGACTCGGAGTAGGCCCCCTCAAAATCATAGGCCCATGCCAAGTGGCCCCACTACCCCCCCCTCTGCCCAGCCCTGGCTTGGGGTCAGAACCACAGCTAAGGTAAGAAACAAGTTACCACAACACTGGCCTGGAGCAAATTCTAGGATTTTATAGCCTGGCCAGGGAAGCCCTTCTTGAAGATCCACTCCCTCATATGACTAGCACTTCTTTTCTTTTCTCTCACCCCCCCCCCCCCACCGGCAGAGATCTTTGGCTTCTTCTGGGCATGAGACTCTGAAGATTGAGGATTATTACCCTGAGCCTTTCTGCTCACTGAAAAAGTCTGAAGCCCACTTCTTGGAGTCAGATGGCAGCAGTGTACCCCAGGATTAGGTGTACCAGGTGTGAGGTCCAAGGTGGATGTCCCTACATGAGAAGAACCAAGGACCAGATACGACTCCTCCATGGAGATACTACTGGAGAACCCAGTCTCCGATGGTTCTCATTCCAGGGCCACAATAAAACGAAATGTGAGAGGGAGAACAGAATGGAATATACTAGAAGAGGGCATAGCTGAACAGGTGCATCCCATACTGCAACATTTCACTGCAGCTCTCACTTGTTCAAGATAATATCCATTACTGAGTCAATGAGTACATGTTTTCATTCATATGATTTGTTCCAATATGCTGTGGCTTTGCATGGTGGGTTGGATAGGTGGGTTGGTTGCATTCTCTGCTATTTGAAACGGACGCAGGTAAGCCGCCCTCCCCCCTGCCCACTTACCTGGCTCCACCGCCACCGCCGCACAGATGCAGTGGCGGAGCCAGGTAAGACCCTCTCCCCCCCACTTACCTGCATCCGTCGCGGTCCGGGCGGCAGCTTCAAATGAGGCCCGGGCCCAGGCTTCAAGCCAGAAGCAGGCCATGGCCTGCTTCTGGCTTGAAGCCTGGGCCTCAGTTGAAGCCACCACCCGGACCACGACGGACGCAGGTAAGCCCCCCTCCCCCTGCCCCCTTACCTAGCTCTACCGCCATCGCCACATGGACTGCGGTGGTGGCGGCAGAACCAGGTAAGCCCCCCTCCCCCCCACTTACCTGCAACCATTGCGGTCTGGGCGGTGGCTTCAACTGAGACCCAGGCTTCAAGCCGGAAGCAGGCCGCGGCCTGTTTCCACCTTGAGGCCTGGGCCTCAGTTGAAGCCACCACCTGGACGACGACGGATGCAGGTAAGCCCCCCTCCCCCTGCCCCTTACCTGGCTCTACCGCCATCGCCACATGGACTGTGGTGGTGGCGGCAGAACCAGGTAAGCCCCCCTCCCCCCACTTACCTGCAACCATCGCGGTCTGGGCGGTGGCTTCAACTGAGGCCCAGGCCTCAAGCTGGAAGTAGGCCGTGGCCTGTTTCCACCTTGAGGCCTGGGCCTTAGTTGAAGCTGCCACCTGGACCATGATGGATGCAGGTAAGCCCCCCTCCCCCTGCCTCCTTACCTGGCTCCTCTGCTATCGCCGCATGGACTGTGACATCGCCGGCACCAGGTAAGTCCCCCTCCCCCCCACTTACCTGCGTCCGAAGCTTCGAAATGGTACGAATTGCTTCGGACTGTTCCGAACCGCTCCACGCCGATCCGCACCTCCCCCAATCCGCTTTGGAACTGTGCTTCAGAGGCCTTGATCGGCCTGCTTTGCTTCAGATTCGGGGTTCCGAAACGGAGCAGAGCACAGCCCTATTTGGAATTTACCATTTCAAAGCGATGAGAGCTGCGTGTTCGAGGCCCTGGGCATGACATAGAGATTCCTGCTGATAAATTTATAAGATTAAATGAACAAACAAATTAAACACACATTTGGCTCAGCTTCCCCAATATGGCAGCGGCAAGGACTTAGCAAAATGACATATTTTTTTTTAATTACATTTGTTGTTGCTTTCAATTGGCTAAAACAAACAAACGTACAAACGCACCTTCTCTTTGTACTCAAGAGGGAGAGAGGTTGGGAAATGAAGGAGAGAGCTTCTGGAAGTTCACAGGGTCTTGGGAACAGATCAGACGGTGGGGAGGGCGTCCTTTAGCAAAAGAATGACACGTTAATTGGCTTGGAATACCACGAGCAGTTCCCCAATTTGGAGAAAATGGTTCCGCTTCTTCCAAGCCAATTCAAGAAGACGCAGGGGGTGAGCCATCCCCCCGCTGCTAAATCTGGGATGGAAGCTTATGCCGCAATAAATTTTGTCGGTCTTTAAGGGTGACACTAGGCTTGGTGTTGTTGTGGGTTTCATTAGCCGATCATGGCCCGCCCCTCTGAGATAACTTTTTCATTTCATTTCGTTTATTGTTTTGGGGGAAACCCATTAGAAATACATTTCTTGCATAATGTATGCCGGCGTACCATGTTTTGGCAATGCTACTTGGTGAATATTGAAAAAGAATGATTGCTCGTCTTATCAAGGGTATTGGCAAAAGAGAGTGCAGCTAGCAGAGGCATACTGAAGCCCCCATCTTCTTCTTTTGTGTGTGTGTGTTTGTTTTTTGGGGGGAGGCTAATTATTTCTACACAATTAGAATCATAGAATTGTAGAATAGGAAGGGGCCTATAAGGCCATCAAGTCCAACCCCCTGCTCAATGCAGGAATCCACCTTAGAGCTGTTGATGCTTGAACTCAGGGTCAAACTAGACATCCTACCCTGTTTCTTTTCTTAAAATGGCATGGCATGGGGGCCTTGCTCCAGATTATAACCACGGTGCATGAGGCAGCTAATTTAACCCTATCATCTCTGCCCCATTTCCCTACCAAAAAATAATATAGTCACCTCCCTCCTTGGCTATTTTCCCTTAAAAGGGAAGGAGAGAATTTCATGCTGGGAAATAGAGCACTGAAAAATGGATTCACCCTCTCCCTGTGTGCTATGGACCTGATAAGGATCACTTCCTGACTGTTACAGCAGTACGACAATGGAATCAGTTGCCTAGGGAGGTGGTGGGCTCTCCCATACTAGAGGCCTTCAAGAGGCAGCTGGACAGCCACCTATCAGCGATGCTTTAGGGTGGATTCCTGCATTGAGCAGGGGGTTGGACTCAATGGCTTTATAGGCCCCTTCCAACTCTGCTATTCTATGATTCTATGGCTGCTTTTTCCCTCAAAAGAGAAAGTCACCAGTGATAAGCCCAATTTGATCTTCAAGGGTGAATAACAAAGCAAGTAGTTTGACCCTCAAAAGTCTGGTACCTGGGCAATAGCTTAGGAAGCCCTTTGAGCCATTGGCAGACAACAGAACAACTTTGATTTTATATTTTTTGTCAATCTGGGGTTGTGCTTTGGGATCATCCTCAGGTGCAACGTAAGTGTGAAGGGCAGTCCAAAATGGCTGCGGTCTTGTTCAACTAAGTCTTGTCCGGATGATTGTGTTTAACTGTCTAACTTGGCCTGGGCTTCTGGGCCAGAGTGAGTGAGTCCGAGAATACTTTTCAACGTCGATCTCACAGCTGGGTAATTGGCTGGGCCTGGCAGTCTTGACTCCTACCACAGTACCTGGGAGTTTATCAAGGCTAATTGGGACGTTGACGTGTTCCTGCTGTGGGAAAGAATGCACTTGTGGAGGGGGGCTTGCTCCTAAGGGAGGGGGTGCCAGTGTCTCGGGTAGGGCATAGGATTGGTGGAGGCAGGTCACGGGGCCTATCGACCGGCAAGGGGATAAAGAAGCAGGGAGCCAAGGCCTTTCATCTTCCTGGAGGCTACACATGTATAAGGTAGAAGATCTTTTTCTGAGCTGGGGGATGCTGCTCACGGTTTAGAAAGGTTTTTTAAGTTTTAAGTGTTTGGATACTTTAGGGGAGACTGGCCGAAAGTACGGCAGGTTTTAGAACGGGGTTGATGGTTTTATGGTGTGATTGCTTGCTGCTAACCTTTCTTTTACACCTCACCTCATTCCCCCCCCCCTTCCTCCTTCCTCTCTTCTTTCCTTTCCCCTCAGCTTTCGCTGCCTGACCAGAGCCTCACGGGTTAGATTTTGGTTTGAGTAAATAAACCTGCTTTGGTCCTTAAAGCGTGTGTGCGTGTGTGTGTGGTTTTATTTCTTAAACGGCTGGCTCTTCCTGGCTCAGGACAGGACTATGGAGGGGGCTACCTGGGAATCTAGACATTTGGTCTGGGTGCCTACCTTGCAGGGGCGCTGGGTGGACCCCTGCCTTCCTTCACAATAAGGGTTTTGGTTGGATAAAGGGCAGAGTCTAGTAGAATACAAGTGTTCTATTCAGTCCACTTAAGGATAGCCCTCAACAGCCTGGTTCCTCCAGAAGGTTTAGCCTACAACTCCCAGAAGCCCCAGTCAGCATGGCCATTGATCAAGAATTTGTAAGCCAAAACATCTGGAGAACACCGTCGTCATCATCATTATCATCATCAATTTATTTATTTCTTATCTGCCTCTCCCTCTGGATCAAGGCGAGGAAAACACTGAATACAAAATTACTATAAAATACATAAAACCATGTTTGGGAAGGGTGACCTTATGTATAAGAAACAATTTAAGAACCAGGGTGTGTGTGTCTTTTTAACCCCTTGAATTTCTGGCAATAGGTCACAAAGTAATGTCCTACAAACACTCTGGTTTTTCATTTATTTATTTATGAAAGCATTTGTATCCCACCCTATATCAGGCTGGTGCACAGGTACAATCATACCAACAGCTGGCAGCCTATCTACAAAACTTCCTCCTTTGATGAGTGGATATCAAAATTCAACTAGTTGCCCCCATTTGCCAGTAGGTTATGCCATAAGAATTTAAGGACTTGGTTTGGGGGCTTAAGTTTGTTTCCTGGGAGCAGGGTTTGGACACCAGTGATTCAGCATCAACACTTGATGACTAGGCTGGGCCAATCAGGGTTCCTGACCATATGCAAGAACCCTATGCTGTATGCATGAAGGGCCTTACTTACAAATGCCAAACACTCACGAGAAGCTATTAGAGATGTGGCCAGTGGGTGTGGTCACACTCATTCTCACGGGTTCACTGAATGCAAGGCACGGTTCATGTGATCATCCTCTGTTAGCTCCATATCTCCAGATTTTAAGCCCAAGTCCTGGGATAGATGATTGGTGTAGTAACTTTGCTTGCCATTACCCCAGAACATTATAGGCTGTTGTTTGAACAATTTATGTCCCGGATACTGCTTATGGTTTAATTAGTTTATATTTTACCATCTGTTGTAGTCCAACTAGCTAGGGCTTGCTAGACCTGAACAGCAGGCTATAAATCTATTTGATGATGATGATGATGATGATGATGATGATGATGATGATGATGATAGAATCATAAAATAATTGAGTTGGAATGGGCCTATAAGCCCATTGAGTCCAAACCTAGGGTGACCATATGAAAAGGAGGACAGGGCTCCTGTATCTTTAACAGTTGCATAGAAAAGGGAATTTCAGCAGGTGTCATTTGTATATATGGAGAACCTGGGGAAATTCCTTCTTCATCACAGCAGTTAAAGTGCTGGAGCTATAATAGAGTGACCAGATTTAAAAGAGGGCAGGGCACCTGCAGCTTTAACTGTTGTGATGAAGAGGGCATTTCACCAGGTTCTCCATATATACAAGTGACACCTGCTGAAATTCCCTTTTCAATACAACTGTTAAAGATACAGGAGCCCTGTCCTCCTTTTCATATGGTCACCCATACTCAATGCATGAATCCACATTAACTCATCCCTGACAAATGGCTGTCCAGTTGAGTCTTGGATGCCTCTAGTGTGGGAGAGCCCACAACTTCCCTAGGTCACTGGCTCCATTGTTGTACTGCTATAACAGTCAGGAAGTTTTTTTCTGATGTCCAGACAGAACCTGGGACCCTGTAACTTGACCCCATTATTCCATGTCCTGCCCTCTGGGAGGATCAAGAAGAGATCCTGGCCCTCCTCTGTGTGACAACCTTTCATGTATTTGAAGAGCGCTCTCATGTCTCCCCTCAATCCTCTCTTCTCCAGGCTAAACATGCCCAGTTCTCTCTGTCTCTCCTCATAGGGCTTTGTTTGTAGACCCCTGATCATCCTCATTGCCCTCCTGTGAACCCCCTCCAGCTTGTCTGCATCCTTCTTGAAGTGTGGTGCCCAGAACTGAATGCAATACTCAAGGTGAGACCTAACCAGTGCTGAATAGTGGGGAACCAGTACCTTACTGGTTCCCCTTTACTGATGATATTTTTGGGTGTTTTGCATTTGTTTCGTACCCCACCTCGATCCAGAGGGAGAAGCTGGTAATAAATAGGATGATAATGATGATGATGATGATGATGATGATGATAGCAATACCAACAACACTAGCATTAGGAACAACACTAATAATAAGAATGTGCTAGAAGTGGGAGACATCAGCTCAGTACCTCTCCTCCTCTCCCCTCGTTCCCTGCACAATGCCCTTCTGGGTCTTGGTTCCCTGTAATCTGACACCCAGCTTCTCTAGGACCCTGACACTGTTGTCTCCATGGAAGGCATCTTCCCTCCGCTCAATGCCATCACAATTTTGTTCCCACTGACGAATCATCCTTTGCCACTGTCAGCCAGCTGTCTGTTTTCAAGGACTGCAGCAGCATCGATTCTTCCAGCTGCCAAACCCGAGCAAGGCTTTTCACTTGGTGATGTTTCCCTCTTTCAAGAACTTTAAATTAGGGGACGGGGAGGAGGGGAGAAAAGGCGGCCACAGTTAGAGAGGAAGAGACAGACGCCGGCTCTCCAGAGCAAGGTCTTAATGTGACCCATTTCACTTGTCTCTGCCCAGGAATTTGTCTTGCAAAGGTTCCTTTTATGAGAAAATGAGCTGCAATTTCAGAAGTCTGGGTGGTGGGAAGACTAATCTCGGATGATGCCACGCTCGCTTTTGAATTCTGAGTGGCACACGGCTGGGTTTCTTGGGAGGGAACTGATGGCCTGTCCTCTTTCAAAATGTGAGCAGATGTCAAAATCCAGACTTCGGCATTAGAAAAGTCGATGGATTAAATCAATAATCAAACTTACAATGCAGAATGAAGATAATGGTCAACCCATCCTGGCAGGAGGCACTTTCAAGTCCTTTGAAAGAAGGGTCTGAATGAAACAAAGGTTAACCCAAGGTTAGGCAATAGGGGTGTGCGAAGTGGGTCTTCTACGCTTCAAAATTTGAGCCAGAGCTCTGTTGCACCAATTCTCTGCCCTGGTTTCAGAGCAGCTATCCTTACTCTGCCCTGTTGGATTACCCATTGGGGAACCACCCATTTTTGGATAACCATTCTAGTCAATAGAAATTAATCAAATACTTACAGCTCCCTCATTTTTAAGATAAAAAGATGAAACTGGGCATAGTGATAGACCTTAAGTAGGTCTTTAGACATGCCAAGTTTGAAGCATATCCCTTCAAGCCTGGATTATTTAGGAATTTTTGAACGTTCATGGTTTTAAAAACTGTTGTTATTTTTAAAGATAAAGAGATGAAACTTGATAGCTCTAAAGTAGGGCTTTAGGCACACCAATATTGTAGCAGATCCATTCATGTCTTGATATTTTAAGATTATTATTTTTAGAAAAATCCCCCTCAAACCATTACCCCCTTAAACACACACACACATAAACATACATTAAGAGAGCTTTTATTAGGGATGTGCTCCGCTTCTAATCGGACCGGAGAAGCAGGAGCGGAGCGGGGGGCTTCACCTGCCCTTAAGGCGGAGGCGAAGAGGATTGGGGGGCCAGTGGCCAGTGGCGAAGAGGATCGAGGTGAAGGCGGATCCTTCGCCTCGATCTGGAGCTCCACCGGAAAGGTAAGTGGGGTTTACCGGGCCCTGCCGCAAAAGCGGCAGGGCCCGGTAACCCCCCTCTCCCTTGGTCCCTTACCGGGCTCTGCCGCCGTCGCTGCATGGGCGGCGACGGTGGCAGGGCCCGGTAACCCCCCCTGCCCTCCTCTCCCTTACCTGCCTCCGTCGGTGGTCCGTCGGCGTCTTCAATTGATCCCGCGGTTCAACCAGGAAGCGGCACAGACTTCCTGTTTGAACCACGGGCTCAATTGAAGACGGCGACGGACCACGGACGGAGGCAGGTAAGGCCCCCCCTCTCCCTTGGTCCCTTACCGGGCTCTGCCGCCGTCGCCGCACGGGCAGCGATGGCGGCAGGGCCCGGTAAACCCCCCGCCCTCCTCTCCCGGCCTTACCTGGCGCCACTCCCCTCCACTGCGGAGCTCCGATTCGGAGCCGGAGCTCCGCAGCAAAGAGGAACGGAGTATAGGCGGAGCGGCGCGGAGCGGGCCGATCCAAAATTTTCGGACTGGCCCGCGGGGCGGAGCGGGTGGCCCGTGCACATCCCTAGCTTTTATGCTTTACTTTGCTGATGCAGAGCTCCACTACTAGGTTGTCACATAGAGTAGGGCCAGGATCTCTTCTCGATCCTCCCAGAGTGCATGACACGGAATAACGGGCTCAAGTTAAAGGAAGCCAGATTCCAGCTGGACATCAGGAAAAACTTCCTGACTGTTAGATCAGTACAACAATGGAATCAGTTACCTAGGGAGGTTGTGGGCTCTCCCACACTAGAGGCCTTCAAGAGGCAGCTGGACAACCATCTGTCAAGGATGCTTTAGGGTGGATTCCTGCATTGAGCAGGGGGTTGGACTCGATGGCTTTGTAGGCCCCTTCCAACTCTGCTATTCTATGATTCTATGATACTACTGGTGGTGGAAGTTTCTACTCCAGCCTTCTCCAACCTGGAGCCCTCCAGATCTATTGGATGGAGAACCCCACCCACCCTGCACTGGAAGCCCAACCAGCCAATAGGAGTAATAGTTTAACTGAAATAAAGAGCCTGCCTGTGCCTGACTCAGGTGTAGAAGCTTACTCATTCACAATGCCAGCCAGCCTAGCAGCACTTTCACACTGTGGACGATTGACTTCTATGAGTCTGAGCAGAAACACACTCCCTCTCCCCTCGCCATGGCCAAAACAAGCAGCCAATTAGTGTTTCTCACTTGCCCAAACACTGTGATTGGAGGAGAACACAGTCATGGATAATGCTGTGGCAATTCCTAATTCATTAGCCACAGATGCCAATATCAAAGCTACCCCTCACCCCACTCAGCATCTTCCAAATATGGAGATATTCAATTGAGACACACAGAGAGAGAGCATTGGCACCTGAAAAACAGTCGGATAGTTTCAGAAATATTAGAAGCTCTGACTGGGCATGTCTCCACTCTGATATTAATTGATGGGTTTGGTAGTGGGCAATCTCCATTCCAGAAGATTGAATGCTCCATGGATGTTTGCAGTTACCAGATAATTCTAGGGTGGAGAGCACACCCCTGTTAGGCAACCTTATCTCCTCCAGATATTGGGCCTGTTCAGACAACGTGGTAAGCCATGGTTAGGACACTAACCCTTTTGCAGCAAATGGTTAGTAAGCATGTTTAAACCATGGTTATGCAGCCACCATGGTTAGGAATGGTTCATACAACATGCTAAGTCATGGTACAGAACTACAAGCTAAGCCAGAATGTATGGCTCAAAACGCTTAACCACCATGGCTTAGTGTGTTGTTGGACTACAACTCCCAGCTTTCCTGACCATCACAAATGCTGGCTGAGATTGATGGAAACTGTAGTCAAAACCATCTGGTGGTTACCTAGGGTAGAAGCCAATGGAAATCCTACACATTGAAATGAAAGGAACTAACATCTTATTTGTTTCAATGAGTCTGCTCTAAGTAGAACCTGTGTTGGATTCTACCCCATGTTTCTTACCCTGGGTTTACCAATATCTCTTAGGACATCAGTGACCCTGTTCAGATGACATGTTAAACTAGGGTGACCCTATGAAAAGGAGGACAGGGCTCCTGTATCTTTAACAGTTGTATTGAAAAGGAAATTTCAGCAGGTGTCGTTTGTATATACGGAGAACCTGGTGAAATTCCCTCTTCATCACAACAGTTGAAGGTGCAGGAGCTATACTAGAGTGACCAGATTTAAAAGAGGGCAGCTTTAACTGGTGTGATGAAGAGGGCATTTCACCAGGTTCCCCATATATACAAATGACACCTGCTGAAATTTCCTTTTCAATACAACTGTTAAAGATACAGGAGCCCTGTCCTCTTTTTCATATGGTCACCCTAGTTAAACCATGGTGGTTAAGCACTTTGTGCTAAACATTATGGCTTACTGTGTCATGTGAACCCTTCCTAACCATGGCAGCTACATAACCACAGTTTAAACATGTTCACTAACCATTTGCTGCAAAAGTGTAAATGGCCCAACCATGGCTTAACATGTCATCTGAACTAGGGTGACCATATGAAAAGGAGGACAGGGCTCCTGTATCTTTAACAGTTGCATAGAAAAGGGAATTTCTGCAGGTGTCATTTGTATATATGGAGAACCTGGGGAAATTCCCTCTTCACCACAACAGTTAAAGCTGCAGGAGCTATACTAGAGTGACCAGATTTAAAAGAGGGCAGGGCACCTGCAGCTTTAACGGTTGTGATGAAGAGGAAATGTCACCAGGTTCTCCATATATACAAACGGTATCTGCAGAAATTCCCTTTTCAATACAACTGTTAGAAATACAGGAGCCCTTTCCTCCTTTTCATATGGTCACCCTATCTGAACAGACCCAACAAAAACAGCTCAGACGGTTGGATGCAACAAAGATCAGATCAAAGTTGCAAATTGAATGTAATTCTCGTCACTTAGTTTTTCATATCCACATGATTTCTCTTTCTTTCATATCTGTGACACTTAGTCTGATTTAGCAAGGCAATTATCATGATTGTATATTCTTATTATATAGGGTACCATGTTTTAACATAGCTGTGCCCTGCTCTCAGATATGGGTGTTGTAATGAGAGGTCACATTTAAATGTCTGTCATATCAATCTCCGTGCCCATGACACGTGACGACTTCAAGAAGGTCAGAGTGTGTTGGGTGCTGCCAAGAGTTCTTCAGACTTCATTTACTTCCACAAAGGACCATTGATGAGAATTTGTTGAATGTGACACCTGGATGCCTTGCGTTATAGACTGTAGCGAGGGAGACAAAAGAGGGAGCTAATTGTTTCCAATGCATTCGAGTTTAATTCAGTGTGTGTTTAATTAGTGCTGTAAATGGGGAAGAGAATCAATTACTTGTTGCAAAAGCAGACTCTACTGGCTGGCGATACCATGGGGGAATAAAAATGAATGCAGCACTGCATGCTTCGTAAGATTATGGGGGTGGGGGGTAGGGATCATAGCCTTCCAGGATGGCCTTTTTTAAGGGTTGAGGTATGAGCCATCCGCTAGAGAAGAAGAAGACTTGTAGATGTGGATGCCTGGACATAAATGATGTAGATGAAATGCCTGCTTTGGTAGAACAAATTCATCCACCTCTTTAGATTGGATCCAGACTTCACCTGCAAAGAGCAGACCCATAACTGGGCATTGTTAGCCTGGAGAAGAGAAGATTGAGGGGAGACATGATAGCACTCTTCAAAGGCTTGAAAGGTTGTCACCCAGAAGAGGGCCAGGATCTCTTCTCGATCCTCCCAGAGTGCAGGACATGGAATAACAGGCTCAAGTTACAGGAAGCCAGATTCCAGCTGGACATCAGGAAAAACTTCCTGGCTGTTAGAGCAGGATGACAATGAAACCAGTGATCTTAGAGGTTGTATCCAAGAGGCAGCTGGACAGCCATTTGTCAGGTATGCTTTAGTGTAGATTCTTGCATTGAGCAGGGGGTTTGACTCAATGGCCTTATAGGCCCCTTCCAAATCTACTATTCCATGATTCTATGATTCTGTGAAATGAATGGAATAAGTTGCTATATCATGGTACTAATTCCAGAGACTTCAATGGGTCTACTATAAGTATGAGTAAGTGTGGATTCAAATAGGGATGTGCAAACATGTGAAGTTTGAGTTTGTTGAGGTTCTTTCAATGGCAGTAAGCTTACGTACTACAGTTGCCGGGGAACATGGGCGGGAGGGTGCCGTTGCACCATGTCCTGCTTGTTCATCCTTGGCTGATGGCTGCTTGGCCATTGTGTGAACAGAGTGCTGGAGTAGATGGACCCTTGGTCTGATCCAACAGGGCTCTTCTGATGTTCTTATGTCTGAATTCTTCCCCAATGCTCATTTTGCCTAATCGTATTCCCAAATGTGACTGTCTCCCCCTCTCCCCTTCCCAATTGGGGGGAAATATGTGTCTTCTGAAGCATGCACTTTTGCTTATGTACACTTTCCAATGTGAAAGCATGTTTGAGAATCTGCAGATATTTTGTGAGAAGTGTGCTCTTGCTGTTGTTCACATGATTTGCAAATGGAAAGAAAAATTTTCTACAAGTCTAGATTCAAACCAATTTGTCCCGCTGTATTTCAAACTGACTACCGTCCCCTCAAACAGTTCTCCATGTTAAATAAAATGCTGAGCGTGAGCGTTCAGCACCAATAATAGCATGTCCTGTTTTTTGAGTTGGTGCTGTTTCACATGGATCAAGAAGGGATTCAATAAAAGTTACATAAAGAATAAGGAGCAATATATTCAACAAAACAATTGCAAGACTCCAATGGGATGAGGATCTACATTGCAAGGAGGGATTAAAAAGATCCAGGGAGAAGAGGCAATATCGATCCACAGAAGTCCACCATATTGAATCACCAGGAATCAAATAGCTGTACATGTCCAAACTCTGCAGCCTGATGTTCAATCTGCACGTCTGAACATAAGAACATAAGTGCCATGCTGGATGAGACCGAGGGTCCATCTAGCCCAGCACTGTGTTCACACAGCGGCCAATCAGCTGTTGACCATGGACCAACAAAGCAGGACACAGGTGCAACAGAACCCTCCTGTCCATGTTCTGCAGCAATTGGTGCACACAGGCTTACTACCTCAGATACTGGAGGTAGCATACAGCCTTCAGGGCTTTGAAGCCATTGATAGCCTTTCCCTCCAGGAATTTATCCAACCCCCTTTTAAAGCCATCCAAATTGGTGACCATCACGACATCTTAGAATCATAGAATCATAGAATAGCAGAGTTGGAAGGGGCCTACAAGGCCATCGAGTCCAACCCCCTGCTCAATGCAAGAATCCACCCTAAAGCATCCCTGACAGATGGCTGTCCAGCTGCCTCTTGAAGGCCTCTAGTGTGGGAGAGCCCACAACCTCACCAGGCAACTGATTCCATTGTTGTACTACTCTAACAGTCAGGAAGTTTTTCCTGATGTCCAGCTGGAATCTGGCTTCCTTTAACTTGAGCCCATTATTCCGTGTCCTGCACTCTTGGAGGATCGAGAAGAGATCCTGGCCCTCCTCTGTGTGACAACATTTTATGTATTTGAAGAGTGCTATCATGTCTCCCCTCTTCTCTTCTCTAGGCTAAACATGCCCAGTTCTTTCAGTCTCTCCTCATAGGGCTTTGTTTCCAGACCCCTGATCATCCTGGTTGCCCTCCTCTGAACACGCTCCAGCTTGTCTGCATCCTTCTTGAATTGTGGAGCCCAGAACTGGACACAATACTCTAGATGAGGCCTAACCAGGGCCGAATAGAGAAGAACCAATCTTGTGGTAGTGAATTCCATAATTTGGAATAATATGCACATTGTGAAGAAGTCCTTCTTTTTATTTGTCCTGGATCTCTCACCCATCAGCTTCATGGGAGGACCCCTTTGGGTTCTAGTATTTTGGGAGAGGGAGAAAAATGTCTCCCTATCGACATTCTCTACACCATGCGTAATTCTGTACACGTCTATCATGTCTCCCCTTAGCCTTCTCTTCTCCAAGCTAAACCATTCCAGTTGTTGTAACCTTCCCTCATAGGGGAGATGCTCCAACCCCTAGAAATAGAAACCAGATCTACTGTGTCCCAGTCCAACACTCTAAGCACTTCACCACACTGACTATTGTTATTGTTGTTGTTATTGCTATTGACCTAACAGTTTGTCTCCCCTGCCCTGTTCTTCATCACCTATTTGCATGTGTGCATTGCAACACTGCCGAAAAAGCGAAGCAAAGAAGCAATATTGATGCAGTTGTGCATAAGACTGTATTAAGATCTTTCTTATGTAGCATTTTACCAACGTTGAGGAACACATATGTGTATCAACAGAACAATGCCCAAAAAGGAATTTTGATGCAGCCTTATGTAAAGTCATATATCAAAATTGCTTCTTTCGTAATATTTTATCAATACCCAAACACACACAAACACAGCAGGGAGAGACATGCAAATGAGCTGGACAGCCATCTGTCAGGGATGCTTTAGGGTGGATTCCTACATTGAGCAGGGGGTTGGACTCGATGGCTTTGTAGGCCCCTTCCAATTCTACTGTGATTCTATGAAGGATACAGTTGAGGAGATATTGTCATTCCTCCTAGAGATGTGATTACCTGAAAAGTAAAGCCAAGAAATTCAAACTTTGAATGTGTGCTCAGTTCAAGAATAATTCTCTTGGCTGTATGCATGTAAGAATTACTGATCATGGCATTGAAATTCACTTCCCTTTTTATTTTATTTTATTTCATGTCTTTCCTCTTGCCTTGTTGAAATCTATGGAAGAACAGAAGGGATAGACAGATCTTCAGTCTGTCAGTTTTGAATTTATTTTATTTACTTATTTACGTATTAAAACATTTGTATCCTGCCCCATATCACTGGGATCTCAGGGCAGGGTACAGATAAAATGTAAACATAAATATAAACCTCTAAAAAAAAGTATTAAATTGTTAACAAATTAAAACCAGTAGTTTTTTTTTTAAAAAAATCAATAAAACAATTAAGATCAATTAAAATAATTTAAACTATGTGGGAGAGCTATGTTTTAACTTGTCAATGAAATGAAGCCAGTGCATGTGTTCAATCATAAATTCATTTTGTGAATTAAACTCTCTCTCTCTCTCTCTCTCTCTCTCTCTCTCTCTCACACACACACACACACACACACACACACACACACACACACACTGTGTTTAAATTGTATTTGTTTCTGTTAAAATATACCATTTTATACACATTTTCCTGTAAAATACTCATTTTTGTATACAGTTTTGAGTGGGGTGACCATATGAAAAGGAGGACAGGGCTCTTGTATCTTTAACAGTTGCATCGAAAAGGGAATCTCAGCAGGTGTCATTTGTATATATGGAGAACCTGGTGAAATTTCCTCTTCATCACAACAGTTAAAGCTGCAGGAGCTATACTAGAGCGACCCGATTTAAAAGAGGGCAGGGCTCCTGCAGCTTTAATTGTTGCGATGAAGAGGAAATTTCACCAGGTTCCCCATATATACAAATGACACCTACAGAAATTCCCTTTTCAATACAACTGTTAAAGATAGAGGAGCCGAGTCCTCTTTTTCATATGGTCACCCTAGTTTTGAGCAGAGAACTGCATTGCAAAATTCAGAAAAAGTGCACAATCTGAAGCAGGACTGTGTTCTGATGCGTATATTTATTTTATTTCATTTATTATGTTTTTATACCGCCCAATAGCCGAAGCTCCCTGGTGGTGCAAATTTGGTGCGTTCGCATTAAAATGCAAGCTGTACGGAATTTGCCTGAGTTTCCAAAGAAAAAATCAGTGGTTTCTGGAAAGAATGAAAGATGCTTCATGAAAGATTTCCTTGCAGTCAGAACTGCCAAGAACATAATTACCGTCTGGGCTCCGAAACTATTTGGCATTCTCCATATAAACAAACAAACAAACACGTAGACAAACACAACTTTGATGACTCCTGAAGGAAGAATTAGCAGGAGGGAGGAGAAGAGGATTAGGCAGAAAACAGACAGAGGATTCAGAGGAAGCTAGAGGAGGAATCAGCTGCTGTTCATCAACTGAAATGGATTCATGACTTGCATATTTCTGTTGCTTCTATTCTTCAGGAAAAAAAGGTAATAGCTCAGTGATCAAGTACGTGCTTTGCATATTGGAGGCCCCAGATACAATCTCCAGTATATCCTGTTAAAAAGGATCAGAGCAGAGAATGAGGAGAAACATCTGCCCTAGGTTCAGAGAGACAATATTACTCTACTTCAAGGATGGGCCATTTCTAGCCTGTGACCAAATGCAGACTTCCAGGCCTCCAAGCCTTGGATCTTGGACTGTGAATGTATGATACCGAACATCATGGATGGTGAACCAGATGACATTCTGCTGATTGTCCCATAATCCCTGTTCATTGACCACTTTAGATGGGACTGTTGGGGGTTGGAGTTCAAGGTAGGAAAGGACAAATGAATTAATCATTGTGAATTAATCTTTTTTATTGTTTCCAAACACCAATAAATAAAAGACACTACAGAGCAAAATGTAATACATATAGGCACACACACACAAAAACCAAACAAAGCAAAAAAAAAATGTTCTTCCAATATTCTCGTCAGCAAAAGTATGTGACAACGTTGTTATTTTTTTCTATCACTGTCAAATCCAAATCTCTAATTTCTCTCTTAACATTTTCTACATTATTGGTTGAATCCCCAGATGTACAAGTCATCTTTTTTTCTCGTCCCTTCATAAAGTTTACAAAAGTTTCCCATTCAGTTATAAATCTTAAAGTCATAGAATCCTAGAATCATAGAATAGCAGAGTTGGAAGGGGCCTACAAGGCCATCAAGTCCAACCCCCTGCTCAATGCAGGAATCCACCCTAAAGTCGATTTTTCTCTCATTATTGCTGTGAGTTTCACGATCTCTGCTAGCAAAAACATCTTCAGTAACCATTCCTCTGTTGTGGGCACTATTTTGCCCTTCCATCTTTGGGCATATAGTAATCTTGCAGCTGTCATCATATATAAGAATATAGTCCCATGGTTCTTTTTCATCTGCTCATCCATAAATCCCAAAAGAAAGTATTCCGGTTTCAGTTGGATATTAACTTTTAGGATTTTTTGAATTACAGAATGAATTTGTATCCAGAAAGTTTTTGCTTTTTTACAGGTCCACCATGCATGGTAGAATGAGTGATCCTCTGAATGGGGATCAGTTTGTTTGAACGGGGTCTCCTGCCTGATTCTCGTTTGGGTTTGTGGTCACTACATGCTCTGCAAGGACAGGAAAATTGTGCAAATTGAATGACAACGGAAAGTGGAATTCGTGCAAATTTGAGAGGGAAAAATCCTACTTTGCACAATGTTTCCCCCATTGACCAAAGTGGGGCTTTCAGTCTGTAGGGGGGAATCTGCACAACCTAAGAAATTTGCACACACAAAATTGGGGACATTGCACATATCAAAGATGGCACATGTCCAGCAATTTGTGAATATTTTTGGTGGGGCCATGGTTCTCTTATGATCACATTCAGGGCTTTGAAAAGGGCATGCTCACATGTTTTCTGAAGAAAACCAAATTATCAAAGAACCCTAGCCAAAGGCTCTCCTACCCATGATGCACACCCTTCCTTTCCCTACCTGTCCCGCCCCCACCCAACACACACTATTTTGGAGGAAGGGATCTGACCTTTTGTGTTCCATTAAGCATGCTGTATACTGATCTTGATAAATAAATATGTAATGTTCTATCGTTAAGCACATTTCCATTCCTGAATAGGTGGGCTTATAATTAATTATGCCACATTACTTTCTGCTGTACTGTCTTAAATTATCCTCAGATTATTTATGTCTTGTCAGCAAACTAAGAGATAGGTTAGTGGAAGTCACTGAAATCTATGGCTGGTAAGATTGGTGGGGAAGAGAGGCAGGGCCTTTTCAGTGGTGACCCACACCATTAGAAATCCCTCCCCAGGGAAATATGCAAGCCCCCATTATGTAGTTTTGATTAATATGCTGGGTCTTGAATGTATTTGCTGTTGCTCATTTAATTGGGGAGATGCTTGATAAATTGCTCATGTCATTTTATGGGAAGTTTTTTTCTGGACCTTCTTGGGAATGCCATGCCCTGAAAGTCAGGATAGGGTATGATCCGATGCAGGTTCAGATAGAAATGAAGCCTTACAACTCCCAGCATGCCTCTGCCAGCCATGCTGGCTAGACCATGCTGGGAGTTGTAGGATTTTGTTTCTGCTTCACCCTGCATAGGATCGTATTTTCAGATTAGGGCTGTGCAGCTATGGCCTAGTCTTCCAGTTTGAGTCCTCAGGCTCAGTAGAAGCTGCTGCTGGAACACGATAGACTCAGGTGAGACCCTTACCCCTGCCCCCTTACCTGGCTCTGTCGCCATCACCACACAGACTGTTTTGGCAGCGCCTGGTAAGGCCCCCTCCCTCCTCCCCCTTACCTGCGTCCGTCGTGTTCTGGCAGTGGCTTCACCTGAGGCTGAGGCTCAAAGCGGAAGGGCAGGCCACGGTTGCAGCATGGTCTTCCGGTTTGAGTCCTCAGGCTCAGATGAACCCGCTGCCAGAATGCAACAGACTCAGGTAAGACCCTTCCCCCCCTGCCCCCTTACCTGTCTCTGCCGCCATCAATACATGGACTGCAGCAATGCCAGGTAAGCCCCCACTTACATTTTTTTTTTTTTTGGAGCTCTGGATCTAGGTGAAGAATCCCCTTGGTCTCGATCCTCTTCACCTCGATCTGCAGCCCCCCCCCCGACCCACTTAGTCTCCGCCTTTGTCAGAGGCGCATCAGGCCACCTCACTATTGCTTCTACGCTCCGAAGCGAAGCAGAGTACAGCCCTACTTCACATGTTCTGTTGTTGTTGTGTTGTTGTTGTTTTTAATAAACACACCTGCCCATGCCCACAGAAATTAATGATTACTGCTGTAGAAGGTTTCAGAGGTGTTCCTTAGCTTCCACCAAAGGAAAAGCACAAGTTTCTGTGGGGCGGGGGAGAATCACCTCTTTATTCAGGATACTGAGGTCTCAGATGCTCCAACCGCCATTTTATCTACGACCGAAAGGGCCTTCTTCTTCCCACAATCCACTGAGAGGCAGATATTCGTTCTTCCAAATATTAACTCTCGACTCACTGACGCTACTTTTTTTCCCCAATTCCGTCCCCACAACTGGGCAGGGATTTGGAACTCTACACTTTATTTGCTCTCGTACACTCATGTCCAGGTCATGTGACTCCCCTGCCCCCTCTCCTCTCTCTGCCTTTCCTCCCCTAGCATATGATTAACCAAAATAAAAGGTATAATTCTCCCAATGAATAATGAATTGTCCTACGAAGCTCGCTGCTCTTCCTCTGGTTCTCCTCTTAATTTACTTGGTTTATACCAACTGATGACAGAAGCCCATTGTTTTGCTGAAACATTAACTTCACAAAGTCATTCCGCTCCCATCTGCGGCACTAAAATTAATGATTCCCTCTGCAACATCTGTTTAATTAACTATCGGTACCGTAGAAGAGGCATCCAAATACCCCCGCGACTAAATCAGGCTCAAATTAGGGAAATACGATGTTAAATTGTATCAGAGAGAAGCAGAGATTATCCTTCTGAGCACTGACATTCATTAGCTACCAGCAACCCCATGTATCTTCATAATGAAAAAGTGTCAGGCGCTCTTCGCCGTAAAGTTTTCATTTAAGGGCTGCCGGTCCTTTCGCCGTGGTGATTGGAAAGAGGAGGAGGGGGGAGGCAGACCGGAGATCAGGCTGTGGTCAGTATTCTATCATCTTTACTGATGGATTGGTTGCCAGGGAGAGTGATACAGGTAAAGCGTGGCCCCGGATGAACGCTTCTGACACTGCTGTCTCGACTTTCTGAGCTGGGCGCCTGTTACCCACAGTCTCGTTTCACCATCAAGGCAAATAAATGTGTTGCCACAGCACTGCCGCCATGGAGAACATCCTGTCAAGGTGGAAAGCCGGTGACGGAACTCCAGAGGGGATTGGGATGGCAGTAAACATGACTCGCATAAAGTACCCAGCGGCTTTGGGATGGCTCTCCAGAGCTCTTCAGGGAATTGTTAAGAGTCCATTATGACCTCAGCGACTAATGCAGCCCCCCACCCCCCCACCCCCCACCCCCGTGTCTGATTCTGCCCAGGCAAAACACAAATCAAAGTGGCTGATTCTACGGAGGGGCTGGTGTGTCTGAGTGTGTGTGTCTGTTTTTGTCGCCATGGCAACAAATGCAGCGCGAGACTGTACGTTTGCAAGATGTGCATCGTCAGTGAGCATCTTATAGCTGAGGGAGATGGTATGCCGGGAGGTATATGCTGGGAAAACTGGGAGCAAGCACTAGGATTGCATTTAAAAAAGAAACCGCTTGGGAGAGAGGAGTGGATCTGTATGTTTCTCTTTCATGTAACTTTCATATGTGTTCACCCATGTTGACCCTGTTCAGATAACACACTAAGGCCTTAGATAGAACGGCCTTTTATCCCACGACAGAGGAGGGAAGATCTCACGTTGTGTTTAACATGAGATCCCTCCTCTGTTTACATGCGACGCGCGACGACCTCAGAAGAAGAGGCGTTGCGCCCCAATTTTTTTAATTTAGGGGGGATTGGAATCATAGACTAGCAGAGTTGGAAGGGGCCTACAAAGGGCATCGAGTCCAACCCCCTGCTCAATGCAGGAATCCACCCTAAAGCATCCCTGACAGATGGTTGTCCAGCTGCCTCTTGAAGGCTTCTAGTGTGGGAGAGCCCACCACCCTAGATAACGGGCTCCTTTGTCCTACTGCTCTAACAGTCAGTACGTTTTTCCTGATGTCCAGCTGGAATCTGGCTTCCTGTAACTTGAGCCCATTATTCTGTGTCCTGCACTCTGGGAGGATCAAGAAGAGATCCTGGCCCTCTAAATTACTTTCCCCGCTCCCTGAGGAGCGCTGCGCCCTGTGCGTGGCTCCCAGCTCATCGCATGGAATCGTGCGGAGCCGGGTCAGCTCACAGCACCGGGCCACACGTTCTGTGGTCTTGGGCTCAGCCCAGGACTGCGGAAGAACTGGGGCCAAAGGGGAGGGCAATATCCTGGGGCAAGGGAGGAATCATCCCTCCCTGATTTTGCCCCATCTAGCTATGGCCTAAGCCATGGTGGTGAAGCATTTTGAGCCAATCATTATGGCTTAGCGTGTCATGTGAACCATGACTGGTGTGAGTACCATTCCTAACCATGGTGGATGCATATGCTGTAACAAGGTTAGCGGCCTAACCATGACTTAGAGTGTTGTCTGAATGGTGCCATGACCAGGCCTGTTCCCGTTGGTGTGAGGGAAGGAGTTTCAGGCTATCAATCAGAATCAGATTCTGAAGCTGAAGAAACAGGCCTAGAAACATCCCACCTTACACAGGAAATGGGGGAGGTGATTCTCCCAGGCTCTCCACCTGCCAGGGATGAATCTTCACAGGACTTTATCAGTGAGAACATTGACAGCACACAGTTTGTGGAAACTCAGGAATCCTCTGAGGGGGAGGGGACTTCAGAGCTGACCGATCCCAGAGTACGCCATAGGTTCAAATGGGCAGAGCTAAAGGCAGGCGAGAGGTGGTCAGCTCAAGTAGCCTCTCGCCAAAGGCTTCTTCAAAGAAATCCTCCTTGAAGTGAAAGGGACTCAGGGAAAAGACCACTGCCTTTCTTGAAAGAACAATTCATAGAATCATAGAATCATGGAATAGTAGAATTGGAAGGGGCCTACAAGGCCATCGAGTCCAACCCCCTGCTCAACGCAGGAATCCACCCTAAAGCATCCCTGACAGATGGCTGTCCAGCTGCCTCTTGAAGGCCTCTAGTCTCCCTTAGTTTAGCCAAGTGTTAGCCTAAAGCAAGGTTCCTAGGTTTAAACTCTCTTGAGGTGCAAACAGATGTTTATTTACTGAATAAAGCTTTGAGGACCTCTTTATTGTCCCACACTCCAGGGCTTGGAACAATTACAAACAGGCCAATTTATGTGACCCCATTTCCATACTGATATGCAATTATTATTATTATTATTATTATTATTATTATTATTATTATTATTATCATCATCATCATCACTACCACCACCACCATCATTCAAATGCACACTAACACCTAAACATATGCCTTCCTTTCAAAATATTCATTTCTAAAGAGATTACAGCACAAATTTTTGAGCTGAGCACTGTGTAAGACCTTTTCAGCAAAAGCCTCTTGATGAAATGGTTTTTATCCACACTTTTGACTAGGACAGCCTTTGCCAAGCCGGTGGCATCTAGATGTTTTGGACTTTGACTTCCTAACATTCCTGAGCATTGTTTATTTGTTTAAATAAAATATACCTCCTTCAGCAACTGGCTACACTTTGAAAAGGTATGTAGAAATGCTGTCCCCCCTTAGGGTGACCCTATGAAAAGGAGGACGGGGCTCCTGTATCTTGAACAATTGTGTAGGAAAGGGCATTACAGCAGGTGTCATTTGCATGCAAGCAGCACCTGGTGAAATTCCCTCTTCATCACAACAGTGAAAGCTGCAGGAGCCCTGCCCTCTTTTGTATCTGGTGACTCTAGTAAAACTTTTGAAACATGGACTTTCATGGAAATGGAAGAGGAGGAGGAGGAGGAGGAGGAGGAGAAGAAGGAGAAGAAGAAGAAGGAGGAGGAGGAGGAGGAGGAGGAGGAGGAGGAGGAGGAGGAGGAGGAGGAGGAGGAGGAGAGAATAAACAACAAAGCACATGATCTGGTTTAGGAGTTCTGGTGCCATATACATAATTGTCAAACAGAGTTCTAGCAAGTTGATTGGCATCTTGGTGAACAGGGCCATATCTCAGTGACAGAGCACATCTTTTGCCTGGAGACAGTGATTCCTGCATTGACTGTAGTAAGGGTCACAAGTAGCAGGTGCTAGAAAAGCCCTCCTTCCTCTAAGACCCTGCAGAATTGCTGCCTGTCAGGTGGAACAACACAATTTTTGGAAAACAAGGGCAAATGGACTGAGTATGGCTTCACATGAACAAAATTCAGATCTGGTGAACAATTGGACCTTCGTTGTTACCACAAATCATGTACTGATTAGTGAGCAAGTCATCAACAACAACCAGCATCCTACCTCCAGTTGTGAAAGTCCATTCTCCCTTGATCATATTGTCCTTGGCTCCACCACTGTCCCACAATTGGTCCATGTCACACACTTTATCTCAGCTTCTAGGGAAGACCTATTCTTAATGCAATTTGATAACCATTGCCTACTGGTTGATCTACCCACAATGGGCTAAAAATAACTCATCGCTGTGGCGTATGAACCACAGCTAAAGACAGTATCAAAGATTCCATCTAGCGTTGTATTAGTAACTACAGGAGACCAGAAATGTTGTACCATCTGCCTGATGTTTTTGAACTATGCAGTCTGCTTTTCTGAGGGCCCTTTGATTTATTTCTAATTTAAAGACAGGGTGTTTGAAAGAGGGTAGCTCTGGTGACCTTCACTATTAAGAGAATCACTTGGTGGTCCCTTTTGACCTTGCCCTCTCTGAAAAGGATATTTCTGATTGCTCAGTGACTATTATTCTCAGACTACTGGGCTCACCTTCCAGAAAACCAAGTTCTCCGGCACTTTGATGTCATTTACCTGATAGAATGCAGTTAGTTTTTCTTTCTTTCTTTCTTTCTTTCTTTCTTTCTTTCTTTCTTTCTTTCTTTCTTTCTTTCTTTCTTTCTTCACAGACGTTGATTGTAAGCTGAAAATGATGATATACTCACTGGCTCAGTTGCAAAAACTTGGTGGGTGGATGTGTTTACACCAAGACACTTTATTGTAAAAACCTCTAATAAAGCACAGTCCTGCTAAATGTGGTCATATTTAAGTCCTGGCTATTTTAATAAGAGATTTAAGCATCTGCTTAACTTTAACTGGATTTTCTGCCTGCAGTTCAGCAATTAGGATGTACTGGGATTAATATTAATGATGTGCTAACTCCTTGAAGCTCTCAACTTGATTGCAAGCATCATTGTGAAATACCTGGGTGTGTGTGCAGGGGGGGGGTCCTTAAAAAAGAGAAGAAGAAGAAGAAGAAGAAGAAGAAGAAGAAGAAGAAGAAGAAGAAGAGAAGAAGAAGAAGAAGAAGAAGAAGAAGAAGAAGAAGAAGAAGAAGAAGAAGAAGAAGAAGAAGAAGAAGAAGAAGAAGAAGAAGAAATATTATAAGTTTGTTTTCTGCATGCATATTTTCATGATGGTGTTTGGCAATTGCAATAGAACAGGTGCTGGGAACATATGGCCTTTTAGAAGTTGGTGGACTGTAACATCTCCCAGCAAACATCACTCCCAGCTTGCATGGTCAGTAGTCATAGATGATAGGAAGCGTAGTCCAAAAGCCATCTGGAGGGCCACAGATTTTCCAGCCCAGCAATACAGCATTTGCCAGATGCTAAATACAAGAATATCATAAGAACATCAGAAGAGCCATGCTGGATCAGACCAAGGGTCCATCTAGACCAGCACTCTGTTCACACAATGGTCAATGAGCTGTCATGAAGGGACCCACAAGCATGACACAGTGCATCTGCACCCTCCCACCCATGTTCCCCAGCAGGTGGTGTATATAGGCTTTCTGCTTCTGATACTGGAGGTACCACGTAACCATCAGGACTAGTAGCCATTGATAGCCTTCTCCTCCAGGCATTTATGCACCTCCCTTTTAAAACTACCAAAATTGGTGGTCATCACTACATCTTGTGGTAGTGAATCCTATAGTTTATGTGCTGTGTGAAGTAGCCCTTCCATTTATTTGCCCTGAATCTCCCACCCATCAGCTTCATGGGATGACTGCATTGTATTCTAGCATTTTGAGAGAGGAAGAGAAATGTCTCCCTGTCCACATTCTCCACACCAGGCATAATTTTGTACACCTCTATCACGCCTCCCCTTAGCCTCCTTTTTTCCAAGTTCAACAATCCCAGCTATTGTAACCTTCCCTTATAGGGAGGATATCGTGGGGAGAGCATTGCTGTAGTGCCCCATCTACACACTGTCCAGTGTCTACTTGAATAGGAGATTAACACCTAAAAGATTTTAAGATTAACACCTAATCTTAAAAAAAAAAATGAAATAAGATCAGTCTGGTGGAATGTGCTCTTAGCAAATCCATGCTTGCTTCCAGTGATCACTACATTAGAATTAAGGTGCCTTTAGATCAAGTGCTTTATAATGTGTGCTAAAGTCTTCCAAGTTTTTGATGTCAGACTGACTAGTCTATGGCCATAGCTAGACCTAAAGTTTATCCCTGGATCGTCCAGGGGTCAAACCTGTTCATCTAGGTGACACACAGGGGATCCAGTGCTCAGGCAGAGGCGAACCCTGGATGATCCCAGGATAAACCTTAGGTCTAGCTGTGGCCTGAAAGAACTGGGCATGTTTAGCCTGGAGAAGAGAAGATTGAGGGGAGACATGAGAGCACTCTTCAAATACTTAAAAGGTTGTCCCACAGAGGAAGGCCAGGATCTCTTCTCGATCATCCCAGAGTGCAGGACATGGAATCATGGGCTCAAGTTACAGGAACCCAGGCCATAGCTAGACCTAAGGTTTATCCCTGGATCGTCCAGGGGTCAAACCTGTTCATCTAGTGGCGTTACTAGACGAGGCTCTAGCGCGCGTTACCTTCCGCAGCCACGTCGAGGCTTCCAGATGACGTTCACGAGGATCCGCCGTTATCCTGCGGTGAAGCCTCTTTCTCCCGACTTTAAAAAAGTGAGTTGTAGTGCGCCTTTTCCTGCTGTCCCGCGGTAATTTGGAGTACGTGTGGGAGGATGTGAGGTCACTGCGGTCGGCACTGGTCAGGAAAAGGCGTGCTAAGGGGGAGTGGTCAGCGGCTTCGGTCAAGCCGCCTCCGCCATTTGCGCGCAGTCCGGCAGCTGGGGCAGCGCGGCGGAGCGGCTTTTTTTTTTTATTTCCCCAGTGACAGTTTGCGCAGGAACGGAGGACCGGAAAAGTGGCTGGTGACTCCTTGCGGTGGGCAGCTACCGTGGCCGCATAATGGCGGTGCTGTACGCTGCCTGTTAGTGTGGGTACCAGGCTGGCAGAGGGCAGAGCTGTTTGTGGGCTGCTGCCATGGCTACGGCCAGATGTGGGTTGGCTCCTTGGGATGGGGCAGAGGGCACAGAGGCGGTCATCGCCGCCGACACCTCAGAGGCATGATGGGAGATGTAGGCACAGAGTGGCCATGCAGAGTGCCCATGCAGATGTAGGGTCAGGAAAAGGCGTGCTTAGGGGAGTGGCCAGCGGCTTCGGTCAAGCCGCCTCCACCATTTGCGCGCAGTCCGCCAGCTGGGGCAGCGCGGCGGAGCGGCTATTTTATTCCCATAACTACATTTCGCGCAGGACCGGAGGACCGGAAAAGTGGCTGGTGAGCTACTGTGGGTGTGGGTGGGCAGCCAGCTGGAGGGAACCGGCTGCCAGAGGGCAGCAAGCGAGGGTGGGCGGTCATCTTCCAGCGGCCACCCGGCAGCAGGTGAGGGAAGCCCCTTTAAAATGGTTCACTGCACTCCCCTGCCCTTCCGATGCGGAAAGTAACGAGCCCCGTTCTCTCTGTTTAGCCCCTGAATAGGTATCAGGCATGGGGCCAAAAGGGCGGGGCGTGACATGGAGACACCATGAGATCCTAGATGTGCTGGACATTTGGGGAGAAGAAAGGATTCAGCAGCAGCTGAGGGCTAGCCACCGCAACTTTAATGTGTTTGAAGAAGTGGCACGGGAGATGGCCAGGAGAGGCCATAACCGAACCGCCAAAGAGTGTCGCACTAAAACCAAGAGCTTGCGGTCAGAGTACCGGCGTGTAAGGAACCATAATGAGAGGTCAGGCAACAATGCCACCACGTGCCCCTACTATGAGAAATTACATTCCATTCTCCGTGGGGATACCACGACGCGCCCCAAACGCGTGGCAGGCAGTCTGACAATTACTCGGACACAGTCCACACGTGTAACTTCCCGAGCCACTCAGCCACCACCCTCTCTTCCTGTGGGCTCCCAGGACATGTGTGAGGACGCCAGCGAAACCACCTCACTCAGCAGGGATGTGGACGAAGACACATCAGCTGGTGAGTGTGCCCGTCTGCCTCCCCAAGCCCACCCCTACACCTCCCCACCAACTTCGGCAATGGGACTGCAGAGCCACCCCAAAGGCTTGCTGGTAGGGGGCGGGAGGTGGGGGCACCAGCACAGCATCCCATGCCAGTGGGAATCCTCTCTTCTCCACGCAAAATGCCTGGAGGAGGGGGGCCTGGAAGGGCTGCATTTGAGGCCCCTGCATCTCTGGGGAGGGGAAGCTGCCCTTCCCCCTACCTCCAATGCTTTCTCCTACATGCCACCAGATGATGAAGAATCCAGTAATGTAGCTGCAGACTCTGACAGCGAAGCAGGTGAAGGCACCAGCAGCCAGACTGGACGGAACTGTGAGTATGTGCCCACCATACAGCATCCCCACAACCATGGGCATTGATCCTTGGTAGAGGGTGGACTGGCAAATGGTGAGGTATGAGTGTGACATAGGCCTGACTTTGCCTTGACAGGCCCCCCACAACCCACTGAAGGTGGCTCCAGGGACAGCCCAGATAGAGGACGTGCTCCTGGTGAGTACTCTGCACTCCTCAGGTGTGCATGTGTGCTCCTGCAACCACTCAGACATGCTGGGGACATGGCAGCACTAACACACAGGTGTGTGGCCAGATGTAGGTAGGCAAGGATCTACACGGCACCCTGGCAGGTGCCCTGTGCTGAATGCCCTGAATGGGGGAAGGTGCAGTTAGTGTGGTGGGTGGGTGTGATTGAACTGCCTTCAGTCCATCACACCAACAGGAGGGGAGCAGTGGGGGAAGATCTTGGGAAGGAGCCTGCAATTCCCCAGATGCACCAAGGTCGATGCTGTGGGAGTGGGAGTGGGAGTCAGCATTCCTCAGCCATGGGAACGGCTCTCACAGATAACAGAACAGCAGAAGTCTGGGGCTGGAATGCAATGTTGTGAGTTAGCCACCCACCAGCACCACTGCCAGCTGCTTAGTTGCTAAGGGCAGTTCTAGGCGCACAACCACACCCTTTCGCTGCCAGGCAGGAAGGGGCACTTCACCTGCTGTGCCCTCTTGTGCAATTGGGCGGCTAGATGTGCAGCAGTGTGCTTGCCTAAGGTGGTGGTGTATCTGTATGGCACTGCACACTCCACCTGATCCTCACCTCCCCTGTTCAGTGCTGCCGCATGTGTCTGAATAGCCAACCTTCTCCACACAGATCCAGGGGTGGCAAACCCCAGGGCCACCCTGTCACCTGCCTCTCGCCTTGCAGAGATTCGCAACCGTCGCTCCCAGAGGAGAGGAGGAGATGCTGCTCTGGAGATCATGCGCCAGGCAGCAGCAGACAACGCCCGCATCCTCCAAATCCTTGAGCGTGACTCTGACAACTTCAGCGAATATCTGGACATCGCAAGGCAGCAACTCCAAGTAGATGCTGAAAATGCGGCAGCAATGGTGCGCTGTGTGGATAGGGTAGCCACCTGTCTGGAGGAGCTGGTCGGTGGCATGCGTGGTCTGAGGACTGGCCCCCCTAGGCATAGGGATCGCCCTGTGAGGGCACTGCCTCTTACTGGCCCACAAACTGGTGGAGTGAGAGGCAGGGACCCAGCGGAACACTTACTCCCTGGCCCACTCTGGGAGGAGGCTCCCGAACCCCCACCCCAGAGGGAGGAGACCCCATCCCCACCCCAGAGGGAGGATACCCCATCCCCACCCCAGAGGGAGGACACCCCATCCCCACCCCAGAGGGAGGACACCCCATCCCCACCCCAGAGGGAGGACACCCCATCCCCACCCCAGAGGGAGGACACCCCATCCCCACCCCAGGAGCAACCTCTTTGTGCCCCATCCCAGGGGGGGAAAGGCAGGGCAAAAGGCAAGGCAGCCCCACCGGCTGTGGGGCCTGAGACCAGGGCCAAGGCAGCCCCACCGGCTGGGGGGGCTCAGACCAGGGCCAAGGCAGCCCCACCGGCTGTGGGGCCTGAGACCAGGGCCAAGGCAGCCCCACCGGCTGGGGGGCCTCACGGCAAGGGTAAGGCAGCCCCACCAGCTGGGGGGCCTGAGACCAGGGCCAAGGCAGCCCCACCGGCTGGGGGGGCTCAGACCAGGGCCAAGGCAGCCCCACCGGCTGTGGGGCCTGAGACCAGGGCCAAGGCAGCCCCACCGGCTGTGGGGCCTGAGACCAGGGCCAAGGCAGCCCCACCGGCTGGGGGGACTCACGGCAAGGGTAAGGCAGCCCCACCGGCTGTGGGGCCTGAGACCAGGGCCAAGGCAGCCCCAGCAGCGGTGGGGGGGAATGGAAAGGCCAGGAGCAGGCACCTGGAGCCTGCAGCACCTCCCCCTGCAGTGCGTGGGGAACCACACAGCCCACCTGCCAAGCAGCAGCGCAGGGAGTGGCCGAAGCGTAATCCCAAGGAGCGCCAGCCCTACTCCCCATGAAGGGGGGAAGGTAGTATTGAGTGTGGGGTGGAGTGGGGTGGGGTGGGGTGGCTCACCATTCCTCCTACTCCTGCCAGGGACCCTGGCCAAGCACTGCATAGAAGCGCACACACACCTTTAAGCAAAATATATTAGATTTATTTTTTTTTATAAACATTAGAAAATTTGTACTATTTTTTAACAACAACAAAGAAAAGCTTTATTTTTATGAAAACCATTACTTTCTAAAACAGTAATAAAAAAATAAAAACGCCACAGTCAGGGGCCTTGCTGGTCGTGAGCATCCTGCCTGCAGGATGTCTTGATGGCCCGGACGTCCCGCTCCAGGCGGGTGACCCTCCGTTCCAAGGAGCGCACTGCGAAAGGAAAGATGGTATTAGTGATGTATGCTGCAGCACCCCCCCATGAGCACACCAAACACTAGAGTCACTACTTACTTGTTCTGCGCACCGCCCCCTCTAAGCGGCTGAACGACCGCACGAGGTCTGGCGTCACAGCCACAGCAGCTCCATCACCTGTCACAGAAAAGAAGGGGTGTTGAGGAGGTGAGGGATGGGAGTGGGGAGTGCACAACCAGAACTGTAGTGAGGGAGTGGGTGGGCAGGTGGAATGGTGCACAACCTGGCAGGGAGGAGGCCACATACGTGTTCATTTGGATGCCACTAGACTGATGTGCACCACTCCCTCTCCAATGAATGCAGCCTCTTCCCCAAGCCCCCAAACAGAAGGTGCGTGGAACCAGCACCAACCCCTGCTTGTGGTAGGGCTGTGGACTTACCAGGTGGTGCGGTGGGTGGGCTGCAGGGAGGTTGCTCTGGGGGGGCCGCCTCAGGAGGGGGGCCTCCCTCCCCACTGCCCTCCTCTGCTGGGTGCTGCTCCTCCTCTGCTGGGTGCTGCTCCTCCTCAGCTGGGTGCTGCTCCTCCTCAGCTGCAACAGGCTCCTCCTGGCACACAGCCCGGAGGCGGGCACGTTGAAGCCCTGTGAAGGTAATAGGCAGGTATGCATCAGTTAGTGGGCCAGGACATTCATTGCGCAATGAGATGCCACATTGGAACCCACATTACATGGGCATGGTAAGCAGTTCTAGGGGCCACTGCCTACATGGAACCAGGATGGGGGATGGGCTTTGCACCTGGCTGCCAACATGCATTATACATGGGCTGGGATGGAGAAATGACAAGTTGGCTAAGGCACTGGCATGAGGCTGAGTGCAACCACCACACAGAGGGGCAGGCAATGATTATAGCAGGTGGTGCAGGGCAGCTTCAGCATGGCTGCAGTGTTGGGGGATGGGGCACAGTGATACAAAGGGTACTTACTTGTTGGCCGGCGCTCCTCCCACGAGGGTCGCCCAGCCCGATCCCACAACTCGTGCAGGAGGGTGTAGAAGGGGGGCTGGGCTCTCCTAGGAGGGCTACCCCGGTAGCACTCCAGAGCCTCAAAGAAGGCCGCCTTTAGGCCTTTAAACTTGCTCCGGCACTGCTCAGCAGTGCGGGAGTAGCCCGCGATGGAGAGGCTCCTTGCAGCCCTCCTGAAAATATCAATAGTCTGGAGGCTGGAGCTCCTCATGAGGCGCTCCGACCTTCCAGACTGCAGGAGGAGCTCAAGGAGCATCTCCATCTCGGGCTCCTGCCAGTAGGCGACCCTCCGAGGCTCCATCTTGACCGGGGTAGGCCTGACGTACGCGCCCCCTGTTGACGTTTTTCGGAACTGCGTACATGCGCAAAGAAGCGGCCGATGCCAATAAGCACGGTTTGCCCTTCGGAGACATACGCTCCCCCTGTTGACGTTTTCCGAGATTGCGGACGTCCGCAAATAAGCGGACGATGGTGATAAGCACGGTTTGCCCTTCGGGCTACATTTAGGATGATTTCACGTTGCGCAGTTTGACTGGAGTTTATTATTATTACTAATTTATATAGCACCATCACTGTAGATGGTGCTGTACAGAGTAAACAGTAAATAACATGCATGTGGGCGTACATAGCATATATATTATTGCATACATGTGGGCGTACATAGCATATATATTATTGCATACATGTGGGCGTACATAGCCTAGAGTTGATTGCACACAAGTGGGCATACGGCTGTTACTCTGGGGTAAAGGACTGGAAGGACTGCACAGGGGAAGAAGCACAGTCCAATTTTATGAGGCAGGCTGTCAGCGGCGGTTAGCCCACAGGAACTCTCTGACAGCATCCCGCACCTTGTGCCCTTCCCGGGTGTGGCGATTGGCGTCATTGACGTAGGGCTCGCCCAGAGTAGCCAGCTCAACAGAATTGTGCTCCGCCGCCTCCACGAGCATGGCGTGCCCCTTGGTTTCGCAGATGTTGTGCAGGATGACGCAAGCACTGATGACCGAAGGGATGTTTTCTTCGGCCAGCTCCAGGCGCACGCCTATGCTCCGCCACCTCCCCTTGAGGCGGCCGAACGCCTGCTCCACCACAAGGCGTGCTCGCCTAAGACAGCGGTTGAAGTGGGCTTGCTGTGGAGTGAGTGCCCCACCATAGGGTTTCATCAACCACTCACGCAAAGGGTACGCGCCATCCGCAATAATGAGGGGTGGAATCTGCTGGCCGTGCAATCTGATTGTTGGATGGGTAGGCACGAAGACACCTGCATCCATCGTCTCACAGAGGCCTGAGTTGGCAAAGACATAGGCATCATGGTTCTTGCCGCTCCATCCTATTTCCACATTGATGAACCGCCCCTTGTGGTCGCAGGTCCCCTGCAGAATCATGGAGTACTCATCCTTCCTGTTTATGTATTCTGAGGCTTGGTGTATCGGAGCTTGGAGAGGAATATGGCTGCCATCCACCGCGCCCACACAATGAGGGAACCCCAGCTCCCCAAAACCATGCATGATCTGTGGGGCAGAAAACACAAAGGGCATATTAGTGACAGCGCCATTGTTCCGAAGTTGCGGACCTCCGCAAAAGTGAGTGCCTGTTCCCAGCGCATTCCCCCACCCCATCCCCCATCCCCCACTCACCTCTGCCACGTTCCCAATCTTGACTGTACGAGATAGGAGGGTCACTTCCATGGCAAAGCACACCTCCAGGACTATTTGTGCCGCCGTAGAGCAGCCTACCCCGAACTGCTCTGCTGTGGTCCTGTAGACGCAAGGGGTAGCCAGCCTCCATAGGGTGATGGCTAGGCGTTTCTCCACTGGGATAGGTCTACGCATGACAGTCAACCTCCTGTCCAGATGCGGCCGCAACTCCTCCACGATTTCAAAAAAGGTGCCCCTGCTCATGCGGAAATGGCTCAGCCATTGCTCATCGTCCCACTCCTTCAGGACAAAGTTCTCCCACCAGTCCTTGCTCCTCGGCCGGACCCAGAAGCGGCGGCGTGTCTCGCGGACGTAGTCGCCATACGCGGCCAGCATGGCTAGCCTCGTTCGGCAGAGGGCGGCCCGCAGCTTGCTGCGGCGGAGTAGCCACCTCCCCAGTTGTTCCCGCAACTGCCGCCGCCTGGCAGCCACCTGTGCACGGAGGCGCTGATACTCCGACAGAAGCAAGATCAGCATGGCTATGGCCGCGCAAAGATCGTCACGGTCCTCGTCAGGGAGCATAGTTGCCCTCTCTTGGCTATCGTTTCCCGCACAGACGCGCACACACAGCCACCTCTGCTGCCCTGATATGCTGCATCCGGACAATGCGCTTCCGCTGGCGCAGCTGTTTCTGCCAGATGTGGGTTGGCTCCTTGGGATGGGGCACAGGGCACAGAGGCGGTCATCGCCGCCGACACCTCAGAGGCATGATGGGAGATGTAGGCACAGTGGCCATGCAGACGATTGACCTCGGGTCATATGACACCCGCCACGACCCCCATCAGGAAGTGAGCGCATCAATGTTGACCCTCAACAGCACCAGCAGCACTTCAGCTGGCACTGGCACTGCCGCCGCTGCCGCCGCCAGGGCCGGCGGCGGCATCGCTGACGGCTGCGCAAGTTTGCGGTCTTTCGGACGTGCGCAAACCGTGCAGCGAGCGAAAAAAAAAACCGCGGCAATCAGGCCGGTGTGGCTGCGCAACCGTGCTCGCGGCGGCAGCAGCACAACCGGCGCAAACTTCCGCCATAAATCGAAGGCAGGTGTGGATCATGAGGCGTCACGGCTGAACGGGAAAAGCCGCTTTCACCGCTCCTCAACGACGGAACACCCGGTACGTCTAGCAACGCCCTAGGTGACACACAGGGGATCCAGTGCTCAGGCAGGGGCGAACCCTGGGTGATCCCAGGATAAACCTTAGGTCTAGCTGTGGCCCAAGTTTCTCCAGATATTCCTTCACAGATTCCTTTTCTTTGACAGATAACAACTGCACACCAGTGCATATAAGTGTTTTTAAGTAAATAAAGCTAAAGGGGGGAGGAATCATGGGGGTATCATACCATTGTTAACAGTGGTCACCAGTGAAAGGTGCCTCTTGGTTTCCCCAGAATGCCCATTGGAACAACACCATGGCATGATGTAGCATCATCCTAAGGGGCATTCTGGAGAAAACAAAATGGCAGCCACCAGCCAAGGAGAAAGAGGGGAACTGGTGAATTTCATCCTCCCCCCCCCTGAAAAAATACTTAAATGGCCCCCCTATTTCACATCTGTGAATGATGTTGGAGTAGGACCAACATTTCCACCTAGCACTAAACTTTCCTTATAATGAATGGAGCTATGCACTTGCATTGCATCCATAGCCTGTAAGGAAAAATCAGACACAAAATCAGAAATATGAGCTGCCGATGGTCTAGATGACGTAATGGTCTTCCATCTACATGCAATTTCCCACTGCATGTGTTTGGATTCGGTTATTATTATTATTATTAGTAGTAGTAGTAGTAGTAGTAGTAGTAGTAGTATTTCTTTCAAATTTAATAGGTATAAATGCCAAGTTCTACACCTAAGAAAAAGGAATCAAATGAACAGTTAAAAGATCTGGGATACTTGGCTCAGCAATACTACAAACGAGAAGGAGCTAGGAATTGTTGAAGATCAGAAGCTGAATATGAGCCAAGAGTGTGATGTGGCTGCAAAAAAGGAAATGCTATTTTGGGCTGCATTCATAGAAGTATAGCTTCCAAACTGAGTGAGGTACTGGTTCCCCTCTATTCGGCCCTGGTTAGGCTTCATTTAGAGTATTGCATACAGTTTTGGGCACCACACTTCAAGAAGGATGCAGACAAGCTGGAGGGGGTTCAGAGGAGGGCAACCAAGATGATCAGGGGTCTGGAAACAAAGCCCTAGGAGGAGAGACTGAAAGAACTGGGCATGTTTAGCCTGGAGAAGAGAAGATTGAGGGGAGACATGATAGCACTCTTCAAATACTTGAAAGGTTGTCATATAGAGGAGGGCCAGGATCTCTTCTCGATCCTCCCAGAGGGAAGGACATGGAATAACAGGCTCAAGTTACAGGAAGCCAGATTCCAGCTGGACATCAGGAAAAACTTTCTGACTGTTAGAGCAGTACGACAACGGAACCCATGACCTAGGGAGGTGTTGGGTTCTCCCACACTAGAGGCAGCTGGTCAGCCATCTGTCAGGGATGCTTTAAGGTGTATTACTGCATTGAACAGGGGGTTGGACTCAATGGCCTTGTAGGCCCCTTCTAACTCTACTATTCTATGATTCTATGATTCTTTTGCATGACAAATCCAACCAGCATTCCAGAAAGCTCATAGCCCCCTCTTCATGTCTTTATTCCATCATGGCTTATATATCTCCTATACTTTCAAAATGTTTTCAACAGGGAGGGGGTTGCTCACACCCACACATAATAATCTTTCTCCTGGCAGCTGCATGCCTTACAATGGCACAATGACCCAAACCGTATGGCTGCATTAACCGATACCATCTACTCTTTAATGGAGCTCAGCTGCCAGGATTAGCTACCTGTAATATACTTCGAGCTGTCAGGCAATACGGCAAACTGCGAGCCCATTACAAGTTATGGGCATCAATTCTTTTCTAAGTGAAAAGGCATTTCAGATTCAAAACACTTCAGATCTAATAACGGGAAATTATCTTGATGGATCCCCTTCAGTTGGGAAAAAGGAAAGCAGGAGAGAACTAAAACTGATCAGGAAATGGGGCGGGGAAACACTACTCCCCCACTCCCAAATCTACCGAGACGAAATTGAAATAGAAAGAGGGAATCCTGTGTCTGTGAAAAAGAAGGCCAATCTAAGGCAAATGACAGAAGACATTTGAAAGCTGCTCTGAATATTTAGAAACCCAATGAGTACAGGGTGTACCTTCCCGTTGTCCAAAATTCCTCTAATATGAAATCCACCTCAGATTTGCAATAGAGTTCATAGAATCATAGAATAGTAGAGTTGGAAGGGGCTTATAAGGCCACTGAGTCCAACCCCTTGCTCAATGCAGGAATCCACCCTAAAGCATTTATTTATTTATTTATTTATTTATTTATTACATTTTTAAAAATACAAATACAAAATACAATATAAAAAGCACAACCAGTATAAAACCACGCAGCAAAATTGATATAAGGTTAAAATACAGAGTTAAAACAGTATAATTTAAATTTAAGTTAAAATTAAGTGTTAAAATACTGAGTGAATAAAAAGGTCTTCAGCTGGCGACGAAAGGAGTACAGTGTAGGCGCCAGGCGGACCTCTCTGGGGAGCTCATTCCACAACCGGGGTGCCACAGCGGAGAAAGCCCTCCTCCTAGTAGCCACCTGCCTCACTTCCTTTGGCAGGGGCTCACGGAGAAGGGCCCCTGTAGATGATCTTAAGGTCCGGGTAGGTACATATGGGAGGAGGCGTTCCTTCAAATAACCTGGCCCCAAACCGTTTAGGGCTTTAAATGTCAATACCAGCACTTTGAATCGGGCCCGGACCTGGACTGGCAGCCAATGAAGTTGTAAAAGGACTGGCGTAATGTGATCTCGCCAGCCAGTCCCTGTTAGTAAACGGGCTGCCCTGTTTTGTACCAGCTGAAGCTTCCGGACCGTTTTCAAAGGCAGCCCCACGTATAACGCATCCCTGACAGATGGTTGTCCATCTGCCTCTGGAGGCCTCTAGTCTCCCTTAGTTTAGCCAAGTGTTAGCCTAGGGCAAAGTATACCTGACAGGTGGTTGTCCAGCTGCCTCTTGAAGGCCTCCAGTGTGGGAGAGCCCACCACCTCCCTAGGTAACTGGTTCCATTGTCGTACTGCTCTAACAGTCAGGAAGTTTTTCCTGATGTCCAACCGGAATCTGGCTTCCTGTCACTTGGTCCCGTTATTCTGTGTCCTGCACTCTGGGAGGATCGAGAAGAGATCCTGGCCCTCCTCTGTGTGACAACCTTTTAAGTATTTGAAGAATACTTAAGTGGGTAATTATATTACAACCCTCTGATTTTTGATCCATTCAGGCACTCTTCTCCAACCCCAGATCTAAATCTTGTCCCCTAATTGAGCTAACAACAACAACAGGAATTTGTCACTTTGCTAGCATTTGAAACATCTTAACCATTTTGGATGCTCCTTCCCAACAGAGACATTTGGTCTCTTTGTGTTTCACAGGCCGTCTACTGACAAATTGCATCCTGGCAGATGAATTAGATGTTCTAATAATCCAGCATGTTAAAAGTGCTTTCCTGAGTGGGTCTGTTGTTCTTTTTTAGCAATATGTCAACCTCTGGTATCTCAGGCTACATCAGATGGAACCTTGGGGCCGATTTAATGCTTCCTAGAATCCCGGAAGGTGCATCACTAATCGCAAAGATGTGGCCTTGCACACCTCACCACGATGTGTGAAGCTGAGTGTTTTAAACTGACGGAGCTGAAGAGTTCAGTGTTTCTCAACAAACTAAGCTTTCTCGGGCCCTAAACTCTAGTGGTGGCAGGAGATTGCCCTAAAGTCATAGAAAGAAGTCTGAAAATGAATAATGGATTAATCATACACACTGATCACAACATACGAACTGATAGACAGCCTTTTATCTGTGCCAAAAATACCTCCGTCTGGAACCTTTCATGGTGACTGAGTTTTTGGCCAAGGTCTGGAGCCCGGGGGAAAGATGGCTCTTTCCCACCTGTCAGGAGGGATTTTTGAGATGAAATAGTGTTTTCCAGGGGGAGAAAGAAAACGCCATTTGAGCTTGCCTCATTAGTCGGGGAGAATTTGCATGCCAATGGCTGAAGGCAAAGTTTGACCTTAAGTTGCATTATTGCTGGAAACATGATGTTTTCACTTTGGGGCAGAAGAAGACAGCAGGGAATTCAAGCTGCAAAGATTCAAAATGGGACTTTGACAGTGCCTCATCACCAACGTGACATAAATAAGAAAAGGTAAGAAAATAACAAGGGTGGAATATGAAGCCATAGAGGAGCAATTGCTCCTATCCGGAAGGCCACATTGGGCATCTATTTGGTGGAATTAGAACTGGGTGCAAATCGGTTCTTGAAAGTCTCCCCCTATTTGTGGGCAGAGAAACGGGGAGGGGGAGATTTCTCTGCATTTCTCCAAGCAGGAAGAGAAATCCTCAAATAGATCTCACCATTGGCACGGGTTCTAGCATAGGGTGACCATATTTGGGAAACCAAAAAAGAGGACACCTAGTGTGTGTGGGGGAGGGGGGGGAAGCAGCTTTCTGAGTCCTGCAGAAAGTACGTTATTCCCCCGCCACCTTAAAGAACCCAATTGGAGTGGAGGAGGGGAAAGGATTTCATTCTGCACCACCACCATCCACTCCAATTGGGGCCTTTTCTATAATGTCCACGAATGACCCACTTTCCCCTTTAAGACCTCAATTGGAGCTCGGGGTGGGGGAATGACGTGCCTCAAGAAAGCATGTCATTCCCTCCTGCCATGCTAATGGCAGCCTTAAAGGGGAAGGTGTGTCATTCCAGGACATTATTGAAAATGATAGAAAATCCCCCCTGACACCATGGAAAGAACAAAAACCAGGACAAATCCGGGGAAATCCTGACAGTTGGTCACCCTATTCTACCACACACACAGCTTCTTCATTTTTCTCCCCCGAGGGTTGTTGGGGGTGAGGGTTGTGCTGACACTGTGACAACGTTATCAGCTACGTTGGCAGAATGTCCCTCATTTTGCATCTGCCACAATGCAGTTATTAAGGGGGCAGCATTGTGTCCAGCTCCGAGGAAGAGGCGGAGCTGGTGCTGTGCCAAAATCTGTCCTCCAATTTCCTGAACATTCTCTTCCTCCATGGAAGAGGCTTCCATTATCCGGCTTCCTGCTTTGGATGTTCCTTGTTTTTGTGGTGTTTTTAAGCTTACCAAATCACTGTGAGGCAGATGAGAGTGCTCTCTCTGTGTTTTCTTTCTATGAAACACGTCACCATGGCTCTTAAGTCTCCCAGGCTGCCTTCCTGATCTGAAAAGGGCTCCTGAAAGGGGGGGGAATCTATGATGTCTTCTCCTTGGAAGCCAAGAAGTCTACAGGCTGATGATTGTTCTGTGTTTTAGAGTTTTAAATTTTGTATACTTGTTTTTATCTCAATTTTAGAATTCCTGTAAACCGCCCAGAGAGCCCTGGCTATGGGAGCAGTATATAAGTGCAATAAATAAATAAATAAATTGTACAATTTAAGACCGGGTAGTCACACACACTCCTCAGTCATCTTATAGTTGAGGTGAGCACAAGAAACCTAAATCCAACCCATGAAAATTTTGCTGATGTTTTCTTCTCCTTTGAATTTATCTTGGGAAACTATTTATTTATTTATTTATTTATTTATTTATTTTTATCCCACCTTTTTTTCCTACAAGGAACCCAACATGGCATACATAATCCTCCTCCTCTCCATGTTATCCTCACAACAACAACCCTGTGAGGTAGATTGGGCTGAGAGTCTGTAACTGGCCCAAAGTCACCCATTGGGTTTCCATGGCTGAGTGGGGACTAGAACCCAGATCTCCCATTCCAGCCCCTTAGCCACTACACCTCACTGGCTCTCTCTCTCTTTTTTTATCAAATTGATTGAGAATGGGGAAAATGTGTGAGAATTTTCCGGTATAGCACTAGGTGAGATCTCATGCTACTGCTACATTGAAATGCATGGAACTGAAGTTAGTCATTGCTAACTTAAGTCCTAAAGAATTTAGTGGCTCTACTCTAAGTAGGACTAACATTGGAGTCAACACATTGTAAGCATTCTGGGTTACAGTCAGTTTCCACACTGAAGTTGTAATTAAGAGCTAGGGTTGCATCCAACAGTTTATTTATCCAAATTTATTCTCAGATTTTGGAATTCTGAAATATTGGGTTTTGTTTCCAAAGAAGAATAGATGTATCGTGATGTATTAGGAATAATAATAATAATAATAATAATAATAATAATAATAGTAGTAGTAGTAGTAGTAGTAATAATAATAATAATAATTTAAAAAAACTAGCCGAGTTGGAAGAAACCAGGAGATCATCAAATTCTATCCCCTGCTCAATTTAGGATGCAGGATGCAACTGTAGCATCTTGAGCTAACAGTCTTCCAGCTGAAATATCTCCATCAAAGGAGGGCCCAACACCTCCTGGACCAGTCAGTTTGAATGCCAAACAGTTCTTACCATTAGAAAGCAGGGATGCATGGGAATTTAGTTTCAGCTGGTTAAACCAGAAGTCGCCTTATTTGCACCCCCGAACATGAACGTTCATGTAAGTGTATTTCTCAAGTGAAGCATGTGCCCTTGAACAATATGCGTATCTGGAAAAGGAATATGCATTTTCATGCCTGAGTAAATGTGGAGGGGCACGTATTCTTTAAAATAATGTACACCTAAACATGCACTTTTCCAATTGGAACAACAGTAACAATAATCTGACATTCTGGATTGGGAACAAGCTGAGCAGGTGGAACATGGAGACCCTTCATTCATTTGAGCTTTGATTATTCTATCATCCCTATTAAAACATTCATGCTAGTGTTTAGCCAAACGCTGTTCCCCTGCAACTTCCAGCTAGATCTGGGGGGAAAGAACAAATTCTTCTGAATGTCAGAAAAGAACATTTCCTTCAAATTCATGATCTTTGTCCTGGCCTTAAGTCCCTAAGTTTGTTCTACCTATTTTACCCTTTCTCCCTTTTGGCTGGGCCATCAGGTCCATGGGTCAGGCCCTACTGACCCGTTCTACCTCATGGATCATGGTGTCCCAGTATTGGGAACTCCAGGACCTTGTTCCACAGCTGTGGAATTCACTCCCCCACCACTGTGGTTAATGAAGAGCTTGGAGGTGTTCAAGAAAGATTTGAAAACCTTTCTTTTTGAAGGCTGGTTGTCCCTGAGGTAGAGCATGCTATTGGCCCTTGAAGTGGGCACTATATATTTTATATGTTTTTATTATTATTATTTTAAGCTTTTATTATTATATTCTTTTAATTCAGTTAAGTTTTTCTATTAGGATTATTGTATTTATTGCATTTTTGCAATCTGCTGACCTATTTTATTTTATGTACAGTGCTTTGCAATAAAGCACCATATAAATTATTATTATTATTATTATTATTATTATTATTATTATTAAATAGTTGAAGACAACAATCATGGGTTCAACTTAACCTTCTCTCCCAAGACTAACATTCCCAATGCAATCATTCCTCATGGGACTTGGTTTCTGGACCCTTACACTTCTCTGGACACGTTCCAGTTTGTCAATGTCCATTATTTTTCCACCCCCACTCCCAAATGCTTTCTACACAGTAATGATGGAGACACATTCCATTTGAAGTAATACACATTACTACTAAAGGTCTCCCACCCACCCACAAACACATGGACACCCACCATAAGACATTAAGTCCAGCATCGAAAATTACCTAACTACACTATTGGTCAAAGCAGGAGATCAGAGACATTGCAAGTGACCTATTATGTACCAGTCACTGAGAAATTAATCTAAGCTCCATCACCTGCCACCCACCACCCTGACTTGAATTTTGAAAGGTCTAACATGCACCCAAATGAGAAGCCCAGAGGCATATGATGATGAAGACAAGAAATTAATTCCTCTTGAGGGCTCCTCCACCCCCACTGTTCAACTGCCGTCTTGCTAAAATTTCTCCATAGCTATGTCAACAGCCACCTGCATATTTTTTTCCTCTGACATGGCAAGGTCACTTGTCAGGAGATTCATTTCCTTGGGACCATTACTTGATGGATTACAGCCATTAATAACCTTCATGTTGAAGAAGAATAGCTACTGATCAGCAGAGCGTCAGACTTTGCTCTTCTGCCTGCATAAACCTAACATAGGTGAACAGCAGCATCAACGGAGAAAGGAGCTGGAAGGTGAGGACTGAAAGGTTTGTACCTGCAGTGATTATATTCTCAAAATATCCTACATTTGACCCAGTACTTCTCCCAATTGGGCTGGAAGACAAGTGACTTTTAAAAAACTAATCTCCCTCCCCACGGTGTTCCAAAGGGATCCCACTGTTCAGATTGTCAGATTAGCTTTAACATCACTGTGCAATGCTACTGTTGTCAGCTAAGGAAAACCACAGTGAGATTCAATTAGCTTGCTGTCAGGGGCTGCAAGATCTCTGTGCAACTCCATGCATCTGGTAAAGCATTGAACTGCAGGTGGCAGCTTCTCAGGAAATTACCTTCAAGTCCTGGACAGACTCCGCCCACCCAGAACACCCATTGGATCTTTCTGGGCAGGAAGGGGTAGGAGAGACTTTTAGGTTCCAATTAGGTTCTAACTAGGGAGGGTAAGGATATCCACAATGGAATCAAGTGAGTTCAGATTTCTATAAATCCAACTGGTGGATTCCATAATGGACTGTCTCTTCCAGAGTTGCACAGATTCCACAGACTTCTGGGACTTCACAAAAACAAACTTCAGCAACTAAAATATAACCCCATATTGAAATGAGCTCATAATAAATCCACTTTTATTTTTTACTATGACTTTCAGAATTGGGTTTATTGTATATATTGGAAATATGGGTAGGCTAGATTTGTATGGTGAACAGGTTAATTGCATACAAACATAAGAAAAGTCATGCTGGATCATAGAATCATAGTAGAGTTGGAAGGCGCCTATAAGGCCATTCAGTCCACGCACCCTGCTCAACGCAGGAATCTACCTTAAAGCATCCATGACAGATGGTTGTCCAGCTGCCTCTTGAAGGCCTCCAGTGTGGGAGAGCCCACCACCTCCCTAGGCCTTTTGGTTCCATTGTTGTACTGCTCTAACAGTCAGGAAGTTAGTCCTGATATCCAGCCGGTATCTGGCTTCCTGTAAGTTGAGCCCATTATTCTGTTTTCTGTATTCTGGGATGATCAAGAAGAGATCCTGGCCCTCCTCTTCGTCAGACCAAGGCTCCATCCAGTCCAACATTCTATTCACACAGTGGCCAACCAGCTGTTGATGAGAAACCCATAAACAGGACACAAGTACAAAAGGACCCTCCTGCCCATGTTCCCCAGCAACTGGTGTACATAGGCATACTGTCTCTGAAACTGGAGGTATGTGTTGACATGTCACATCACAATTGACAGTGGCAAGATCATTGTTCATTTGAGGGGGTTCAGTCAGCATGAAACAGTCAGCATGGCAACAAGGGAGAGGGCCTTCTCAGTGGTGGCCCCCTGACTGTGGAATGATCTCCCCAATGAGGCCCGCCTGGCGCCAACATTGTTATCTTTTCGGCGCCAGGTCAAGACTTCTTCTATTCTCCCAGGTATTTTAACAGCATTTAACAATGTTTGTTTTTAATGGACCCCAGAATTGTTGTTTTTTAAATGGATACTGTTGTTTTTATACTGTTGTTTTTATGTTTTTGATGGTTTTTAAATTTTGTATACTTTTAAACGTTTACCAATTTTAACTGTTGTAAACCGCCCAGAGAGCTTCGGCTGTGGGGCGGTATATAAATGTAATAAATAATAATAATAATAATAATAATAATAATAATAATAATAATAATAATAATAAATATCAGTGAAGCAAAATGTAGACTCTATTTCTAATATTTCTTTTTGATATGGTTCTGTCATTGCAATGTGATTTTTATCTGTCATTCCCCCATGGTAAACTAAATGTGCTGTCACCACAGGAAGATCATAGATTTTCTATATCCTGGAGATCCATCCATAGCTATTGTTCTCCAAGCCAAACATCCACACTTCGACTTCACCTTGTTAAAATTCAGGGAGGGGCTACTGAAATGGGGGCAGATACAGCTCTAAATGAATCTCAATCCTTCTTTGGAGAGAGCATGTCCTCGTGCACCATACAATCTGTCTGTGGCCAGAGGGGAAAATGTTCTGCCAACGTCCCTTGTTTCAAAAACATTGGCAGCATATCAAAGGCACCTAATTTGAAGAAATGCAAACATAATTGGTGACGGGCACAGAGTCAGAGGAGGATGAAGAAGAATAGACTCAGTCCTGCTGTGGGGGTTATTAGCCATTTGTAACGCCTTCTCAAACATCTGTACAGCTCCAGGGGCTGTTCTTTACTGCTTTACAAATTCTAGTCCTTGGGGGGAAATGGGATAACTCCAGATATGTTATACCTTGGCCTCTGCAGTGCAACAGCCCTTCTGTCAATATCCCCTGCCAAAAAGAAAAAAGAAAAAGAAACTCTGTTTATTTCATAATGGCTATTATGCCATCATTGGGATGGAGCTGTTGAAGCCATTTGGCTTCCAAATCTACTTTGTCTCCTTATGCTAGCAGGGAAAGAGAGATGGCTATGATTATCCTTCAGAATCATCTATTGACCGTTCTTATATAACTTGGTCAGTTTCATTTGAGGCTAGCCTACCTCCAACCCAACTTGAAACATGACAATCAGAGGATGTGTCAGGGTGGAATCCGGGCTCCCTGATTCAGTTTCTGATTCTTGGTCAAATTCGGAGATAGAGATAGAAGAAGACCAGTCAAGACAGACTTCTCCAAAGAGGAGGAAGTGTCCCATGACTCTCCAGATGTCAGGGATGAATCTTCACAGGAGCTTATCAAACAGGAGGCCCAGGTTCAGGAACCATGTTCCCCCTCCCCACCACCCTGTGAGAACTCAGCCTTTGTCAAAGGGGAGGAGCACCAGAATTGGCAGATCCCAAGTCCATCACGGAGTTAAGCGGGCAAAGTTGAGAGGAGGTGGGAGATGGTCTGCCAGATTGTCAGCATGGCAAAAGTTGGGTCAAGAGAAACCTCCCTGGAGAAGGAGTCTGGTAAATAGCTGTCTGGCTTGGTGGGAAACTGTCCATTCCGTTGATAGTCTTAGAGGACAGCTCCTAGCTATCAAAGACACTAAAGGTGTGATGATGTCATGTATGCCCCTACTGCTCCTGTGTTGGGACCAGGTGACGCAGGGAGTCCATCAGAAATAGATTCTGATTCAGAAGTTGCCGAGCCAGTGGGGGAGGAAGTTCACACAGGAGAGCCTCCAGCTGCGAATGCCCCCTTCCCAGAGTCTGCCTCCTCAAGGCCAGATCCTATGCTCTCAGGAGACAGGGAGTCAACCTCTGGGGGTGAACATTCCAAAACATTACTGGGTGCTAGGAATCGCCGGAAGTTAAAACGTTCAGCAAGATTAGCAGCAAAGCGACAGTCGGAGAGGTTGTGTGAGAAGGCGTCTACGCTCCCTCCTCCACCTTGAAGCTTGGGACATTTGAAAAGCCTTTTCTTTCCTTTGAATGGTCAGTTGTTTTGCTTAGTTGCATAGAGTTGCCTAGGGGAATTTTCCCTTAAAGGTGCCTAATTTGTGCTACAGAAGTGTTAATTGTTTGCAATAAAGCTTTGTGGATTAGCCCAGGAACTTACCTTGGTTTTGGCCCCTTGGGCACCCTTGAGCAGCTACAGCCCATGACAGATGAGTTGCTTGTATTATGTTTTACTGAATAAATGTGGATTGCACAGCAAGGCCATAGTCAGACCTAAGGTTTATCCCTGGATCGTCCAGGGGTCAAACCTGTTCATCTAGGTGACACGCAGGGGATCCAGTGCTTAGGCAGGGGCGAACCCTGGATGATCCCAGGATAAACCTGAGGTCTAGCTGTGGCCCCAATTAGCAAGCCATTTCTTCACGCCTTCCCTGAGTGAGGGCGCTACCCAGCTGGTTAATTATGGTGTTGATTGGTTTTAATGTGTGCATCAATGTTTTATATAAATATTTTAGCAATTATTACATATTTGAATTGTACTTCAATGTACATCGTGATGTGTTTTAATGTACATCATAATGTATTTAATTCTCATGTAAATGGCTTAGAGATATTTTTAAATATGGTCGACGGTATATAAATCTATTAAGGGAGCAGTCCTATGGGCTCTAGGCAGAATCTGGGAGGCTGTAAGATAGTTTGGAGTCTAGGGCCATAGCTAGACCTAAGGTTTATCCCTGGATCGTCCAGGGGTCAAACCTGTTCATCTAGGTGACACAAAGGGGATCCAGTGCTCAGGCAGGGGCGAACCCTGGATGATCCCAGGATAAACCTTAGGTCCAGCTGTGGCCCCAGTCTCTGTTGCCTCGTATTTCGGTGGGAGGGCTTGGAACTAGGGCTGTCCACAACCCCCACAACTCACCGAAACAGCCCCGACTTGACTCGGGGTTCCTCGGGGGGGGGGGCTGCCTCGCCTCGCCACTGAAGTCAAGATGAGATTCACCACCACCCCAAAATGGGTCGGCCTTGTGGGTCTCTGGGTGTCAAGCCCTCATTTTTAGGCAAGATGGTGTCTCTGTGATTTCTTTATATTTTTGTGTTGTGCAAAATGCCAGCTACAAAGAACTATTTCCACAATGTTTTAGGCATAAAGGGACCTCCATGCCTCTAACGTTATGGGCCCACCCTGCATGCTCGCCAGGATCAAATGTGTGGGGTGAACCCACAGGTTACCTGGACCCAAACAATTTAGGGCTTTTAAAGTAATGACCAACACCTTATTCTTTGCCCAGAAAATAATTGGCAGCCAGTGAAGTGATTTTAGAGTTGGTGTAATATGGTTATCCCTAGGCGTACTGGTGACCAAACTGGCTGCCATATTTTGAACTATTTTAGTTTGAGTAATGGTTATAATTTCTTTATAGCTGTGTATATTTATTGTTTTATACTGTTTGTATGATTTTATCTGTACCCCACCCGGAGATCCTAGTGATATAGGGTGGGTTACAAATGTTTTAATAAATAAATAAATGTAGAAACTTCACAATGTGGTCTGGGCAAATCATACTGGAACAATTTTTCATTTTAGGGATTTAGAAACCCAAAGTCCCCATGCTTACAAACACCACTGTCAAACTGAGGTGGTAAAACCTTATATATGCCTGTACACTCCATGATAGCACACAACCATCAATGGCTACTAGCCCTGATGGTTGTGTGCCATCTCCAGTATTCGAGACAGTAAGGCTGTGTGTACCAGTTGCTGGGGAACATGGGTTGGAGGGTGCTGTTGCGACATGTCCTGCTTGTTCATCCCTGGCCGATGGCTGGTTGGCCACTGTGTGAACAGAGTGCTGGACTAGATGGACCACTGGTCTGATCCAGCAGGGCACTTCTGATGTTCTTATGTTCCACGTTTATGTTCCTCCATTTTCCTGGGATAACCCTTAGGTATAGAAAGGGCCTTGACCTGATCCAGCAGGGCTCTTATGCTCTTATGTTTGTGTGCGTGTGTAGACATACACAGGACAGCTGGCAGAAAAAGAGGAAGGAGGTGGTCCACCCGCTTTTGGCTCTAGTCTCACCCACCTGGAAGCAACTGTCCAGCCACCACGGGAAACAGGATGCTGGTCTAGTTGAAGCTGTGATGTGACCCAGAGGGGCTTCTCTTGTAGCCTTAATGGAAGCAGACTTTCTCATCAGGTTAAGCCCCATCACCTCCCACAGCATTGAAGGCTTGCCGCCTTGTTCGTGCTCATCATTGGTTGACGATGTGAAAGTGTATGTGAAACTACTTCCCTGATCAATGGCCATTGACAGATATTTTAGGTTGCCTCAAAACACAGTACTTTACACAAGGAAGCCATACTGTGTGTCAGATTGAGTAATGAGACACCAAGTGATATGCAGGTATGCCTGGATCAGTCCTGGTTCCCATGGCAAAGACCCTAGGCGTCTTATTATTTATTTATTTATTTATTTAAGGATTTTTATGCCGCCATTCAGCCAAAAAAGCTCTCATGGCGGCTTACAAAAGTATTTCTTGACAGTCCCTGCCCACAGGCTTACAATATTCTATCCCCACACATGGTAGAAGGAGTGTGATTTATATTCTTTATGATTTACTGGTTTTTGGGTGGGAGGAGAGTGTGTGTGTATCTGTACACGCATGGTTGTAGATGTGTGTTTGTGTGCATCGGAAGTCCACCATCCTTCCTGGAGGACAAGGCTATCCATGGCTACTAGCCCTGATGGTTGTGTGCTACCTCCAGTATTTGGGGCAGTAAGCCTGTGTGCACCAGTGGCTGGGGAACATGGGTGGGAGGGTGCTGTTGCGCCATGTCCTGCTTGTTCATCCCTGGCTGATGGCTGGTTGGCCACTGTGTGAACAGAGTGCTGGACTAGATGGACCCTTGGTCTGATCCAGCATCAGGGCACTTCTTTTCTTATACTTTCAGTTCCACCAGCTATCCCATTTTTATTTTTATTTTATTTCGTTGCTACTTTTTGCACTCTCTGATTTCTATACTGTAATTAAAGTAATGAGGTTGGTGTCAAAAAGCTGCTATGACGCAACCCTTTCTGAGGAAGGAAAGCATTTGAATTGTTTCCTTAATGTCCACTTGCGCTCTATTAACTCCGGAGAAAGTTTAAAGACCTCTGCTTCATTTACGATTTCCTCTGCATCTCATGAGTTGTAATTGTCTTTCTCCACGAACCTTTTCTTTTTCTTTTTGCCTCCATCTCTTTCTGACCTGACACCCAGCCAAAATCAATTTGGAAGGCAAAAGCAGGGGACAATGGTGCATTTCAAAACGCATTTCCAGTACATGTTCCCGTTTGAGCTAGCCTAGGGATCTCGGAAAAATCCACAATGCACTCAAATGAATCTATGAATCTGACCCACCGTTTCAACAGCAAACTGACTTTTCCTGAATAGCATACGTTCCATGGACTTGCAGGGCAATGTCTTTACTTCATGGATTTTTCACGTAAATTTAGACATAGACAAATTATGCAAAATTTAAACATTTTTTAAAAACCACTGGCTGAAAAAGTATATGTTCCCAATGGGCTAAAGCATAAAACATGTGCATTTTGGGGGGGGGGGGTGATTTGCACATAGCGATGGATTTACACATTTCCTGAAGTGCAAATTTTCACAGATGTGAATTTGTGCAAACAGAAATTTTCACAAATGCAAATTTATACTAATTCAGGAAATTGACAAAACTCTGATTCCATCAATGAACAGACAAAGGCATTTGAGTATCTATGATGCAGACACAACAGATTTTACAAATTCCATATATCCATTTCTACCCTGGTCTATAGTTTAGATGTGTTCACTTTCCTCAACCCTGATGCCCTCCAGATGGTTTGGACTTCAGCACCCATCTGCCCCAATCAGCATGGCCAATCGTCAGGAATCCTGGGACCATTGGAGAAGGCTGAGTCCGTGTGTTGGATTAGAACCAGGGAGAAATGGGACTAAACGAGTTCAAATCCCACTCAGCCATTGTTGTAAATCCCAGGAGTTGTGAGATAAGCAGTGGCTAGAATAATAAATGAACAGTCAAAGGTCGATGTGCCAGAAGTATCTGTCGGAAGCCAAGATAAACAATACAGGTTTCAGGAACACGCAAAAGGGTATTCGGGGTCTTTCCAGGCTCAGATATTGTTCAAACAAAGTCAAGGAGCTGGTAGAGAACTTCCCGGAACAGAACACCAAACATTAGGGCTGTGCACAGACCCCCCCGATCCGCTTTGTGACGCGATCCGCAACTTCCGGATTGGGCCCAATCCCCTTCAGGCTGATCCACCTGTCCCCCTCTCCGCTCCGCGGAGCGAGATCTGGTGCAAGGTAAGCCAACCCCAACCCCTTACCTTTGTCCATCGTCGCAGGCTTCAATTGAGGCCCAGGCTTGAAGCTGGAAGAGGCCTCGGCCTTCACTTCCAGCTTCAAGCAGGGCCTCAATTGAATCCCGCAATGGACCATGACGGACGCAGGTAAGCCTCCCTCCTCCTTGCCCCCTTACCTGGTTCCGCCGCCACTGCATGGACAGCAGCGCAGGTGGCGCCAGGTAGGCCAACCCCCCCACCCCCTAACCTGCGTCCCTCGCAGTCCGTCGCAGGCTTCAATTGAGGCCCAGGCTTGAAGCTGGAAGAGGCCTCAGCCTTAACTTCCTGCTTCAAGCAGGGCCTCAATTGAAGCCCATGACGGATGCAGGTAAGCCTCCCTCATCCCTGCCCCCTTACCTGGCTCCATCGCCGTCACCACAGGGACTGCGGCGGTGGCGGCAGCACCAGATGAGTCCCTCTCCCCCCCCCCCACTTACCCGCATCCAGAGCTCCAGATTGAGGCGATCCTCTTCACCTCGATCTGCAGCCCCTCCGACTCTCTTCGCCTCCGCCTTTTCCAGAGGCGAATCAGGCCACCTCGCTATTGCTTCTCCGACCTGAAGAGAAGCGGATCGCAGCCCTACCAAACATGACAGTTGCTTCCAGCAATCAAACCGTGTCTCCGGCTTGCCTTATATTGGGATGCTGATGATGGAGCAAGGCCAGCGACATTGGGCTGCAGCTAGCTTCTATCTGCTCATGTGAAGGGCCGCTCCCCAACCACTCTCAGACTCAGCTGTTAAGCCTTCCTCCTCTATCCCAAATGGAGGCAATCAAAGACACAACAGCCATGAAGTCAACAGGGTAGCCTCATCCCAACCCGCATCAAAAGGTTGCTGTGAGGTTAAAATGGAGGGTGGAAGAACCATGAACAACATCCTAAGCTCTGTACAAGAACGACAAACCTTTGCCTGTACCACAAGAGCTGCAATATCCCAACCAGCCTTCTACACTTAGCCCTGGTTTCCACCGAGGTGATCAACCTAAGTCCTGGCTATACCACTTCAGTATGCAGATCACACATAACTGAATAAGCCTCCACAGAAAAGCTAATTCCAGCACAGAAAAACAGCCATTATAGGCAGCATGCTAGACTATCCATTTAATTGATTGATTGATTTACTTAGGGTGCAATCCTATGCACACTTTCCTGGGAATAACTCCTGCAATCCAACTCGGATAGTGGTGAAGGGAGATTAGATAGTGGGGGCTGGTGTCTCCAACAACAGTGGGGCAGTGAAGCCACTTATTCTTCTTCTTATTTTTATTTATTCATTTATTACATTTCTATCCCACCTTTTTTCCTCCAAGGAACCCAAGGCGGCGTACATAATCCTCCTGTTGTTGTGAATTTTAGCTTCACAACAACAACCCTGTGAGGTAGGTTGAGCTGAGAGTCTGTGACTGGCTCAAAGTCACCCAGTGATAGAGTGACCCTATAAAAAGGAGGACCGGGCTCCTGTAGCTTTAACAGTTGCATAAAAAAGGGAATTCCAGCAGGTGTCATTTGTATATATGGAGAATCTGGTGAAATTCCCTCTTTATCACAACAGTTAAAGCTGCAGGAGCTATACCAGAGTGACCAGATTTAAAAGAGGGCAGGGCACCTGCAGCTTTATCTGTTATGTTGAAGAGGAAATTCCACCAGGTTCCCACTCTGCGCCTCGCGTAAGTGGCAGTTACTGCAGCCGAAACTCTCCCCACGGCCTGAGTTTGATCCCAGGAGAAGCTGGTTCTCAGGCAGCCAGCTCAGGTCCACTCAACCTACCATCCTTCCGAGGTCGGTAAAATGAGTACCCAGCTAGCTGGGGGAAAGGTAACTGCGACTGGGGAAGGCAATGGCAAACCACCCCGCTACATAGTCTGCCAAGAAAATGTGAACGAAAGCAGGCGTCCCCCTAGGAGTCAGCAATGACTCAAGTGCTTGCACAAAAGGTTCCTTTCCTTTCCCCCCATATATACAAATGACACCTGCTGAAATTCCCTTTTCAATACAACTGTTAAAGATACAGGAGCCCTGTCCTCCTTTTCATAGGGTCACCCTACCCAGTGAACTTCCATGGCCGAGTGGGAACTAGAACCCAGATCTCCTGACTCCCAGTGCAGTATTCTAACCACTATGCCACACTGGGACTTTAAAGAAGAGCACTAAGCAAAACAGCTGCAGACACAGTCACCACCCAGAGATTCTGGCATAATAGGTAGGGGTGTGCACGGACCCCCCACTCCGCTTCACTTTCAGATCCGCTATTTTCGGATTGGGCCGCTCCGCCCCGCCCCCACTCCGCCTATGCCCACTCCGCTCCACTCGGAGCTCCGGATCCGGATCGGAGCTCCGTTCCCCCCCCATGGGGGGGGTTACTGGGCCCTGCCGCCATCACCGCCCATGCGGCGACGGCGGCAGAGCCCGGTAAGGGACCAAGGGAGAGGGGGACCTTACCTGCCTCCATCCGCGGTCCGTCGCCGTCTTCAATTGAGCCCGCGGTTCCACCAGGAAGTCTGGGCCACAGGCTCAATTGAAGACGCTGATGGACCGCGGACGGAGGCAGGTAAGGGAGAGGAGGGCGGGGGGGGGATTACCGGGCCCTGCCACCATCGCCGCATGGGCGACAGCGGCAGGGCCCGGTAAACCCCACTTACCTTTCCAGCGGAGCTCCAGATCGAGGCAAAGGATCCGCCTTCACCTCGATCCTCTTTGCCATGCTCCGCCGGCCCCCCAATCCTCTTCGCCTCCGCCTTAAGGGCAGGCAAATCCCCCCGCTCCGCTCCTGCTTCTATGGTCTGATTAGAAACGGAGCACATCCCTAATAATAGGTGGAGGTAGCACCAGTTAGATGGCTTGTGCTGCATTTAACACTGACGCACATCTCCTCTGCTGTCCACTGCAACAGCCAGACCCCTGATACGTGGTGGAGGTGGTGAGGACTTACTAGGGAGCTGTTCGGCAGAGGACCCCACCAAGTGGCACACTGTCCATGTCCCCATCAAACCTGGTGCTGTCCCAGGCCATGGATGTGTCACATAGGAGTGTAGGGGCATGTCTAGAAAGGGCGATATCCCGAGGATCACCCTGAGATCATCCCTGTGTGTCCACATGACACACAGGGGATCCCGGGAGCAGGGAGGGAAGATCCCTCCCTTTCTCTGGGATATCACTTTACCCTTCTATCCTGACTTTTCCCGCGGATGATCCCGAAACCACGGGATGTGTGGGCTGCCATCTCGGTTTCATCCCAGCTCCTCGTGAGTAACTGTGAAGAGCTGGGAACCAGGCACGGAGCTCCGTGCCCATCAGGGGTGGGGTGGGTGAGCGGGAGGTGGGTGTTTTTTTAATTATCTGTTGTGCATGATTGCTCCTGAGCTCATTTCTGGATAAAAAATGGTGGGCACGACATCCTCTTCCTCTCAGGATGCCGCGCGCTGCATGTAGACTGAGGGGGAGGATCTTGCAATCATGATATCGTGAGATCATCCCCCTCCACTTCCTACATCAAGCCATGCCTTAGATCATAACTCTGTAGAAAGAAAAGCTATATTTCATCCTCCGGCCATTCACTTTAGGGGGGCGGGATCCCTTTTCCAGGAAATTCTCTTTCCTGTCTTATCTTTGTGACTGCCGTAACCCTTGAATGTTAATTGCCAGTCATGCTCCATGGGAGACTGCAGAGGAGGGTCAAAGCTGTGTAGGACACATGAGAAAGAGGAAGGTGGGTGGGAGGCAGGAGGCTATGGGGTAGAGTGAAGAAAGAGGCATCGTGGATGCTAATCAGAAAAGAAAAGGGAAGCCCAGCGCAATGCCAGCTTCTGAGATCCTGGGAGAGTTTCTCTAATGGTCTCTGCAAGTCATTACTTCCTTTACATATTCTCATCCCTCTGACAAAGGGAACACATAAATCACTCCTCCTTGTCCCAGTTTGACCCTGCAACCTCTGCAAGATAATGAGGAGTTGCACCTATCCCCCCCCCCCAACTCTTCCACTGCCAAGATTTATATCAAAGGACATCAATTCTCTGCGATAACGTCTCTATTTATTAAATGCAAATGCCACCGAATCGCTCCATGGAATCTGTTCCATGGGCTTCTTTGGACCCTGCATATCTGAAATGTCCTCAGAACTAGGCAAAATTGGTAATCTGGATTGCACAAGTTGGAAGATGCCCCGGTGAGGAGGGATCTAATGTAAGAAACATCCCTACATGTGTTTTGATGAGGTTGCAGGCAGACTGTGAGTTGTCTTGCACATGTGTTTCACCACAGGAGTTGAGTTCATTTTATCTCATAGTGTGAATTCACAAAAAGGGGAAATCCAGCATCAGTCAATACCGAGCACAGATTACTTGTGACTCTGTTTGTTTGCTTTTGGCTTGGAATACAAACTCTTTTTGCACATGGTATTCCAAGATGTCTCAAATGCTGCAATGGCAGAGTTCCAGGTACGGACGTTGGTGAAATCCATTTTGGGGATGGAGTTTGATAAGGGCCAGGATCTCTTCTCAGTCATCCCAGAGGGAAGGACATGGAATAATGGGCTCAAGTTACAGGAAGCCAGATTCTGGCTGGACATCAGGAAAAACTTCCTGACTGTTAAAGCAGTACGACAATGGAACCAGCTACCTAGGGAGGTTGTGAGCTCTCCCACACAAGAGGCCTTCAAGAGGCAGCTGGACAACCATCTGTCAGGGATGCTTTAGGGTGGAATCCTGCATTGAGCAGGGGGTTGGACCTGATGGCCTTAGAGGCCCCTTCCAACTCTACTATTCTATGATTCTAAGGTTCCCCAGGCTCACTCCTCTGGACTTCATTTCTGTTTGTGCTGCACAGGACTCTTGATCTACAGCAGGTCAAGCCAGGTTGTGCATTTTCTGCGCATTTTGCACTCTCTCCCCCGATTCCACAGTTGGCACATGTTCTGGTCAATTTGTGCAAGTTTCTGAGCAATTTTCACAAATTTCTGAGCAATTTCCACAAATATCTGAGCAATTTTGCAAATTTGACTGCAATTTGTGCAAATTCAACTGTGAGTTGCTCAGAATTGTGGGATCTGTTGGAAAATGCACCAAAAAATGTTCCTGGTGTTCAGGGAAAAGCCAGCAGCTCTGCTTGCAAACTCAAATTAAGTCATGCACACCATGGAACTATATTGAGCCACAAAAGAACTAGGTTTCCCAGTGACAGATGTGGGTATCCCAGGTACCAGGGATCTTGAGAAATGTAGTTTTCCAGGGGTCCTAGGTCCTTAATATGACATCAGACACTCCGCAACGGAACATCCAAGGGGCTCCTCACGTCTCAGACACTGAGGAACATGCTCAGCCATAACCCAAGGAAAAGAAATGCCAGGACATTGAGTATCTGGAATGTCTGATGCACAATCTGAAGTCTGACTACATTCTCATCTGCTCAATGATCCCAGAGGTGTGAATTAGGGTGGTTCCTACTGGAAATTATTATTATTATTATTAGTAGTAGTAGTAGTAGTAGTAGTATCCTGCCTTTTGCCCAATACTGGGTAGGGTGACCATATGAAAAGGAGGACAGGGCTCCTGTATCTTTAAAAGTTGCATAGAAAAGAGAATTGCAGCATATATATGGAGAACCTGATGAAATTCAATCTTCATCACAACAGTTAAAGGTGCAAGAGCTATACTAGAGTGACCAGATACAAAAGAGGCCAGGGCACCTGCAGCTTTAACTGTTGTGATGAAGAGGGAATTTCACCAGGTTCCCCATATATACAAATGACTCCTGCAGAAATTTCCTTTTCAATACAACTGTTAAAGATACAGGAGCCCTGTCCTCCTTTTCATATGGTCACCCTAGTACTGGGCCTCATTTAATTTGCAAAGATCCAATTCCTCATGCATCCCTGACACACCTAGGGGTGACCATACTACATCAACTTTAAAATCACTTCACTGGCTGCCAATTAGCTAGAAATTATAACCATTACTCAAGATAAAATCGTTCAAAATATGGCAGCCAGGTCGGTCACCGGTATGCCTAGGGGTGACCATATTACACCAACTTTAAAAACACGCCACTGGCTGCCAATTAGTTTCCAGGGGAAGTATAAAGTGTTGGCTATTACCTTTAAAGCCCTACATGGTTTGGACCCAGGTTCCCTGCGGGATCGCCTTCTCCCGTACAATCTGCCCCACACATTCAGGTCCTCTGGGAAGAACTTCCTTCAGCCAGCCGAAGTAGGATGACAACTGTTACCCAGAGGACCTTTTCTTTTGCCGCCTCCAGACTGTGGAATGGCCAGCTGGAGGAGATCCATCGACTTAATACTCTCTCTGAGTTTAAGGGGGATTCTACACGTAGTACTGAGGGTGCTTCCATGCGCCCCCAGTGCGGCCCCAAAGCGATCGTGTAACTTGCCCGGAGAAGAGACGAGGAAGAGGCGTCCTTGCCGCCGCTGCCGCCACCCACCTACTTCCTCGCCGGCCGGGACGGAGAGCTCGGCGGAAGAAAGTGAGCTCTCCGACCCGGCCGGGTCAGAGGTAGGTGGGTGGCAGCAGCGGCGGCGGCGGCAGCAAGGACGCCTCTTCCTCGTCTCTTCTCCAGGCAAGCTACACGATCGCTTTGGGGCCGCACTGGGGGCGCATGGAAGCACCCTCAGTACTACGTGTGGAATCCCCCTAGGACAGCTGTAAAGACCAGTCTCTTCCAACAGGCCTACCCAGATGAATGTTAAACCTAAGCATTTTAAGACATGGTGATTGTTAATATTGTATTGGCTTTATATGCTCTTTTAACTAGTTTTATGTATTACATTGTATTTAACGTTGTTCTCTGCCTCAATACAGATGGAGTGGTGGGTAAGAAATATATTATTATTATCTCTTTCTTGCTCATGGCGAATTATTATTATTATTATTATTATTATTATTATTATTATTATTATTATTATTGATGCATAGAAGGCTCTCAGGAGGGGGAAACCTGAACCATGGGCCCACTAATTGAATTCTTTGCAGCCCTCTTCTGCATGCTTCCCCACCCAACAGTGCCTGCTCCGTCTTCAAGGTGTTCTGTTCTAATGAAAACAAGGTCATGCTTGCTCAGCAGCTGATGGACACAAAAGGAAAGGGTAGAATCAATGCAGCGATGTGGGGTTTTATTTCCGACATCCTTAACAGAATACAGATTCCCAGCATTTCTGAAAGAGTTTGTGCTTGAATGGCGGGAAGAGGATTCATCTGTTGTCAGAAAAAGCCCCCCCCCCCAAAAAAAAACACAGAAGCTGCCAGGGCAAACATTTTTTGCCCTCAATCGAGTTGGGATGAACAAGCAAGTCACAAGTCCTCATGAACTGGGTTAGGCTACACAGGTCTCTTAGCAGCATTTTGGAACGATGTGAAGTCCATAATTCTGCTCACTTACAACTTCACAACAGAGCTCAAAGTAGGGTGCCCCTATGAAAAGGAGGACGGAGCTCCTGTATCTTTAACAGTTGCATAGAAAAGGGAATTTCAGCAGGTGTCATTTGTATATATGGGGAACCTGGTGAAATTCCCTCTCCATCACTATAGTTAAAGCTGCAGGAGCTATACTACTGTGACCAAATACAAAAGAGGGCAGGGCTCCTGCAGCTTTAACTGTTGCGATGGAGAGGAAATTTCACCAGGTTCCCCACATATACAAATGACACCTGCTGAAAGTCCTTTTCAGTATAACTGTTAAAGATACAGGCACCCTGTCCTCCTTTTTATATGGTCACCCTAGCTCAAAGAGACATAAAATATAGTCATTTCCTTCTACCAGTTTGATCCTTTGAGGTAGGCCAAGCTGAGCGATAGCAACTCACCCAAGGGCACCCAGTGAGCTTTGTGGCTGGTTAGGGAATTTGAACAGGGCTCTCATCTGACACTAACAACTCCATCACCCTGGTTCTCCACGTTTAGCCATTTTCGGTTCCTTTAGTTCATTTGCATATCATTTGCATATCTCCCCTCCTCTGATACCATGCACATGTGCATTGAGAAGACGCCACAGATAATGCGGTCTTTATTTGATTGCAAGTAGGATGGCATCAATGTTTGCTTATTGTGAAATTTAAATAATATGAAATAAAGTAACTCTGTACAGCACCATGTACACTGATGGTGCTATATAAATAATAATAATAATAATAATAATAATAATAATAATAATAATAATAATAATAATGGCATCCCCAAATTGCAATTTGATTTCTTGTTTTGGGCACCACACTTCAAGAAGAATGCAGACAAGCTGGAACATGTTCAGAGGAGGGCAGCCAGGATGATCAGGGGTCTGGAAACAAAACCCTGTGAGGAGAGACTGAAAGAACTGGGTATGTTTAGCCTGGAGAAGAGAAGACTGAGGGGAGACATGATGGCACTCTTCAAGTACTTAAAAGGTTGTCCCACAGATTAAGGCCAGGATCTCTTCTCCATCATCCCAGAGTGCAGGACACAGAAAAACGGGCTTAAGTTACAGGAAGCCAGATTCCAGCTGGACATCAGGAAAAACTTCCTGACTGTTAGAGCAGTACGACAATGGAACCAGGTATCTAGGGAGGTGGTGGGCTCTCCCACACTAGAGGCCTTCAAGAGGCAGCTGGACAACCATCTGGCAGGGATGCTTTAGGGTGGATTCCTGCATTGAGCAATGGGTTGGACTTGATGGCCTTATAGGCCCCTTCCAACTCTATGATTCTATGATGTGAAACAACATTTCTCCTCCTCCTCCTCCTTTAATAATAATAATAATAATAATAATAATAATAATAATAGCAGAAGAAGAAGCATTCTCCGTGAGTTGCACAAGCAGAGAAGACAGATCTCAGTGCTAAAGAGCTTACAATCTAACTTTGAAAATGTCTCACCTCCAGTGGCAACATCTTCCCATTGCCTCAATGAATCATGTGCTACCTCATAATGTGGAAACAGCAAACATTAATAAGACACATGACAAGCTTGGTGAGTCAACCAAAGCGAGTGCATCTGTCATCAAGGGGCAGGTGGCCAGCTCTTTCCCTCCAGGGAGAGACAGTTGAATAGTAGCGTAGCAAAGGTAAAGCATCTTCCACCGAGCTCCCTGTTTAAGCCAAATTCAATCAGGTCAGGTGAGCTCCAACAGGATTCGAAATTAAAACTATGCAGTGCCAAACGTACCACTTGAATACAAATTCTCTCCTGTAAGGGGGTGGGGTGGGGGTGAGGGAGCTATTATGGCAAAGCTTGCATCTGTGTTTTGGATTAAAATAATGCTGAAAGGCTTCTGAAGAGATTATGTGGTTTCTGTAACTTTTGGGTTGCAGGCAAAACAACAGCGATGACAAAGATGAAATTGCCTCCATCCTGGATAAGGATCCGGGAGGTGAGACAAGGTTAAAATTGTGTGTGGAGAGACGGGGGTGGGAATAAATAAAGCACAATAAGAATTGTCTTCTCCATGAAAACTTTGGGATTTAAATTTCATCCCCCCAAAAAGAAATATGACACCAAAATATCAGCCCTCAATTCAGCCATACGTTTGTGAACCAACCAGAGAGCTTTTTGACTCTTGTCTTGGGAAGTACAGGCATGCAATGAAATGAAATAAATGTAATGCCAAATTGACAACGACCCTTTTAGTCCAACCCATGCTGTGATTGTCACCCCGAGTCTTTCATGTTGACCGCGGCTGAACCCCAAATCCTTAGCTTTCCAACTTCATTTGTGGCCTGTGAAACTTGCCTCCTCTTCGTTTATCCATTTTTGTGAGATGTTGCTCAAAAGGACCAAGTTCAGCCATTGTGCAGTGGACAGGAGAGAGGGAATTAATCCCCCCTCTCTCTCCCTCTTCCAGCTGAGATCTATAACACAACACTGGGTGGAACAGATGGAGTGATCAAATCTCTTCCAACCCACACTGTGCAAGGTGTTGTACTGTGCTGACTCATAATACTGTGCTGATTCTCCCATAGAATCATAGAATCATAGAATAGCAGAGTTGGAAGGGGTCTACAAGGCCATCGAGTCCAACCCCCTGCTCAATGCAGGAATCCACCCTAAAGCATCCCTGACAGATGGTTGTCCATTTGCCTCTTGAAGGCCTCTAGTGTGGGAGAGCCCACAACCTCCCTAGGTAACTGATTCCATTGTCGTACTGCTCTAACAGTCAGGACATTTTTTCTGATGTCCAGCTGGAATCTGGCTTCCTTTAACTTGTGCCCATTATTCCGTGTCCTGCACTCTGGGAGGATCGAGAAGAGATCCTGGCCCTCCTCTGTGTGACAACCTTTTAAGTATTTGAAGAGTGCTCTCATGCCTCCCCTCAATCTTCTCTTCTCCAGGCTAAACAGGCCCAGTTCTTTCAGTCTCTCTTCATAAGGCTTTGTTTCCAGATCCCTGATCATCCTGGTTGCCCTCCTCTGAACACGCTCCAGCTTGCCTGCATCCTTCTTGAATTGTGGAGCCCAGAACTGGACGCAATACTCTAGATGAGGCCTAACCAGGGCCGATAAATGACTATAAATGATCTGGAATTAGGAGTGAGCAGTGAAGTGACCAAGTCTGCTGATGACACCAAATTGTTTAAGGTTGTTAAGACACAAAGGGATTGTGAAGAGCTCCAAAGGGATCTCTCCAAGCTGGGAGAGTGGGCATCCAAATGGCAGATGTGATTCAATATAAGCAAATGTAAGGTGATGCACGTTGGGGGGGAAAACCCCGAACTTCAAGTACAACCTAATGGGATCTGAGCTGGTGGTGAATGAATAAGAGAGAGATCTTGGGATTGTGGTGGACAGCTTGATGAAAATGTCGACCCAGTGTGCGGCCGCTGTAAAGAAGGCAAACTCCATGTTAGGCATTATAAGAAAAGGAAGTGAAAATATAACGGCCAGTATCATACCGCCTTTATACAAAGCTATGGTGTGACCACAGAGTACTGTGTACAGTTCTGGTCACCACACCTAAAAAAGGATATTATAGAGCTGGAAAAAGTGCAGAAAAGGGCAACTAAAATGATTAAGGGGCTGGAGCATCTCCCCTAGGAGGGAAGGTTGCATCAACTGGGGTTGTTTAGCTTGGAGAAGAGAAGGCTGAGGGGAGACATGATAGAGGTGTACAAAATTATGTGTGGTGTGGAGAATGTGGATAGGCAGACATTTTTCTCCCTCTCTCAAAATACTAGAACCCAAAAGGGTCATCCCATGAAGCTGATTGGTGGGAGATCCAGGACAGATCAAAGGAAGGACTTCTTCACATAGCGCAGAGTTAAATTATGGAACTCACTGCCACAAGATGTAGTGATGGCCACCCATTTGGATGGCTTATAAAAGGGGGTTGGATAAATTCCTGGAGGCGAAGGCTATCCATGGCTACTAGCCCTGATGGTTGTGTGCTACCTCCAGTATTCGAGGAAGTAAGCCTGTGTGTGCACCAGTTGCTGGGGAACATGGGTGGGAGGGTAATGTTGCACCATCCCTGGCAAATAGCTAGTTGGCCACTGTGTGAACAGAGTGCTGGACTAGATGGACCCTTGGTTTGATCCAGCAGGGCACTTCTTATGTTCTGGAGGAGGAGAAGGAGAAGGAGGAGGAGAAGTCCTGCTTGTTCATCCCTGGCCGATGGCTGGTTGGCCACTGTGTGAACAGAGTGCTGGACTAGATGGACCCTTGGTGTGATCCAGCATCAGGGCACTGCTTGTATTCTTACGTTCCTGTATTCCAGTCATTACTAGGAGCCATCACCACATCACAGAGAGGAAAGAGCCACCAAGTTTCCTGGGCTATCTGATGACTCTCTTTCTCTCCCTGCACGATGCCTTTTGGTGTGTCGGTGGCTGTGGTGCTCTTCAGAAACTCATGCCTTGACAACATCTGTCCTCCAAAAGAGCCTTCTGTTTTTCTGGCTCATTCCCAGGACACTCTCCCCTCCTTAAGGATGTCCTTCTGCAAGCTTGGGTGTCTTCTCAAACCTGCTGACACCTCGTTTTTGAACATTTTGGCCACCTAAGGATCCAAACTCAGAAGAAGACGTATGGATGGGTGGACCCACCAGCGTCCAATTCGTCAGACTATCTCCCTTTTGTCATGCACCCCATTTGTTGGGCTGTGTGAGCTTCCTTGAAGGCTCAGCGAGGCCCGACATGCACTCGGCAGACATCTGCCCTCTCTCTGGCAATTACATGCTTCTCCTTGTTGCATAAATGGGGACTTTATGGCCGCCGTTCAAGCAACAGGGAAATATATAAACTCCCGAGTCTCCATTGTGGTGAACAAGGAGGCTCCGGACAAGGGCGGACAGCTGTCGGGTACTTGGAGTGCCAGTCCACAAACAAAGCATGAGCAGCTAATAAGCCATCTACTATTGGCAGCTAGGTGGTTGATAACCAAGCATTGGAAAGACGGCACAGGGCTCTGTGGCGTTATCCACATTTCTATTCCCTTGGGTATGTCTGCGTGAGTATATCTAGAGAGTGCAGAATGTTGGACTGAGTAGGTGTGGCTGGTGATGCTGTGGAAAGGGGGAGGAGTCTATATATGCGAGAGCTGAGTGGTTTGAGGGGTTCAATGGGTGATTGGTTTTGGAGGGTAGAAGTGTTTAGCTGAGTGATTTCTTGTGAGAAGCGAATGAAAATAAGACCATAGGGACTAAGGATTGTTATTATTAGATTTGTTTCTACCAGTATTCTAAAGGATAGGCAGGAGTTGAATAGAATTTGAAGGAACTAAAAACTAAACAAGAATAAACATTTTCTTTATTTTGCAACCATAAAACCACGTGTCAGTTTGGCTGCGTCTCCTGCTTTATTAGTTCATAAATAAACACATTGCATTAGACCTTCAGCCTGCTATATTCACAGAAAAGCTTTTTCCAAATCTCCTTAGCTTTCCCCTCTGCTATAAGGGAAAGGTTATACATTTTTCTTACCCTTTCCTCAGGTATTTAAGTGGTGGAGCTTAGCCAGAGGGAGGTGCGCGCGTCAAAGCCTGGTGTGTGTGTGGGGGGGGGGGGTGGCATCACAGGCTCCATATTGGTAATTGCTACCAAAGGGTTTGGCAGACTGCCCTTCAAGAAAAATTGACCCAAATATTTAGGAAAGTACAAGGACAACTAAGGCTGTTGCTAGATGAGGTCTTAGCGTGGTGTGAGGCCCGGGCTCCCACCTGTGCATCCAGATGACGCACAGGGGATTCCGGGGTCAGGCCAGGCTAAGACTTCCCTTAACCCGGGATAAGCGGATTCACTTATGGCCCGGCTTTTCCGCAGCCCCAGCCTGAGGCTAGGGCTGCGGAAGGTCTAGCAGGGTCCGTGGCTTTTCCTGGCTGCTCGCTTACTTGCGAGTAGCCGGGAGAAGACACGGACTGGGCACAGCATTCCATAGGAGCGCTGTGCCCATCGGGCCGGGGGGGAATCACAGGGGGGAGATAGGGGCCGGGGGAAAGGCCGGACCTGGCAGGAGAGGGGGGGAGAAGAATGGGTATGGGCATGGGCATTGGGCATGGCAGACAGGGGATGGGGGAAAGAAGGATGGGCACAGGCATCGGGCATGGCAGACGGGGGGAAAAGAAGGACAGGGGACAAGGCATGGTGGATGGGGAAGGACAGGTGAGCGAGCGGGCAGGGGGGCATCAGGCATTGTGTGGGGGGGAATCAGGGGCAGGGGGAGCGGGGACCCTATATTTATTTATTTTTAAAAAGACTTACCTTCTCCAGCGGTGCGCTCCTGTGCACATGGCCCTTTAAGGGTAAAAAAAATGGCGGACGCGACGGGGCTTCCCCTTTCCCCGTCGCGTGTTACATCTGGAAAAGGGCGACAGCACGCGCTACGTGTAGCACGCTGTCACCCCGACTCCCCGACTATCCAGTAGGTCTAGCAAGGCCCTAAGTGAAGACAAATTTGAGGGGTACGGAGGAAATTTATTGAATTTGTGAAAAAAGGAGAAAATGGGAGAATTGCCTCCATTGGCATATATAGAGCTATGGAGAGTATAGGTGGATGGGTAAAGAGACTGATTTCCGGGGTACCCTAAATTAGTTAATGTTAAATAACATTAAACCCAGGCGGGAATATGTATTTGCATTGACACTGAATCTACATATGTGAATATGATGTAATACTTGACCTATATAACCAGAACTGCAAACAATAAAAATAAATATGAAAAAGGGGGGGTAGTGAGCAGACAAGAGGGTCTGGCGGGGGTCAGGGGGACTCACTTGAGGCACCCCACAGCAACCCTACTCTTCATATACAGAACAGAAATGTATTCAAATTGAACCTGTTATTTAAACTGTGATTCAGTTAAAGGACATATGATTAAACAACTGGGAATCCATGAAATGGTTTTCAGCTTTGTTTTTGTTTTGCTTTTGTTTAGTTTTTTTAATTTTTTAATTAATTTTCAAAATCCATAGACAGACAAAAACATACAAAGAATTTTCACTGTTGACTATTGGCAGAAAGTAGTACATTTAGCATATTTTATCCATTTCTTTACAGGTGTAGTTCGGAGTAGTATCTATTAATTAATTGGAGATTATGTAATTCTTCATAGCTCTACAGTATATGAAGAGTGCTATCATGTCTCCCTTCACTCTTCTCTTCTCCAGGCTAAACATGCCCAGTTCTTTCAGTCTCTCTTCACAGGGCTTTGTTTCCAGACCCCTGATCATCCTGGTTGCCCTCCTCTGAACCCGCTCCAGCTTGTCTGCATCCTTCTTGAATTGTGGAGACCAGAACTGGACGCAATACTCTAGATGAGGCCTAACCAGGGCTGAATAGAGAGGAACCAGTACCTCACGTGATTTGGAAGCTATACTTCTATTAATGCAGCCCAAAATAGCATTGGCCTTTCTTGCAGCCATATCACACTGTTGGCTCATATTCAGGTCGTGATCTACAACAATTCCAAGATCCTTCTCGTTTGTAGTACTGCTGAGCCAAGTATCCCCACCTGATGAAGAAGAATGCACATCATCATTGCCCTTTCCCAATTTCTCCATCATGAATTGTAAACATTCAACTAGTGCACAATCAGAATGGAAAACAACAAAGCGGAAAGCAGAAAGGAATCGTGTGCGAGAGAAAGAAGGGGTGGGAGTCTCCAGTGTATTTTCATTGCTTGAACTTGCTTACAAAAATCTAAATTGATATACCTCTAATTGGAATATATTTCAGCATCGTCCATTCTAGAGATTTACAAGTTGGGAAAGTCTAAAAAGTACTTTTTTTGGTCCATTGCTACTAAACATTGTTCCATTAGCATGCATCCACAAGATGTAAGATCTTTAATGGTTGGGTCCACACAACATGGTAACCCACACTCAACAGTTGAGAGTGTGTTGTTGTTGTTGTTGTTGTTGTTGTTGTTGTTGAACCATGGGTTGTGTAGGGGCAACACTGGTGTCATGTTTCTCAAAACCTCCCGCCTTCTTGGGAGACAATAACGAGGCCTGCTAAGTAATCAGGAAAGATTTATTCAAGCAATAAACATCTCTTTCCACCTGAAGAAAGTCTAATTTGTCGGAACTTTCCCCTAGGCAAAACTGTGTAAACGAATCCAGACAATTGTCCTTTCAAGAAGAATGGAAAGCTCTTTCCCAAGACACGTTAACTTCAGAGAGACTAGTTCTGAGGCAGCTTCTGACGGGATGCCAGCCGGGCTGACTTTCTCTCGCCTTCCTTTAACTCCGCCGGTTTTAGTCTGCAGCGTTCTCTAGGATCGGCTAGCCTCTCTGTGCTCTCCCCTTCAGAAGTATATTGGCTTCCCATTGACTGAGTATTGTTTGCCCTTGAGGCGATAACCTCTGGAGAGGGTTTGCTCCCAGCTGGTGAAGAGCCCGTGAGAGCTTTCTCCCCCACTGGTACAGGCTGGCCTTTCTGGCACCGACTCCTCTACTTCAGAGCCTGATTCTAATTGAACACCTGAAACACCTTTTTCCAACCCAGGGGGAGCAGGGCTAAATATGACACCTGGGCACCCAAGGGACCCATTTTATTTTCAGCATTATTTGTTTTCTTACTATACCACCCCATAGATGAAAGTCTCTGGGCAGTTTACAACAATCCATAGAAGTACAAATCACACCATAATAAAAACAATCTAAGATTCTTAACAAAGATTATTATTATTATTATTATTATTATTATTTCATTTCTATTATTATTTATTTTGAAATTATTATTATTATTATTATTATTATTATTATTATTATTACTTATTTATTTATTTATATAGCGCCATCAATGTACATGGTGCTGTACAGAGTAAAACAATAAAATAGCAAGACCCTGCCGCATAGGCTTACATTCTAATAAAATCATAAGAAAACAATAAGGAGGGGAAGAGAATGCACCAAACAGGCACAGGGGAGAGTAAAACTAACAGTATAAAAGTCAGAACAAAATCAAGTTTTAAAAGCTTTAGGAAAAAGAAAAGTTTTTAGCTGAGCTTTAAAAGCTGCGGTTGAACTTGTAGTTCTCAAATGTTCTGGAAGAGCGTTCCAGGCATAAGGGGCAGCAGAAGAAAATGGACGAAGCCGAGCAAGGAAAGTAGAGACCCTTGGGCAGGCGAGAAACATGGCATCAGTGGAGCGAAGAGCACGAGCGGGGCAATAGTGTGAGATGAGAGAGGAAAGATAGGAAGGAGCTAGACCGTGAAAAGCTTTGTAGGTCAACAGGAGAAGTTTATATTGGATTCTGAAGTGAATTGGAAGCCAATGAAGAGAGTTCAGAAGTGGAGTAACGTGGTCAGAGCGGCGAGCCAAGAAGATGATCTTAGCAGCAGAGTGGTGTACAGAAACCAACGGACTGATGTGAGAAGAAGGAAGGCCAGTGAGAAGAAGGTTGCAGTAGTCCAACCGAGAAATAACCAATGCATGAACAAGAGTCTTGGCAGAAGAGACAGACAAAAATGATCGAATCCTGGCAATATTATACAGGAAAAAATGACAGGATTTAGCTACTGCCTCAATATGAGGAATAAAGGAGAGCGAGGAGTCAAATATAAAGCCAAGACTAATTATTATTTCATCACACACATGGTGTGATAGGTGGTGAATCTCGGGGGATGCGCTCATACACAGGCAGATGCAGATATGCTGCATGCATAATGTAGCCGAGGCTGACTGGCTATGTGCATTGTCACAAAGCCAATTCAGAATGAGGGTAGAAAGCAGTGGTTGTATGGTATTGTAATGTCATCACACTGACAATAAAATCACCCAGTGGATGGGAGCACATAGCTAGGAAGAAGTCCTAGCTTTTTCATGTGTGTGTTAGAAGCTGCCTCAAGAGGCAGTGAACAGATGCAAAACTAGAAATGGGCGTGTGTGTCAGTGAGCAATTCCGGCACCCGCAAAGCCACCCTTTTCATGGGGTGTCAAAGAGGGCCCTTTGGGAGGTGGTGTTTGATACGGCTCTCATCCAGGTTATCTGAAAGACTGCATTCTCCCATATGAGCCTGCCCATGCTCTGAGATCTTCTGGGGAGGCTTTTCTCTCAGTCCCACCAACATCCCAGGCACACCTTCTCGGTGGCTGCCCCAAGGCTCTGAAACTCCCTTCCCAGGGAGGCTAGGCTACTGTTTCGGAGGCAGGCAAAAACTGTTTTATTTCAGCAGGCTTTTGGAACTAAACTGGACGTGTGTTAATGTATTGGATCCCCCCTTTTTTAACCTGTTACGGGTTTTTTTTAAAAAAAATGTAACATTGTTTTAATTTTACTGTAGGTTTAATTCTATTTTAACTTTTGTAATTTATATTTATATGTTTAATTGTACAGGTTTTAATCTTGTAAACTGCCTTGAGTCCCAGTACTGGGGGGGAAAGCAGGATAATAATAATAATAATAATAATAATAATAATAATAATAATAATAATAATAATAATAATAATAATAATTTTGCTTAGCTTTGCCCCCAGCAGCTTTTGTTTCAGCTCCTGCTCTGTTGCCTAACTCAGGCCACAGCTAGACCTAAGGTTTATCCTGGGATCATCCAGGGTCCGCCCCTGCCTGAGCACTGGATCCCCTGTGTGTCACCTAGGCCACAGCTAGACCTAAGGTTTATCCTGGGATCATCCAGGGTCCGCCCCTGCCTGAGCACTGGATCCCCTGTGTGTCACCTAGATGAACAGGTTTGACCCCTGGACGATCCAGGGATAAACCTTCGGTCTAGCTATGGCCTCATTCTGCAGTGAGTTGGGCCAGTTCATAGATTTCCTCAGGATTTTGTGCAGGGGGTGGGGAGGTTCTGCGATTTGCACAAATTTCTGAGCAATTTTTTTTTAAAAAAAACATGAACCGTTTACACAAATTACGGCCAAATGTGCACACCCTACAGCTGAATGTTGGCAAATGGCAGTCGGATTTGTGCAAATTTGGCCGTAGGTAGCACAAATTGTGGAAACGTTCCCCCATAATGCGCAAAAAAAAACTTAATGGAGTTTAGGGAATAGCCCCACCCCCACCCGTGCTCAGCCTGCAAATGCAAAGTGTGTTGTACATTCCACAGAACTCCAGCGAGCCAAAAAAGTAATGGATTTGCCAACGACGAACAAGTGCTGGTATTGACATTTAAAGGCCTAAACTGTTTGGGGCCAGGTTATTTGAAGGAACGCCTCCTCCCATATGTACCTGCCTGGACCTTAAGCTCATCTACAGGGACCCTTCTCCGTGAGCCCCTGCCAAAGGAAGTGAGGCAGGTGGCTACTAGGAGCAGGGCCTTCTCCGCTGTGGCACCCAGTTGTGGAATGAGCTCCCTAGAGAGGTCCGCCTGGCGCCTACACTGTACCCCTTTCATCGCCAGCTGAAGGCCTTTTTATTCTCTCAGTATTTTAACACTTAATTTTAACTTAAATTTAAATTTTACTGTTCTAACTCTGTATTTTAATCTTATATCAATTTTGCTGCGTGGTTTTATCCTGATTGTGCTTTTTATACTGTATTTTGTAATTGTGCTTTTAACATGTTGGTTGTTTTATTATGGTTTTAATTTTTGTGAACCGCCCAGAGAGCTTCGGCTATTGGGCGGTATAAAAATGTAATAAATAAATAAATATTGAACACTTCCCTGACTGCACCTGGAATACAGAGGAACATTGGAAGCTGTCCATCTAGCCTAGTATTGTTGACACTGACTGGCAGCAGTGGTTCACCAGGGTTCCAGGAAGGATTTTTTTTCCCTACCTGGAGATACCAGGGATCGAATCTGGGACCCTCTCCATTCGAAGCAGGGGTTCTAGCACTGAGCCACGGCCCCTCCCTAAATACAACCCAAGTTCTTTTGATAGATCATCATAATCACACATAACATAAACATACACCCCTCACTGCAACCCTTTTATGCTGACATGCCGGTTTCTCTTGCCACTGGAGTCCCAGCCTACAAGAACAGGCAGTTACCCCATCTTGTCGCATCTCTCCATCCATCTTCATTTAAAGCTATTGGCCCCTGCACTTTTCTGCACAAGACTGACTAGGCCTGTCATATCCACCTGCTGTTTGTGTAAAAACAATAATCATAAAAAAGGAGGTTAGGAACAGTTCATCGGCTTCAGTTGCCAATAACAGCCAGGGAGCTGGTACTGTAGGATCATCAAAGAGCCACGTTGCCGGGCGGAATTGTTGGCCTCGTATCTGGTATTCATCTCCCAGCAGGGATCCACACCTGGTATTTTCAAAGCAAGCAAAACGACATCAGCAGCTATACCAAGTGGCGGTCACAAAGACAGTTTGCCTAGGATTGCATCCCCAAATCCCTATAGAACGCAATATATGTGGGACTCAACTTAATGAATTGTATGTCTGCTCTGCAATAGGGCTGGATGGAGTCACGCATGCCTGGCTTTGTCGGGCACTCGGCGAACTGCCCCCACCAGCCCCGGTTAGCATCTCTGCATGAGACTTTGGACAGCATGGGAGGAGAGGTATACCACAGACCCTCTTCCACCACTTCCCAGCTCTGTGTCCCAGTTAGAGATAATAGAATCATAGAATCATAGAGTTGGAAGGGGCCTATAAGGCCTTCGAGTCCAACCCCCTGCTCAATGCAGGAATCCACCCTAAAGCATCCCTGACAGATGGTTGTCCTGCTTCCTCTTGAAGGCCTCTAGGTTACCATCTCCCTAGGTAACTGGTTCCATTGTCGTACTGCTCTAACAGACAGGAAGTTTTTCCTGATGTCCAGCCAGAATCTGGCTTCCTGTAACTTGAGCCCATTATTCCATGTCCTGCACTCTGGGATGTCACTAGGACGGCCCAGACTGTTCCTGAATTCAAGGAATTCTTTTGGGGGGTTTCTTCAATTATGGGCAAATTTTCATAATTTGTGCACATTCAGTTGTAATTTTCAAAAATGTTGGCTTTAATTTGCACACGATGTTCAGAAATTTGCACCCATGGCAGGATGCTCCACCCCAGAAAAAGAAGTTCAACAGTCCCAGAAAATCCACAAACTGGCCCGATTCATTGCAGATCAAGTTGGGTGCTGCAGAGAGGACCGAAATGAAGTCTGGGCAGGCAAGCATAGGAAAACTTATCAAACCCTCCATACACCCTGCCATTGATTTCTCTGGCATACCTTGTCTCGGTTTATGGCTCTTAAGAAATTGACCACCAGGTGCAGTACACAGAAGCCTGAGAGACACCCAACCATCACATCTGTGGCGATCCGTGATATATTGAGGTGCAGAAGGGTGAGGATTAGTTTTGGAAAGATGGGTTGAAGTGCATCTTGCCCCCAATTCGAAACAGCATGGATTGTCCCCCAGGCATGTCTTGATGGGGGAAACCTACAGCTGTTGCCAGGCCAACGTTCAGAGAGGATATAAATATCATCTTGATCCTAATCTAATGGAGTTTAGCGCTTTGCTCATGTTTTTGCTAAGTGCCGCAGAAGCGTTAATTAATCAAATGTCACACTTCGCCAGCTTAGCTCTGCTTCTCTGTTGTGCCACCATGATGGTAGTGACCTGTTAATAAACCCTTTTCAGCAGTGAGGCCTCGTGGGTGCATGCGTGTGTGTGTGTGTCTGTGTGTGTGTGTGTTTCTTTTTTAATTTCTCTATACCTGCAATATGTGCTCACTTTCAACAAGCTTGAGAAAACAAGCACTTAATTTGGGAAACGGTTTTCACACCCTACAGTGTTCGTCGCTCCGGACATTTGTGTTATGTTTCCCCCTAGATCAGATGGCCTTAGCGGCCTCAAAGATTTCTGCCTTGGCATGCCGGTTTGTTTACTTTGGAACGGGGAAGTAATGTGTTCAGTTGGCATTTTAAACTGACCCAACTTTGAACTTATGCACCAATACTGCAACTTTGAAATCCTCACTTCTTCAGATTGCTTTAGTTCCAGTTTTTTTTTTAAAAAAAAGCATAAATGGCTTTATCAGTGGAAAGGGCATGCAGAAATCAGTATATTAGTGAAAATAGCACCCAAGCTGCATTGCAATTGCTGGTAAAAAATGTGTATATTAGGAAATCAATGCCTACAAAACTGGGTGTACTAGGAGAATATCTGTATAACCAGACCAAGAGCCCTAAAATGGCATAGTTGAAGTAGTTCAGGGGATTGAATGTAGGTTTAGGAAACACATGGGGCTTCATAGAATTATATTATTATTATTATTATTATTATTATTATTATTATTATTATTATTATTATTTATATAGCACCATCAATATACATGGTGCTGTACAGAGTAAAACAATAAGTAGCAATAGCAGAGAATAGAATAGCATAGAATAGCATAGAATAGCATAGAATAGAATAGCAGAGTTGGAAGGGGCCTATAAGGCCATTGAGTTCAACCCCCTGCTCAATGCAGGAATCCACCCTAAAGCATCCCTGACAGATGGTTGTCCAGCTGCCTCTTGAAGACCTCTAGTGTGGGAGAGCCCACAACCTCCCTAGGTAACTGGTTCCATTGTCGTACTACTCTAACAGTCAGGAAGTTTTTCCTGATGTCCAGCTGGAATCTGGCTTCCTTTAACCGTTATTCCGTGTCCTGCATTCTGGGAGGATCAAGGAGAGATCTTGCCCCTCCTAAGTGTGTCAACCTTTTAAGTATTTGAAGAGTGCTGTCATGTCTCCCATCAAGCTTCTTTTCTCCGGTCTAGTGATCTCAAGGTCCAAATGTGATTCTAGCCAAACAGTTTGCAATGCAAATACCCTGCCATTACCCAGGTCTCCCACCTTCACTAACATCCGGCTTCGTTCAAAATTTCACCCCTGCAGAGGTTTCTGCAAACACATGTGCCCTCCTATTGCGGCCAGAAGGTCAATTATACCTGGAGGAAAATTCATTGCATATTAAAATCAATATTAATCGCAGTGTACTTAGAAAAAGGCTGGTGTTAGGTAACATTTGAGGTCTGAAATGAATAGCACTTGTCAAGTCGGCAAATGACTTTGGTGTACTCACTTTCATGAGCACATACCTGTGCCCTTTTTGCATTTCTGTGCTTTCCTGTCGGTTTCATTCCATTTATTTTTGGCAACTCAACCTGAAACACAATGGCTTGCAAGAGAAATCCCATGGAGGTCTCTGAAGCTGACTTCCATGTAAATGGGTCTAGAATGACAGCAACCAGTGGGCGTGTGGGCATGTTACAATCTTGAAGCATTTATTATCTCGGTATCCACTTACCTAACCCCAGAGTAAATGTAAAACAATCCCAGGAGTGTTGGAGCTGTTGAGTTCTCCTCTTGGAATGATTTCATGCAATTGTACTCCTGTGAAAAATATTAAGCTTCTTGGGTTCCTCCTTCCCTTCTCATTGTTCTATAATTATTCGCAAAGCAATCGCTCTCCATTTACACTGGTTACTCCTTCCACCATCCACTTCAGGAACTAAGGACAAAGGGATTTCTTCTGGTTCACTGGGCCCTGCATTCACTCGCTTTTATTTTTTTATTTATTTAAAATATTTATATCCCACCCTATATCACTAAGATCCCATGGCAGCGTACAGATAAAAACGTACAGTATAAAACAATACATATACACAGTTAAAAACAAATTAAACCATGATCCAAGTTAAACAATATATAATTTAAAAGCAATAGATACAGTTAAAACAGTTAAAACAATGTGTCAGTCTGTCAGGGATGCTTTAGGGTGGATTCCTGCATTGAGCAGGGGGTTGGACTCAATGCCCTTGAAGGCCCCTTCCAACTCTGCTATTCTATGATTCTGGATCAAACTAGGAATATAGCATACCATTTCAAACCATTGGTCGATATAGCTTGGTATGGACTAGACCACATATAAGCAACCTATTTATTTTATTTATTTTATTTTTTATATCTCACCTTTCCCCCTCTTCCAAGGAACCCAAGGCAGTATACATAATCCTCCATCTCTCCGTTTTATCCCAACAACAACCCTGTGAGGTAGGTTAGCCTGAGAGTCAGTGACTAGCCCAAAGTCACCCAGTGAGCTTCCATGGCCCACTGGGGACTTGAATCTGGATCTTGGAAGCCCTCCACATAGCCTGCTGGGTAGATTTCTGTAAACCGGGTAGATTTCTGTAAACCGCCCAGAGAGCCCTGGCTATGGGAGCGGTATATAAGTCTAATAAATAAATAAATAAATAATTTTGGAGAGCATGACTGTTATTAAGATAGGGTGACCATATGAAAAGGAAGACAGGGCTCCTGTATCTTTAACAGTTGTATTGAAAATGGAATTTCAGCAGGTGTCATTTGTATGCATAGAATCATAGAATCATAGAATAATAGAGTTGGAAGGGGCCTAAAAGGCCATCAAGTCCAACCCGATGCATGCAGCACCTGGTGGCATTCCCTCTTCATGACAACAGCTAAAGCTGCAGGAGCCCTGCCCTCTTTTGTATCTGATCACTCTAGTATAGCTCCTGCAGCTGTTGTGAAGGGGCCTTAAGAGTAGCCATCTTAACAATACCATGATCAACCATGATCAACCATGATCCTAATGTTGACAATGGTGAGCTGAGTGCAGTTCTTGACTTGACAATTTCCATGATAACAGTGGACACAGAAATTTAGCGTTGGGGATTTCACCCCCGCCCTGAGATTCCTTGGGCAAGGGCTCAACATTAGGAGAGACTGTGGCAGCACAGTTTCTTTCTTCTTTCTTCTCTAAGGTTTTATTTTGTGCCCCCACTGCAAAGGAAAAGTATCAGCAACAGCGTTGATTGACTGACTGTCCAACCAGTTGCACCTTCCAACATATCCCTGGCATTGTTCTGGGTCAGTATTTGTGTGGGTCGGTGTGGGGGTGGTGGGGGTGGCAGCCACTGTTAAAAAAAAAAAGTTGGAGAATATTCAGAGAAAATTCAACAAAGTAACCTTCTCTTTCAAGGGGGACTGAGGTAAACAAAAGAAACGTCTCAGGAACTTTCTCAGGAAAATGCCTTCTGAGAAATCTTGAGTCAGCTCTATTGGCATAGGAAACTAAATCACCTGCCCCTTGAATTGTGACTAAAAAGCAATAAGGAACTTTCTTGTCACAACTGAGGTATTGATCGTCTCCTCCAACCCAGAAGGCCCCAAACGTGGCTAAGAAAACAGAGTAATTCAACAGGGCCAAAGGGATGCAAATGAAGGCATTGCCACAAGTTTTTTTCCTTTCTTTTTGGCTTAGAAACATTCAGAGTAAACGGCGACAGAAATGTTTCAGGCCGCTTCATATTGCTGCTGAGTTTGATTCCCAAAATGTTGTATGGTCGCTGAGTGAGCAAATATATAAATATCTTTTGCCTCAGGGATTTTCATCCCAGGTGCTTCCGTCCTCTGTGGTGTTCACCTCCCCATCTTCAGGCACAAGGTGTATGATTCAGCAAGCAAATGAGCTTCTGGCAGCCAATAGAGATATTGCCAGTTGCAATCTGCATAATTGCCTAAGTCCAGAGCAGAAAATTACTTTCCTCGGCTGTCCATCGGAATCTCCTGTTCACTCCCCACAGTTTCGCAATGGCACAACTCATACGCTCAGTGAATGCCCCTCTCCCAGTCTCCAGTAGCTCAGGGCCTGGTTCAGCACCATGGACAGGTCCTTTGATGCAGGATCACTTGCATTTATTTTCCAGTAAAGCTGTTTTCTGAACATTGTAAACTGATCAAATCACCGCATCTCAGAAAAAATCTTGGAAAAGGTTGTTTGGACCGAGATGTAAATTCTGAATATCATCATGCATCAAATGAGCTGCATCTCAAAATTGTGGCCTTTATTTATTTATTTATTTATTTATTACATTTTTATACCGCCCAATAGCCGAAGCTCTCTGGGCGGTTCACAAAAATTAAAACCGTCATAAAACAACCAACAAGTTAAAAACACAAATACAAAATACAATATAAAAAGCACAACCAGGAATAAAACCACGCAGCAAAATTGATATAAGGTTAAAATACAGAGTTAAAACAGTATAATTCAAATTTAAGTTAAAATTAAGTGTTAAAATACTGAGTGAATAAAAAGGTCTTCAGCTGGCGACGAAAGGAGTACAGTGTAGGTGCCAGGCGGACCTCTCTGGGGAGCTCATTCCACAACCGGGGTGCCACAGCGGCCTTTCACTAGGAAACCCCCCAAAATAAAAGAAACACACACACCTGTCTATGGGATGGATCCAGATTTATCTGTATGCAACATGGCTGGTGGAAAAGGACTTCCCCGCACTTTCTCCCCCAGGACAGCTGATACAGCCCCCTAAAAATGCTACACCGAAGGTTAGGGGACCTCATGATTGAGATGAACTATCATAGAACTGTTGCGTTGGAAGGTTTCACAAGGATCATCTGGTCCAACCCTCTGCAATGTGCAGGAAAACCAATTGATCCATCCACAAGTGGTGGCTGACCAGCCTCTTCTTAAAAACCTCCAGAAGTAGAGACCCACAATCTTCGTAGGTAGACTGTTCCACTGTTGTACAGACCTTACTATTAGGATTTTTTCCCCTTATATTTAATTGGAATCTAGGTAGCTGCAACTTATCCCCATTATTTCAAGTCCTAAATTCTGTTTCAATGGGAAATAGATTTTGACCATCCTCCCAGTGGCACTCTTTTATGTACCTGAATACTGCTAGCATGTCTCCCCTCGGTCTTCTTTTCTCTAGATTGAACATCCCAAGTTCCTTCAGGTTGTCCTCATGGGGCCTGTCCTCAAGTCCCTGTATCATCTTTGTTGCCCTCCTCTGAACCTCTTCTAACCTGTTGATGTCTGTCTGGAAATGTAGTGTCCAGAATCATAGGCCACAGCTAGACCTGAGGTTTATCCTGGGATCATCCAGGGTTCACCCCTGCCTGAGCACTGGATCCCCTGTGTGGCACCTAGATGAACAGGTTTGACCCCTGGACGATCCAGGGATAAACCTTAGGTCTAGCTATGGCCATAGACAAAACTCCAGGTGTGGTCTCACTAGTGCCAAGTACAGAGGAATAAGGGCTTCACATGTTTTTGATACAACGCTTCTTCTAATGCAGCCCAGGATTTCATTAGCCCTTCTAGCAGCTATTTCGCACTGCTGACTCAACTAGGCAAATGGACCTTTGGAGCCCTTCCATGGACAGTAAGATGCCCAGAGCAAGGGAATCTAGCCCTCTTGGGCCTTGAAAAATTTCCGCAGAGCCCCCAGCTCCCCTACCACTTGCTGGAACCTGTGGACTGCCATGGTGGGTCTCTATGCCCTCCTTCTCCCTCCTGGGGCCCACATTCAACAACATTGCCTGCTCGGTCACTTTCGAATCTCAGTGGTTGCTGTAGATTTGATCTTTACCTGCTCTGAAGAGTGTTATCATGTCTCCCCTCAATCTTCTCTTCTCCAGGCTAAACCTGCCCAGTTCTTTCAGTCTCTCCTCATAGGGCTTTGTTTCCAGACCCCTGATTATCCTCATTGCCCTCCTCTGAAAACGCTCCAGCTTGTCTGCATCCTTCTTGAATTGTGGACCCCAGAACTGGATGCAATACTCTAGATGAGGCCTAACCAGGGCCGAATAGAGGGGAACCAGTACCTCGCGCGATTTGGAAGCTATACTTCTATGAATGCAGCCCAAAATAGCATTTGCCTTTCTTGCAGCCATGTCGCACTGTCGGCTCATATTCAGCTTGTGATCTACAACAGTTCCAAGATCCTTCTCATTTGTGGTTTTGCTGAAAGCTGCTCCGTTGCCCCAATCCTCCACAAAGAATCAATCCGTATGGGGAAGAAATGGTGTGTTGGTGGGGGCCCTCCTTCTGACATTCCCCACCAATCCACAAATTTCTTTTTACTCCATTGCAGGAATAAATGATCATAATTGTCACGTCTCTGACTTCTCGCCTGCTTATTCAACATTTATACCCACGACATCTTTCCAAAGCCCAAATTAGTTTTCTGAAAGACCATTTAGTAGGCTTCTGTCTCCCCCCCCCCCCACTGTGCTCAAAATGAGCTTCCCATGTAATAAACCTTGTTTGATTTTTTTGGACCTCTAATAGGAATTCTCCATTTGTTTTCCTCCCCGCTGCCCCTCCCCCCCCAAAGGGGTTGTTCGCTCTGCCTGCTTAACACTGCTTTTTTTTCCCCTTTCCTTTCGTTTTTCCTTCTTCTATAGGCTGCTGTAGCCTCAGTGGGGATGTTCAACGGAGCGCATGGCGCACTTCTACTTTTGTATGTTAATTGATACAGTTTTTAATTTTACTTCTGCATATTATTTGAATTTGTAGCATTGTAAATTAGTTTCTAAAGAGCCCTGCTAAACAATTAACACTTGCCGGTTGATCTCGCCAATGTGAGCGGTGGGGGTGGGGGTGGGGTGGGGGGACATCCTACAGAAGAAATGCTGACGGAATCCAGATTTCATTGTCGGAAACACTGAGGCGAAGAAGCAATTCCAGCTACAGAAACAGAAGGGGCGAGTGACCTCGGGAAGGAACGGCTGATTCCAGCTGACATTAACAGGAGTTTGGAGAGCAATAACGCCACCCAAAGGATTTCACATTTAAAATGGAAGATAAAGAACACAACCTCCATTGATGGCTTCCCGTTTGAACGCCTTTGCGAGAGGCTGTTTTCTAAATAACCAAAATGAGCTCCGGGGAAGCGATACAAAGAAGAACACGCTTGCAAAACTGCTCTACCCGCAGCGCGCACAATAAGAATAAATCCGAGAGGAATAGAGCTTTTCAGATTCGCCAAACAACTTTGCAGGGGGACTCGGGGGCGTCTCTGTGTTGGCTTTCATGCGTAGCCTTTCAGCGCGTCGTATAAACGTCCCTGTTTTGTGTGTGCAAATCAGAGTTAATGAAGGGATGTAAAGGCCAACTAGGCTAGCCCTTTGGCCTAGCTTCCCCTCCTGTTGGTGCGCAGGATTTCAGCTAGCTAAAATGGGAGGGGGTGAAGAGAAAGAGAGAATAATAACACTTTAAGTATTGCATCCAGTTCTGGGTACCACACTCCGAGAAGGATGCAGACGAGCTGGAAGGGGTTCAGAGGAGGGCAAAGAGGATGATCAGGGGTCTGGAAACAAAGCCCTATGAGGAGCGTCAAGGAAATGTGTGAATGGGCTGTTTTGTCTGTGCCCACCCTGTTTTGATGTAAGCCCTTTCTATTAGAAATTAAGTTCTATAGCAATTTGACCCAAACTGTAGCTGAAAATATATTGAGCAACATTTGCTCAACCAACAAGAAGTGTTGACACATTAGCCAGCGTGTGAGCCTCCCAGCGAGGACAGGAAGAGTAGTAACCACAAAGGAACAGATGTTCCAGGATTGCAATACCCATCTACGTATTGTTTTTCTAGTCTTGGAATTATCTGCACTCTGCACATGCATAAATGCCTTGTCTACCATTGGTTATTGTATTGCAAAACTGTATTAGGATTGGTTTATTATATGAGGAAGTTCTGTTGTTGCTTCTGAGGATGTTACCCTATAAGTATCTTAGCTTTGCCTGCAACTAGTGGGCAGTCCTTCAGATCCTCTAGGGTTTGCCTCCTTGCAGCACTGCAGGATGTTCGTAATAAAACTTTTCCAAGATGAGAGAAATGGTGTCTTGAGAGTCTTTGACCGCCACTCAGTGAACCAAGGGAACCTGCCCTTTTGGGTTCCTCCACAGGAGAGACTGAAAGAACTGGGCATGTTTAGCCTGGAGAAAAGAAGATTGAGGGGACACGATAGCACTCTTCAAAGACTTGAAAGGTGGTCACACAGAGGAGGGCCAGGATCTCTTCTAGATCCTACCAGAGTGCAGGACACGGAATAACGGGCTCAAGTGACAGGGAGCCAGATTCAGGAAGGCATTTCTGAGTGGGGATTCCAACCTGGGTCTCCCCCATGAAGGCTGGTGGCTCTGATGTCAGTGGGGCTGTGAATCCACTCTGGGTCTCAGTCAAAACCGGTCCAATGGTAATGCCTGTCTTATTTGGAGGATTGGTTCAGCATCTTGGACAGTCCTTTTAGAGTCCTGACTGAAAACCAGAGTGGATTCACAGCTCCATTGACATTGCAGATTAGAATGATAGAATAGCGGAGTTGGAAGGGGCCTCTAAGGCCATTGAGTCCAACCCCCTGCTCAATGAAGGAATCCACCCTGAAGCATCCCTGACAGATGGTTGTCCAGCTGCCTCTTGAAGGCCTTTAGTGTGTGACAACCTCCCTAGGTCACTGGTTCCAATGTCGTACTGCTCTAACAGTCAGGACGTTTTTCCTGATGTCCAGCTGGAATCTGGCTTCCTTTAACTTGAGCCCATTATTCCGTGTCCTGCACTCTGGGAGGATCGAGAAGAGATCCTGGCCCTCCTCTGTGTGACAACCTTTTAACTATTTGAAGAGTGCTATCATGTCTCCCCTCAATCTTCTCTTCTCCAGGCTAAACGTTCCCAGTTCTTTCAGTCTCTCTTCATAGGGCTTTGTTTCCAGACCCCTGATCATCCTGGTTGCCCTCCTCTGAACCCAAAAAGGCTTGAATGAAAAGCACACAGAGAAAGGCCTTCCCAGGAGAGATGCTCACAGAAAAAAGAATTGGTTTCCATTGGAGATGTGCTCTGTCCCAAATCCCTAAGCCTCAGCTTCATTCCTGCACTTATCAGGATACAGTCTTCAGCACTGCTCAGTGAGGTTCTCACGATAATATGTGGCTCAGGAATAGCTTATCAAAGTCCACCGTGGCTCCCAGTTGAACTGCTGGTGCTCCCAAACGTCCAGCAGAAGTGCATATGCTCACTAGCCCCAGGGATGCCCCAGCCACATCACCAGCCCTGTTGTGATAGGCTGATCAAGCCATCAGCTCTGAAATCAGCTCTGATTTCAATGTGGCAGTGGGTCCATTCTGGGATTTCGTCAGAACCAGTCAGAACTCTAAAGGAGCAACCCAAGGTGCTGGACCTATTTTGGAGGTGGGGTTCAGCACCTTTGATAGCTCCTGGGTGGTTCTGATGAAAACCCAGAAAGGTCCACTGAAATAAGAGCCACCAGCTCCTGCTGTTGGGAGGATTAAGGGAAGTATGGAGGTGGGCTGGCTCACTCTGAATATCTGTACTTGATGGCCACTCTAGTTTTCCAAGCTTTTAATGAACGGCTGGTTCATTAAACCAGTTACCAGTTACCTAGAGAGGTTGTGGGCTCTTCTACACTAGAGGCCTTCAAGAGGCAGCTGGACAACAATCTGTCAGGGATGCTTTAAGATGGATTCCTGCATTGAGCAGAGGGTTGGACTCGATGGCCTTGTAGGCCCCTTCCAACTCTACTATTCTATGATTCTATGGTGGGCCTGTTCTCAGCTCTGTGGAAGAAGCTCATCTTTGTCGCCTCGTCAGTCCAGGCAGTGCCATGGACATCTCATGCGCCTGGGCAGATCTGGCCATCCATCTGGCTGTACTTTGCGACCTCATCAAGTAGGAGTTGAAACCCTTCCTTAGAAATCTTGCAATCTAGCAGGGTGGTAGACAAATATCGTGTTCAGCGTCGCCTCAGTGAGCAGACCAATTTCATTGTGCTTTTATGGCCTTGACGCCCAAGCAGCAACTGACGGATTTGTTAGCAATGCTGAAGAGCCGCAGGCTAGATGGTCTACTTCCAGGCTCACAATGATAATGGCAGAGAAGAGGCTGATAGCTACAAGATGGGGGATACTTGTCTCAACAATACTACAAACGAGAAGGATCTTGGAATTGTTGTAGATCACAAGCTGAATATGAGCCAATATGTGGCTGCAAAAAAAAAAAGCAAATGCTATTTTGGGTTGCATTAATAGAGGTATAGCTTCCAAACTGTGTGAGGTACTGGTTCTCCTCTTTTCAGTACTGGTTAGGCCTCACCTTGAGTATGGTGTCCAGTTCTAGGCACCACACTTCAAGAAGGATGCAGACAAGTTGGCGGGGGTTCAGAGGAGGGCAACCAGGATGATCAGGGATCTGGAAACAAAGCCCTATGAAGAGACACTGAAAGATCTGGCCAGGTTTGGCCTGGAGAAGAGAAGATTGAGCAGAGACATGATAGCACTCTTCAAATACTTGGAAGGTGGTCACACAGAAAAGGGCCAGGATCTCTTCTCGATCATCCCAAAGTGCAGGACACGGAATAACGGGCTCAAGTGACAGAAAGCCAGATTCCGTCTGGACATCAGGAAAAACTTCCTGTCTGTTAGAGCAGTACGAGAATGAAACCAGTTACCTAGGGAGGTGGTGGGCTCTCCCACACTAGGGGCCTTCAAGAGGCAACTGGACAACCATCTGTCAGGGATGCCTTAAAGTGGATTCCTGCATGGAGCAGGGCTTGGACTCGATGGCCTTATAGGCCCCTTCCAACTCTACTATTCTATGATTCTATGACCTCCATTCCCATTTTAGCAGTGAGTATGGCAGACTCCGCTCCATCAACAGCATTATCACCATAATGGCAATGTTTGTCTAGAGTGAACCACGTCCCTTGCTTGTCCCCAAGGTGCTGCTTAAACAGGCTAATTTGCTGCAACCTGTTCTTCAGCCAGCATGACAGTTTCCGCCATGGACAGGCCCAGTGGCAGCTCTGGGTACATGTTTGATCCAACGGCAGGTGGTGCAGTCAGAACCGCTTGCTGTTTCATTTATTTGCTCACACCGTTGAGACAGCATATCCAGCCACTACAGGTCAAGTTCAATTAGGAGTGATCCACCAATGCCTCCGACCCCCCCACGCCAATTGGGACCTTATATTTCCAGTACAAGAGAGTACAGAAGCTGACCCATTCTCGTAGAAAAAGTGTTTCAATTCTTGCTGTTGTGGTGTCTGTTCGCTTAGGCCTCAGCTAGACGAGGGGGTCAGAGGGAGATGATCTCGTGATTTTATGATTGTGAGATACTTGCCCTCATCTACATGCGTAGGGTGACCAACTTTCAGGATTTCCCCGGATTTGTCCTGGTTTTTGTTCTTTCCATGGTGTCAGGGGGGATTTTCTATCATTTTCAATAATGTCCTGGAATGACACACCTTCCTCTTTATGGCTGCCATTAGCATGGCAGGAGGGAATGACATGCTTTCTTGAGGCACATCATTCCCCCACCCCGAGCTCCAATTGAGGTCTTAAAGGGGAAAGTGGGTCATTCGTGGACATTATAGAAAAGGCCCCAGTTGGAGTGGATGGTGGTGGTGCAGAATGAAATCCTTTCCCCTCCTCCACTCCAATCGGGTTCTTTAAGGTGGCGGGGGAATAACGTACTTTCTGCAGGACTCAGAAAGCTGCTCCCCCACACACACTAGGTGTCCTCTTTTTTGGTTTCCCAAATATGGTCACCCTATACATGCGGCACGCAGCGTCCAGGAAGGGAAAGGACAAAACACATGCCATTTTGTTTGTTTTTGTAATGGAGACGGAGTGCACAAGCGCTCATGCACAAAACTATGGTTTTTTAAAAAAATAAAATAAATTTTCCCACTCACACCACCCCACCCCTGATGGGCACGGAGCTCTGTTGTCGTGCCCAGCTCCCTGCTCTTCACGGTTACTCATGAGGAGCTGGGACAAACCACGACGCCCACCCACACATTCCACGGTGATGGGATCATGCCGAAACTGTGGAAAAATCAAGCTAGAAGTGTAGGGCGAGATCCCGGGGAAAGGCAGGGATCATCCCTCCCTGCTCCTGGGATCCCCTGTGCATCATGTGGATGCACAGGGGCGATCCCAGGGCGATCTCCGGGATATCACCCCATCTAGCTATGCCCTTAGATGACTTAAATTAGATGCATACATAGAAAAGGAGAAGTTTTTCAATGCCCCTTAATCATGATAGCTATATGCAGCCTTATGGAACAAAGGCAGCATGTCATTGAATAATACCACCTCCTAGGAACAATAGGAGAGGTGTATTGTTACCATGTCTTGCTTGGGGACTTCTCATAGTCATCTGGTTGGCCACAACAGAAAATAAGATGCAGGAGACAATAGACCGCTGGCTTAATCCACCAGGGTCCTTCTTAATGTTCTTAAGTTATTAAATCCTAAAAGTGTTGATTTACCTAGGGAGGTTGTGGGCTCTCCCACATTGGAGGCCTTCAAGAGGCAGCTGGACAACCATCTGTCAGGGATGCTGTAGGGTGGATTCCTGCATTGAGCAGGGGGTTGGACTCGATGGCCTTGTAGGCCCCTTCCAACTCTGCTATTCTATGATTCTGTGATTCTTTTTCATTCCCCCCTTAGGAAACCAATCACATAGAGACCCTGGCAACTGCAGAAGGAAGTCCCAGAAATAAAATACAGACACCAGAGTTTGGGATAAAATAGGGCCTCTTTATTTAATCATGGAGATTCTCCCCTCCACGGATCTTTGTGGGAACCTAGCTCATTTGACTTCAGGCAACTAGCCTGCCCACCAGGGTGAGCCACTCAGCTGAAAACAGGGGTCGGGTGACCTGGCTCTCCTTTCCAACTACACTTGTGTGTTTGGTGAGACCGACCCGCATCATCTCCACTCAGGCTGCACAGCCGAGTAGAGGAGACATGAAGGTCCCCAAAGGCAAACCATATTGTGGCACAAAAGCCGCAAAGCCCCTGTGGAGCAGGACCTCTGGCTTGCCGATCACCATCAAGGTGCCAGAGTGCTCACCATCCCTACTCTGACTTCTCAAAATCCCCGCACAACCCTGCCGTTTATAATTGACCTATTTATCCTCCAGATTAGATCCAGTATGGAGTAGGCGAAAACCTGTACATCACTAAACGACAGGGAAAATTCCTACTCAGCCCCCACCCCCTTGAAAGAGGACAACTGGTTATTCTTGATGTTGTGCGGACTTTATACTGTTAGTTTTACCCTACCCTGTGCCTGTTGGCATTCTCTTCCCCTCCTTATTGTTTTACTATGATTTTATTAGATTGTAAGCCTATGCGGCAGGGCCTTGCTATTTACTGTTTTACTCTGCACAGAACCATGTACATTGATGGTGCTATATAAAATAATAATAATAATAATAATAATAATAATAATAATAATAATAATAATAATATTGAGGGAGGGTGGGGCCGAAAACGAAAGAGGCTGAGAGTTGTGTGGGGCAAGACTTTTATGCTTTTGCCTCCACCCCACTGCACGAGGCTATACATGTGCAGAGCACGCACATGCTCCTATTCATTTTACTTATAATAATTATTATTTATTTACATATCGCCATAAGTGTACATCATGGTACATATAGCACCATCATGGTACATTACTTCTATTATTATTATTAATAATAATAATAATAATAATAATTTATAAATCGCCATCAATTTTCATGGCGCTGTACAGAATAAAACAAAACAAGACAATCTGCCATATGGCTTACAATCTAAAATTGTTTTTTGTGAACCGCCCAGAGAGCTTCGGCTATTGGGTGGTATAGAAATGTAATAAATAAATAAATCACCATAACAGACAGGGGAGGAAAGGGGAAAACTAACCGGGATAGGGGGACATTAAAAGTAAAATATAGACTAGCGTGACCACGCCACGATTGAAAAGCTTTCGAGAAAAGAAACGTTTTCAAGCGAGATTTAAAAACTGAAATTGACGTCGTGGCCCACAAATGCACTGGAAGAGAATTCCAGGCATAGGGGCGGCAAGCGAGAACGGGCAAAGATGAGCGAGAGTTGTGGGAACTCTTGGGCAGGTACGAGACATTGGAGCGGTGGTCAAGTGAAATAAGGGACGAAAGGGAGTGGGGAGCCAGATCATGACAGGCTTCAAACGTGAGGAGAAGAAGCTTGTATTGGATTCTATAAGAGATAGGAAGCCAGTGGAGAGGTTTTAGAAGCGGGGTGACATGATCAAAATGACGAGCCAAGAAAATAATCCTAGCTGCCCAATGATGACTGGAGACCAGTGGAGACAGATGAGAAGAAAGAAGACCGGTCAACAAAAGATTACAATAATCCAGTTGAGAAATAACCATTTCTGGCTCTCTCCCCCTCACAAAAGCCGTCCCCCGCTCAAGACGTACTGGCTGGGTGGGGATCAGGCTTCTGGGGGGGGGGGGGGGAAACCATTTTACAGTAAGAACGTTGATTGAGAAAGTCACGTTGTGGTGACTCTTCCATACAAGAAACAGCTGGATGAATCAGCCCTATCAGCGCCGATGAAAGCCCTCTGGACTGCCTTTCCTTCTTCCTAGAACGGAATGATGCAGAACATGTAAACCAACTAAGTGCTGTTTGCCTTCCACAAACAGGGTCTTGGCTTCCCTTAATGGAATTATCCATCATTGCCTTGCCTTAAGTGGTTGGAAGAGGAGACATCCACTTGGCATTCGCTGGGTGAGCTGCCCTCTAAATGACCCTACCATACACTGCACTGATTCTCTCTGACACGGCCTAAAATAAAATAAACAAACTTTAGATTTCACAGCAATTTCCTCTCTCTTCTCTGCTGTCGTTTTGTCTTGCCTTGCTGTTTTCAAGTCCTGCACGAAAGATTATTCTTTTGTGTCCGGAGCATTCTTCACTGGCTTTCCTTGCATGTGTGCTTCTGCTGCTGCTATTGCTGTTGTTGTGAACTTTGAAAAACGGGAGAAGTCCTTTTGCATTGGAATGGAAGAAAGAACCCCTTCAGTACTAAGCAAGCCATCACTAGGTGCAGCTAGAACATCCCAGACTCAGCACTAGAATGATTAGTGAGAGGAGGCAGCAGATGGGTCATGTTAGAGGCAATGGCTGAATGTTTCCACCACTCATGCATTATTGAAGGGATCCCTCCATGTCTTTTTCTTATGTAAGGCACAGGCCTAAGATAGACCTACCTTTTATCCCGCCACAGAGGAGGGAAGCTCTCACGTTGTGTTTAATGCGAGATCCTTCCTCCATTTACACGCAACCTCAGCAGGAGAGGCGCCATGCCCGCCATTTTTAATTAATTTAAAGGAGCAGCAGTGCACGAATGCTCATGTGCAAAAGGTAAGTTTTTTTTTTAATTTTAATTATTTTCCCCACTCCCCCCACCCTACCCCTGATGGGCGCCCTGCGTGAGGAAATCGCTCGGAGCCGGGTGAACCTATGGCAATAGCCCACACATTCTGCGGTCTCGGGCTCAGCCCAGGACCATGGAAAAACTGGGGCCAAAGAGGAGGGTGAGATCCCGGGGCAAGGGAGAGATAATCCCTTCCTGATCCCGGGATACCCTGTGCATCATGTGGATGCACAGGGACGATCCCAGGGTTTGCCCTGGGATAAAGCCCTGTCTAGCTATAACCATAGTTAAATTATGGAATTCACTACCACAAGATGTAGTGATGGCCACCAATTTGGAGGGCTTTAAAAAGGGGGTTGATAAATTCATGGAGGAGAGGCTAATAATGGCTACTAGCCCTGATGGTTACCTCCAGTATCCAAGGCAGGAAGCCTGTGTGCACCAGTAGCTGGGGAATGTGGGTGGAAGGGTACTGTTACACCATGTCCTGCTTTGTGAGACCACAGTTTTGTGTATGATTCTGGTCACCACATTTCCAGAAGGACATTGACAGGTTAGAAAAGCTTCAGAAGAGGGAAATAAAAATGATGATACAGGGACTTGAGGTCATTCCCTATGAGGACAGCTTGAAGGAATGTTCAGTATGGAGAAATGAAGACTGAGGGGACACATGTTATTAGTGTTCAGGTACATAAAAGGATGCCACAGGGAAGATGGTCAAGAACTATTTTCCATTGCCACAGAAATTAGGGTCCAGAATAATGGGTATAAGCTACATCTACCTAGGTATCAATTAATATTATGGGGGTGGGGGAGAACCTAACAGTAAGATCTGTACAACAGTGGAACAGCCTATCTATAGAGGTTGTGGGTTCTCCATCTCTGGAGTTTTAAGAGCCTGGACTTCTCATGGATGATGGTTAGACTAGATGACCCTTGTGATCCCTCCCAATTCCATAGTTCTATGATTCTATGTTTCTATGACTGCTTGGCCACCATTCAGAGGAGAAGCCTGCCCAACATGGCATTTATACAACTTTTATACAACTTTTACTTAAGAATATATTAGTTCTTCACAGAATCAACATGTTCCAAAAAGGGAATGAAGGCTGGACAGATACAGTGAGAGGAAGGAGAATCCTCCCTTGACCTGAAAAGAAGGGCCCTGATGATTGTGGGATTCCCGGCCTGAAAGTTCAGGAGGACAGCCTTCAAACTACACGTATTTATCCAACTGAGATCAATCAGAAATGAAAAGCTGGTTCAAGGTCAGTGTATGTGTTCAGTCCTATGTAAATGAGGTGTGAAGAGAACCATCTAAAAAAAGAAAAATAGTATGATCAAGCTGTGTTCTCCCTCACTCTGTGCAACCTTAGCAGGATTGAACAATGCTGTAGTCTAGATGTTCTGGTCCTCCTGCCCTGTCAGACTACGCTTTGGTAATCATCATGTTGGAGTGAGGACTTCAACCTCACAGTAATTTTGGTTTCCCCTGGTTATGACTTCCCCCCCCCTTCCTGTATCAGTCACATAAGTGACCCCAGCCAATGAGGGATCCCACATTAGCCTTTGTATTAGTATAATTGTCTCATCATTCTCTAGTCTTTACAGATGTGTTACTGACACACATACACACACACACACACACACACACACACACACACACCTTCTATTCTGTCTGACCTTACTCTGTGCAGGTGGACAAAACACTTAACTCAACTATTCCTTTTTCTTCTTCTGCAACAGAGCTGTCAATTGCTAAACGCTTTTTGTAGTCAATTTGCAGACTTGCTTTCAACTGATTCCATCAGTCAAGTTAAAATTGCAAGATTTCAATCCAAGTGATTATTCTGAGGATACCTAAAAAGGTTTGTGCTGTACAAAATCCCCCCCAGCGGGCTCACAATCCATTCTTATATATATTTGCCGAACACCTGTCTTGCTATAACTATGAAATTGGTGACAACAACAGAATGAAATTTAATAGCGATAAATGCCAAGTTCTACATTTAGGGAATAGAAACCAAATGCACAGTTACAAGATGGGGGACACTTGGCTCAGCAATACTACAAACGAGAAAGATCTTGGAATTGTTGTAGATCGCAAGCTGAATATTGAGCCAACAGTGTGATATGGCTGCAAGAAAGGCAAATGCTATTTTGGGCTGCATTAATAGAAGTACAGCTTCCAAATCACGTGAGGTACTGGTTCCTCTCTATTCGGCCCTGGTTAGGCCTCATCTAGAGTATTGTGTCCAGTTCTGGGCTCCACAATTCAAGAAGGATGCAGACAAGCTGGAGGGTGTTCAGAGGATGATCAGGGGTCTAGAAACAAAGCCCTATGAAGAGAGACTTAAAGAACTGGGCATGTTTAGCCTGGAGAAGAGAAGATTGAGGGGAGACATGATAGCAGTCTTCAAATACTTCAAAGGTTGTCACACAGAGGAGGGCCAGGATCTCTTCTCGATCCTCCCAGAGTGCAGGACACGGAATAACGGGCTCAAGTTAAAGGAAGCCAGATTCTGGCTGGACATCAGGAAAAACTTCCTGACTGTTAGAGCAGTGCGACGGTGGAATCAGTTACCTAGGGAGGTTGTGGGCTCTCCCACACTAGAGGCCTTCAAAAGGCAGCTGGACAAGCATCTGTCAGGGATGCTTTAGGGTGGATTCCTGCATTGAGCAGGGGGTTGGACTCGATGGCCTTGTAGGCCCCTTCCAACTCTGCTATTCTATGATTCTATGATTCTTTGACTTGATCAATCTGCCAGAAGCTGGCCAGCATATGGGACCAAACACCAAAAGGTTGGACAAGACAAAAGAGCATAACATAAGAACAAAAGAAGAACCATGCTGGATCAAACTTGGTCCTAATCTGCACCAAGTAGGATATTACACTATGAAAGTGGTATATAAAAGACAGGAGCCACACCAAGCAGGATATGGAAGTGGTATATGGTTTGTGTCAATGGGCCCCAACAGTTGTCAGTGCACTTTAATATAGGGCGACCCTATGAAAAGGAGGACCGGGCTCCTGTATCTTTAACAGTTGCATAGAAAAGGGAATTTCAGCAGGTGTCATTTGTATATATAGAGAACCAGGGGAAATCCCCGCTTCATCACAGCAGTTAAAGCTGCAGGAGCTGTACTAGAGTGACCAGATTTAAAAGAGGGCAGGGCTCCTGCACCTTTAACTGTTGTGATGAAGAGGAAATTTCACCAGGTTTTCCAGATATACAAATGACACCTGCTGAAATTTCCTTTTCAATACAACTGTTAAAGACACAGGAGCCCTGTCCTCTTTTTCATATGGTCACGCTACCCTATCCTTTAATTCACTCCCAAGAGGGCTATGTAGGGTGACCATTTGGAAAGGAGGACCGGGCTCCTGTATCTTTAACAGTTGCATAGAAAAGGGAATTTCAGCAGGTATCATTTGTATATATAGAGAACCAGGGGAAATCCCCGCTTCATCACAGCAGTTAAAGCTGCAGGAGCTGTACTAGAGTGACCAGATTTAAAAAAGGGCAGGGCTCCTGCAGCTTTAACTGTTGTGATGAAGAGGAAATTTCACCAGGTTCTCCATATATACAAATGACACCTGCTGAAATTTCCTTTTCAATACAACTGTTAAAGATACAGGAGCCCTGTCCTCCTTTCCATAGGGTCACCCTATTTAATACCACTATAAAGCCGTAGTGTAGCTCCAGCATTTTATATACCGCTTTCATAGTGCAATATCCTGCTTGGTGTAGATTAAGCCAAAGGGTCTATCTAGTCCAGCATTCCGATCACACAGTGGACAACCAGATATGTTCAGAGAAGTTGAGATAACAACTGAGGGAATCTCCAAGTTCTGAGTGCCTTGGTGGTGGGAGGTGGGTTCCAAGGCAGAGACACTTTTTCATTGGTTTCTTTGATGGCTTAACAACCACCCATTAAACCACCCATTAACCACCCATTAAACCACCTATTAACCACCCATTAACCACCCATTAAACCACCCATTAACCATCCATTAAACCACCCATTAACCACCCATTGACCACCCATTAACCACCACCCATTAAAACCAACGATCGGTTTACATCACAATTCATGAAAATTGAATTTCTCCAAAGATTAAATCCCAACCCAAATTTGGAGGAGTCCACTGGTAAATGAGAAGGCAAAACTGCCTCCCCTCTTTCACATGGGTTTGTGAATTTTGAGAGTGGGTGAAGATTTCCCCACCTCTCTCTCTCTCTTTCCTGTCTCCTTGCTACTTTCTTCTTTTTTCTCCAGTAGGCACTGCCATTATCTCTGGAATAACCCTCCAAAACAATACTGTGATAGCAATGCTGTGGGGCATTACTCTGGAAAGAGGTGGGGGAACCATGGCAGACCATAGCGAGCAGCCATGAGGAGTGCTGGTGAGTTTTATACCATTGAATCATAGAATCATAGAATAGCAGAGTTGGAAGGGGCCTACAAGGCCATCGAGTCCAACGCCCTGCTCAATGCAGGGATCCACCCTAAAGCATCCCTGACAGATGGTTCTCCAGCTGCCTCTTGAAGGCCTCTAGTGTGGGAGAGCCCACCACCTCCCTAGGTAACTGATTCCACCATCGTACTGCTCTAACAGTCAGGAAGTTTTTCCTGATGTCCATCCGGAATCTGGCTTCCTTTAACTTGAGCCCATTATTCCGTGTCCTGCACTCTGGGAGGATCGAGAAGAGATCCTGGCCCTCCTCTGTGTGACAACCTTTTAAGTATTTGAAGAGTGCTATCATGAACTTGAAATTGATCCCATTCCTGGCCAAAGCACCCTTTCAATGGAATGTGAATTGTGTGTGCATGAATGGAAGGGAGAATTCAACCCTTCTAACATTTTCCTCCCCTCTCCATGTTCATCACCCATTCACTTAAGGTGCTCTGGGAACAGGCTGCTTTTTCGTGGTATAAACACAAGCTCCTCTATTAATTTAAAATGATGCATTTTCTATGACTGGCTATGAATAAACCAGATCAATGCCAGTAACATGGTTTATTGGGTCTCCTGCGAAATGAATTTGTAGAGAGACAGGCCGCAGGATGGAGTTGACATGCAGATGAGATAGGTAACTGAGGGCGTATTGATTATTTCCAGCTCGGACCAGGCAGTAATTCCACCTGACGCCTGCTCTTCCTTCTGCTTTGGTTCATAATTTATGCCATAAAAACACCATCTCAATGATAATAACAGGTTTCATCTCCAGTCCTGAACATAAAGCAGCAAGCCTTTAAGATTTTGGGAGGTGAGTACAAAAAAGAAGGTGGGGGAGGGGAGAGAGAAAGAGATTTAACAAGTCCTGGAGATGCTCAAAACTGCTGAGGCTGATCGTGTGGCTTTTTATGCCCTCCGAAAGGAAGATTGAGAGCAGGTGTTAGATTACCAGGCTCTTTATTAATAACTCAAGGCTTCTACAAGAGGGGGATTGATGGCACACTCAACACTTAGCCAGTGAATAAAGCTCCAGGTTCAGCATCTGACTCAACCACTTCACTCCATCAATGGCTTGCCTCTCCTCATCCAAGAGAAATCTAGGAAGCAACGATAATGCATCTGGACCTTTCCACCAGATGGGCATAAATCAACAATGACAAAAGATCAAGGCTTTTCTTTCTCAGAGAACAGGGCACCCTGGGAAGCAAGATGGTTTCCTGGTGTTAACCTAGCATTGGTTGACTTGCAAGGAAGTCTGAACCAAGCTTAAGCCATTTACTCAAAGGAATAGGGGTGAGGGAGAAATTTGTTTGGTTGACATTTTAATGTAAACTCACCTAGTTTGGAGTTTGCCAATGAATACGTGGAGCAAAACACAATGATACTTTGAGAGCCAATGAGGTGTATTGGTTTGAGAAGTGGTCTTCAACTGGTCCAGACCCAAGACCCACCTTGGATTCCCAACCTGCAACATGGGACCCACTTTCACAATTTCGTAATTGCCCAACATGGCGGCAACAGCACTGCTATGACCCATCTGAACTGCTCTCGTGACCCACTTTTGGGTCACGATCCAAGAGTTGAAGACCACTGGGTTAGAGTGTTGGACTGGGACTTTGAAGATCCAGGTCCTAGTCCACACTTAGCTATGAAGCTCACAGGGTGAATTTGGGCCAATCATTACTCTTAGCCTAATGTATCTCACACAATTGTTGTGAGGATAAAAATGTGGCAGAGGAGGGCCATGTAAGTAAGAGGGGGAAAGTGGGATATAAATGTAATAATAAATAAAAATATTTGCATTTGTCTGAATTCTGGGATTAAATTCCCCAATCCATTAAAAAAAATCCATATATTAGGGGAAAGGGTGCACAATGACACATTGTGTAAGGGAGAACTGTTGTAATATCTGGGCATTAGGAGAAGTGTGGACTCACGTGGACTTTAAAAAAAGAGAGAGATCGTGAAATGATGCAGAAATGGCATGAAATAAACTTAAGACTGTAAAAATCAGAAAATGAGAAGAAGTGAAATTGACAGATTCGTCCGTACCTACATCTAGGAATGTATGAAGATGTTGTTCCTCCTCGCAAATCATGAGATTATAACCCATTTGCAACCGTGAGTAAATGTAAGCACATGAGCAGGAATGCAATTCTCACGAAGCATTTGCTGTTTCCTGAACTTGCATTCACATACAAAAGTGCATTTGCACATGTACACAAATGAACAATTGCTCCACCCCTCAAACCTGCAGTTGCACACTTTAGCCTATAGGGAGAAATGTGCATTTATGATCGGGAAAAAGTGCATTTGAAACACTTGCATCTCCCCTTCCATTGGGAAACCTGTGTACTTTTACAAATGTGTGTTTTCCCTCATTTTTTCCAAATAATAATTTTTTAAAAAAGACAAAAAAAGACACTCATGTTCATGAGCCCAAGGCCAGATCTACACCAAGGAGGACAGAACACTTGAAAATGGTATATGAAATGTGTCATGGGCCCCAACAGTTCCCTGAATACTTCAACACTGTTATAAAGCAGTAGCGTAGATCCTGCCTAAGGCCATGGCTAGACCAGGCCTATATCCCGGGATCATCCTGGAATCATCCCTGTGCATCCACATGACACACAGGGATCCCGGGAGCAGGGAGGGGTGATCCCTCCCCTTGGGCCAGGATTTCACCCTACCCTTTTAGCCCACTTTTTCCGCAGACTCGGGATGATCCCCAGACCACAGAATGTGTGGGCAGGCATCGCGGGTTGTCCCAGCTCCTTGCGAGTAACCCCGAGGACCTGGGCATGGGGCACAGAGCAACTCAGGACCTCTGTACCCATCAGGGGTGGGGAGAGGGCGAGGGTTTTTTTTACAAAAAACCCCCCGTAACTTAGAATCATAGAATCATAGAATCGTAGAATAGCAGAGTTGGAAGGGGCTTACAAGGCCATGGAGTCCAACCCCCTGCTCAATGCAGGAATCCATCCTAAAGCATCCCTGACAGATGGTTGTCCAGCTGCCTCTTGAAGGCCTCTAGTGTGGGAGAGCCCACAACCTCCCTAGGTAACTGATTCCATTGTCGTACTGCTCTAACAGTCAGGAAGTTTTTCCTGATGTCCAGCCAGAATCTGGCTTCCTGTAACTTGAGCCCGTTATTCCGTGTCCTGCACTCTGGGAGGATCGAGAAGAGATCCTGACCCTCCTCCGTGTGACAACCTTTTAAGTATTTGAAGAGTGCTATCATGTCTCCCCTCCATCTTCTCTTTTCCAGGTTAAACAAGCCCAGTTCTTTCAGTCTCTCCTCATAGGGTTTTGTTTCCAGACCCCTGATCATCCTGGTTGCCCTCCTCTGAACATGCTCCAGCTTGTGTTCAAGTGCTCCCACGCTCATTTCCCTTTAAAAGAAACCACCCAAAATGGCGGCCGTGATATCACGCACTGCATGTAGACCAGGGTGACAATCTCATGATCATAAAATTGCGAGATCGTCGTCCTACTACCCCCTTGCCTAGCCATGGCCAAACTGAGGCTAATCAAACTTCAAGGAAGAATACTGAAAGCCTCAATGACCTCCAATATCAGATGCTTCCCAATCCAGAATTACAAAGGAGTCATCTCCATCTGTTCCATAATCCCAGTACTATGAGGGTAAACTGGAGGAGAGGTTAAGATGGTGGAGATAAGACATTCTCTGAAGAGCAAATCCTTCCTGTAGGGTGACAAAGCCAGGATTACATAGGTGTCCTTACAGAGGAGGACAGTGACTTTGCTGCATCTTTATGCTGTCCAAGATTCCAACCAACAGAGAAGTGTTGAGATTACTTTATGAACTATTCTAGGGCAGCCCCGATTTATAATGGCATCCCCTAGCTCAACCTGATTCAAGGCATCAAGCCAGAGGAATAAAACTTTTCCATTTAATGATACATGTGTGTGTGTGTGTGTGTGTGTGTGTTTTATAAAAAGAAAGTCATTTGAATCAATTCACCTCTTTCATTTTGCAAATTGGCTTGTAACCATCATGTCTACCCAAACTTCCTTGCTGAAGGATTGTCAGGGGTAGGGTGACCATATGAAAAGGAGGACAGGGCTCCTGTATCTTTAACAGTTGCATAGAATAGGGAATTTAAGCAGGTGTCATTTATATATATGGAGAACCTGGTGAAATTCCCTCTTCATCACCACAGTTAAAGGTGCAGGAGCTATACTAGAGTGATGAGATTTAAAAGAGGGCAGGGCACCTGCAGCTTTAACTGTTGTGATGAAGAGGAAATTTCATCAGGTTCCCCATATATACAAATGACACCTGCTGAAATTTGTTTTTCAATACAGCTGTTAAAGATACAGGAGCCCTGTCCTCCTTTTCATATGGTCACCCTAGTCAGGGGTTGAGAGGTTTAAAGTAGGGGAATGTCTTGTGCCATTAATTCTCACAGTCACTCATTAATAGCCAGGAAATGGACCTGATCATTAATGTTTTAAAGGATACTCACCTCTTTAAAATGCCATAAAAAAAAAAACCTCAAAGGCACGGTGCTGACATCAATGCCTCCACCTAGCAAACCAACAGCTTTACTTTAACTAGGGTGACCCTATGAAAAGGAGGACAGGGCTCCTGTATCTTTAACAGTTGTAGAGAAAAGTGATTTTCAGCAGGTGTCATTTGGGCTATAGCTAGACCTAAGGTTTATCCCTGGATCGTCCAGGTGTCAAACCTGTTTATCTAGGTGACACACAGGGAATCCAGTGCTCAGGCAGGGGCGAACCCTAGATGATCCCAGGATAACCCTTAGGTCTAGCTGTGGCCTTGTATTCATATACTATCTGGTGAAATACCCTCTTCATTGTAATAGTTAAAGCTGCACGTGCCCTCCTCTCTTTTGTATCTGGTCAAGAGGGCAGGATTCCTGCCACTGTAACTATTATGATGAAGACAAAATTTCACCAGGTGCTGCATGCATTCAAATGACACTTGCTGAAATTCCCTTTTCTATGCAACTTTAAAGATACAGGAGCCCTGTCCTCCTTTTCATATGGTCACCCTACTTTAACAGGATTTAAACGCGTTTGTATTTTATCCCATAACTAGAGTGATAACAATAGAAAAGCATACAAAAATCATAGAATCATGGATAATGAGGCTGAGACTCAAAGCACACCCAAAGTATCACACTTACAGATACATCTTGACCCGCTCCATGCTGGGAAGAGCTATGCATGTTTAAGAGAAGAGAAGACATCATACCTGCCTTAAAATATCACAAGGAGTGTTACACAGAATGTATTCGGCCATTTTTGTCTGTCTCTTCTGCCAAGACTCTCGTTCACGCAGTGGTTATCTCTCGGTTGGACTACTGCAACCTTCTTCTCTCTGGCCTTCCTTCGTCTCACATCAGTCCGCTGGTCTCTGTCCACCACTCTGCCGCTAAGATCATCTTCTTGGCCCGCTGCTCTGACCATGTCACTCCACTTCTGAAATCTCTTCACTGGCTTCCAATTCACTCCAGAATCCAATATAAACTTCTCCTGTTGACCTTCAAAGCTTTTCACGGTCTAGCTCCTGCCTATCTCTCCTCTCTCATCTCACACTATTACCCCGCTCGTGCTCTCTGCTCCTCTGATGCCATGCTTCTCGCCTGCCCAAGGACCTCCACTTCCCTTACTCGGCTTCGTCCTTTTTCTTCTGCTGCCCCTTACGCCTGGAACGCTCTTCCAGAACACTTGAGAACTACAAACTCAATCAGAGCTTTTAAAACTCAGCTAAAAACTTTTCTTTTCCCTATAGCTTTTAAATATTGAGTTTGTTCTGACTCTATACTGTTAGCCTCACCCTACCCGGTGCCTGTTTACACTTCCCTGTGCCTGTTTGCATTCTTCTTCCCTCTTTATTGTTTACTACAACTTTATTAGATTGTAAGCCTATGCGGCAGGGTCTTGCTTTTTACTGTGTTATCTGTACAGCACCATGTACATTGATGGTGCTATATAAATAATAATAATAATAATAATAATAATAATAATAATAATAATATAGCACAAACAATGTACTTGGTGCTGTACAGCATGTACAAATAAAACAACAACAATATCCTGCCAGAAGTTTACAATCTAAAATCACATTACATTTATTATTTCATTTCTATATTGCCCAATAGCCGAAGCTCTCTGGGTGGTTCACAAAAGTTAAAACCACATGTACAGCATTAGGGTGACCCTATGAAAAGGAGGACAGGGCTCCTGTATCTTTAACAGTTGCACCGAAATGAGAATTTCAGCATAAATATGGAGAACCTGATGAAATTCCCTCTTCATCACAACAGTTAAAGGTGCAGGAGCTATACTAGAGTGATCAGATTTAAAAAGAGGGCAGGGCTCCTGCAGCTTTAACTGTTGTGATGAAGAGGGAATTTCACCAGCTTCCCCATATGTACAAATGACACCTGCTGAAATTTCCTTTTCAATACAACTGTTAAAGTTACAGGAGCCCTGTCCTCCTTTTCATAGGGTCACCCTATACAGCATAAATCATAATACAAAAGCTTAAAACCACAATATAAAACATATGATCTATCTATCTTTCTATCTATCTATCTGTTCCAGAAGTCTATGCAGAGTGAAAAAACAGATGTCAGTTTTGTTTGTTCGATGGATTGATTGACTGATTGATTGGCGGTATGAGTAACTGATTTATACTCCTGTTTTCTACCAAAGAAATGGTATTAAAGACAGCTTACAATCATAAATAACATTTGATTAAAATGATAATAAAATGCGTTAAGCACTATGAAAGACACAATGACCCTGTTCAGCCCACTAAGCAAGGGTGGTTAAGCATTTTGAGCTAAGCACCATGGCTTAGCAAGTTGTGTGAACCATTCCTAACCATGGTGGCTACATAACTATGGTCTAAACTCACTCACAAACCATTTGCTGCAAAAGCGTAAGCAGCCTAACCATGGCTTATGTCAGGGCTGTGCTCCGCTTCGCTTCGGTTTGTAGAAGCGATAGCAGACTGGGCTGGGGGAGCTGCAGATCGCGACAAAGCGGATCGCGACAAAGCGGATCCTTCGCCTCGATCCGGAGCTCAGAAAAAAAGGTAAGTGTGGGGGGAGGGGGGCTTACCTGGCGCCGCCACAGTCCTTGCGACGACGGCAGCAGAGCCAGGTAAGGGGGCAGGGGGTAGGGGGGCTTATCTGCCTCTGTCGCTGTCCAGTGGTGGCTTCAACTGAGGCTGAGGCCTCAAACTGGAAAAGCAGGCCACGGCTGTGGCCTACTCTTCCGGTTTGAAGCCTGGCCCTCAGTTGAAGCTGGCTCTGGACCGCGACTGAGGCAGGTAAGTGGGGGGGAGGGGTGCCTTACCTGGCTCTGCTGCCCGCCGCTGCTATGGTTAGTGTGACAGCAGACAGTGGAGCCAAGTAAGGGGAGGGGGACTTATTCACCCCCATTTTGTCCCCCCTTCCCCACTTACCTGTGGAGGAGGGGCAAAATGGCGGGCGAATCATGAGCTGACCCTTCGGATCTAGCTCCGGGATCAGATCCGGAGTGGGTCGGGGGAGGGTCAGATCGGCGCGGACCAGTTCGGGCCTGATCCAAAAGTTCCAGATCGGGCCGCGAACCGGTTTGGCGGGCTGGTGCACAGCCCTAGTTTATGTGTCATCTGAACAGGCCAGTAACAGAATAAAAACAAGGATTAAGTGCAGCACACATATACAGTGTTTTTGATAGAAAGATGGCCTACAACTCCCAGCATGTCCCAGCCAGCCAAGAGATGATAAGGAAATTTGACTGTGTAAATAAGGGACTCAAAAGGGATTAGAGCAGGTTCCATGTTTTTTCCACCCCAGGACATTTCTTTCTATATGCTTACTAATTTCATCTTTCATAATGCTTCCCACCAATTTAAACAGAACAGACATTGAGATAATTGCCCTGTAACTGCCCAGATACTTCCTAGATCCCCTTTTTTTCAAGCTTGGCATTCCGTTGGCCATTCTCCACCCCCCTGTTACAGGTTGATCTTAGGGACATGGCACATTATTATTATTTTGCTAGAAGAACAGCAATTGCACATTTGAGTTCTTTAAGGACACTGTTATAGATGCCATCTGGACCTGGTGATTTCTTAGCTGTCAAAGATCTCTTTATTTCTTGCCACCACCATTTGCCTCTCTTCTTCAAACTCCCATTCTGAATAATATGAATTTAGGTACAGGTATCTGTGATGTTACATGCCTTTATATAACCTGTAACTGTAGTAATGTGTTCTTGTTAGGAGTCTATTGTTATGATTATGTGTTCCTGTTATATACCTGTATTTTATGGTGAGTAGGTCTATGGTGAAAGAGAGAGAGAGATAAGTGGCAGGAAGAATGGTGGGTTTGCATATGGGGGATGAATGGCTGAGTCAGTGAAGTGGGCGAGAAATGTGTGTGCTGTATAAACTGTGTGCTGTGTTGTGTGAGTTGAATAGAGAGAGGGATTAGACATGAGGGATAAGATCAGAGTTAGGATTTGTGATGACCCAAGGATAGGATTCAGAACTGAGAGGAAGGGGAACCTGTGATCATAGAATCATAGAATAGTAGAGTTGGAAGGGGCCTACAAGGCCATCAAGTCCAACCCCCTGCTCAATGCAGGAATCCACCCTAAGGCATACCTGACAGATGGTTGTCCAGCTGCCTCTTGAAGGCTTCTAGTGTAGGAGAGCCCAAAACCTCCCTAGGTAGCTGATTCCATTGTCATACTGCTCTAACAGTCAGGAAGTTTTTCCTGATGTCCAGCTGGAATCTGGCTTCCTGTAACTTGAGCCCATTATTACGTGTCCTGAACTCTGGGAGGTTCGAGAAGAGATCTTGGTCCTCCTCTGTGTGACAACCTTTTAAGTATTTGAAGAGTGCTATCATGTGTCCCCTCAATCTTTCTTCTCCAGGCTAAACATTCTTTCAATCCCCCCTCATAGGGTTTTGTTTCCAGACCCCTGATCAGTGTGGGAGAGCCCACAACCTCCCTAGGTAACTGGTTCCATTGTCATACTGCTCTAACAGTTAGGAAGTTTTTCCTGATCATAGAATAATAGTATAGCAGAATTGGAAGGGGCCTACAAGGCCATCGAGTCCAACCCCCTGCTCAATGCAGGAATCTACCCTAAGGCATACTTGATAGATGGTTGTCCAGCTGCCTCTTGAAGGCCTCTAGTGTGGGAGAGCCCACCACCTCCCTAGGCAACTGGTTCCATTGTCGTACTGCTCTAACAGTCAGGAAGTTTTTCCTGATGTCCAGCCAGAATCTGGCTTCCTGTAACTTGAGCCCGTTATTCCATGTCCTGCACTCTGGGCTGATCGAGAAGAGATCCTGGCCCTCCTCTTAAAATACTCTTTTAAGTATTTGAAGAGTGCTAACATATCTCCCCTCAATCTGACGACTGTGCTTTTTATATTGTATTTTGTATTTGTGTTTTTAGATTGTTGGTTGTTTTTACGCTCTTCGTGATTTTAATTTTTGTGGACCTCCCAGAGAGCTTCGGCTATTGGGCGGTATAAAAATGTAATAAATAAAATAAATAAATAAACAAATTGTTCGAGAGTGTGATCTAGAGTATTGTGTATGAGGGAACATCTCCTGAGAGCCCCAATAAGTGTTACACGTAATTAATAAAGCTTTCTTTGTTTATAAAATCCTGCACCCTCGGCTCTTGGCTACATAAGGGAATGTCACAAGGTTATGGAATAACATCTGCGTGTCCTCACAGGTCAAAGACAGGATAAAAAGCCTTAAAGGTCCTGGCCATAGCAAAAACTTGTGTGTGAGAGAGAAAATGGTTCCTACAGGGGTGAGAAAGGTGGAAAAGAAGGGGAATTCTCACTTGGCGAAGGGCAGGAATGCCACTTTATCTGCTGTACATCTTCTGCCCAGAAGACAGATGAAAAGAATTAATTTGTCTCTGCAGTCTCCTTAACCTCCTTCAGTACTCTTTTAACTCCACTGTCATTCAGCTGTTCAACTGCCTTCCTTGCTGATTTCCTGCTTCTGATACATTTCAATAATTCTTTATTGTTGGTCTTGCTGTTATTAGTGATGTGCTCCTCAAAATCCTGTTTTGCATCTCTTTTATTTATTTATTTATTTATTTATTACATTTCTATACCGCCCAATAGCCGGAGCTCTCTGGGCGGTTCACAGACAATCTCTTATTGTCTGTTTGTGTTTTGCTGGTGTTTTGTTTGTGGAAATTTGTGTTACTTTTTGTTCTCCTCATTTGGACAAGAGTTTCAGTTTCTGAAGGAAGCCTCTTTTTTCTCTAAACCGCTAATTAACCATGATGATGACCTACATTGTGATGAACTGCATGGTGAGAAAGCCTCTCTCTCTCTCTCTCTCTCTCACACACACATACACACACACACACACACACACACAGAGACACAGACACACAGAGAGAGGGAAGGAAAACAAGAACCAAATTCAAATTATTTAATTAATTTTTCACAACTAGGGAAGGGGAAATAGAAGGATTTAGTACCAGACAAATAAACCGTAAAGCCAAGTGACCCTGCCACAACACACAAGAACCTATCACTTAACTTCTACTCTCAAGCTGCTACACCGTGCAACTGAGCCAAAACAGAGAACAGTGACAATTTTATTGAAACACTTGATAGAATTCAATCCTTTCCCCCAAAACACAATGATCGCAGCCCCTGGAAAAATGTGCCCCAGGATTAGAAGGTCGATCTGACAGCCATACCCCCCGACATCCCTTTACTCAGCATTTTAGAAAATTGAAACTAAAAGATGATATTTGCAGGAGACAAAATCTCCATGTAACCTACATCTCCAAAACATGACTTGGTAACAAAGCCTCATTTGGTTTTGGCTTCGGTTACAGCGACTTCAGAGGGGGGAAAGCCTGGTTAAATTTAAGCTTTGGGCTTCACTCAATCTGATGCACATCCTTAGCCAGTGTGGTGTAGTGGCTAGAGTGTTAGGCTGGGAGTTGGGAGATCCGGGTTCTAGTCCCCACTCAGCCATGGAAACCCACTGGGTGACTTTGGGCCAGTCACAGACTCTCAGCCCAACCCGCAGGGTTGTTGTTGTAAGGATAAAGTGGAGAGGAGGAAGATGGGATATAAATAAATGCAATAATAATAATAAAAAAAGCCTACAGAATGTCACATCCCAAAACTTCACATGGAAACGATAACATTTTAAGACAGTGTTTCCCAAAGTGGGCGGTATCGCCCCCTTGGGGGCGATGGGATTGGATAGGGGGGCGTTAAGAGGCAAGGGGGCACTAAGAGGCAAAAGGGCAGCAGGGGGGTGCTCGAGGTGGTCTTTTCCGAGAAGCGCCTCTCCAGAAGGTCTTAAAACCCAGGGACATTTTTATGGGAGAAGGTAGTTTGGTCCCAAGCCATATAGGAGAAGAATCCACACATGTATTAATACATGTATTAGTCCTTTTAACGGTGAATTGAAATGTTTCAAAAGCACCAAAACGTGAATGAAGAGACATATCCTACTTGGTGTGCCCCGCCACGCCGGCTGCAAAACAGAGGTGTTTGTTATCTTTTTCCTCCCTCCCTCGGCAAGCCTGCGGCAGGTGCTTCAGATTTTGAATAAATATTCAATTAATTGTTACTGTTTTTAATTTTATTGTTATTATTTTCCTTAGTGGTAATTGAAAACCGCTATTCTGAATAATTATTTTTATAGTCTAGGGTCGGGGGCACTGGGCATGAGTTTGTGGAACCAAGGGGGCGGTGACCTGAAAAAGTTTGGGAACCACTGTTTTAAGACATTCTTTCAACTGTCCCTTCCTGTTTTGGGTCATTGCGGTATCACCATGTGGGCCATCGGCTGAGCTGCTGACCCATACAATGCCGTTATTTCACCTCTCGGCATTTTTCAGCATTAAACCTATGTGCATATTATTATAGTATGTCATCTGGAAAGCTGCCACCACCACCCCTCCACCCTCCCGCAAAGGTCCACTCACAGCTAACAGTATGAATTAATGGAAAAATTGCAACAGAAAGGGAGCCCTCCCCTAACTCACTCCCTCTCAATGGGTTTATGCAAATCAACCAAATTAAGCCAGCAGAGTTGACCTTAGTCATAAAATAAATCCACTTGATGTATAAGTAAGAGATGGAGAAGCTGGCAGGGAGGGGGTAGTGGAGCCAGAGCAGTGACATAGAATTTATGCAGAAGAAAAGCCACAATTCCATCCTGTCCATTCCACGGTTTTCTGAGTCATTAACCAAGCCATTTTGCAATGCGTTTAAACTTTCCTGAACTCAGCTACAATCAGTAGTGCGGGAGAAAAGGCGTCTTAGTGCAAAGGTGTGGAGTCAGCAGGAAAAAAAAGGGGGGTAGGGGACCGAGAGAGTCGGAAGTGTTTCTACAGCTTTTCCAACTAATGGTCATTTTCCTTGTAAGGTTTTTTCATACTAATTCCAACACACTGGCCCCATGTAATAGTCCGGGACGTGGGCAACTAGGAGTGCAGACTGAGTGCCGGGACCCGGGAGAGCCAACGTGTACAAAGACTAACCCACACACAAGCTGTTTAGGATAGATCGGTTTACTGGTATAACCACGACGTGGCATAGTCCAAAGAATAGTCCGAGGTCAGGAACAGACAAGGCGTGGCAGAGGCAATAGCAAGAGCGTAGTCCAAAGAGCAGTCCAAGGTCAGGAACAAACAAGGCGTCAGGAAACCAGGAACAGGAGCCAAGCACCACAGGAGCAATGTTGCTGTGGCAAATGGTGGAGTCACAAGGTGGCTCTTAAATGGTGGAGTCACAAGGTGGCTCCCCGCAGTGGCAGGGAGTGGCGCCAGGTAAGGCCCCCCTCCCTCCTCCCCCTTACCTGTGTCCGTCCCGGCCCATCCCAACTTCACTAGAGCCCACGGCTCAACCAGGAACCGTAGGCTAGGGTGACCATATTTGGGAAACCAAAAAAGAGGACACCTAGTGTGTGTGTGGGGGGGAAGCAGCTTTCTGAGTCCTGCAGAAAGTACGTTATTCCCCCGCCACCTTAAAGAACCCGATTGGAGTGGAGGAGGGGAAAGGATTTCATTCTGCACCACCACCATCCACTCCAATGGGGGCCTTTTCTATAATGTCCACGAATGACCCACTTTCCCCTTTAAGACCTCAATTGGAGCTCGGGGTGGGAGAACGATGTGCCTCAAGAAAGCATGTCACTCCCTCCTGCCATGCTAATGGCAGCCTTAAAGGGGAAGGTGTGTCATTCCAGGACATTATTGAAAATTATAGAAAATCCCCCCTGACACTATGGAAAGAACAAAAACCAGGACAAATCCGGGGAAATCCTGACAGTTGGTCACCCTATGTAGGCCCCGATTGCGGCCTACACTTCCTGGTTGAGCCGCGGGCTCTAGTGAAGGTGGCGACAGATGCAGGTAAGACCCCCCCTCCCCTTTGCCCCCCCAGGCAAATGGTTTGGGACATTTTGAAAGGGCAACAAACCATCAGCGATTTAATTTATTGTTGTCGTTTCATTGCCAGTTGCAATGGGGTGGGATTTTCTATGTCAGACACCAAGATAACTTACATGGCCAGTCTTGGGTACTGTGCACCATGACCCGGAGTGGGAAGAGGAAATGATCTCCTCTGGCCCCTCAAGCAGAAAAAAAAATATGTCGCAGGCCAGCCCTGTAGCACACAATGAAATAAATACATAAATTCAAATGGAGAAACATGTAATCCAAAGTGGGTTGCTGGTGGCAGCCGGCAGAGACTCTCATTCCAATAGTGGTGAATTGAATCGCCCACCTGGAATTGAGGAGCCCTGCATACAATAACATACTACTTCTCTCTCAAAATGGCACCATCCACACATATGAGAAAGGTATCAGCAGGCTCTGGCCTGAGCAACCACTCATTTCCTGCTTCAAGCTTCCTGCCCACCTGAGTGCCAAACAGGTGTGTTTATCATAGAATCATAGAATAGTAGAGTTGGAAGGGGCCTATAAGGCCATCGAGTCCAACCCCCTGCTCAATGCAGGAATCCACCCTAAAGCATCCCTGACAGATGGTTGTCCAGCTGCCTCTTGAAGGCCTCTAGTGTGGGAGAGCCCACAACCTCCCTAGGTAACTGGTTCCATTGTCGTACTGCTCTAACAAGTTTTTCGTGACGTCCAGCCGGAATCTGGCTTCCTTTAACTTGAGCCCGTTATTCCGTGTCCTGCACTCTGGGAGGATCGAGAAGAGATCCTGGCCCTCCTCTGTGTGACAACCTTTCCAGTCTTTGAAGAGTACTATCATGGCTCCCCTCCAACTTCTCTTCTCCAGGCTAAACATGCCCAGTTCTTTCAATCTCTCCTCATAGGGCTTTGTTTCCAGACCCCTGATCTTCCTCGTTGCCCTCCTCTGAACATGGTCCAGAAACTTCAGCTAACCCAAAATAGGACAGCAATACCGTTAACTGAGATTGGATGATATGATCATATTATGACAGTGTTTTGCCATCTGCGTTGGCTTCCAGGCCACGTCCAGGCTCGTTGAAAATGCTGATATTAACATTTAAAACCCATAGTAGTTGGGGGCAGGTTACCTGAATGATCACCTCCTCTTATATATAACTCCCTGGATATGATTCAATCATTTGGTTGCCCCCACCAAGTGAGGTGTGATGAGTGGCTACTGAAAGGGGGCTTCTTCAATGGTACTGCTCGGCCCAGAAAAGCTCACATGGGGGGATTCCACACGTCGTACTGAGGGCGCTTTCATGCGCCCGCAGTGCGACCCCAAAGCGATTGTGTAGAAGAGGCTGGAGAAGAGACGAGGAAGAGGTGTCGTTGCCGCCGCCGCCGCCACCTACTTACCTCCTCACCGGCCGGCTCGGAGAGCTCGGCGGAAGAAGGCCCGCCTTCTTCCGCCGAGCTCTCCGACCCGGCCGCCGAGGAAGTAGGTGGGTGGCGGCAGCGGCAAGGACGCCTCTTCCTCGTCTCTTCTCCAGGCAAGCTACACAATCGCTTTGGGGGCGCATTGGGGGCGCATGGAAGCGCCCTCAGTACGACGTGTGGAATCCCCCCATGGTGCCTATGTGGTGGTCTTTTTGGTGCCATGTGAAGAACTTATTTTATTCCTCCAGGCTTTTGAAACCTTTTAGATCCTTGCACTACTGTTATCCCCTGTTGTCATTTTTCCATGATTTTCTTTCATGGCAGTTCTAATTTCATTTACAGTTTATGGTATGATTAATTATATTTCGGTATTTTCTGGTGCTTGCTTTGTGAACCACCCAGAGAGTTTGGGCTATTGGATGGTGTGAAAAATAGGGCTGTGTAACACTCCAACTCTGGCAGGCCAATATGGAGCAAATTGCCCCGGGTCTGAAGCAGGTCATCAATCAGCCCGATTCGGTCCGAAGCAGGTTGGGTCAGTCTAAAGCACTTGGGATTCCTTTGGACTGATCTGGACAGCTGCCCACCCAGCTGTTCAAGCCCTCTACTCCTTACCTGGACCAGTCAGAGGAGTGCCTGCAGCTATCAAGGTCTTTGAGGGGGTTGCTATTTTCTTTGGCAACTCCTCTTCTTCTTCAAATTAAATGCTGTGCAAATGGCAGCCACACAGCCATCATGTATGCAACACTACAGGTGTGAGTCAGCCTCCAAAGAGGGTTTGGTGGTTCATACACATCTCTAGTAAAAATGCAGCAAGTAAGTAAATACGAGCTGTTATTTCCGTGGCCAGAAATTTGGAACCCATCCGGAAATTGCATTCACTCGTCCTTCCTGCTAATATGGGGTAGGCATAAAGCCACGCATAGAGCATTGCAGATTAATCTATGTTTCTTGTATCACTCACCCTGTGCATACTATGGCTGTTGCTTTAAATATTGATAACGAAAGTCATATATCACCGGCTTCGGAGAATGGCAGCAGCCGCCATGCCTGATAGCAAGAGCCTTCTACAATAATCAGATATTCAATAATTCATGAAAATATATTCCCCTCCCAAATCAAATTGGAAGCTATTTGGTGTAATATATTATTTAAAATTCAATATTATAATGCTCATAACTTGGTCTTCCTGCATCAGAGGACCATTTCAAAATGTGATTATGTGCAGACTCTATTTAAAAGTGACAATTTTTGCTTTTCATTTGTTTAACGGCTTAAATGGGGGAGCTGGAGTGGAACTAAGTCGTCTGACAACAAAACCAAAGGCTGGCATGAAGATGTGCATGGGGCCATTTTATCGTGCAGGAAGAGAGAGAGAGAGAGAGAGAACGGGCTCAAATTAAAGGAAGCCAGATTCCAGCTGGACATCAAGAAAAACTTCCTGACTGTTAGAACAGTACGACAATGTAACCAGTTACCTAGGGAGGTTGTGGGCTCTCCCACACTAGAGGCCTTCAAGAGGCAGCTAGACAACCATCTGTCAGGGGTGCTTTAGGGTGGATTCCTGCATCGAGCAGGGGGTTGGACTCGACGGCCTTAGAGGCCCCGTCCAACTCTACTATTCTATGATTCTATGAGAGAGAGGAAAGTAATTCGTGGTTGTTGATTCGGTCTGTAACTAGCTTTCTTTTTAGTGGAGTGGGTGGATGTTGGTCATGCAATGAGAGATTGGGTACAGGGATGGCTGAACTCACCCATGTCCAATTCATCAGATGCTTGCCTTATCGCCATTGCTATTTCCCCACCCCACCCCATCCCACCCCGGGCACTTGTCGTGTTTGTGAGCTTCTTTTGAAACTCAGGGCTCGTCTACACCAAGCAGGATATTCCACTATGAAAGTGGTATGAAAGCGGTATATAAAAGGCAGGAGCCACACTATGGCTTTATAGTAGTATTGAAGTGCCCTGACCACTGGTGGGGCCCATTGACACATCTACACCAAGCAGGATAGTCCTGGCCCCCACCTTTCCCCCCTGCGATTCCCTCGCCCCCGGCCCGATGGGCACGGCTTGTCCTGGCTACTCGCGAGTAACCAAGCAGCCGGGAAAAGCCACGGAGCTAACTAGACATTCCGCAGCCCTGGGCTGAGCCTGGGGCTGCGGAAAAGCCGGGCCACAAGCGAATCTGGTTATCCCGGGTCAAGGGAGGGTTTAGGCCGGCCTGACCCCAGGATCCCCTGTGCGTTGTCTGCACACACAGCAGGGAGCCCGGGCCTCGCACCGGGCTAAACCCTCGTCTAGGAAGGCCCAGAGAGTCAGTAAGAAAGAGAGAGAGTCAGCAGCTCTGTAATACCTTTCAGTTTTCTTTGGATCAGGGATCCACCATTGGTGGCAGCCAAAAGAATAGCAGGGTCCAGGCAGCATGAGTTATATCACAAAGTCAAAGACAATGGATTAAATTGGGTTCATCTTGAACTGCAAGAGCTTTTCTACTCTTAAATTTGCTTTGTCCAAATTGTCCGTGACGTTTGCATAAAAATTAATACACTTTTTTTGGGGGGGGGGCATATTTCTCCTAACACCAGTGTTTTGCACATCTTTGTTTATTGTACACATTTTTTGCCAGCTGTTTTCTCAATAGGATGCATTTTTAATGTTATTTTGTAGGCATTTTTAAATATATATATTTTTAAAAAAACACGTTGCAAAATTAGGAGAAGAGGAGTTTTGATAAATTCGGTTTCGATTCACATAGTACTTCAAAAGTGTGAAATTAAGTAAGTTTGCTCTCCTTAAAATCCAAACTGAACAATTCCCTCTCATACCTACTTACAGGCATTAAATGATCCATTATACTCCATTTAAACTAAATTAATGGCCTGTCCTCGTCTGACTGCAAAAAAAAAAAAAATGTGGTTTTTTTTTGGGGGGGGGGTTGTCTAAAGCCACATTTTGAGGTATGTTTGGAGACTCCAACACCAGTTGAGAAGTTTAAAAAGTTTTGCTTAGATGAGTGGAATTTCTCTGGAGGATTTTGCCATTCTTAGTTTTCAACATGGATTGGTTTTTAGAACTCGCATTTGCAGCTTGGATGGCAGAAGGAATCCTTGTGGGGAAACAGCAGAGGCCAGCACAAATGCAAGCTAGCAATTCGATTTGTTCTCCATCATCATCACGGACTTCCATTCATTGTAGATTCATGCTGTGTTCATCCGCATAAACATTACCAGAACCAAATGACACCAAGCAAGCATGTCTGTAATATGCATATATAATATTTAATAGGCTAAGGATGCACCTAATACCTGAAGGCCTCATTATGTCTTTCTGGTCCGCTGAAGGCATTGTAATTTGATGCTTCTACTAAAATTCAGCAAACAGGGGTTGGAGGGGGGCATTGAATGGACGGAGTGGAGAAGGAATAGCTCCCATTACACACAATAAAAACATCAGTTCTGAAAGCTACTGTGGCACAGGCAATTCTGCAAACTACATGTGTGAGTCAATGAACTCCTGACCTTCACTGCTTGCCAGACATATGGCCGTCCCTTTGCCCAATACATGTCATGGATTGAAAGGTGGCTGGCATTATCCTTGGAATAATGATTCAACAGGCTTTGAGGTTCATCAGCCCAGCATTTTATCGTACACCTGCTACTACCCACTTACGGATGTGAACGCATCCGTTATTATTTATTGATTTATTCATTACATTTATATACTGCCCCATAGCTAGGGTGACCCTATGAAAAGGAGGACAGGGCTCCTGTATCTTTTAACAGTTGCATAGAAAAGGGAATTTCAGCAGGTGTCATTTGTATATCTGGGGAACCTGGTGAAATTCCCTCTTCATCACAACAGTTAAAGCTGCAGGAGCCCTGCCCTCTTTTAAATCTGGTCACTCTAGTATAGCTCCTGCAGCTTTAACTGTTGTGATGAAGAGGGAATTTCACCAGGTTCTCCATATATACAAATGACACCTGCTGAAATTCCCTTTTCTATGCAACTGTTAAAAGATACAGGAGCCCTGTCCTCCTTTTCATAGGGTCACCCTACCCACAGCTGAAGCTCTCTGGGTGGTGTACAGAAGTTAAAAACAGTGAATATGAAAACAAATATACAAAATTTAAAACCATCAAAAGCATAAAAACAATATCCTTTTAAAACAACTATTCTGGGGTCAGTTTAAAACAAACACAACACATGTTGTTAGACAATGGCGTCCACCTCCAGTGCACCTTCCCTCTCCTTTGCTTCTTTTTTCCATCACAAAATAGACCCCTTTTAATCCGACTATTTTTTTTAAAAAAAAAAAACAGAATGTGCCATGCTGTGTGCAGGAAAAGTGGCGCAATAAAAACAGCCTCTGAATGGGCCATGTGGTCTTTGTTTACTTCCTCTTTCCCCTCAGGGCAGAATGAGGAAGTAATGAAGGACAAACGCAGGAGCAGAGAAGCGACGGTAAGGAAATGCGATTTCCCCCTTGTGATGATGTTCTTTGTGTATTCAGTTCAACCATGATTCACAAAGCACTGTACATTTGGCCACTGATATCACAGGTTTGTTAAGCAAGTTTTAAAGGCACGTCCTTTTCATACACACCTCCCATTTCACTGTTGTCTCCCCACAAGTATTGCAACATGGATGTCAGAGCACAAAGGCATGTGGAGACTGTGGTGTTTGTCAACACTGGAGTTGTAAGAGAAGGTTTCCTCTGCACATTAAGAGCATGGGGATACACCAGTCCACCCCCATATACACCATGGGTTTGCTCAGAAGAATATTGCAATAGATCCCGCCTCCAAGTCCTAGGCCAGATCTACACTATTGCTTTAAAGCGCTTTATAACAGTTATAAAGCGCTTTAACTGCTTTAAAGCGCCATAAAACTGTTATAAAGCGCTTTAAAGCAATAGTGTAGATCCGGCCTAGGACTTGGAGGCGGGATCTATTGCAATATTCTTCTGAGCAAACCCATGGTGTATATGGGGGTGGACTGGTGTATCCCCATGCTCTTAATGTGCAGAGGAAACCTTCTCTTACAACTCCAGTGTTGACAAACACCACAGTCTCCACATGCCTTTGTGCTCTGACATCCATGTTGCAATACTTGTGGCCAAGTTGAAATTTTTGGCACATAGTCGGATTGGCCTGGGCTATGAGTCTTTTCACCTAATTCACACTGTAAGTAGAGAGAGTGTGTCTTAGGAAGTTGTTTTTCGTTTTGACATTAGGTGAATTGGGTCCCATTTGGTTCGGGGCAGGCAGGCTAAGAGGAAAGGGATGGAGATCAAAGAATCATAGAATAGTAAAGTTGGAAGGGGCCTACAAGGCCATCGAGTTCAACCCCTTGCTCAATGTAGGAATCCACCCTAAAGCATCCCTGACAGATGGCTGTCCAGCTGCCTCTTGAAGGCCTCTAGTGTGGGAGAGCCCACCACCTCCCTAGGTAACTGGTTCCATTGTCGTACTGCTCTAACAGTTAGGAAGTTTTTCCTGATATCCAGCTGGAATCTGGCTTCCTGTAACTTGAGCCCGTTATTCCATGTCCTGCACTCTGGGAGGATCGGGAAGAGATCCTGGCCCTCCTCTGTGTGACAACCTTTTAAGTATTTGAAGAGTGCTATCATGTCTCCCCTCAATCTTCTCTTCTCCAGGCTAAACAGGCCCAGTTCTGCCTGAGGCCTTCCGCCTGGGGTTTTGTGCCCCCAGTGGGGGGATAAGGGTTACCTGTGAGGCCAACTCACCTCACTCCACCTGGTCTTTTGCAGCCTGGTGGGTAGTGACATGGGAAGGCCTCCTCTAATCAAAAGGGATAGACCTGAGAAGGATCTACACTAGGGTGACCATATTTGGGAAACCAAAAAAGAGGACACCTAGTGTGTGTGTGTGGGGGGGGGAAGCAGCTTTCTGAGTCCTGCAGAAAGTACGTTATTCCCCCGCCACCTTAAAGAACCCGATTGGAGTGGAGGAGGGGAAAGTATTTCATTCTGCACCACCACCATCCACTCCAATTGGGGCCTTTTCTATAATGTCCACGAATGACCCACTTTCCCCTTTAAGACCTCAATTGGAGCTCGGGGTGGGGGAATGATGTGCCTCAAGAAAGCATGTCATTCCCTCCTGCCATGCTAATGGCAGCCTTAAAGGGGAAGGTGTGTCATTCCAGGACATTATTGAAAATTATCGAAAATCCCCCCTGACACCATGGAAAGAACAAAAACCAGGAAAAATCCGGGGAAATCCTGACAGTTGGTCACCCTAATCTACACTACTGCTTTATAACGGTTTGTAATGGTATTGACTACTGTGGGAGCCCGGGACACATTTCATTCACCGTTTTCAAACCACTTTCAAAGTGTTATACCCTGCTTGGTGTAGATCAGGCCCTAGGGATGACAACCACCCAGATGCCACTCTCCAGGCATAGAATGCTTTGCCAGATATAATGCCTAGCTAGTTGCTGGCATAGATTAGAGCCCAACCAGCTTCCCTTTGCAGATGTTTAATAAATGTGGCCCAAATTTGATACCATAAACAGTTGTCTTGTCTCCATATTTCTCCCCATCCTTCACCCGCAGTGATGTTCCCAACCATACCTATGGGTGGCTCAACCCAGACACTGACAATATATCTCTGTATCACATCTTTGGGAAATATTTATTTATTTATTTATTTATTAAATTTATATACTGCCCCATAGCCGAAGCTCTCTGGGTGGTTTACAAAAGTTATAAACATTGAACACTAAAAAGTATACAAAATTAAAAACCATCAAAAATGTAAAAACAAAAGTATAAAACAACAGTATCCATTTAAACAACAACAGTTCTGGGGCCCATTAAAAACAAATAAACTTAGCATATGTTGTTAAATGCCTGGGAGAAGAGAAAAGTTTTGACCTGGCACCGAAAAGATAACAATGTTGGCGCCAGGCGAGCCTCATTGGGGAGATTATTCCATAATTGGGGGGCCACCCCTGAAAAGGCCCTCTCCCTTGTTGACATCTTCTGAGCTTCCCTCGGAGGAGGCACTCGGAGGAGGACCTTAGATGTTGAGCGCAGTGAGCAGGTAGGTTCATGTCAGGAGAGGTGTTCCATCAGGTATTGTGGTCCCAAGCCGTGTCAGGCTTCATAGGTTAAAACCAGCACCTTGAATTGGGCTTGGAAACGTATAGGCAGCCAATGCAAGTGGGCCAGAATCGGTGTTATATGTTCAAAGCTTCTGGTTCCGGTTATCAATCTGGATGCTGCATTTTGCACAAGCTGCAGCTTCCGAACCATCTTCAAAGGCTGCCCCACGTAGAGGGCATTGCAGTACTCTAATTTGGATATGGCCCAGGGTGAGTTAATGTACGTGACAAAAGGGCTATTATGAAAACTAGGCAATTGAAGCCTATAGAATATAGGGATCTGTATGCTTAAGATTGGGGACTTACAGTCCCCCCCCTTTCTCTTCATCTTTCATCAGCTAGGAACATTATACAGAAAGGTGATTTTCTGAAAGCCACAAGTGAGCTGAAGAAGTGACACCATTCAGCTCAATTATATTAGCACTGCTCTGCAATTATATAGCACTGCAGTTGATCAGTGCACTTTGGAAGCATTAACTAATTAAGGGAATTTACTGGAAATGGTTGTTCTTTGTTTCTGAAAAAAATAAATATATTGAGTGCATCGAGGGGAGACCAGGGTGAGTCATTCGAAACAAGAAGGAAAATCCTTGGAGGTGGATTTGATTTGCAGAGATTCAAGAAGAAAGAGAGATTCCAATTTAGAAAAATCAGATTTCAATGTTCACTACCCTGAAGAAGAGTTCAGATTTACCTCACCTCTGAGAATGTTCCGTGACTCCAATTTATATATATATTTTTTTAAAAAAGGAAAAAACACCCACACACCTCAATTTGCTTTCATTTGATTCACCTGCATGCCGTTGGAATTTAATTTACCTTAAATCTGTTTGCTCTCTTGAAAATGAATGAATGAAAATTGATGCTTTGTTTCTTCGGTACTGTTCAGATCATTGAATTCTGTAAATGAAAGTGAGAAATCATGGGACGCCTTCAAGGTAGGTTTTTTCCCCCCTTAAGGGTGTCAATTCTTTATAAGCAGAGGTGTATATTTCATAATATTTTGAAGTGCAAGAAGCACCTTCCTGACTCGCAACCTTTGCTTTCACAACAAGGCAAGCGCTGTGGTGCCCAAATCCTTCCCCAAGTTGAGTTTCAATCTACACAAAATGAGAACCATTCAATATTTTCCAGTCCCCCGCAAGCCATACATTACAGGGTATCTGGCAGCAGGAGCAATAGGGGGCATGGAAGCAAGACTGAAAAGTCAGGAGGTCAGGCTTTCTTCTCCACTACCTTTCCCCGCTCTCCATGGTATGTGTAACTCCGGGGAATATAGTTTTCCCAGGACTCTGGCATAAGAACATAAGAAGAACCATGATGGATCAGACCAAGGGTCCATCTAGTCCAGCACTCTGTTCACACAGTGGCCAACCAGCCATCAACCAGGGATGAACAAGCAGGACACGGTGCAAGAACACTCTCCTGCCCATGTTCCCCAGCAACTGGTCTATCTATGCTTACTGCCTCTGATACTGGAGGTTATTATTATTATATTTATTTATTTATTTATTTCTTACCTGCCTCTCCACTTAGCCATCACAACTAGCAGCCATGGATCGCCTTCTCCTCCAGGAATTTATCTAACCCCCCTTTTAAAGCCATCCAAATTGGGGTCCATCACCACAACTTGTGGTAGTAGGGTGACCATAGGAAAAGGAGGACAGGGCTCCTGTATCTTTAAAAGTAATGTAGGAAAGAGAATTTCAGCAGGTGTCAATTGAAATGAATGAAATCCCCTCTTCATCACAACAGTTAAAGCTACACTAGCTATAGTAGAGTGGCCAGATACAAAAGAGGGCAGCTTTAACTGTTGTGATGAAGAGGGAATTTCACCCTCTTCAATTGACACCTGCTGAAATTCCCTTTCCTACATTACTGTTAAAGATACAGGAGCCCTGTCCTCCTTTTCCTATGGTCACACTAGTGGTGGTGAATTCCATAGTTCAACTCTGCACTGTGTGAAGAAGTCCTTCCTTTTATTTGTTGTGAATCTCCCACCAATCAGCTTCATGGGAGGACCCCATTGGGTTGTAGTATTTTGAGAGAGGGAGAAAAATGTCTCCCGCTCTACATTCTCCACATCCTGCATGATTTTGTACACCTCTATCATGTCTCCCCTTCGCCTCCTTTTTCCCCAAGCTAAACAATCCCAGTTGATGTAACCTTCCCTCGTAGGGGAGTTGCTCCCACCCCTGGGACATTTTAGTTGCCCTTTTCTGCACTTTTTCCAGCTCCATAATATCCTTTTTTAGGTGTGGTGACAAGAACTGTACACAGTATTCAAAGTGTGGTTGCACCATAGGTTTGTATAAGGGCAGTGGTGACCAAAACTGTGTGCTAGGGAAATGATGTAATGTAACATCACTTTATTGGCAACCCCCATCCAACACACACAAGTTGTGGTCAACGAAGCCAAAAGTAGGCACAGAAATGCCCGTGTCATTGGCTGCCACTGCCCTCTTCTGTGAATGGAAGGGGAAAGAGGCAAAATGGTGTTTCTCCATGTCTTCTTTGCCCTTCACTTCCAGTACCCTTGTTTGCTGTCTTCCGGTGGAAGTATTTTATTTTTCTCTCTAGTGGTCTCCACCAAAGCAGCCTTATAATGCTCTGGGTCTCAGGTATCCACACTGGATAGTGGTGTTTCGTGGAGGTTGGCTATTAGATATGAGGAAGGCAAACCCCCCCCCGCAAAGAAGCCACCGCGTTTTCAGCATCATCCTTCACGCTAGCAGAAGAATAGAATGGCACGTGTGTTTTTCAACTCTACATCTCTAAGAAGACATGGAAAGGAGGGATGGGGGGTCAGCAGCATCCATGTGACTCCATGTAATATGTGATGTAAATCTCAGGGCAAATTTTCTTTCTTTCTTTGAAACGCATAAGCCACCCTCCCCACCAGGGCTGGGCAGAGGGGGGGGGCAGTGGGGCCAGTTGGCATGGGCCTACGATTTTGAGGGGGCCTACTTTGAGTCCCCCTGGTAGAGGCAAAGGGGGACCCTTTGGTAAGGATTTGTTACAAAGTATCTCGCCTGTGACTGAACAGTACTGACTCCATTTTGAGATCGCCAAAAAGCCAAGGTGTCTTCACCCCCCACATCTCCAGCAGAGATGAGACAAAAGCACGTAAAGCATTTCTGAATGTGAAGAAGTGATGTCTTATAATGAGCAGTTTGAAATGGGGCCTACATTTCCCATCTGGCCTGGGCCTACTACCAGCGTTGTGTGGACCTTGTGGTTTCTCTCTGCTTTATAACACTGTTTTATACTCCCCCACCATGGGGAAATGCCTGCGTAGGATTGACGTCACACACCCACACACCAGTATATATGGGTGGAGGGATATGAATTTATTTATTTATTTATTTATTTATTTATTTATTTATTTGAGCATTTTTATGCCGCCATTCAGCCAAAAAAAGGCTCTCACGGCGACTTACAAAAGTATTTCTTGACAGTCCCTGCCCACAGGCTTACAATCTAAAAGACACGACACAAAAGGAAAGGGGATTGGGAGGGAGGAGAAAATGTCTATGGAACCCAAAAACAATAAGGAAACTTGTGAATTAGACACCCCTTCTTAGCTTCCTTCCAAGCTGAAGTTCCCAGTTTAATCTGTATTGGGTAGATATCAGGGAGGAGCTTGCCTTAATTAAGCAACTATCCTTTGCACAAGGAAGAATGGAGATCATCTTGCTACTGGTTGTAATCCACTGCTTTATGCGTGTGAGCGTGTAAACGGACCCTTTGAATGCTTGCAAAATTGCTTTTATGGGATGAATATGAAATGCAACTCCTTTTTCCCCCCACGCAGCAGAACCAGTTCTCTTTTAAATATGCTGACTCACCAAAAAAGCAGTGAGAATTAAAAGAAACAAGGGTGGGGGAAGCATGACCCCATTTCGACACACTCTGGTTAGTTTTGCACCCTCCCAATGAAAATGTTCCTCCTTCTGAGCCTGACGGCCCTTCCTGACCCGCTACGGTAGTGGTTGGGTGAGTTCTGAATCATCGGCTCCTTTGCAGAGTGTTGCTTCACTTTTTTTTTTTAAAAAAAAAAAATCACTTACGCTTCCGTGGAGTAATTACACGCATTGCTCTACTGCACCCAATGGATCTCGCTCTGACAGTATGACTAACAAGGACAAGGAATGTCTGTAACCTCTCCAGATTCCATGCAATTGTGGAGAGCGTTCACTGTTGCCGGGGAGAAATGCAATGCCCAGGGCAGAGCAGGAAACATTGGCCTTTACAGGGGTGGCTTGCATCCTCACCTCCCCACCCCTGAAACATCTGACTAGGGATGTTGGAAGAATCCATCCAGGAGCTGGAGTTCACCAGGTTTGCGGTTTCCCCAGGCACCAGCTTGGCTCTATGCAAGTTGGCCAAACTCAGGCCATAGCTAGACCTAAGGTTTATCCCTGGATCGTCCAGGGGTCAAACCTGTTCATCTAGGTGACACATAGGGGATCCAGTGCTCAGGCAGGGGCGAACCCTGGATGATCCCAGGATAAACCTTTGGTCTAGCTGTGGCCTCAGTTGCATTGAGTCCGGGCAGTTCATGGATTTCCCCTTTTCTCCATCCCTGTCTCCACTACCACACAACCATCCCTTATTCCCTGCCACCGTCAGCCCCAACCAGAGAATACACCAGTTATGCAGGGGGGGGGGTCTCTGGGCTGGGGGTGCAGGAGAAAGAGAGAGAAGGTGCATAGGAATGTTTTGGGTTTTGAATTGTAAACCCCAATTTCTGCAAATTGCATTCTGTTGTCCCACGTCCTTCTGTGAACAAGAGGCACTGTCATCCAGGAGATGTTCCTAACACCTTTCTGTAGCAACACTCCACAGGACTGAGTCCAGGGCAAATTTGCCATTTGCCCAACTGTTACTACAGTCTTGATCCCACCAGGGATCCCCAAAGCAAGAGCTAAATGATGGCTTCTTCTTCTTCTTCTTAATTTGTTTTTAATCTATAACAATCTTTCTCTCCCTCTGTTGAGTTCCACTCTGAGTTCTGAACAGTATCACGTAGCAAGTAATTGAATTCCTCACTCCTGTAAACATCCTTGGCTTGCAGGGACCCCTTTGAAAGGTCAGAGAGATTTTCTGAAAACCATCTTCTCACCCGGCAGCCTCTTCCCCCAAAATGAAATAACCAACATGGTCCCAAGGTAGAGAAATATGTTCTGACTGTGTGTCCTGAAAAAGACACACCAGAGATGACAATACAGATTGCTTTATTTACTGTAGGGAATGAGGCAAAGGCAGTCCATCCCCCAATGTTCCTCCAAAGAAAGCATTGTTCTCTGTAAACGTATCACGTGGTAGTCATCTTTTCCATGGAAGGCAATTGTTAAAGCTCTGAACTGGGATCCTAGCACTAGCTTTCCTAGACTATAGCTCTTGAAAAGAAGAGGGTTGGTTAGGGTGACCATATGCAAAGGAGGACAGGGCTCCTGTACCTTTAACAGTTGTATTGAAAGGGGAATTTCAGTAGGTGTCATTTGTATATATGGGGAACCTGGTGAAATTTCCTCTTCATCACACCAGTTAAAGCTGCCCTCTTTTAAATCTGGTCACTATAGTATAGTTCCTGCAGCTTTAACTGTTGTGCTGAAGAGGGAATGTCACCAGGTTCTCCATATATACAAATGACACCTGCTGAAATTCCCTTTTCTATGCAACTGTTAAAGATACAGGAGCCCGGTCCTCCTTTGCATATGGTCACCCTAGGGTTGGTCCCTCCACCATATACTCCACCTCATCCCTTTAAGCTCCAACTATCTGAGGGCCTTGCTAGACCTACCAGATTATCCGGTCGGGAGTTGGGCGAGGCCGTGCTGCAGCTAGCGCGCGTCATCGCCCCTAGCTAGACGTAAACACGTGACGGGGCAAAGGAAAGCCCCGTCGTGTGCTCCAGTTTTTTTTTCTCTTGAACGGCCATGTGCGCAGGAGCGCACCAACGTAAAAGTAAGTAGATTTTTTTTAAAAAATAAAGGGTTCCCCGCTCCCCATGCCCCTGATTTTCCCCCCACACAATGTCTGATGCCCCTCTACCTGCTTGCTAGCCCGTCCTCCCCCAGCTCGCCATACCCATCCCTCTTCTCCCCCCCGTCCAACATGCCCATCCCTGCTCACCATGACCGTCGCCATTCTTCCTCCCATCCACCATGCCCGTCCCTGCTCACCATGCCCATCCCTGTTCGCTATGCCCATCCCTGCTCGCCATGCCCGTCCCCTGTACGCCATGCCCTTCCCCGTTCTTCCCCCCATCCACCATGCCCATCCCTGCTCGCCATGCCCATCCCCCATCCGCCATGCCCGTCCCCGTTCTTCCCCCCATCCACCATGCCCATCCCTGCTCGCCATGCCCGTCCCCGTCTGCCATGCCTGTCCTCGTTCTTCCCCCCATCCACCATGCCCATCCCTGCTCACCATGCCCGTCCCCCGTCCACCATGCCCGTCCCCGTTCTTCCCCCCATCCACCATGCCCATCCCTGCTCACCATGCCCGTCCCCCGTCCGCCATGCCCATCCCCGTTCTTCCCCCCATCCACCATGCCCATCCCTGCTCGCCATGCCCGTCCCCCATCCGCCATGCCCGTCCCCATTCTTCCCCCCATCTGCCATGCCCGTCCCTGCTCACCATGCCCATCCCCTGTCCGCCATGCCCACCCCCATTCTTCCCCCCATCTCTCCTGCTGGGTCTGTTCTTTCCCCCGGCCCCCATCTCCCCCGCTGTGATTTTTTCCCCCCCCCGGCCCGAGGGGCACAGCACTCCTATGGAATGCTGTGCCCAGTCCGTGGCTTCTCCCAGCTACTCGCGAGTAAGCGAGCAGCCAGGAAAAGCCACGGAAGTCGCTAGACTTTCCGCAGCCCCGGCCTCAGCCCAGGGCTGCGGAAAAGCCAGGCCATAAGCAGATCCGCTTATCCCAGGTCAAGGGAGGACTTAGCCCAGGCTGACCCCGGGATCCCCTGTGCGTCATGTGGATGCACAGAAGGGAGACCGGGCCTCACACTGGGCTAACTCCTCGTCTAGCAACAGCCTGAGTCTAGCTACAGCCACAAACAAATCCTCTACAGCCTTAGCTCAGTTGCTTTTAAGTACTTGTGGATGTGCTTTGTATCCACCCATTTCTGATCTCACTTCCTGTTGGGGCGGGGCTTGGGGCAGGCCTCAATCATCATGATTACCCAACCATGTTGTTGTTGTTGTTGTTGTTGTTGTTGTTGTTGTTGTTATTATTATTATTATTATTATTATTATTATTATTATTTGTATCCTGCCTTTTGCCCAATGCTGAGCCAATGTTCTTCCACCCTGCCAGATCTGCTGAGTTCACCTGTGGGTCATAGAGGTGCCTTCCCATGCCTGGTTTCTTCTAGCAAGCCTCTTTAATACAGCCAACATGTTGGAACTGGGCCAAATACCTTTTCCTTAATTAATACCTCGTCCCATTCTAATGCCAGGTGAAACGTATCAGGGGTGTTGCTTCTTTGCCCTCTTCTTTTGATTAGCAGTTATAAAAGGATATGGAGCTGTTGTTCCTTTGACAATGCAGGAGGGGGTGGTTGTTATTTATTCGTTCAGTTGCTTCCGACTCTTCGTGACTTCACGGACCAGCCCACGCCAGAGCTTTCTGTCGGCCGTCGCCACCCCCAGCTCCCCCAAGGTCAAGTCTGTCACCTCCAGAATCTCATCCCTCCATCTTGCCCTTGGTCGGCCCCTCTTCCTTTTGCCTTCCACTTTCCCTTGCATCAGCATCTTCTCCAGGGTGTCCTGTCTTCTCATTATGTGGCCAAAGTGCTTCAGTTTTGCCTTTAATACCATTCCCTCAAGTGAGCAGTCTGGCTTTATTTCCTGGAGCATGGACTGGTTTGATCTTCTTGCAGTCCACAGCACTCTCAGAATTTTCCTCCAACACCACAGGGTTATGTTGGTGGATGTTGACCAGTGACCAACAAAGTAGGACAAGGTGCATCAGCACCCACCCACCCATGTTCCCCAGCAACTGGTGCATACAGGCTTACTGCCTCGGATACTGGAGATAGCACATCACTGCTATATAAATAAATAAATAAATAAATAAATAAATAATATCAGGGCTAGTAGCCTTCTCCTCCAGGAGTTCATCCGAATTGGTGGCCATTACTATATCTTGTAGCTGCTATGTAGAATGGTGCAGTTCTGGGCTCTTCCCAATAGTTTTGGTGAAGATTTCTCGCAATGGCAAGAAAGTTGCTGTGTGGCTTCAAGGACAAGACCAGAAGAGGGCAAAAGTGGGTCGGGTCTAACTTGAATCAGCCATGGAGGAAAAAGTAGCCCTGTCCTAGGGACAAGAAGTTGGCTGGGCCATTGTCAACCACCCAGAGTTTATTTATATACTGCTATGGGGCGGTATATAAATATAATAGATAAATAAATTTCCAGTAGCTGATCTGAGAATGGGAGGAGCATGAGGACATTCAGACTGGAGCCTGAAATATTCCCCTACTTCCCCAGCTAGAGGCAGCGACCATACCCTGCTCAGAAACAGCCTAGTTTTGTGAGAGTCCCTACACTTGTGTAGGGGTGTGGGGAGCAGGGGAGGAAATGAACACCACTTAGGTGGGCTGCCGAAGAGGAAGAAGAAGTCAGGATCTCCTGAGCTGCTGTCAGAGCAGTCCTTGAAGACTCGGAGGTGAAAAATCGGAGGTGCTTCTAAACCCCTTAGCTCCTTCTGTGGTCTTGTTTAAGCAGTTGAGTTGGACTAGAAGGAAGGTCTTAAGAGTGGTGTGTGTGTATGTGTTGCAGTGTGTAACATCTCTACCCTGCACAATGGAACCTTCAGGAGGAACCTCTGCTAAGATTAATGTCTGTTGGCAGTTTTCTCCTTGCCACTCCATGAATTCCACCTTGCTCTCTGCACCTCCTCTGTGACATTGGGGCAGACGGAGGGCGTTACTAGACGAGGCTCTAGCGCGCGTTACCTTCCGCAGCCACGTCGAGGCTTCCAGATGACGTTCACGAGGATCCGCCGTTATCCCGCGGTGAAGCCTCTTTCTCCCGACTTTAAAAAAGTGAGTTGTAGTGCGCCTTTTCCTGCTGTCCCGCGGTAATTCGGAGTACGTGTGGGAGGATGTGAGGTCACTGCGGTCGGCACTGGTCAGGAAAAGGCGTGCTAAGGGGGAGTGGTCAGCGGCTTCGGTCAAGCCGCCTCCGCCATTTGCGCGCAGTCCGCCAGCTGGGGCAGCGCGGCGGAGCGGCTTTTTTTTTTTATTTCCCCAGTGACAGTTTGCGCAGGAACGGAGGACCGCAAAAGTGGCTGGTGACTCCTTGCGGTGGGCAGCTACCGTGGCCGCATAATGGCGGTGCTGTACGCTGCCTGTTAGTGTGGGTACCAGGCTGGCAGAGGGCAGAGCTGTTTGTGGGCTGCTGCCATGGCTACGGCCAGATGTGGGTTGGCTCCTTGGGATGGGGCAGAGGGCACAGAGGCGGTCATCGCCGCCGACACCTCAGAGGCATGATGGGAGATGTAGGCACAGAGTGGCCATGCAGAGTGCCCATGCAGATGTAGGGTCAGGAAAAGGCGTGCTTAGGGGAGTGGCCAGCGGCTTCGGTCAAGCCGCCTCCACCATTTGCGCGCAGTCCGCCAGCTGGGGCAGCGCGGCGGAGCGGCTATTTTATTCCCATAACTACATTTCGCGCAGGACCGGAGGACCGGAAAAGTGGCTGGTGAGCTACTGTGGGTGTGGGTGGGCAGCCAGCTGGAGGGAACCGGCTGCCAGAGGGCAGCAAGCGAGGGTGGGCGGTCATCTTCCAGCGGCCACCCGGCAGCAGGTGAGGGAAGCCCCTTTAAAATGGTTCACTGCACTCCCCTGCCCTTCCTATGCGGAAAGTAACGAGCCCCGTTCTCTCTGCTTAGCCCCTGAATAGGTATCAGGCATGGGGCCAAAAGGGCGGGGCGTGACATGGAGACACCATGAGATCCTAGATGTGCTGGACATTTGGGGAGAAGAAAGGATTCAGCAGCAGCTGAGGGCTAGCCACCGCAACTTTAATGTGTTTGAAGAAGTGGCACGGGAGATGGCCAGGAGAGGCCATAACCGAACCGCCAAAGAGTGTCGCACTAAAACCAAGAGCTTGCGGTCAGAGTACCGGCGTGTAAGGAACCATAATGAGAGGTCAGGCAACAATGCCACCACGTGCCCCTACTATGAGAAATTACATTCCATTCTCCGTGGGGATACCACGACGCGCCCCAAACGCGTGGCAGGCAGTCTGACAATTACTCGGACACAGTCCACACGTGTAACTTCCCGAGCCACTCAGCCACCACCCTCTCTTCCTGTGGGCTCCCAGGACATGTGTGAGGACGCCAGCGAAACCACCTCACTCAGCAGGGATGTGGACGAAGACACATCAGCTGGTGAGTGTGCCCGTCTGCCTCCCCAAGCCCACCCCTACACCTCCCCACCAACTTCGGCAATGGGACTGCAGAGCCACCCCAAAGGCTTGCTGGTAGGGGGCGGGAGGTGGGGGCACCAGCACAGCATCCCATGCCAGTGGGAATCCTCTCTTCTCCACGCAAAATGCCTGGAGGAGGGGGGCCTGGAAGGGCTGCATTTGAGGCCCCTGCATCTCTGGGGAGGGGAAGCTGCCCTTCCCCCTACCTCCAATGCTTTCTCCTACATGCCACCAGATGATGAAGAATCCGGTAATGTAGCTGCAGACTCTGACAGCGAAGCAGGTGAAGGCACCAGCAGGCAGACTGGACTGAACTGTGAGTATGTGCCCACCATACAGCATCCCCACAACCATGGGCATTGATCCTTGGTAGAGGGTGGACTGGCAAATGGTGAGGTATGAGTGTGACATAGGCCTGACTTTGCCTTGACAGGCCCCCCACAACCCACTGAAGGTGGCTCCAGGGACAGCCCAGATAGAGGACGTGCTCCTGGTGAGTACTCTGCACTCCTCAGGTGTGCATGTGTGCTCCTGCAACCACTCAGACATGCTGGGGACATGGCAGCACTAACACACAGGTGTGTGGCCAGATGTAGGTAGGCAAGGATCTACACGGCACCCTGGCAGGTGCCCTGTGCTGAATGCCCTGAATGGGGGAAGGTGCAGTTAGTGTGGTGGGTGGGTGTGATTGAACTGCCTTCAGTCCATCACACCAACAGGAGGGGAGCAGTGGGGGAAGATCTTGGGAAGGAGCCTGCAATTCCCCAGATGCACCAAGGTCGATGCTGTGGGAGTGGGAGTGGGAGTCAGCATTCCTCAGCCATGGGAACGGCTCTCACAGATAACAGAACAGCAGAAGTCTGGGGCTGGAATGCAATGTTGTGAGTTAGCCACCCACCAGCACCACTGCCAGCTGCTTAGTTGCTAAGGGCAGTTCTAGGCGCACAACCACACCCTTTCGCTGCCAGGCAGGAAGGGGCACTTCACCTGCTGTGCCCTCTTGTGCAATTGGGCGGCTAGATGTGCAGCAGTGTGCTTGCCTAAGGTGGTGGTGTATCTGTATGGCACTGCACACTCCACCTGATCCTCACCTCCCCTGTTCAGTGCTGCCGCATGTGTCTGAATAGCCAACCTTCTCCACACAGATCCAGGGGTGGCAAACCCCAGGGCCACCCTGTCACCTGCCTCTCGCCTTGCAGAGATTCGCAACCGTCGCTCCCAGAGGAGAGGAGGAGATGCTGCTCTGGAGATCATGCGCCAGGCAGCAGCAGACAACGCCCGCATCCTCCAAATCCTTGAGCGTGACTCTGACAACTTCAGCGAATATCTGGACATCGCAAGGCAGCAACTCCAAGTAGATGCTGAAAATGCGGCAGCAATGGTGCGCTGTGTGGATAGGGTAGCCACCTGTCTGGAGGAGCTGGTCGGTGGCATGCGTGGTCTGAGGACTGGCCCCCCTAGGCATAGGGATCGCCCTGTGAGGGCACTGCCTCTTACTGGCCCACAAACTGGTGGAGTGAGAGGCAGGGACCCAGCGGAACACTTACTCCCTGGCCCACTCTGGGAGGAGGCTCCCGAACCCCCACCCCAGAGGGAGGAGACCCCATCCCCACCCCAGAGAGAGGAGACCCCATCCCCACCCCAGAGGGAGGATACCCCATCCCCACCCCAGAGGGAGGACACCCCATCCCCACCCCAGAGGGAGGACACCCCATCCCCACCCCAGAGGGAGGACACCCCATCCCCACCCCAGGAGCAACCTCTTTGTGCCCCATCCCAGGGGGGGAAAGGCAGGGCAAAAGGCAAGGCAGCCCCACCGGCTGGGGGGCCTGAGACCAGGGCCAAGGCAGCCCCACCGGCTGGGGGGGCTCAGACCAGGGCCAAGGCAGCCCCACCGGCTGGGGGGCCTGAGACCAGGGCCAAGGCAGCCCCACCGGCTGGGGGGCCTCACGGCAAGGGTAAGGCAGCCCCACCGGCTGGGGGGGCTCAGACCAGGGCCAAGGCAGCCCCACCGGCTGGGGGGGCTCAGACCAGGGCCAAGGCAGCCCCACCGGCTGTGGGGCCTGAGACCAGGGCCAAGGCAGCCCCACCGGCTGGGGGGACTCACGGCAAGGGTAAGGCAGCCCCACCGGCTGTGGGGCCTGAGACCAGGGCCAAGGCAGCCCCAGCAGCGGTGGGGGGGAATGGAAAGGCCAGGAGCAGGCACCTGGAGCCTGCAGCACCTCCCCCTGCAGTGCGTGGGGAACCACACAGCCCACCTGCCAAGCAGCAGCGCAGGGAGTGGCCGAAGCGTAATCCCAAGGAGCGCCAGCCCTACTCCCCATGAAGGGGGGAAGGTAGTATTGAGTGTGGGGTGGAGTGGGGTGGGGTGGCTCACCATTCCTCCTACTCCTGCCAGGGACCCTGGCCAAGCACTGCATAGAAGCGCACACACACCTTTAAGCAAAATATATTAGATTTTTTTTTTTTTTATAAACATTAGAAAATTTTTAATTTTTTATAACAACAACAAAGGAAAGCTTTATTTTAATGAAAACCATTATTTTCAAACACAGTAATAAAAAAATAAAAACGCCACAGTCAGGGGCCTTGCTGGTCGTGAGCATCCTGCCTGCAGGATGTCTTTATGGCCCGGACGTCCCGCTCCAGGCGGGTGACCCTCCGTTCCAAGGAGCGCACTGCGAAAGGAAAGATGGTATTAGTGATGTATGCTGCAGCACCCCCCCATGAGCACACCAAACACTAGAGTCACTACTTACTTGTTCTGCGCACCGCCCCCTCTAAGCGGCTGAAGGACCGCATGAGATCTGGCGTCACAGCCACAGCAGCTCCATCACCTGTCACAGAAAAGAAGGGGTGTTGAGGAGGTGAGGGATGGGAGTGGGGAGTGCACAACCAGAACTGTAGTGAGGGAGTGGGTGGGCAGGTGGAATGGTGCACAACCTGGCAGGGAGGAGGCCACATACGTGTTCATTTGGATGCCACTAGACTGATGTGCACCACTCCCTCTCCAATGAATGCAGCCTCTTCCCCAAGCCCCCAAACAGAAGGTGCGTGGAACCAGCACCAACCCCTGCTTGTGGTAGGGCTGTGGACTTACCAGGTGGTGCGGTGGGTGGGCTGCAGGGAGGTTGCTCTGGGGGGGCCGCCTCAGGAGGGGGGCCTCCCTCCCCACTGCCCTCCTCTGCTGGGTGCTGCTCCTCCTCAGCTGCAACAGGCTCCTCCTGGCACACAGCCCGGAGGCGGGCACGTTGAAGCCCTGTGAAGGTAATAGGCAGGTATGCATCAGTTAGTGGGCCAGGACATTCATTGCGCAATGAGATGCCACATTGGAACCCACATTACATGGGCATGGTAAGCAGTTCTAGGGGCCACTGCCTACATGGAACCAGGATGGGGGATGGGCTTTGCACCTGGCTGCCAACATGCATTATACATGGGCTGGGATGGAGAAATGACAAGTTGGCCAAGGCACTGGCATGAGGCTGAGTGCAACCACCACACAGAGGGGCAGGCAATGATTATAGCAGGTGGTGCAGGGCAGCTTCAGCATGGCTGCAGTGTTGGGGGATGGGGCACAGTGATACAAAGGGTACTTACTTGTTGGGCGGCGCTCCTCCCACGAGGGTCGCCCAGCCCGATCCCACAACTCGTGCAGGAGGGTGTAGAAGGGGGGCTGGGCTCTCCTAGGAGGGCTACCCCGGTAGCACTCCAGAGCCTCAAAGAAGGCCGCCTTTAGGCCTTTAAACTTGCTCCTGCACTGCTCAGCAGTGCGGGAGTAGCCCGCGATGGAGAGGCTCCTTGCAGCCCTCCTGAAAATATCAATAGTCTGGAGGCTGGAGCTCCTCATGAGGCGCTCCGACCTTCCAGACTGCAGGAGGAGCTCAAGGAGCATCTCCATCTCGGGCTCCTGCCAGTAGGCGACCCTCCGAGGCTCCATCTTGACCGGGGTAGGCCTGACGTACGCGCCCCCTGTTGACGTTTTTCGGAACTGCGTACATGCGCAAAGAAGCGGCCGATGCCAATAAGCACGGTTTGCCCTTCGGAGACATACGCTCCCCCTGTTGACGTTTTCCGAGATTGCGGACGTCCGCAAATAAGCGGACGATGGTGATAAGCACGGTTTGCCCTTCGGGCTACATTTAGGATGATTTCACGTTGCGCAGTTTGACTGGAGTTTATTATTATTACTAATTTATATAGCACCATCACTGTAGATGGTGCTGTACAGAGTAAACAGTAAATAACATGCATGTGGGCGTACATAGCATATATATTATTGCATACATGTGGGCGTACATAGCATATATATTATTGCATACATGTGGGCGTACATAGCCTAGAGTTGATTGCACACAAGTGGGCATACGGCTGTTACTCTGGGGTAAAGGACTGGAAGGACTGCACAGGGGAAGAAGCACAGTCCAATTTTATGAGGCAGGCTGTCAGCGGCGGTTAGCCCACAGGAACTCTCTGACAGCATCCCGCACCTTGTGCCCTTCCCGGGTGTGGCGATTGGCCTCATTGACGTAGGGCTCGCCCAGAGTAGCCAGCTCAACAGAATTGTGCTCCGCCGCCTCCACGAGCATGGCGTGCCCCTTGGTTTCGCAGATGTTGTGCAGGATGACGCAAGCACTGATGACCGAAGGGATGTTTTCTTCGGCCAGCTCCAGGCGCACGCCTATGCTCCGCCACCTCCCCTTGAGGCGGCCGAACGCCTGCTCCACCACAAGGCGTGCTCGCCTAAGACAGCGGTTGAAGTGGGCTTGCTGTGGAGTGAGTGCCCCACCATAGGGTTTCATCAACCACTCACGCAAAGGGTACGCGCCATCCGCAATAATGAGGGGTGGAATCTGCTGGCCGTGCAATCTGATTGTTGGATGGGTAGGCACGAAGACACCTGCATCCATCGTCTCACAGAGGCCTGAGTTGGCAAAGACATAGGCATCATGGTTCTTGCCGCTCCATCCTATTTCCACATTGATGAACCGCCCCTTGTGGTCGCAGGTCCCCTGCAGAATCATGGAGTACTCATCCTTCCTGTTTATGTATTCTGAGGCTTGGTGTATCGGAGATTGGAGAGGAATATGGCTGCCATCCACCGCGCCCACACAATGAGGGAACCCCAGCTCCGCAAAACCATGCATGATCTGTGGGGCAGAAAACACAAAGGGCATATTAGTGACAGCGCCATTGTTCCGAAGTTGCGGACCTCCGCAAAAGTGAGTGCCTGTTCCCAGCGCATTCCCCCACCCCATCCCCCATCCCCCACTCACCTCTGCCACGTTCCCAATCTTGACTGTACGAGATAGGAGGGTCACTTCCATGGCAAAGCACACCTCCAGGACTATTTGTGCCGCCGTAGAGCAGCCTACCCCGAACTGCTCTGCTGTGGTCCTGTAGACGCAAGGGGTAGCCAGCCTCCATAGGGTGATGGCTAGGCGTTTCTCCACTGGGATAGGTCTACGCATGACAGTCAACCTCCTGTCCAGATGCGGCCGCAACTCCTCCACGATTTCAAAAAAGGTGCCCCTGCTCATGCGGAAATGGCTCAGCCATTGCTCATCGTCCCACTCCTTCAGGACAAAGTTCTCCCACCAGTCCTTGCTCCTCGGCCGGACCCAGAAGCGGCGGCGTGTCTCGCGGACGTAGTCGCCATACGCGGCCAGCATGGCTAGCCTCGTTCGGCAGAGGGCGGCCCGCAGCTTGCTGCGGCGGAGTAGCCACCTCCCCAGTTGTTCCCGCAACTGCCGCCGCCTGGCAGCCACCTGTGCACGGAGGCGCTGATACTCCGACAGAAGCAAGATCAGCATGGCTATGGCCGCGCAAAGATCGTCACGGTCCTCGTCAGGGAGCATAGTTGCCCTCTCTTGGCTATCGTTTCCCGCACAGACGCGCACACACAGCCACCTCTGCTGCCCTGATATGCTGCATCCGGACAATGCGCTTCCGCTGGCGCAGCTGTTTCTGCCAGATGTGGGTTGGCTCCTTGGGATGGGGCACAGGGCACAGAGGCGGTCATCGCCGCCGACACCTCAGAGGCATGATGGGAGATGTAGGCACAGAGTGGCCATGCAGACGATTGACCTCGGGTCATATGACACCCGCCACGACCCCCATCAGGAAGTGAGCGCATCAATGTTGACCCTCAACAGCACCAGCAGCACTTCAGCTGGCACTGGCACTGCCGCCGCTGCCGCCGCCAGGGCCGGCGGCGGCATCGCTGACGGCTGCGCAAGTTTGCGGTCTTTCGGACGTGCGCAAACCGTGCAGCGAGCGAAAAAAAAAGCCGCGGCAATCAGGCCGGTGTGGCTGCGCAACCGTGCTCGCGGCGGCAGCAGCACAACCGGCGCAAACTTCCGCCATAAATCGAAGGCAGGTGTGGATCATGAGGCGTCACGGCTGAACGGGAAAAGCCGCTTTCACCGCTCCTCAACGACGGAACACCCGGTAGGTCTAGCAACGCCCGGAATCGAAAGTGCTTGCACCTCATGTCTTGGGCCTCTTCATATTTATTCTTTTCTTTTACTTACAAAATTTATATGCCGCTCGCATTGAAAATTCCAGAGTGGTGTACAAGATAAAGTAAAATAAAAGCAAAGTACAACACTTTAAAATAGATTTTAAAAGAAGCAAAATGTACAGTGAACCGTGGCTGGTCATTAAGGAAAGGCTTCCTGGAATAATGACATTTTCAGGAGGAGCCAAAAGGAATACAAAGTTGGTGACTGCCTGACCTCCAGAGGCAGGGAATTCCATAGGAGGGGGGCCACCACACTGAAGGCTCTTCCCTGGTGGACTCCAATCAGAGGATGGGTCTATGTGGAGACACCAGGATGACCTCTGTGACTGGGCAGGTTGGTAGGGGAGAAGGCTCTCTCTCTCTCAGGTATCCTGGTCCCAAGTTGTGTAGGGGTTTGTACACAAGTACAAGAACCTTAAACCTGGCCCGGTATCTCTCTCTCGGGGTTCACACTACCCTTGAATCAGAAGTTTTCACATATAGACTCTCTTCCCCTGTAGACCTGCAAATAATGAAGTTGAAATAACCCTCAAAGCTGCTGAATGGCATTCCTCATCTTCTGAAGGCCTTGTCCATTGTGAATCAGTTCACCGTGTACCCAGAGATAATTAGGGCAACTTATTTAAAACTTACGACCTAATTAGTGGTTTTAATGGTCATTAATTACACAAAGAGCAACAAAGCCGTTACAGCTTCTAAGCGGCCGCCTTCCAAAGGCGAGGCTCAGGTATTTATCTGGGCCCGTAAAGGAGAGAGGCTAGCTAGCTTAACATCTAATTAAACCAAATTGTCCCCAGTAATTATAAGCAATGTGATTTTATTTATCTGGTTTAATTACCGGGGCCTTTACACAGTCTTTGACCTGGCACAGTGGCAAAGAGTACAGAGGGGAGATTAAAGCACCATCCATCAACATGGGGAGAGTGGTAGAATTATAGACTTTGGTGACAAGAGGTGACAGAAGCTGGGGAGGTGAGCAGAGAGGAAAGAACGTTTGAAGAACAGCCTGATGCATTTCCATGAGACCTGGAGTGGACGGGGAAAGCACGTATTCATCTAAATCGGACCCTGCCTTTGCATACATAGGATAGAATGGCTTCAGGGTCGGTGCCAGACTATTTTGCGCCCTAGACAAGGTGAGCTACTTTCACCCACCCCGCCCCTACAAAAAAAATTGCCAACTTTGATTTTTAAGAACAGATGTTTCCTGGAAAAAATAAGAAGCACAAAACTTGAAACTGCTAAATTTATTTTAAAGTGCAGGAAATACATCATGCCAATTATAGCAAACAAATTGGAAAGGAACGTCTATGGGTCTAAAATGCATTATTTAATAGGAATATCACCTCCAAATCATCCCCCCCAACTCACACACACGCGCGCACACACACACTCAGCATCACTCACTCCAAACAAACACACGCATGAACACATGCATTCAAAGACCCCATGCACCCCATTCACCCATGCATCCTCTCTCTCTCTCTCTCTCTCTCTCTCTTCTGGGCGCGTTCCGGAAGTCCGAATGTGGAACTGCCCCACCCCCACCCCAGCGTCCCTGGCTTCGCTTCGGCTGGGCGGGTGCAGGGTGCCATCTCACCCGCCCAGGCCCAGCTGAATCCTCGGGCCGGGCCGGCTCACAGCCAACGCGCGTGAGTTCTGTGCTGTGCCCGGCGCCCCTCTTAGCTTGGCGCTCTAGGCGGCTGCCTGAGTGGCCTCTATGGTAGCACCGGCCCTGAATGGCTTTGGCATGAAGTGGAACATAGGACCATAGGAAGCTGCTTTATCCTGGGACAGACCTTTGGTCCATCTAGCCTGGTAGTGTCAATTTATTTATTTATTTGATTTCATTTCTATACCGCCCAATAGCCGAAGCTCTCTGACTGGCACAGACTGGCAGAAGCCCTCCAGGGTTTCAGCCAGGATTCTTTTCCCTGCCCTGCCCAGAGAAGACAGGGATCGAACCCGAAACCTTCTGCATGCAAAGTGTGTGCTCCAATATATTTGTGGTCAGAGAAACTGTATGCGGGAGGATGGGATTTTACCAATTTTCACCAGGAGAGGATAAATCCTCAACACATTCTCATGGGTAGGGCTCACCATTGGCAAAGGTTGTAGCCCAGCTTCTTTCTCTCTCCCGCCCCCAACCCCATGTGTTTATTTATTTATTTGGCGGGGAGGGTCATGTCGCCAAAAACATAAACTACGTTGGCAGCCTGGTGCCCATTCTTGCATCCAGCACAGCGCAGGAGTTCTGCCCAGCTCCAAGGAAGACCTGGCATTAGCACTGTGCCAAAAATTGTCCTCTAATTCCCTGAAACTTTGCTTCCCCAATCAAAGAGGCTTCCGTTCTTCTGCCTCATTCTCAGGATGTTTTATAATTTATTTTATGTTTTTAACTGACTTAATCAGCCTGAGGTTGTGTGTCTCTTGTCTTCCCGGTGCTTTGCAGCTCTCTCCCCAAGGCTGTTGCTGAAAAAGCTCTATGGGAGGAATTACTACCTGACGTCTCCCCCTGGGTTTTAATGGAAGTGTAGAGATCGGAGGATGCTACACAAATTCAAACGTTATTCCTTTTTTTAAAAAAAATATTATTATTATTATTTATACAACAATACAATGTAAAACACTACCACATAATACATAATAATACAAAGTAAACAATTTGTTAAACATATATTCTAACTTAATTCTCTTTAACATAATCATAATTAATATAAATGTGCTCCCTCCAATCATGGGATCTTATTCATATTTCCAAAATCTCATTACTTCTTCTGGGGGTGTTTCCCCTCTCCCTTTTAATAAAACAAATTCTAAAAACTGTTTCCATATTCCTTCAAAATCATTTGCTTTTATCATTCCTCTTCTAACTTTTATGTTACATGTTAATTTATCATTAATAGCAATATCCCATATTTCTTTGTACCAATCTTCTATATGATAATCCCCTTGAACCTTCCAGTTCCTAGATATCATTAACCTTGCTGCTGTTAACAAATTCGTTATCAATTCTTTTGTCTCTTGGAAAGGAACCTCTCGTGCAAGCACTGAGTCATTACTGACTCTTGGAGGGACACCAGCTTTCACTGACATTTTCTTGGCAGGCCTTATAGCAGGGTGGTTTGCCGTTGCCTTCCCCGACCATTATTACCTTTCCCCCAGCTAACTGGGTACTCATTTTACCGACCCGGGAGGATGGAAGGCTGCGTCGACCCAAGCCAGCTGCCTGAAACCAGCTTCTGCTGGGATCGAACTCAGGCCGTGGGGAGAGTTTCAGCTGCAGAAACTGCTGCTTTACCACTCTGCGCCACACGAGGCTCTTTGTCTCTTGATTGCAATTCAATTCTCCATACACTGATAACAATGCCACTATAGGTGTCTCTTCAATCTCCATTCCTAAAATTTCTTTTATCTCTTTAAACACCATTTTCCATCATTTTGGTACAAATTCACATTCCCACCACATATGTATCAAATTTTATTCCTGGCTACCCTAAATGGGTTTTAGCCAAACACATGTTATCACACATTATTACATTAAAAAAATCAGTTTGCGGTGCACTATACAGCAGTTACTCCCATCAACACACATCTGCTGCAACGTACATATCCAACGTCTACCGTGACACCTGAACCTGTGCCTTCCTAATTTTTGCAGCTCTTACTGCAAAATTCAGGGTCGATTTCTTTGCAGTTAGTAGGTAGCCTAATTTCGCTACACACATGACCATAGAGATGATTGTACGATGAAAGACAGGACACTCACGGATCTTCCTTAGCCACTATCCAAACAAGTCAAGCACAAATAAATGTGCATCCAACCTATGACAATTTCTCTATAAAAGTAATTTCTTTTATATAAAATTGAAAGAAAATGGTAAAAAATGGGAGAATTGCTTGACACAATTCTAGAGATAGATAGATAGATAGATAGATAGATAGATAGATAGATAGATAGATATACAGCATTTGTACCAAGTAATGGCTTGTGAGGCCACCAAATTTCATAACCAGTCCGCTTGTTGGTCAAAACCCATCTGTTCACCAGGAACCTTCAAGCAGGACACAATGCAACAGCACCCTCCCACCCATGTTCCCCAGCAACTGGTGCATACAGGCTTACTGCCTCTGATACTGGAGGTAGCACATAGCCATCAAGACTTGTAGCCATCGATACCCTTCTGCTCCAAGAATTTGTCTAACCTCTTTTTAAAGCCATCCAAAATGGTGGTCATAACTACATCTTGTGGTAGTGAATACCGTAGTTTAATTAAACTCTGTATGAAGAAGTACTTTCTTTTATCTGTCCTGAATCTCCCATGGGATGACCCCGGGTTCTAGTATTATGACTCCCGATTCACTTTCTCCACAGCATTCATGATTTTGTACACCTCTGTCATGTCTCCCCATAGCCTCCTTCCCCACCCCCCAAGCTACACTGCCCCAGCTGTTTAGCTTGGAAACAGTCCCAGCATTTAACTTCTCTAAAAGAAATCTGTGGACCTGGCTACATGTTACACTTACCATATGGAAAGTTGCCGTAGCTAAGCCAGGCAACTTGGGGCCACAGCTAGACCTAAGGTTTATCCTGGGATCATCCAGGGTTTGCCCCTGCCTGAGCACTGGTTCCCCTGTGTGTCACCTAGATGAACAAGTTTGTCCCCTGGACGATCCAGGGATAAACCTTAGGTCTAGCTATGGCCTTGGTCTATGCATAGCAGAATGGGAATATAAGAACGTAAGAACATAAGAAGAGCCCTGCTGGATTAGGCCAAGGGTCCATCTAATCCAGCACTCTGTTCACACAGTGGCCAACCAGCCATCGGCCAGGGATGAACAAGCAGGACATGGTGCAACAGGACCCTCCAACCCATGTTCCCCAGAAACTGGTGCACACAGTCTTATTGCCTCGAATACTGGAGATGACATACAGCGATCTGGGCTAGTAGCCATTGATAGCCTTCGCCTCCAGGAATTTATCCACCCCTCTTTTGAAGCCATCCAGATTGGTGGCCATCATGCCATCTTGTGGTAGTGAATTCCATAATTTAATATGTTGGAAGGCTCCTGAAATAGACAATATCTCTTCAGAATGCCAGTATAAGAATCATATTTTTGATGCTGCCTTCTACAGTCTTTCTCCAAAATATGCTTGATGATGATGATTTACTTGCAAAAATGCAAACAAACCGACAAGCATGGAGAACATTTTTTTTTAAATGGTGTCCCATGTCTACATTCCAAAATGGTACATCCCACCTTACAACTTCAGTACTACTGGAGCATCTCATTCTTCCGAATGCTTCGTTCGGCCCTGATTGCCAAAAGTTCTGATGTCTCAAAGAGCTTTGGCTATTGGTGGGTATAGAAATGTAATAAATAAATAAATGAAGTCTTCCCTGTGGACAAGAGGAAAAGGAATGTAGGACTACTGCCATCCTTTCTTCCCTGTCTGTCTGATCTTATCTCTCCTTTAGGAGTTTATTTTCCCTAGTGGTTGAGAGCGGGGGTGGGGGGGGAACCACAGCATGAAGTAGCTGCCAAGGAGATATAAGACAACCATAGATAAGAAACCAATGAATAAAGCTGGCCAGCAGCTCAAAGATCCTTTGCAGGTAGCTCCATGACTATCAACATACAGCCATTGCCATTTTCTTATATAAGAAAATATATAATACATATATCCCCCATTTAAAGACATATAATAGAAGCCAAGAGAGAGAGAGAGATGTTCAGTGCCATCTAAATAATGTAGGGCTTTCATTTTCTATGCCTTCCATCTTCAAGGTCATATCTCCACCCTATATGGGGTGTTAAGCAACATTTTCACCCCATAGAGCCATCCAAAGTTGGCTAGAGTTAGAAGACCTAGAGACAGTCGTGCACGTGCTGGTAACTTCAAGGCTTGACTTCTGCAATGCGTTCTACATAGGGCTACCTTTGTGCCTAGTCCAGAAACTTCAACTAGTTCAAAATATGGCAGCCAGGCTGGTCACCAGTACACCTAGGGGGGACCACATTACACCAGTTTCAAAATCTCTTCACTGGCTGCCAATTCATTTCCGAGCAAAGTATAAAGTGTTGGTTTTCACCTTTAAAGCCCTACACGGTTTGGGTCCAAGCTACCAGCGGGATCACCTTCTCCCGTACAATCCGCCCCGCACACTCAGGTCCTCTGGGGAAAATCTACTTCAGCTAGCAAAAACTAGATTAACAACTGTTACCTAGAGGACCTTCTCTTCTGCTGCTCCCAGACTGTGGAATGGCCTGCTGAAGGAGACTCGTCAACTTAACAGTCTACTAGCATTCAAGAAAGCTATAAAGACTGATCTCTTCCGGCAGGCCTATCCAGTGGAATTTTAAGATGTTTTTAACATGTTTTTAGGATGTTTTTTTAAGGATGTTTTTAATTAATTAATTAATTAATTAATTACATTTCTATACCATCCAATAGCCGGAGCTCTCTGGGCAGTTCAATATACATTTAACAATGTATATTATGTTTTGATTGAGTGCTGTGTGTTTTATCGTTCATTATTGTTCCTCGCCTCGATCAAAATGGAGAGGCTGGAATTATTATTATTATTATTATTATTATTATTATTATTATTATTATTATTATCATACAAAATAGCCATCCAATCTGCCCTCTTATGGCTTCACAAATGTAGTGGGTGTTTCTGAAGTCACTTTTATTTTGTTATGAGTCACGGCATGGGTTGATGGCCACCATCTGGGAGGCCTATTTCTTCGTCAACGTTGGCCTGGTGGCCATTGCTCCTCCTTTCTCTTGACACAGCAGCTGGGCTGGCAGTAAATCTGAAATTGCCTTTGTTTTGAGAGAGGTCAGCTGACCTACCGTCTGGAGAGTGATGGAGAGGCCTTCATCTCAGTACGACTATTCGCCATTCCCCTGTGTTATGGGGAGATTGCTCAGAACTGAGTCAATGCCGTTTTTATGGTTCAGTTCCACAAAGCAATTAAAGGCGAGTGAGTGAGCTTTCCCAACCTTTACTAAAAACTGCGGCTGTTTATCAATGTGTCAAGCTGTTGGCAGATTCAAGAAATCTAAATTTAACAGGTGACTGGTTTTGTCATGCCTGACTGCAGCCAATGGATCTTCCGGATATAGAGTCCCAACCGGACAATCAGAGCCAATAGAACAAGCTGTTGTGGAGAAAGGGAATGAATAGAGTTAGCTAGAGAGTTTGCTGCATACCTTCTTTAAATATATATGTATTCACCGCAGATGCTTAATGGCTTTTGCAATTGATTTCAGCAGCAGCATTTTTCGATTACTGATTCCGGTTCTACCACTGGGCAGAAGAAAAAAAACGCCCTGCATGAAATAATGATAAAAATGAACATGATTTCATTTTGCTTAACATTTACCCCAAATACCTAATGCCGTCATTCCCAAACTTTTTGAACTCACCCCCTTTGTAAACTTTTACTGCCTTCTAGGTCCCCAATGCTCAATCGACTCACAACCATTTCTTCAGTGAGAATTCCCCCCCCTGTACAGGAGTTTGCCTCTGTACAGCGGGTGTACACTGGATGGATATTTCCATTGAGCTACCCAGTGAAGGAGCTGTTTCTCCACTGATGCTGGCAGCGCTGGGAAGAGAAAAACTCCATTCACACACACACAGCCAGGTCTGAGGCATTGTAGAGGATGCAAAATGGTGGCCAAAATGGTGGCCTGGCTGCTCATGGAGTTGCCAGTGCTGCAGCCACTTGCTATGGTAGGAAAACAACAACAGAACCCATCATAGGGGTTGGGAATAAAGTTAGCTGTGACTACTGCTCCTGGTGAGCACCCCACCCCGAGGAACTGTTGGAGAGTTTCTCCACCCCCTGGAGAATGTCATTGTTTTCCTTGGCTCACAACTAGGTTGGAGAATGTCAATAGTAGGGTTGCCGTGAGCATCCAACTGGGTCTGTGAGGGCAGCACCACCACCACCCCCATGTCCAGACCTCATGGAACCTCTGAGGCCCCCATTGGCACAAAGGGGAAATGTGTGATTTTCCAAGGCTCTGGAAATTCCACGTATCCCCCTTTCATGCTAATGGCGGCCGCCATAGGAGCCAAAGGAGGGAATGCACAATTTCCAGAGCCTCCAGAAATGACGCATCTTTGGTGCAAGTGGTGGCTGCCATTAATGTGGAGGGGTGTGTGTGCAATTGTGGCATCTGCTGTGGACGGCTGCTGGGCTCTTGTTGAGGCAAGTTCAAGTCCAAGTCAAGTTTATTGTATTTAGCAACCAGCCATTATACAGTTTCAAACAGATGCGGTACGTACATACATTCATTCATTCCCTTGGCCTTTGTGCGCAAGAGCAGGGCCAGCACGAGAAACTTTGCCATCCTAAAAGTTACGTATTTGTTAAAACCATTCAATAAAAAAACACAGTTTTTCGAGGGATGATCTTCCCGTCATCTGAACTAGCAAAGGAAGGATATAATTTTTCCTAATGTCTGAATAGACTTTGCATTCTAAAATAAAATGGGTGATGTTCTTCTAAAGTAAAAAGGTTGCAAGGGCGACCTCTGGCTTCCTTGGGGATACTGTAATGTTTTCATTACAGTCTAAATGAAAACAAGGAAGTTAAGGAAACAGGTAAAAAAATGCAATTTTGTATACTAAAATATGTTAAAAATAACATTCACAGCGCATTTCAAAAGTACAATAATACAACAAGACATTCAGAATGCTAGACAGAAAATGCTCAGTAAACTTGATCCATTTGGCCAGACGCGTTTCGACCCTTGGTCTTCCTCAGTGGCCAGTTTGCCAAGCTGATTAGTACCGTGGGCTACTTTCTCTCGGGGCTGACTTAAAAGTTCCAAACATTAAACAAAATCAGATGTCACTCCCCCACAATATACAGTATGAGTCCAAATATTCAAAGGAAGCCCAAACAGCCAAGCTGAATATGAGCCAACAGTGCGATATGGCTGCAAGAAAGGCAAATGCTATTTTGGGCTGCATTAATAGAAGTATAGCTTCCAAATCACATGAGGTACTGGTTCCTCTCTATTCGGCCCTGGTTAGACCTCATCTAGAGTGTTGCGTCCAGTTCTGGGCTCCACAATTCAAGAAGGACGCAGACAAGCTGGAGCGGGTTCAGAGGAGGGCAACCAGGATGATCAGGGGTCTGGAAATAAAGCCCTATGAAGAGAGACTGAAAGACCTGGGCATGTTTATCCTGGAGAAGAGAAGACTGAGGGGAGACATGATAGCACTCTTCAAATACTTAAACGGTTATCACACAGAGGAGGGCCAGGATCTCTTTTCAATCCTCCCAGAGTGCAGGACACGGAATAACGGGCTCAAGTTAAAGGAAGCCAGATTCCGGCTGGACATCAGGAAAAACTTCCTGACTGTTAGAGCAGTATGACAATGGAATCAGTTGCCTAGGGAGGCTGTGGGCTCTCCCACACTAGAGGCCTTCAAGAGGCAGCTGGACAACCATCTGTCAGGGATGCTTTAGGGTGGATTCCTGCATTGAGCAGGGGGTTGGACTCGATGGCCTTGTAGGCCCCTTCCAACTCTGCTATTCTATGAGTCTATGATTCTATGAAATGGATCAAGTTTACTGAGCATTTTCTGTCTAGCATTCTGATTGCCTTGTTGTATTATTGTACTTGTGAAATGCTCTGTGGATGTTATTTTTAACATTATATTTTAGTATATAAAATTGCAATTTTTTTTACCTGTTTCCTTAACTTCCTTGTTTTCATTTAGACTGTGTTAGGTTAACGTTATCACCTCTTTGTTGCATTTGCCCCATGCAATCTGCCAAGGGGAGTACATTTAACCTTGCCCAGGCACTCACGAGCCTTGGGAGGCACTCATGAGCTTTAGGAGTGCCAGGCAGAGGCTTGCTGGTGTGCAGGCAATTTCTTCCATGCCTAGTCAAGAGGCTATTTGTATAGCGCTCTAGAACTAACCCAAACAAATTATTTCCACAAACCAAAATGGTCGATTTAGCTTTCAACACCCCACTAATCTGGACTGCAGGTGTGGGGCATATACCAAAATGGCACCTCTGATCACCAGAACAAAAGATGAGGAGAGAGGGTGGTGAGAGAGGGGGTGAGAGACAGGGAGAAGGGGGGAGAGAGAGAGAGAGAGAGAGAGAGAGAGAGAGAGAGAGAGAGAGAGACTACACCAGTTTCCTGTCTGTCAGTGCACAGCCAGGAGACAAATTTATGCTTTCGTTGCTTTCAAGCTCCAGTTCATCCTTGCCCATTGACCTGTTCCGCAGTTTAGAACCAGCTGCAGAAAACAGCTGTCATCCTCTGTTACTTTGCCAGCTGTATTCTTAAGGCAGTCATCAAAGTCTGGCAGCAACTGAAGGCAATTCAATTAGGTATGACGGTCAAACAGAAACTGGGTTGGGGTGGGGGGCGGTGGTCAATTGAAGTCTGTCCAGTTCTCTCTCGGTTGAAATCTTGATGAGCAGAGAAAGGGAGGGGGCACCCTAATTTAAGTAACCCAGGAGCCCACATCTGAAAGAGGAGGTGCTTTTTCAAGGGCACATCAAGGGAAAGACACATCTGGAAGCAGCTAGAAGCTACCACCTGCTTCTTAACTGTTCGAGGCCCCTCGTTCCACCCACCCACCCAGATGTCTCTTCACCTTGTGCCTCTAATACGTTACCACTAAAATTAATAGTAGTAACTAATGTTCTTAGGGCACCGTCTGTTCTGGCGTTGCCACCTATGGCGGTGATGGTAACGTGGGGAATTTATTGGCAGCCAGTTCAGTTTCTTCCATGCCCCAAAGTCAGGGGGTGGCAAGGTTAATGACATCCAGAAATTGGAAGGTTCAAGGAGATAATGATATAGTAGTAGTAGTAATTTATTAATGCTTAGGCCATCGGCCACTCGCATACAAAATAGATACACTATGGGCCTTGCTAGACCTACCAGATAATCCGGTCGGGAGTCGGGGCGAGGCCGTGCTGCAGCTAGCGTGCACCATCGCCCCTAGCTAGACGTACGCGACGGGGCAAGGGAAAGCCCCGTCGCGTGCTCCAGATTTTTTCTCTCTTAAAGGGCCATGTGCGCAGGAGCGCACCAACGAAAAAGTAAGCACATTTTTTAACAAAATAAAGGGTTCCCCGCTCTCCCTGCCCCTGATTTCCCCCCCACACAATGTTTGATGCCTCCCTGCCCGCTCGCTCGCCCGTCCTCTCCCGTCCGCCATGTCAGTCCCCGTTCTTCTTCCCCCCGTCCGCCATGCCCTGTCCCCGTTCTTCCCCCCCATCTGCCATGCCCGTCCCCTGCCCCCACTTGCCATGCCTGTCCCCCGTCCGCCATGCCCGTCCCCATCCTTCTCCCCCCCAATCTCTCCTGCCAGGTCCGTACTTTCCCCCGGCCCCCATCTCCCCCCCCGTAATTCCCCCCCCCGGCCCGATGGGCACAGCGCTCCTATGGAATGCTGAGCCCAGTGCGTGGCTTCTCCCAGCTACTCGCGAGTAAGCGAGCAGCCGGGAAAAGCCACGGACCCTGCTAGACCTTCCGCAGCCCTGGCCTCAGCCCAGGGCTGTGGAAAAGCTGGTCCATAAGCGGATCCGCTTATCCCAGTTCAAGGGCGGACTTAGCCCGGCCTGACCCCGGTATCCCCTGTGCGTCATCTGGATGCACAGGAGGGAGACCGGGCCTCACACCGGGCTAACTCCTCATCTAGCAAAGGCCTATGAAGAAACAACAATACAAAAATACTACATATAATCACAAACAGATCATGCATAATAAAAGAATAAAATTCAATACAATTAAAAGCATAATTTGAATATAAAATTTGTAGTTAAATAAGAGCATTTCCAGCACAGTCAACTGCAATCTCAGTAATAAATCTTGCCCGAATTTCCATTGCCGCCAGGGCAAAAAGAGATACTTTGTGCGTTACCCTAGAGTCAGTGTCAGACAGGAGATCGGAAATCTTTTCTGAAGTGGTATTGAAGTGTAGTTGATACAGAATAGATTCCAAAAATTTAGTTATTGGTTCAGAGTATAAAGAATAGAAGAGCAAATAATGAGACAGATCCTCAATTTCTGGGGCCCCACAAATACACAGACGGAGGGCCAAAGTGGTGTGCTGATATCTGCCATCCGTCACAGCTGTGGGCATAGTTTGTAAAGGAGGGCTGTAAATGCTTACCTAAGCTTTGGGGATGTAAGCTTTACCAGGTCAACAGCCCTTTGGTGGTCAAATTTATAAAGCCTATACCATTTTGAAAATTTGGAATTGTTAATAGTAATGACGTAGAAGATTGGTATAAAGAAATATGGGATATTGCTATAAATGATAAATTAACATGTATTATTATTATTATTATTATTATTATTATTATTATTTATTTATTTATTTATATAGCACCATCAATGTACATGGTGCTGTACAGAGTAAAACAGTAAATAGCAAGACCCTGCCTCATAGGCTTACAATCTACTAAAATCATAGTAAAACAATAAGGAGGGGAAGAGAATGCAAACAGGCACAGGGTAGGGTAAGCAGGCACAGGGTAGGGTAAAACTAACAGTATAAAGTCTGCACAACATCAAGTTTTAAAAGCTTTAGGAAAAAGAAAAGTTTTTAGTTGAGCTTTAAAAGCTGCGAATGAACTTGTAGTTCTCAAATGTTCTGGAAGAGCGTTCCAGGCGTAAGGGGCAGCAGAAGAAAATGGACGGAGCCGAGCAAGGGATTTAGAAGGGGAATAACAAGAAACCATGATTTTGAAGAGATATGGAAATTGTTCCTAGAACATGTACTGTTAAAAGGGAGAGGAAGAACACCTCCAGAAGAAACAATGCAATTTTGAAAACTAGAATAAGATCCCGAGGGTGGGGGTGGGGCACTTATTAATGTCAGTTAGTTAAGAAGTAGGATGTATAGATAAGAAATAAGATAGGGTGACCAAATGAAAAGGAGGACAGGGCTCTTGTATCTTTAACAGTTGCATAGAAAAGGGGATTTCAGCAGGTGTCATTTGTATATATAAAGAACCTGGGGAAATTCCCTCTTCATCACAACAGTTAAAGCTGCAGGAGCTATACTAGAGTGACCAGATTTAAAAGAGGGCAGCTTTAACTGTTGTGATGAAGAGGGAATTTCACCAGGTTCTCCATATATACAAATGACACCTGCTGAAATTCCCTTTTCAATACAACTGTTAAAGATACAGGAGCCCTGTCCTCCTTTTCATAGGGTCACCCTAAATAAGAGGAATGTTATGTTATGTATGTATATAATTAATCATGTGTTGTTAAATAATAAAATAAAAATAAATAAAAAAAGGCAGGGGATGATGGAAATCAGGTAAGGGAGAAGGAACCACAGAGAGTTGAAAAGAAGCACAGGTTCATTTTCAGTTCCTCTTGTTCTCTCTCTCTCTCTCTCTCTCTCTCTCTCTCTCTCTCTCTCTCTTTTCCTGCACCTTGACAGTGTGCAAACAGTTGTAAAAAAAAATAAAGGTCAGCGAGATAATCTTGATAAATATTTAATAGCCGCCGGGGTTTTTTCCACAATTTATTTATTTATTTATTTAACGTCTCCCTCATTGTTACAGATTGAATGTCTAACAGTGATGACATCTGGCACACGAGGAGCTGAAAGCAATTACATGAAACCTTGAATTGAAAGTGGGAGAAAGACGAGGAGAGGAGGGGCAGGCACTCACCAGGAGGGGGGAAAGCAGGGGACCGCCCGCGACCCCCAGGAAGTTAAGGCAATCTGCCAAGCAGCAAGGAGGCTTGTGCACGAAACAGCCGTTCCAAATGCTTCACCGTGTTTGTGGACAGAGAAATGGGGGTGGGCGTAAGGTCGCTTGCACCACATTTGTCCAGGAGAAGAAGGAATCCAATAGTTTCTGGGAGAGAGGCACACCGTTAGCAGTGAGACTGCACCTTCCTTCTGCTTTATTTTATTTACTTTTGCTTTTTTTGTTTGTTGTTGTTTCAAGCAACAGTAGGGTGACCCTATGAAAAGGAGGAGAGGGCTCCTGTATCTTTAACAGTTGTGTTGAAAAGGGAATTTCTGCAGGTGTCATTTGTATATATGGAGAACCTGGTGGATTCCCTCTTCATCACCACAGTTAAAGCTGCCCTCTTTTAAATCTGGTCATTCTAGTATAGCTCCTGCAGCTTTAACTGGTGTGATGAAGAGGAAATTTCACCAGGTTCTCCATATATAAAAATGACACGTGCTGAAATTCCCTTTTCTATGCAACTGTTAAAGATACAGGAGCCCAGTCCTCCTTTTCATATGGTCTCCCTATGTTAAAGATACAGGAGCCCTGTCCTCCTTTTCATAGGGTCACCCTATGTTAAAGATACAGGAGCCCGGTCCTCCTTTTCATAGGGTCACCCTATGTTAAAGATACAGGAGCCCTGTCCTCCTTTTCATATGGTCACCCTATGTTAAAGATACAGGAGCCCGGTCCTCCTTTTCATATGGTCACCCTAAGCAGCAGCAACTGTGTTGGCCACCATTTTGCACCTTCTACAATGCCCAGTAAGATGCAGAAGGGCAGCTGTGTCTCCTATTTTACAATGGATGGTCTTCTATTTGAAGGGCTGCTGGTGGACTGCTCTCTGTTCCAGTTTAAAGGTAAAAAGCCACCCACCTGGTTACATTCTGCACCATGGTGAAACATAGGGATGACAGAAGAACCCGTCTGGGAGTGGGGAGATCACCGAGCTCTCATTGGCTTGGCTCCCACATTTCAATTAGTTTCCCCATGAGCTGGCCTGATCTGGATTTCCCAGGTTAGATGGATTAGTGTAAATAGGAATTTCCAGAAAATTACAATTTTCATAATTGGAGCAAATTTTGGATTCAATTTGCATAATTTGCAGCTGCAATTTGCACAAATTTCTATTTATGTATTTTTTTAAAAAAAATGGAAAAAAGTTCTCAGATTTTGGGGAAAGCTCATTGCTTGGTAGTCAGATGCAAACAGAGTTGAGTGGGGGCACAGAAATCCTGAAATCCCCCAAAGTGCTGCATTCCCCAGTGACAGACATTCCTACTGCAAAGGACTGTATTTCACAATATTTCTAAATTTGCATATAATCATGGAATCAGAGAAAGAAGAGTTGGAAGGGGCCCATAAGGCCATTGAGCCAATATATATGTTATCATAGAATCATAGAATAGTAGAGTTGGAAGGGTCCTATAAGGCCATCGAGCCCAACCCTCCACTCAATGCAGGAATCCACCCTAAAGCATCCCTGACAGATGGCTATCCAGCTGCCTCTTGAAGGCCCCCAGTGTGGGAGAGCCCACCACCTCCCTAGGTCATTGGTTCCATTGTTGTACTGCTCTAACAGTCAGGAAGTTTTTCCTGATGTCCAGCTGGAATCTGGCTTCCTGTAACTTGAGCCCATTATTCTGTGTCCTGCACTCTGGGAGGATCGAGAAGAGATCCTGGCCCTCCTCTCTGTGTCAACCCTTTAAGTATTTGAAGAGTGCTATCATGTCTCTCCTCACTCTTCTCTTCTCCAGGATAAACATGCCCAGTTCTTTCAGTCTCTCTTCATAGGGCTTTGTTTCTAGAACCCTAATCATCCTGGTTGCCCTCCTCTGAACACGCTCCAGCTTGTCTGCATCCTTCTTGAATTGTGGAGCCCAGAACTGGACACAATACTCTAGATGAGGCCTAACCAGGGCCGAATAGAGAGGAACCAGTACCTCATGTGATTTGGAAGCTATACTTCTATTAATGCAGCCCAAAATAGCATTTGCCTTTCTTGCAGCCATATCGCACTGTTGGCTCATATTCAGCTTGTGATCTACAACAATTCCAAATTCTTTCTCGTTTGTAGTATTGCTGAGCCAAGTGTCCCCCATCTTGTAACTGTGCATTTGGTTTCTATTCCCTAAATGTAGAACTTGGCCTTTATCCCTATTAAATTTCATTCTGTTGTTTTCAGCCCAGCACTCCAGCCTATCAAGATCACTTTGAAGTTTGTTTCTGTCTTCCAGGGTATTAGCTATCCCACCCAATTTGGTGTCATCTGCAAATTTGATCAGCATTCCCTGCACCTCCTCGTCCAAATCATTAATAAAAATGTTGAAGAGCACTGGGCCCTGGACTGAGCCCTGCGGCACCCCACTCGTTGCCTCTCCCCAGTTTGAGAAGGTTCCATTGAGAAGTACTCTTTGAGTCTGATTCTGTAGCCAACTGTGGATCCACCTAATAGTTGTTCCATCTAGCCCACTTTTAGCTAGTTTGTTAATCAGAATGTCATGTGGTACTTTGTCAAAAGCTTTGCTGAAGTCAAGATATATGACGTCCACAGCATTCCCACAGTCCACAAGGGAGGTTATCCTATCAAAAAACGAGATCAGATTAGTCTGACAGGATTTATTCCTGACAAATCCATGTTGGCTTCTAGTAATCACTGCATTGATTTCAAGGTGTTAACAGATTGACTTCTTTATAATCTGCTCCAGAATTTCCCCAGGGATGGATGTCAGACTGATTGGTCTGTAGTTCCCAGGTTCCTCCTTTTTGCCCTTTTTGAAGATAGGGACAACATTAGCCCTCCTCCAGTCGTCCGGCACCTCACCCGTCTTCCATGATTTTACAAAGATAATAGACAAAGGTTCTGAGAGTTCTTCTGCTAGCTCCTTCATTACTCTAGGATGCAGTTCATCGGGCCCTGGAGATTTAAACCCATTCAAGGAAATTAGGTGTTCTTTGACCATTTGTTTATCAATCTCAAACTGCAATCCTGCCCCCTCAACTTCTGCTTCACTTTTTCCAGGGGGGTCATAGACCCGCTTTTGGGAGAAGACCGAGGCAAAGTAGGAATTGAGCACTTCAGCCTTTTCTTTGTCGTCTGTTATCAATTTGCCATCCTCATTAAGCAGTTGAACCACCATTTCTTTCCTCTGCCTTTTACTACTCACGTATCTGAAGAAAGCCTTTTTATTGCTTTTAGCATCCCTCGCTAATCTCAGCTCATTCACAGCTTTAGCCTTCCTGACACCATTTCGGCACTTCTGTGCCACTTGTCTGTACTCTTCTTTTGTAGCCTGGCCTTCCTTCCACTTCCTATATGTATCCCTTTTTGTTTTCAGGTCATCTCTAAGCTTTTTGTGGAGCCACATTGGTTTCCTCTGTTGTCTTCTATCTTTTCTCCTTGTTGGAATTGTTTGTAACTGTGCCTTTAAAATTTCATTTTTTAAATACTCCCACCCATCCTGCACTCCTTTTCTCATTAGGCTCCCTTGCCACGGGACCTTACTTATTATAGTTCTGAGTTTATTAAAATCAGCTTTCCTAAAATCCAGAGTACGTGTATGGCTATGCTTGACTTTTGTCTCCTTCATAATCAAGAATTCAAGTACGACGTGGTCACTTTCCCCCAGAGTTCCCGTAACTGCCACTTTATCCACTAAGTCATCCCTATTGGTCAATAACAAGTCAAGGATTGCCGATCCTCTAGTTCCTTCCTCCACTTTCTGAAGGAGAAAGTTATTACCCATACATGTCAGGAATTTCTTGGAAGGGCCGCTTTTGGCAGTAATGGTCTCCCAACAGATATCAGGGTAATTGAAGTCCCCCATCACTACTACATCCCACTTCCTTGAAACACTGGCAATTTGTTTCTCAAAAGTTTCGTCCTCGTCTTCTCCTTGATTGGGTGGTCGGTAGTAGACTCCGATTATCATATTCTTTTTATTCCTTGCCCCATTTATTTTAATCCAGATGCTCTCGACGGGGCTCCCGGTCTCATCCACCTGTATTTCTGTGCAGGGATAGGTATTTTTAACATATAGTGCAACTCCCACCTCCCTTTCTATTTCTTCTTGTTCTTTTTGAACAAGTTATATCCTTCAATTGCTATATTCCAGTCATGGGAGTCATCAGTTTCAGTTATACCTATCAAGTCGTATTTGCCTTCATGTAATAAGAGTTCAAGTTCATTCTGTTTGTTTCCCATGCTCTGGGCATCTCTTCATTGGGCTTTGTTTCCAGACCCCTGATCATCCTGGTTGCCCTCCTCAAAACAATCTCCCCTCAACATATAACAATTTTACATAACTCAATGTCCTCCCTTGTTCTTATTCTAGTATTGTGAGATAGAACTGGTAGTTGCTACATTACACATACATACATACACACACACACACACACACACACACACACACACACACACTGGCAAATATTGAGAGAAGATTCTGTTTCAATGAGGGTAGGCTGACCATATGAAAAGGAGGACAGGGCTCCTGTATCTTTAACAGTTGTGATGAAGAGGGAATTTCAGCAGGTGTCATTTGTATGCATCCAGCACCTGGTGAAATTCCCTTTTCGTTACAATACTCAAAGCTACAGGAGCCCTGTCCTCTTTTGTATCTAGTCAGTCTAGTATAGCTCCTGCAGCTTTAAATGTTGTGATGAAGAGGGAATTTCCCCAGGTGCTGTATGTATACAAATGACACTGGCTGAAATTCCCTCTTCATCACAACTGTTAAAGATACAGGAGCCCTGTCCTCCTTTTCATATGGTCACCCTAAATGAGGGAAGGATGAGAAAAAGTAAAATCCAAGACATTTTTTTCAGGTGGGGGGATCTCTTCTGATAAATTTCAGCTCACCTCTAGTAGCAAGGACAGTCCTGTATGACAGAGCCAATGTCTAACCATTGGGGGAAATCTATTATAAAGACCAGAAAAGTCCAAGGCCTAATCTACACCAAGCAGGATATTCCACTATGAAAGTGGTATACAGTATAAAGGCAGGAGCCACACTACTGCTTTATAGTGGTATTGAAGTGTACTGACAACTGTTGGGGCCCATTGACACATACCGTATACTGCTTTCATACCGCTATATCCTGCTTGGTGTGGCTCCTGCCTTTTATATACCGCTTTCAAAGTACAATATCCTGCTTGGTGTAGATTAGGCCCAAGTCTATAGGAAGAAGGAACAAGGGTCATGGTAGACCTGAAAGTAATTGTAGCTAGCTACGGTCAGTAAAGACCATACAGCATCCTAAGGAAGCTACCGGCTGGTTTTATGCTGCACCTCTGATGCTGACACAGCACCACCTGCTGGCAAATGCTGGCATCATCTAAGAATATGATACTGTAAGCCTTATTACTAGAGATCTCTTAGACCAATTTTGCTCATTTTTGCTTTAAATTGAAGCTTAAGTATTGTAGATGTGCAGAAAAAAATTAACACTTGAGTTTTAGAACTTCAGCAATCAGTTTCTCCTATGCCAGACAGGCAGGGCAGGCCCTCCACCAGCAGGGTGACAGACAGCCCAGCATGGCCAATCAGTTTGGCACAAAGGCTGGCCCCAGCCCATCCATGTGGTTAGGCTGTCGCCGCCAGTAGGGAGAGGACAGAGGCAGCCAATCAGAGTGCACAAGGAAGGGGAGAGGCCAAACTGCATGCAAATTTGAGAGGGGGGTTCGCTTTGCATGAGACACGTTTGCATTATTCATGAGCCCCTCTGTGAACCATAGCACCCACTCATGTTCCACAACAACTGACATTCTTAGGCATACTGTCCCTAAAACATCAAGACATCATGGCTGGTAGCTATTGACATCCATCTCCTCCAGGTATTTGTCCAGTCCCGCTTTAGAACTTCTCACATTGAACCATGGCTACATCTTAGAATCACAGAATAGCAGAGTTGGAAGGGGCCTACAAGGCCATTGAGTCCAACCCCCTGCTCAATGCAGGAATCCACCCTAAAGCATCCCTGACAGAGGGTTGTCCAGCTGCCTCTTGAAGGCTTCTAGTGTGGGAGAGCCCACAACCTCCCTAGGTCACTGGTTCCATTGTCGTACTGCTCTAACAGTCAGGAAGTTTTGTGCTAGTCTTGTGCTAGTTCAACTATTTGCTGTGTGAACAAGTCTTTTAATATCCCGCTCCTGAATGATTGGTGATGGGTGATTTTGTAACCTGCCCAGAGAGCTTCGGCTATGGGGTGGTATATAAATGAAACAAATAAATAAATAATGATTTAGAGGGGGTGGGGAGATAAAAGCCATTCTTCCAATAATCTCTTTATTTAAATGTTGCCTGCGCACATGTCCACCAGCTGCTCTCTGGGAACGGATTCATTCAACTCACCGCGTAACAAGACTTTTATTTATTTATTTATTTATTTATTATATTTATATACTGCCCCATAGCTGAAGCTCTCTGGGCAGTTTACAACAGTTAAAAATGGTAAACATTAAAAAGTATACAATTTTTTTTTAAAAAAAACCATCAGAAACATAAAAACAACCGTATAAAAACAACAGTATCCATTTAAAAACAACAATTCTGGGGGCCATTAAAAATGAACTTAACGTTGCTAAATGCTGTTAAAATGCTGTTAAAATGCCTGGGAGTAGAGAAAAGTCTTGATCTGGTGCTGAAAAGATAACAATGTTGGCTCCAGGAGAGCCTCATTGGGGAGTTCATTCCACAGTCGGGGGGCCACCACTGAGAAGGCCCTCTCCCTTGTTGCCATCCTCCGAGCTTCCCTCGGAGTAGGCACTCAGAGGAGGACCTTAGATGTTGAGCGCAGTGTACGGGTAATAAATAGCATTGGCCCTGCTTCCAGCCCCTCTACAATGGGGCATTGCTCTGAGATTGCAAATCCTCCTATATTTGTACACGTCTAAAGCAGAGAAGAAGGAATTGTGCTGAGCTGAACTGCTCAGTAATGATGACAGATGTTCTGTTGCCAGATGTGTACTCCTTACTTTCTTCCTCCTAGATCTTTTTTACTGTTCGGGGCAGAGAGGGAGGAGCCAATTGCAGGCAGTTAAACTGTTCTATCCATATTAGGGCAATCTACCAAGTTATTACTATCTATTTATGTTTCGAAAGAGTTGCATATTACTCAAACAGAATATGTCATATTGGACTGGGCTAGGAAGGAAAACTACATTGGGAGAAATGTACCCATGCATGATGGGTGCCTAGCCTGATATGCTAAAACCTTCTTCTTTTTAAAGGGAAATCCATAGCAGACTCATTAGCTGTTCTAAGAGCAGAGGTTTTCCTTCCCTCCCAGTTAATACTAAACAAAAAGTTAAGGATATATACACAGTAAAACAATAGTATTTAATATACGAGAATAAAATTAAGATAAACAGTAATGTTGTATTAAAAGTGCAATAGTATATTGCACAAAAACAGATGTCTAGAAACAACGTTGAATAAAAAGGCCAAACACGTTTCAACACGAAGTCTTTGTCAGTGGCCAGTGCAGGCTGCTGTATGCACCCTGGAGATTTAATTGGGCTGACTTTACAATTCCCACAATTATGTGATAGAGGGTGTCACTCCCATTTGAAAACAATGCAGGGCCTCAGCCTTTTCAAGCCGCCTAGGTCGTAGTCTTTAGATCAATCAGCCACGTAGTCAAACATGGCGGATTTAAACCAAACCAAACAAAACAAAATCTAAAATTTAGAAATGTATCCTCGTTCCCAGGGCTCGCTTAGTGGGTGGGCTTACCAAGTGGACAGCTTGTGTGATGAGAGCACGTCCCCTAAGCTGGAGAAAGTGTCTTGGGGTGGGGTGGGTGGGCGTTGAGACGGAATCTTCCTCTGTGTCTCCCCAGAGCTTGCTGGCTCTTCACTTATTGAATTAGGATAAATTGGAACTTTCATAAATTGTGATATAAATCATTATCTCAAGTTAGCAGATGCAGTCTCACCAGGGTAGAGCTCTGTTAATAACTCTGCCGGATTAGGAGTGATTGGTACAATTTAAACCTTGTTTCTCTCAGCTTGATCAGCCTCGTTGCAACGGTGGCAATTATCCCATTTCACTTTGAATAGCTCAGCATAGAGGAGCTGCCACCTCCCATCCATCCGTCTTAATGAAACCACCTTCAAGTCAATTCCCACCCTTTGCCAAATACCTCTCTCCACCCCCTTTCTGCCATTCCAATCAAAACCCACCGCCTCATAGATTAAAAAGAAAAAAGAAACCTGGTCTTAACTAGCTACTAAGTGACTACATTGTCTAGATCCTTCAAACATTTCCCCACCCCCACCCACCCCACTGACACCTCCCTATTTATTTTTGGTTTTTTTACAAATTTAATAGCATCATTTACCATTTTTTGGCAGGCGTCCTGTTGTGGAAATTAGATGAGAAAACAGAAATAAGTCCAACCACTAGAGTTCATTGAGCAGAATTTGATGAATGTATTACTCAGGTTGCTTTGAGTAATATTCTCAATGATTTTATTATCATGTTTTTTGCAGGAGCCGTTCATGACGACTCTGATTAATTCAGTGAACGTCTTGTGCATGCATAGCTTTTACTTCAAGCTGGCTGTTTTCCCTCCATGTTTTACTGTAGCGTCCTAGCACTCACTTCCTAGTAGTTTGTGAAGGTCTTTCAAACTGCTACTTAGATCTTGCTTTGTTGTATGAAGGGCTGTAGCCCAGTGGGGTTGCCATATGTCCCGGAAAACCAGGAATGTCACAGTTTCCAAGCATTTCCAAAATGTCCTGGCTGGTCAGTGAAGAATCCCAGATTCCTGGTCTAGCTGGCCGGAGAAATTCCAGCCTCCGAAATGGTGCCTTGAGCCTGCTCAGTGGAGCGGCAGCAGCAGAGAAAAAGACACATCCATCTGGACAATCTGGATCAATCTGTACGACAATGGAATCAGTTTCCTGGTGAGGTGGTGGCCTCTCCCACACTAGAGGCCTTCAAGAGGCAGCTGGGCAACCATCTGTCAGGGATGCTTTAGGGTGGATAACTGCATTGAGCAGGGGGATGGACTCGATGGCCTTGTAGGCCCCTTCCAACTCTGCTATTCTATGATTCTATGATTCTATGACTGTTAGAGCAGTACGACAATGGAACCAGTGACCTAGGGAGGTGGTGGGCTCTCCCACACTAGAGGCCTTCAAGAGGCAGCTGGGCAACCATCTGTCAGGGATGCTTTAGGGTGGATTCCTGCATTGAGCAGGGGGTTGGACTCAATGGCCTTGTAGGCCCCTTCCAACTCTGCTATTCTATGATTCTATGATTCTATGACTGTTAGAGCAGTATGACAATGGAACCAGTGACCTAGGGAGGTGGTGGCCTCTCCCACACTAGAGGCCTTCAAGAGGCAGCTGGGCAACCATCTGTCAGGGATGCTTTAGGGTGGATTCCTGCATTGAGCAGGGGTTGGACTCGATGGCCTTGTAGGCCCCTTCCAACTCTGCTATTCTATGATTCTATGGTGCCTTTTCCAGAGCAGCACCGCTCCTCCACAGGCTCAGCTCACTCACTCATCGCAACGCACCTTACTGCACCTGCAGCTGCATAGAAGAGGAACAACAGCAAGGAAAGGCGCACATGCTCTCCTTAGGCTGCCTGAGGCCCGTGCAACGCAATAGAGTTTGCTGAGCTTGGCTGGTTGTGGTCACAGCTTTAGGGTAAGCGCCGGGCAGAGCGGCTGGGTTATTTGTGGGGGAAGAAAGAGAGTTTTGTCGGCGTGAGTGGGAGGTGAGGGGGTGAAGGAGAGGAATGGAGAGAGGGGAGAAATAAAAGAAAAGCCCCCCCTCAAAAAAAAAGCACAGTCCCAGTTTTGTGGATTCAGAATATGGCAACCCGATAGCCCAGTGATAAAGCATCTACTCTGCATGTCACCGTTGAATTCTTTTTCATGTCCAGCTAAGAGGTATCTCAAGTAACAGGAGATGAGAAAGACCATTGCCCAAGACTCTAGAAAGCTTCTTCCACTAAGAAAGACAGAGCGAGGAGGACAAATAGCATGGCCCTGGTATAAGGCAACTTCCTATGCCAGGAAGAGGTCACAGCTCAGTGGAAGAGCGCACAACTTGCACGTAGAAGGTTTAAAAGAAGTGCTGTTCTGCCGTGCCCGGCTTAGCCTGGGCATGGGGAGGCCTTTGTGGGTGTGGGAGAGAGCAGGACATGCTCACCCGCCATTGGCTGGGCACATCATGGTGCCACTGGGGCTGGGAGGGGACTGCGAGTCCATAAAAGACAACTCCCACCTCCCAGCCTCCTCTTTGCTGCGCGGCTCCCTCCCTCCCTGTAGGCAGTTTGGGATTGCTGGTTGCCATTAGGAGCTGAGTAGGATTTTTTTTTGCTCATGTACTGGATTGTGCAGGAGTTTGTTTGTTTTTCGCCTACTCCACAGTGTAAGATAGCTTGGGAGTATTAAATAGGTTAGCTGGTTGATTCAATTTGGTCACATTGCTATTGACATCCAGGCCATTGCTAGATGATGGGTTAGCCCGGTACAAGCCCTGGGCTCGCCCCTGTGCATCCAGATGATGCACAGGGGATCCTGGGCTCAGGCAGGGGTAACCCTCCCTTGGCCCAGGATAACCGGTACTGCTTGTGGCCCGGTATTTCCCGCAGAAATCCAGTGAGACCAAAATGGGCCAGATTTCCCAGCGACCAACATCCCTAGCTCTGGGATCATAGAATCATAGAATATTATAGAGTTAATCATAGAGTTGAAGGGGCCTATAAGGCCATCGAGTCCAATACCCTGCTCAATGCAGGAATCCACCCTAAAGCATCCCTGACAGATGGTTGTCCAGCTGCCTCTTGAATGCCACTAGTGTGGGAGAGCCCACAACCTCCCTCGGTCACTGGTTCCATTGCCGTACTGTTCTAACAGTCAGGAAGTTTTTCCTGAGGTCCAGCCGGAATTTGATTTCCTGTCACTTGAGTCCATTATTCTATGTCCTGCACTCTGGGAGGATCGAGAAGAGATCCTGGCCCTCCTCTGTGTGACTTTTAAGTATTTGAAGAGTGCTATCATGTCTCCCCTCAATCTTCTCTTCTCCAGGTTAAACATGCCCAGTTCTTTCAGTCTCTCCTCATAGCGCTTTGTTTCCAGACCCCTGATCATCCTGGTTGCCCTCCTCTGAACACGGTCCAGCTTGTCTGCGTCCTTCTTGAAGTGTGGAGCCCAGAACTGGATGCAATACGCTAGATGAGGCCTAACCAGGGCTGAATAGAGGGGAACCAGTACCTCATGTGATTTGGAAACTATACTTCTATTAATGCAGCCCAAAATAGCATTTGCCTTTCTTGCAGCCATATCGCACTGTTGGCTTAACCCAAAACTATGTGGGTTAACCCAAAACTATGTCCTGCTGTACCACCGCAGCTGGGACCACAACCAAGCAGGAAAGGAAGGAAAGGAACCTCTCGTGCAAGCACTGAGTCATTACTGACTCTTGGAGGGACGCCAGCTTTCGCTATCGTTTTCTTGGCAGGCCTTATAGCGGGGTGGTTTGCCGTTGCCTTCCCCAGCCATGATTACCTTTCCCCCAGCTAGCTGGGTACTCATTTTACCGACCTCAGAAGGATGGAAGGCTGAGTCGACCCAAGCCAGAAAGCAGGAAAAGGCAACCATAAAATATATGATGGAAGTTTAGTTTTCATGAAATGTTTCTCTCCTCTCCAAAACCCTGCTTTGATCTCCCCCTCCCACAAACAACACAGCAAAAGCAAACCCCTTTACTAGCAAACATTTAGTTCAGTCTAATGCAAATCAGTGGGCTTAGGCATCATAGCCTAATTCTAACACTTTCCAAAATTTCACAGATTAAAAACAGAACCGGAATATCCTTCTTGCAACACGCCAGTTCTCATAGCAAAAATTACTACTTAACTCCATCCTCCTACCCTGATTATATATTTCTGAAGGCTTTACTTCATATCTGGGCTCCACAATTCAAGAAGGACACAGACAAGCTGGAGCGTGTTCAGAGGAAGGCAACCAGGATGATCAGGGGTCTGGAAACAAAGCCCTGTGAAGAGAGACTGAAAGAACTGGGCATGTTTAGCTTGGAGAAGAGAAGATTGAGGGGAGACAGGATAGCACTCTTGAAATACTTAAAAGGTTGTCACACAGAGGAGGGCCAGGATCTCTTTTCGATCCCCCCAGAGTGCAGGACACGGAGTAACGGGCTCAAGTTAAAGGAAGCCAGATTCCAGCTGGACATCAGGAAAAACTTCCTGACTGTTAGAGCAGTGCGACAATGGAACCAGTTACCTAGGGAGGTTGTGGGCTCTCCCACACTAAAGTCATTCAAGAGGCAGGTGGACAACCATCTGTCAGGGATGCTTTAGGGTGGATTCCTGCATTGAGCAGGGGGTTGGACTTGATGGCCTTGTAGGCCCCTTCCAACTCTGCCATTCTATGATTCTATGATCTTCCATCTGTTGTATTAATTCATGTTACAGTATTCATTGCCCGGCCCTGTGCTGCTTTAAAAGCAAGAAGGATCTTTGTTCTTTTGGTTAGAGATGCGGTATAAAAAAAGATAATTGCCCTACGATCTGTTATCCACAACTCAAGATCAGCCTTCCCGGCACATGAAAATGGCAGAATGCACAGTACAGGGGACCTTTAATCTTTGTGCATGCAAACTAGTGATGAGATTTACCTACCCAACTAGCCACCCTGCCAGAATTTAACCCTTCACATGAAGAAAACGAGAACAAGGAATTCCTGCAAATGAAAGAAAGAGATGAGCAGTGATTTACACCTGATGCAGACACCGTAAAATTCAGACCATGGATTTCAGGATTTGAATATGGATGCCCTGTGTGGCAAATGGCTGAGTAATTTGCCCCATCAGGGTTGTTGTTTTTTTCTGATGGATACAGTCTTCGCAGAACTGAATGAGGAAATGGGCACAAATCACAGCAGAATTATATATATTTCCAAGTTTGTAATGCACCCTACGAGAAGGGGAAAAAAATGTGTTCAGCAACCTTCACACATGTACATTCGAAAATGTGACAAATATACTTTAATCAATGAGGTTGCACATCCATTCATGTGTCCTCTCACAAGCTGGGGAGCTATAGTTTTGTGTTAGATTGCTAAAGCTCCCCCAGGATCTCCAGGTAGGGGCAGGCGACAGAGGTGAATGGCAGAAGCAGCTCATTGAACACCCAATGAAGTCCAGCACAGGAGTCTGTGTCCATCCCTACTGTTTGGTGCAGAAGAAATAAACCAGCACTGTCCCATAGAGCAACATGAGACTGTTTGGTATGGAGCAAATACACATACTCATTTAAACTGTTAAAGCTTGAGCTTTGAACTTTTTTGAAGTTTTAAAATTTTCTGCATGCCTATACTGCTCGAGCTTCAGTTTTTTTAAAAAAATGAGCAGAATTAGTCCAGTGGATCTCTAGTTATAAGCATTATTACTCGATGGCCTTGTAGGCCCCTTCCAACTCTGCTATTCTATGATTCTATGATATTCTTATATAGGTAGTACTCTGTTACCTCCTAATTTGTCCTCGGGTTCTGTCTTGTGCTTCAGGCCTAATTTTTGTCTTGTTCCTTGATCCTGTCTTCTGGTTTGTTCTTTAGCCCTGACTAATAACTCCTGGTCCACCTTCTATCTCCTGGTCCACCTCAGACTTCTGCTCTGGGTCAGACACCCACGTGATGAGCCACCAGGACTACAGTTTGAAGCATCTCTCTGGGAATAAAGCATCTTTGCGCTTTGCACTGGCCCTGCCTACTGTGGGTGGCTCTTGGTCCTCCTGCACAGGAAGACCTGAAAAGAATTTCCTGTTTGGGCTGGGATGTTTTCCTGAGCAATAACCATCTTCCTGGCTCTGGTGTAGTCAGGCTTGCGCTTTGGCTCTGATCTCTCGGTAGGACTCCTGACTCCATACTGATAACTGTTTGTTCTCAGACCTGAAAAGCTCTCACTTGTTTATAGAATCATAGAATAGTAGAGTTGGAAGGGGCCTACAAGGCCATCGAGTCCAGCCCCCTGCTCAATGCAGGAATCCACCTTAAAGCATCCCTGACAGATGGTTGTCCAGCTGCCTCTTGAAGGCCTCTAGTGTGGGAGAGCCCACAGCCTCCCTAGGTAACTGATTATCTGAAGATGCCTAGAGTTTTATTTAAGGAGTATGCTCCTGAATCCTGGCTCACCTCAGAATCCTGCCCTCAGCCCAGCCCTGAGCATGTGCACTCTGTGTGGCCTCAGACTGTGGCCCTTTCTACACCTAAGGGTTATCCCAGGAAAATGGAGGGATTTGGCATTTGGATGCACAGGAACGATCCCAGGATGATCCCAGGATACAGCGCTGGTGTAGACATGCCCTGTGAGTTATTTCCAGTGCCACATTCTATGCAAAGTCCAGGTGACGGAGGAGTCTGCCTTAGGTCTGGAGGTCAAAGTAAATGGCTTCCAGGGCTACAAGTCCATGTTTCTGTTCCAGTTGAGATCCCCAATATCTACTGTGCCTTTTGATCACCCCAGCAACTGCCTGCTCTCATTCCCATTCAGTTAAGAGTGCTCACATTCTCCCCACGGGGGCTGGGCCACACACCATATGCAATATGTTTCTGCTCAAAATAATAGCACCAATTAACACCCTTTGTTTTACTGCTGCCATCTGTTCCATGGTGCCTGCAATCCTGCCCATTCTTGGCTTTCATCCGCCCTGGGGGCTTGTTCCCAGCATGCTCCAAGGCAGAGAAGTGGAGGCAGAAGGGACTGAGGGGTAGAAGAGACACATCACTGGTTTATTGTCTTTGCTCCTTGCTAGATGTCAAGGTTGGGGGCACTTCAGTCCGTATTTGGAATGAGAGGTGTCTCCAAGGCAAAGAAAATAAAGTTGACTAACGGATAATGTGTGTAACATGTGAGCCAAGTCCAATGAATAGATGATTGCCTCAAGGGCAATCTACACAGAGAAGCAGGAATCCACATGAAGATCACCTTCTGGATCAGGAACTGCACATGTGGTGCTCATTAGGGCTGTGCACCACCACCCCGAACCGCTTCGCACCGATCCGGACCTCCCCCGATCTGCTTCAGAACCGGGCTTCAGAGGTCCAGATCGGCCCACTCCGCTTCGGATTCGGGGATCCGAAATGGAGCAGAGCACAGCCCTAGTGCTCATGGCTGGATTCCCCCACCCCACCCCCACCCATCAAGCATTTCTGAATTCTGGCCATTGGGTTGGGGACACTTACACATGAAAGAGATAAAACGGTCAATTTCAGCACCCTCTTTGGTTATGTCTTTGGAGGGGTCATTGCTCAATGGAGAATCAATGCACTACATAGATTAGGAATGGACAAACTCACCCGGGTCCGGTCTCAGCGATTGCTCAACAAGCCCCCGCTGCTACCAGCCCCAACCCACGGTGCCCACAAGCTCCTCCTAGCTTCATCGACCATTTCTGATGAAGCCTTGGGGCCATGAGCCACCATTGTCGAGCAAAATGGCAGCTGGGGCATTTCCAGTACGGTCATGTTGCATAAACAGTGTCTGTAAAGGAGCTGTTCACGCAACACTGCACTGTGTTCCATTCACGCCTGTAATGTTCCATAGAAGGCCATTTTTCAACCATCATTGAAGCAACGTGACCTTACAGGAAACGCCCCCAGCTGCCATTTTGCACAACAATGGTGGGTCGGCAGGGGAAGATTGCTCCGTTGGTGCCTTCCAAACCACAAACTGCTTGAAAGCATGTTTGCAACCACCCTGCAGCTCAGTGAGTGGTGTATCGGGGCCAGGCCAGGGAGTCCGTGGGGGAGTCCTCCATATCCTATTGGGCAGCCATTTATTTATTTATTTATTTATTTATTGATCATACTTATACCCCGCTCCTCAGCCAAAAAAGGCTCTCGGAGAGGCTTACACTTAGCAAAAAAGACAGTCCCTGCCCTCAGGCTTACAATCTAATAAAGACATGACACACGAGGAAAAGGAGTCAAGGAAGGAGGGAGGGAGGAGAGAGAAAGAGAGAGAGTGTCCAGCAGGAGCAGGCCCCGATGTTACTTCTGCCTGCTCCTGTCCCCTCGGTCCTTCTTCTTCCCCACAGGGCCAAGATGGCAGTTTGCCCTGTGGGGGGGGGAAGAGTCCAGCAGGAGCAGGCCCCGATGTTACTTCTGCCTGCTCCTGTCCCCTCGGTCCTTCTTCTTCCCCACAGGGCCAAGATGGCAGTTTGCCCTGTGGGGGGGGGGAAGAGTCCAGCAGGAGCAGGCCCCGATGTTACTTCTGCCTGCTCCTGTCCCCTCGGTCCTTCTTCTTCCCCACAGGGCCAAGATGGCAGTTTGCCCTGTGGGGGGGGGGGGGAAGAGTCCAGCAGGAGCAGGCCCCGATGTTACTTCTGCCTGCTCCTGTCCCCTCGGTCCTTCTTCTTCCCCACAGGGCCAAGATGGCAGTTTGCCCTGTGGGGGCGGGGGGAAGAGTTCAGCAGGAGCAGGCCCCGATGTTACTTCTGCCTGCTCCTGTCCCCTCGGTCCTTCTTCTTCCCCACAGGGCCAAGATGGCAGTTTGCCCTGTGGGGGGGGGGGAAGAGTCCAGCAGGAGCAGGCCCCAATGTTACTTCTGCCTGCTCCTGTCCCCTCGGTCCTTCTTCTTCCCCACAGGGCCAAGATGGCAGTTTGCCCTGTGGGGGGGGGAAGAGTCCAGCAGGAGCAGGCCCCGATGTTACTTCTGCCTGCTCCTGTCCCCTCGGTCCTTCTTCTTCCCCACAGGGCCAAGATGGCAGTTTGCCCTGTGGGGGGGGGGAAGAGTCCAGCAGGAGCAGGCCCCAATGTTACTTCTGCCTGCTCCTGTCCCCTCGGTCCTTCTTCTTCCCCACAGGGCCAAGATGGCAGTTTGCCCTGCGGGGGGGGGGAAGAGTCCAGCAGGTTCAGGCCCCGATGTTACATCCCCAGCATCGATAAGGCCCCAGGCTCAACATGATAACATAGATAAGGCCCAACATTCAATCCTCAACATCTCCACTTGGACCATCCCAGGAAGAAGAGTGGGGAAGGCCTCCTTCTGCCCTGGAGAGGTGCACCAATCAGAGCAGTCTGGAGCCCTTCCTGGTAAAGGGCAAAGAATAAAAATGGGGATGAACCTCAAAGCCCACAGTCTTCCTCCAAGAAAGTGCCACCCAGAAAACTTGGCAGTAGATGACAATTGCAGCAGTAGACCATCGGAAGATGCCTCAAACTACTGACTCATTTAGTCCAGTAACACCTCATCTGACTGTCAGCAAAGCTTCCCTTTCAGAAGAGCTGTGCACAGCCCCACCTTCCCCGATTCACCCCAGAGGCTGATTCAGAAGCTCCAAATTACCCCCAAATTCGACTCGGGGTGCTTCAGGACCAGGCTGATCCCATTCAAATTTGGTTCCAAAGAGAGCTTCAGACTCCCTCAAAGTGGCTTGGAAAAAAATGGCTCTTTATGACTACTGTAGTTTGCTTTAAGTCAAGAAAAACTAGAGATCCCTGATTGTCATGTAAAATGGTGGCTCTAAACAAAGAAGCCAGGTTAAGGTAAGTCCTGTGGGTGGTGGGGGCAGTAGTTCTGGGTTCGGTGGGGGGGGGCAAGTGGGGAGGGAGAATAGGGAGAGTGGAGGGGGAGAGGGAAAGTGGGGAGTCCAGTGAACTCCCAGTTGGCCTCATGGCAGGTGAGGGGGATGGCTCACCAGTGCCCAGGGTGACCATATGGAAAGGAGGACAGGGCTCCTGTATCTTTATCAGTTGTATTGAAAAGGAGATTTCATCAGGGGTCATTTGTATATATGGGGAACCTGGTGAAATCCCCTCTTCATCACAATAGTGAAAGCTGCAGGAGCCTTGCCCTCTTAACCGTATAGAAAAGACAACAGAGCTCCTGCAGCTTTAACAGGTGGGATGAAAAGGGAATTTCACTGGGTGCTGCATGCATACAAATGACACCAGCTGAAATCCCCTTTTCTCTACAACTGTTAAAGATACAGGAGCCCTCTCCTCCTTTCCACACGGTCACCCTAGCACTGCCCCAAAGCTTTCAGTACCATTCCTATCTGCTTCGGGGTGCCTCGGACACGAGGCAGTGCAAAGCCCTCTTGTTCAGGAAGAGGTCTTTCTCATCCCCCACTTCACTAACTGGAGATGCCAGGCATTGAACATGGGACCTTCTGCCTTCAAAGCAGGTGTTCTACCACTGAGCTATGGCCCTGCCGCTCAGATCTCCTGTTGGAGCTTCTTTTCCACCAGTTCAAGGCCCAACCTCCAGCTGTTGGCTCTTTCCTTTCTCAATGCCCGTACGAGGCAGAAAGAATTGGTGAGAGGAGGAAGAGATGGCCTCCATCCTCTCACTCTGGCCCAGGTGTTCCAGCTGCTGTGGGTGGCCCTTCTATTGTGCATCTAACACTCCCTCTGAGCATCACCAACTGTGCCTCTGCCTCCTCCCGTCGTCTACGAAGCCTCCGAGCAGGTTTGGAAAACACTGCGAGGGAAGCAGGCATTGTGTCGAACAAGCACCGCCACAAAAGGCATCTGTCACAACACATCACCGGCTGTTTCCGCGCGACTCTCGCCAAAGCCTTCTCAGTCCTTCCTGCTCGTCCCTCCTAATCGCATGTGTCACTTGCGCTCCCATTAGGGAATGAAAGGGCGACTCGTTTTGGCAGGGAAGGGGGAGGCCATTGCTGGAAAGGCACAGGCGAGCGCTGCTGTGTGGGCAGAAATCACACTACTCCACCAGCTACCTTCTGAACAAGTTCAGACACAGGAGAAGGGGGGCAATTTAGCAGGCAGGTGGGCAGCCTAAGAGAGGGAAACAATTCTGTGCATTTCTTATCCTTTTGAAGCTTTTCTTCTTTGGGTCTCTCTCTCTCTCTCTCTCTCTCTTTTTCTCTTTCTCTTTCTCTTTCCCTTCCCTCCTCCAATCTTTACCTGCAGCTGTGTCAGTGCCTGCCTGCTTGTGTATGTGAGAGAAGCTGTCACATCCTCCAACCGTGGTTGTCTTTGGCTGCTGAATGACACTTCAGAAAGAGGGACTACTGTTCCCAGGCACCGCTTCCATTATGCCAAGCTCAGAGACGTAGGTTTAGATGACGGCAAATGGGGATAGGGGTGTTTGGAAAGAGGAAAGTGAGGATCTGTGGCAGTTCAGATTCCAAAGGCAGATATTTCCAAAGAAACACAATGCATTGATGCAACAAGCTGTAGACTGGCAAGGCAAACGGAGGCAGGAGAAATGAGGTGGGACTGAAACGTCTTATTTATTTATTTATTTATTTATTTATTTATTTATTTATTTATTTATTACATTTTTATACCGCCCAATAGCCGAAGCTCTCTTCCAGGCTTGTCTTCCTCCATGGTTTGCCCTTTCATTGAGAGTGTTTTGAACTGAGTTGTGAAGGAACAGGGCTTGTTCTAGGTCTCGTCTCTGGAATGCACTTGGCAGGGGGGGGGGGAGTGAGCTCACCTGCGCATGCCCCAGGTCCCTGACCCATAGCTGCCCCCACTCTTCTGTGCGGCCTCTTCTGAGAGCACTTCTGCCCCCTGTATAAATGGCATTGCCACAATAGAGGGAATTGCACAAATTGTGGCACCTCCGTAAATTGTGCACTTCATGGAGTCGTAGAATAGTAGAGTTGGAGTCCAACCCACTGCATCAATGGCAGCAATAAAGGCCCCCTCTATGCAAGGAGAATTGCATGAACAGAGCATCTAGGAGCCTTGTGGGTGGTCAAGCAAGGTCCACTCTCGTGCCAGGAGCACCCAACTTGGTCCAGGGGGTGGACATGGGGGAGTACTCTGGACTCCGGTCCCAGTCAGGTGCTCACAACACCCGTAGTATTTAGTCCTTGCAACTAAGGGCCTTGCTAGACCTGTGTGATAAACCGGAGGACAGGAGGGGAGATCTCGTGTTAGGAATAACGTGAGATCTCGCCCTTATTCAGATGGGAGCCGCAACGAGCTCTGGAGGAGAGCTGTCGCGGCCGCCATTTTTTATTTTTAAAGAGGCAGCAGCAGCGCAGGAGCCAGGACAGGTAAGTCGGGGTTTTTTTTTTTTAAAAAAAGTCTCTTTCTCCCCTCCACGCCCCGTTCTCCTTCCCCCCTGCCCCCCTGTGATGTCCGACCCTCACCCGATGTCCCCCGGCCCCGTTCTCCTTCCCCCCTGCGATGTCCAGTCCCCCGCCCACAATTCCCCCCCCCCCGATGACCCCAGCCTCCGTTTCCCACCCACCACCCCCATGTCCCCGGCCTCCGTTTCACACACCCCATGTCGCCGGCCTCTGTTTCCCGGCCAGGCACTTGGCGGCGGAGGCCAACACAGGCCGGCGACATGGGGGGGCAGGAAATGGAGGCCAGGGACTCAGCGGTGGCGGGAGCGCTGAGGCCCGTCCGCTGCTTTTCCCAGCTACTCGCACGTAACTGAAATAGCTTCAACAGGGAACTGGACAAATTCACGCAGGAGAAGGCTTTCAGTGGCTCTTAGTCCTAATGGCTATATGCTACCATTAGGGATGTCCATTGCTTGAAATCTGCCCCCTTTGGGGCTCATCAGACTTCAACTGAGTACCCAGCTTGGCTCGTGTTTGCAGGCCAAACTGTCTGGTTTCTCCTGAAATCTGGCAACTCTTCCGGGTTGTTTGTTTTTCTTGGTTTTGTTTTTGTGTAAAAAGGAATTTGTGCAGATTTCAACACGTATTGCAAATTTTTTTTGCCATGGTTTGTGTCATTTGCATCCGAAAACTGCATAAATTTCAGAAAATGTAACCAAAATTTGTGCAAATTAGTTTTTATGCTAATAATAATAATACATTTATTTCTTACCCGCCTCTCCGTTTTGATCTAGGTGGGGAACAGCAGTAAGTATAAAATACATAAAATACTGATTTTTTAAAATAAATTTATTTATTAAACTCTATTTAACAAAGTGGTTAAAAAAGTTATATATTTATATAAAAACATACAAGTCAGACAGCGCTTCTAATAAATACACAAACACGATTTCTGTAGATGCTGAACTGAGCTTGTTTCCTTCAATTTACTGTGGTCAGAGTAACGAGAGTTGGATGCCACATCTGTACCATTGATGTAATCGAGAAAAGGAGACCATATTTCATCGAATGGGTCATAGCTAAGTTGGCCCAACGAAACTCTGTGGTGGTAGGTTAATTTTTCAGAGCAGGCTATATCCCACACTTTCCCTTTCCATCCAGTGAGTGTAGGGCCCTTCGGATCCTTCCAATGTTCAGCGATTTCTAAATGAGCTGCCGTAAGGAGGATAAATACCAATTCTTTAAAAATACATAAAATACTGATTAAAAACATAGTATACATTGTTAAAACATCCTTAAAAAACATCCTAAAAGCATCCTAAAACTCCACTGGATAGGCCTGCCAGAAGAGATCGGTATTTATTTATTTATTTATTTATTACATTCATATCAAGGCTTTTTTCCTTCAAGGAACCCAAGGCAGCATACATAAACCTCCTCCTCTCCACTTTATCCTCACAACAACAACCCTGTGAGGTGGGTTGGGCTGAGAGTCTGTGACTGGCCCAAAGTCACCCAGTGGGTTTCCATGGCCAAGTGGGGACAAGAACCCGGGTCTCCTGACCCCCAGTCCGACACTTTAGCCACTACACCACACTGGCTTTCTTAAATGCTAAAAGACTGTTAAGTTGACGAATCCCCTCCAGCAGGCCATTCCACAGTGTGGAAGCAGCAGAAGAGAATGTCTTCTGGGTAATACCTGTCAGAATAATAATAATAATAATAATAATAATAATAATAATAATAATAATAATAATAATAATGTGAACTGGCCAAAGGCGAGCTACACACACACACACACACACAGGCCGTTGCTAGATGAGGGTTTAGCCCGGTGCGAGGCCCGGGCTCCCTGGTGTGTGTGCAAATGACGCACAGGGGATCCCGGGGTCAGGCCAGGCTAAACCCTCCCTTGACCCGGGATAACCGGATCCACTTTTGGGCTGGTTTTTCCACAGCCCCAGGCTGAGAACGGGGCTGCGGAAAGTCTAGCAGGTTCCGTGGCTTTTTCCGGCTGCTCACTTACTCGTGAGTAGCCGGGAGAAGCCGCACACTGGGCACAGCGCTCCATAGGAGTGCTGTGCCCATCAGGCGGGGGGGGAGGGGGAGAGATGGGGGCCGGGGGGGGCAAGTGGGGGTGGCGAGTGGACGGGTGGGCGAGCGGCCGCGCAGGGGGAGTGGACTGGAGAGCAGGGGGGGGCATCAGACATTGGGGGAAATCAGGGACAGGGGGGAGCGGGGAACCCTTTATTTTTTAAAAAAACGCCTTACCTTCTCGTTGGTGCGCTCCTGCGCACATGGCCCTTTAATTGTTTAAAAAATGGCTGATGTGACAGGGCTTTCCCTTACCCCATCACGTGTTACGTCTAGCTAGGGGCGACGGCCCATGCTAGCTGCAGTGCGGCCTCGCCCCTACTCCCCACCGGATTACCAGGTAGGTCCAGCAAGCCCCCACCCCCACCCCAACGGATTCCTCTGATATCCCTAGCTACCTTGGATGTCTTATCCACCATGTCTCTGAATATCAGTCACTGGGGGGAAATAGCCAGAAAAGCTTTGGTGATTATGTCCTGTTTGCGGCCTTCACAGAGGATTCTTGGTTTGATGTCTTAGGACTCTTCTTCTGGGGCCTTGCTAGACCTACCTGAAAATCCGATGGGGAGTCGGGGTGGCGTGCTGCAACTAGCGCACGCTGTTGCCCTAATTCTAGACGTCAACACTCAAAGGGGCAAGGGAAAGCCCCGTGGCGTGCTCCGGGTTTTCTGCGGTTAAAGGGCCATGTGCACAGGAGTGCACCGCCAGAAAAGGTAGGTGTTTTTTTAAAAAAATAAAGGGTCCCCCACTCCCCCTGCCCCTGATTCACACACACACACAATACCTGACACCCCCCGCCACCCGCTTGGCCATCCTCCCCCTGCTCACTAGGCCCTGTCCCCGTCCACCAGGCCTGGCCCTGTCCTTCTTCCCCCCCATCCCCGATGCCCATCCCCTCTCGTCATGCCCTGTCCCTGTCCCCGATGCCCGTCCTTCTCCCCCCCTCTCCTGCCGGTTCCGGTCCCCATCTCCTCCCCCCGTGATTCCCCCCCCGCCCGATGGGCACAGCACTCCTATGGAGTGCTGTGCCCAGTCCGTGGCTTCTCCCTGCTACTCGCAAATAAGCGAGCAGCCAGGAAAAGCCACGGAAGTCGCTAGACTTTCCGCAGCCCCGGCCTCAGGCTGGGGCTGCGGAAAAACCGGGCCATAAGCGAATCCGCTTATCCCGGGTTAAGGGAGGCGTTAGCCCGGCCTGACCCCAGAATCCCCTGTGCGTCATCTGGATGCACAGGAGGGAGACCGGGCCTCACACCGTGCTAACGCCTCATCTAGCAATGGCCCTGTTCTTCTTGTTACCTTTCTGTGAACAGTGATGAGAGAGGGAAGGCCGGGGGAAAACCACGTCGCAACCGTCTTCCTTCAGCTTGGCCTATGAATGATGCAGCTTCAATTTAATCCAGTGGAAATGGCTTGAGAGTATCTAAAGAGGGTTTCATCTCTGTTTGTTTTACTCAATTAAAAACCTGCAGACGGAGCTTTGCTCCCCGCTGCTCAGTGGAGGAAAATTTTCTATAACGCGGCAATGATTTACGATCGACGAGACAGTGTTTAACTGAACGTCATCCCAAAGCTGGAAGGCAGCTTATCAAGGGATTGGTCACTCGTGTTAATGAAAAATGGATCCCTCGTGACAGTCTGTTGAGCGGCTATATTTGGATAACAAATGACATGGTGGGCCAGAGGCTTGGCAATTAATACCGGAGTAGGCGAAGGTATGCGGCAAGAAAGCGGAACGTAGAATCCCAATCGATGCAACCTGCTGTTTAATGTGTTGCTTTCTTCCACGAGCTCGGAGATGTCTTGCCAGATGGAATCCAGGTGATGGACTGGAGAGAACTGGGCCAGATCTACACCAAGCAAGATACGACACTTTGGAAACGGTTTGAAAACTGTATATGCATTGTGTCCTGAGTCTCAACAGTTGCCACTACTGTTTTAAACCAGTAGCGTAGATCCTGCCCTGGAAAGGAATACACACACATACACACACACACACACACACACACACACACACATACACACACTCATGTTAACAAGGAACAGCTCCTGATTTCTGTTTTCAAAGTGCATTAGGTAATGTGTTATTTTATTCATTAATTTTAGTTGAAAACATGGCAGCCAGGCGGGTCACCGGTACACCTAGGGTGTGACCACATTACGGCAGTTTTAAAATCCCTTCACTGCCTGCCAATTAGTTTCCAGGCAAAGTATAAAGTGTTGGTTATCACCGTTAAAGCCCTACATGGTTTGGGTCCAGGTTACCTGCGGGATCGCCTTCTCCCGTACAATCCGCCCCACACACTCAGGTCCTCTGGGAAGAATTTACTCCAGCCAACAAAAATAAGGCTGACAACTGTTACCCAGAGGACCTTCTCTTCTGCTGCTCCCGGACTGTGGAATGGCCTGCCGGAGGATAGTCATCAACTTAACAGTCTATCAGCATTTAAGAAAGCTATAAAGACTGATCTCTTCTGGCAGGCCTATCCAGTGGAATTTTAGGATGTTTTTAAAATGATTTTAGGATGTTTTAACAATGTATATTACATTCTTAATTCAGTTTTAAGTATTTTATATTTACTGTTGTTCCCTACCTCAATCAGAATGGAGAGGCAGGTAAGAAATAAATTATTATTATTATTATTATTATTATTATTATTATTATTATTATTATTATATATACCGCCTTTCATTTTTACAAATCAATAAATCCCAGAGTTCTTTGCAATATAAAATCATGATAAAATACAATGAAATCAATGATTAAAAACTGGTTGTGCTTTTTATACTGTATTTTTTTGTATTTGTGTTTTTAACCTGTTGGTTGTTTTATTATGGTTTTCATTTTTGTGAACCGCCCAGAGGGCTTCGGCTATTGGGCGGTATAAAAATGTAATAAATAAAAATAAATAAATATAAATAAATAAATAAATAAATAAATACAACACCGATCAAGGCAACGGAATCTCAATTAAAATAACGAGAGGGAGCTGACGGTACGAGGGATCGTGGAAATGCCTGGGTGAACAAGTGTGTCTTCAGCTGTCGACAGAAACATCCACACTGCTTGATCTGAATGCGGAGGTCATTCCACAGTGGAGAAGGCTCTCTTCTGCATCGTGGGCAAATAACCTTCAGGAGGCTGCAGCATGGTCAACAAGCCCTCCTTCTCAGAATGCAAAAGACTAGGTCGGCTGTTAGTTAGGCCTAATCCACACCAAGCAGGGTATTGCACTATGAAAGCAGTATGGAAGTGGTATATAAAAGGGAGGGGGGATCGCGGATTTACCTGCTTCCGCGATCCTCCCAGTGTCTATACAGCTGCATGACATCCTGGAAGAGAAGAAGGACATTGCGGGCGCCATTTTTTTTTAAAGAGGAGATGCATGCGGTGAAAAAGTAAGGAAACCCCCCACCAAACTCCACACCCAACTCCCGTGACATCCCAGAGATGGTGAAATTACTGCCCCCCCATGGGCATGGAGCCACCCCACACAGATCTGTGAGCATTTGAGGACTTGGGAGGCCATGCTACATCAGCTGCAGTCCTCAGGGTTGTCCTGGGAGTGCGGAAAGACTAGGAAATCAATGGTTGCAGCCTCTGGTTGTCCCCGGTTGATCCCGGGATCGCCTGTGCATCATTTGGACGCACAAGGATGACCTAGAGATGACCCTGGGATATATGCATGGTGTAGACATACCAGATGTTTGCATCTGTAATAGAATCACAGAATCATAGAATCACAGAGTTGGAAAGGGCCTACAAGGTCATCGAGTCCAACCCCCTGTTCAATGCAGGAATCCACCCTAAAGCATCCCTGACAGATGCTTGTCCAGCTGCCTCTTGAAGGCCTCTAGTGTGGGAGAGCCCACAACCTCCCTAGGTAACTGGTTCCATTGTCGTACTGCTCTAACAGTCAGGAAGTTTTTCCTGAGGTCCAGCTGGAATCTGGCTTCCTGTCACTTGAGCCCGTTATTCCATGTCCTGCACTCTGGGAGGATTGAGAAGAGATCCTGGCCCTCCTCTGTGTGACAACCTTTCAAGTATTTGAAGAGTGCTATCCTGTCTCCCCTCAATCTTCTCTTCTCCAGGCTAAACATGCCCAGTTCTCTCAGGCAGGATCTACACGGCTGCTTTAAAACGGTTTATAACAGTAGTGACAACTGTTGGGGCCCAGGACACAATCCATATACAGGTTTCAAACTGGTTTCAGAGTGTCATATTTTTCTTGGTTTTATCCCAGGATTGTCCTGGGGTCAAACCTGTTCATTTAAGTGCCACACAGGGCATCCAGCGCTCAGGCAGGGACGAACCCGGAATGATCCTGGGATAAACCTTAGGTCTAGCTACGGCCTTGGTGTAGATCTGGCCCATGTCTCTCTTCATAGGGCTTTGTTTCCAGACCCCTCATCATCCTGGTTGCCCTCCTCTGAACACGCTCCAGCTTGTCTGCATCCTTCTTGAATTGTGGAGCCCAGAATTGGATGCAATACTCTAGATGAGGCCTAGCCAGGGCTGAATAGAGAGGAACCAGTATCTCATGTGATTTGGAAGTTATACTTCTATTAATGCAGCCCAAAATAGCATTTGCCTTTCTTGCAGTGTTCCAGGCTCCGGGGTTGTGTGGCAGTGGTGGTGAGACCCCTCCTTTTCAACCACTTTCAGCACTGCTGAAGCAAGAAGGAAGGTTGTTTGGTTGGAGGAAGGAGAAAACTCAACTCTTTGCTCTACAGATGGTAATAGCTTGATCTAGAGTCAACTTAGGGTCTTCTAGAAGCTTTTCTTTAAGCTTGCTGTATGAGATGCTGAAAACAATTTTGTCTCTAAGCATCAGGTCTGTGGAGGCGGGCACTAAAACCCCTCTTCAAGTAGATTTCTGAAGGGGATAGTCCACTTCTGACACCATGTAGTATCCCTCAGGCATAGGGACCATACGGGTGAGCTTACCTAGGGTGACCAACTGTCAGGATTTTCCCGGATTTGTCCTGGTTTTTGTTCTTTCCATGGTGTCAGGGGGGATTTTCTATAATTTTCAATAATGTCCTGGAATGACACACCTTCTCCTTTAAGGCTGCCATTAGCATGGCAGGAGGGAATGACATGCTTTCTTGAGGCACGTCATTCCCCCACCCTGAGCTCCAATTGAGGTCTTAAAGGGGAAAGTGGGTCATTCCTGGACATTATAGAAAAGGCCCCAATTGGAGTGGATGGTGGTGGTGCAGAATGAAATCCTTTCCCCTCCTCCAATCCAATCGGGTTCTTTAAGGTGGCGGGGGAATAACGTACTTTCTGCAGGACTCAGAAAGCTGCTTCCCCACACACACGCTAGGTGTCCTCTTTTTTGGTTTCCCAAATATGGTCACCCTAGCTTACCTGCTCAGCCTGCCACTTGCCCCTAGACTACTAGGCAATAACTTCAGAGTCTTTTCTTTGCTGGATTCCTTTATTACTAAAACCTCCTAGAACAGTGACACACCAAACTCCCTCAGCAAGGCCCACAACACCAACTGGAAGAAACAGAGGTTCCGCCCAGGCCTTCGATGAGGATGTGGAGACTAGCTGCTACATACACTAAATTAAAATCTTATCCAGATAAGACCTTTGGAGGTCATAATCTGAGCTGCCAAGATTCATATTTCCAAGAGAGACAGGACATATTGAAATCCACGTGGTTGGAGGCCACTTGATCCAAACCCTTGTTCAATGTGGGATCTGCAGTGCTGGATGTAGCTACAGGTTCCCTGACTGCCCAACCTCTGCTCAAACATGGCAACATCACTATTCATTTCTGAGTAACATACTTCACATCTGGGTGCATGTTTCTATCTTGCACACATGCACCTATGAGCACCACTATATGTATAAGAGGTTTTATTTCTTGTCCTCTGCCCTTTTTAATAAATCCACATCGGTTTCAGTTCTTATTTGCGTTTCTTCATCATTTAGCTCTTTTATGCCTGCAGCTCCGTCCTGAGAGATACCTGTTCTTGCAGAAAGAGATCTTTCAGGACTATAACAGGATTAAGGCTTCGAAGAGAGATCTTTGATTGGATCAACGGCTGAACTCATGACAGTTACGTTAAAGGCCTATTAAAAGTCCCTCTAATACTTTGGAGGGCAACATGTGAATCCCAGTTCATCTTTCAGAATGAATGTGTGCAGCGATTTCTGAGTTTCTATCAGGAGGGCTGCCCCACAATGGGTCTCTCTATTTCTATAAAATAAATGAAGGAGCTATTGTTTCCATAAGGGTGACCATATGGAAAGGAGGACTGGGCTCCTGTATTTTTAAAAGTTGCATAGAAAAATGGAGGCATCAATGGCATCATTTGTAGGCATGCAACACCTGGGGAAATTCCCTCTACATCTCAACAGTTAAAGGTGCAGGACCCCTGCCCAGAGTGACCAGATATAAAAGAGGTCAGGGCTCCTGCAGCTTTAACTGTTGTAATTTGCTTAATGTATGTAAAATACAGCTGCAAAATTGTGCAGATGTTTTTATTATGCACATCATAGAATCATAGAATAGCAGAATTGGAAGGGACCTATAAGGCTATCAAGTCCAACCCCCTGCTCAATGCAGGAATCCACCCTAAAGCATCCCTGCCAGATGGCTGTCCAGCTGCCTCTTGAAAGCCTTTGGTGTGGGAGAGCCCATGACTTCCCTAGGTCATTGGTTCCATTTTCATACTGCTCTAACAGTCAGGTTTTCCTGATGTCTAGCCGGAATCTGGCTTCCTGTAACTTGAGCCCATTATTCCATGTCCTGCACTCTGGGAATATCGAGAAGAGATCCTGGCCCTCCTCTGTATGACAACCTTTCAAGTATTTGAAGAGTGCTATTATGTCTCCCCTCAATCTTCTCCTCTCCAGGCTAAAATTGCCCATTTCTTTCAGTCTCTCCTCCTAGGGCTTTGTTTCCAGACCCCTGATCATCCTCATTGCCCTCCTGTGAACCCCCTCCAGCTTCTCTACATCCTTCTTGAAGGATATATACGGAATTCCTGCCAGCTGGCCCAACTTGGCAGAAGATGGAATGGAGTATGGGATGGCGGGGGGGGGGGGCAAGCCAATGAAACCACGGCAAGGTCCCCACCTGAAATAAGATTCCTCTGCTGTCCCTATTCAGAAGTAAACTTCACTTATTTCCTTGGACTGAAAAGGAATTAAATCTCCAATGCAACCTGTCTGGATAGATGCAGAGTTGAGGGGAGAATGCGACTAGTCTATCAGGCAAATTCAGTTATACCCTTGAGGGAGGGGGAGGGGGAGAGAGAGAGAGAGAGAGAGAGAGAGAGAGAGAGGGAGGGAGGGAGAGAGGGAGGGAGGGAGGGAGAGGCAAATCTCTAATGGAATCGGAGAGTGATGTAGAAAGAAGAAGAAGAGCCCACAATACCAGGGCTTTCTGCAGCAATATAATCGGTTAGAACGACGTGATGTGAACCTGAAAGAAAATGATGCAGAATTGGTCTAATTCATGCACTCTTCCCGGAATCTCCCTTGCTGAGCAATTGAGCTGGGTATCTGGAAATAAATGGAAATTACTCTCAGCAGGGGACTGCCTCTCCTGCCATTCAGCCTATTTCCTAATTCTCAACAGTCGAGAAATGCCATCAGAACATGCGTGTTCTTCCTCCTCCTCAAGACGGTAGAGGTAATTTTGACAAGATACCCAACCCAAGACGGAGGAGGAGTGAGTCTGATTTGGAAATATGTTTCTGTTCAGATGTGTGTGTTTTTAGGGGGGCGGGGGTGGAAATCAGGCTTTACCCAGTTCACGTTTTCCAGATGGAATATGGACATTTTTCTCCTTCTCTCAAAATACTAGAACCCAAAGGGGTCATCCCATGAAACTGATGGGTGGGAGATCCAGGACAAATAAAAGGAAGTCCTTCTTCACACAGCGCATAGTTAAATGATGGAACTCGCTACCACAAGATGTAGTGATGGCCAACAATCTGGATGGCTTCAAAAGGGGGTTGGATAAATTCCTGGAGGTGAAGGCTATCCATGGCTACTAGCCCTGATGGTTGTGTGCTATCTCTCCAGTATCCGAGGCAGTAAGCTTGTGTGCACGAGTTGCTGGGGAACATGGGCGGGAGGGTGCTGTTGTACCATGTCCTGCTTGTTCATCCCTGGCCGATGGCTGCTTGGCCACTGTGTGAACAGGAGTGCTGGACTAGATGGACCCTTGGCCTGATCCAGCATGCCATATCTTATGTTCTCACAGACACGACCTGAGGGCGAAGTCCATATATTTCAGGGTTTGCAAACTGACTCATGGGAAAATGTGCATGAAAAGAATGCATATTTTGGGATGAACTGTGCATGAAAAAATGCATGCATTTGGAAAATGTGCACAAACATGTTTTGATCAATGGGAGAAGAATGCATGCACTTCAGATATGTGAGCAATTGCTTCGTACTTTTGGGGGGAAATACATAGAAAAATACAAAGGACTTTGGATTGCTTCTTTAGAGTTCTGTCTCATTCTGACTGAAACCCAGGACAGATTCACTGCTTTGGAACCACCAGCCAAGAAGAAGAAGAAGAAGAAGAAGAAGAAGAAGAAGAAGAAGAAGAAGAAGAAGAAGAAGAAGGGGGAGGGGGAGGAGGAGGAGGAGGAGGAGGAAGAGGAAGAAGAAGAAGAAGAAGAAGAAGAAGAAGAAGAAGAAGAAGAAGAAGAAGAAGAAGAAGAAGAAGAAGAAGAGGCCATGATAATGGTAACCCCCCAGTCCCAAGAAATCATTGGTGAATTTCTCCACCCACCAGGGAAATTTGGTGAAGGAGTTCACCTCATTTCCCTGTCCACAACAGGTCATTTGTACACAGCTCTGATTTTTCTTGATCCAAAGTGTCACACACACTCACACACACACACACGCTAGTATTAGCTGCACTGAAGGAAACTACACCTACATTTATTGTGTGAAAATACACCTATCTGTATTTGTGCGAAATGGCGATTTATGTAAAAAAAAATCTAACCTGTGTTTTTTCTCAAAATGGCATCTCAAGGGTACCTGGGGAATCCTCCAGTTCGTTGTGCATCCATGGGAGTCCTCGGACTTGTGTTTGGGGGGTGGAAGCAGGAGGATGTCTGCAAGGCTCCACCCCTTCCCGGATTTCCACACCATCCCTACACACACACACACACACACACACACGTCCTAGGATGCACAGGAAATGCATGAAGTATGCTGCTATTTGATCTCCACAGATAGGACTCTTGATGACCTGAATCTTCTATTCAAGGTCATCATAATGCTTATAGCTCTTCCCCCTGGTATTTCCCTCCAAAGTTGAACGCTGTGCAATTGGCAAAGTGTCACCGCCAACTGAAATCGTGGCCATGTCCTGTCTCATCCGATCAATTCAATTGGCCATGAGTGATAGAAGGCTACATGCTTTGCCGGTGGTTAGGGTTTCCTTGCCAATACAGTTCACGTGGCCAAGATTTTACACTGGATTCTCCACATGGTTGTTGTTAGGCAGACACATCAAGTCCTAAGCAAGCAGTGGGCAGAGATCTCAGCAGAAGGTGGATTTAAGTGATTGACCGCAGAAAGGGTCTTTTACCTACCCCTACCATCCCTGGGTTTTGCAGGTGCAACTGTCAAACACAGCCTGGGAACATGGGAAACCTTGCAAACTTTCCATGATCTCTGGAAGAGAAAGGAAAACCCATTCTATTTTTTTTTCACAGGCTCAGATTTTGATCAAAGCTGGAGAAAAAAATCTGGGAATTTGAAGAGATTGCTTCTCCTTTGAGGTGAGCTTTGATGAACTTCCAAAGCTACTGAGTTGGAAAAAGTTTGCCTTTATCCCTACTCACTGCTATTAGCCATTATTTTAAGTAGGTTTCCTGTGGAATTCTTGTCTCTCAACTGTTGTGAACTTTCTGTGGAGGCATAATACAGCATAATACAGCTTCTCGAGTGGCACACAGAGTTCCCCTTCTCCAACAGAGCCAAATTTATTTTACTAGTCTTAGATCTAGACCTCCCCTGTTATTTTGGGGTACAATGAGAGGATAGGAATTGGGCTGAGTTGGAAGGGTGAGGGTTGGATCCAGACTCAGTCACGCTCAGTAGACCCATTGAAATCATTATCGTGTGCAGTACAGAATACAAAAAGTATTGTAGGGCTGGGAAAAGTGCAGAAAATAGCAACTAAAATGATCAAGGGGCTTGAACATCTCCCCTATGAGGGAAGGTAACAACAGCTGGGATTGTTTAGCTTGGAAAAAAAGTGGGCTAAAGGGAGACAGGATAGAGGTGTACAAAATTATGCCCTGTTTGGACAAAGTGGAGGAGTCATTTTTTCCTCCCTCTCTCAAAATACTAGAACCTGGGGTTGTCCCATGAAGCTGATTAGTGGGAGATTCAGGAGAGATAAACGGAAGTACATCTTTACACAGCACATAGTTAAAGCATAGAACTCACTGCCCGAAGACGTCGTGATGGCCACCAATTTGGATGGCTTTAAAAGGGGGTTGGATAAATTCCTGGAGGAGAAGATAATCAATGGCTACTAGCCCTGATGATTATGTGCTACCTCCAGTATCTGAGGCAGTAAGCCTATATGCACCAGTTGCTGGGGAACATGGGTGGGAGGGTATTGTCCTGCTTATGGGCTCCTGGTCACCTGCTGGTTGGTCCTTGGTCTGATACAGCATCAGGGCTCTTCTGACGTTCTTAATAGGATTTAAGTTAGCCATGACTCAGTTGCTCCATTAATTTCAGCGAATCTACTCAAAGCACAAGGCCTTAGCTAGAACTCGGTTTATCCCGGGATCGTCCCGGGGTCATCCCTGTTCATGTAAATGACACACAGGATATCCCGGGAGCAGGCAGGGATGACCCTGGGAGGACCACGGGATAAACCTTAGGTCTAGCTAAGGCCTAGGTCTGGCTCCAATATGTACCGTGCATCAGTTTGCAAAATGGACAGGCTGTGTATTAATAATACGTTGTAAGTGGCATTGCTGTGTTTGGCAACCATGATTTCTAGAGAAGGAGGTTGAAGGGCCAAAGCAGCAACGGCTGGGTTAGATTTTCCCCTTACCCCTGCTTTCCTTTTGACAAATTTCAGCAGGAAGCTTAGCAGTTGGTTCATTTCATAGAATCATAGAATAGTAGAGTTGGAAGGGGCCTATAAGGCCATCAAGTCCAACCCCCTGCTCAATGCAGGAATCCACCCTAAAGCATCCCTGACAGATGGTTGTCCAGCTGCCTCTTGAAGGCCTCTAGTGTGGGAGAGCCCACAACCTCCCTAGGTAACTGATTCCATTGTCGTACTGCTCTAACAGTCAGGAAGTTTTTCCTGATGTCCAGCTGAAATCTGGCTTCCTTTAACTTGAGCCCGTTATTCCGTGTCCTGTTATTTTTATGAATGGTATCGCAAGGGAGACTCATGTGTTAGTACCCATCAAACCACATTATTCAGCTAAGCTTCAGGTTTCAGCCATTGGCCCATCTGACATGTACAGACAGCAGCATGCCGCACCTCCCAAGGTGCTCATCTTATATGCTCATCTCCTAGATTCAAAGCACATGGCACAATGCCATTTCCTTGAAAGGGGCCATACCTGCGAGGAGCAGGCTCACCTCCGACTGACATGAACGGAAAGGATAGATACAGCAGCTGCCCCTGGATTGACAGAGGAAGGCCATCGACGGCCCAGGACAGCCTCCGTCCAATGGGGCTGGAGCACTTCCTTCAAGCCACCTTCTTATCAGAGTGACAATAACAGATGACACAGGCAGAACTGAAAATTACTGCTGACACATCCCTGCTGATTCTCTCTCTCTCTCTCTCTCTCTCTCTCCTCCTTCCACCTCTTCTGTTACAGAGAGGATACAAGGAAATCTGGCTTTGAAAGCAGCCGTCACGCATGGCTTGCCTTGCTGGATTGAAGTCTTAAAACATTGCCGCAGCAAACTCGGAGGAGCGCGGAGGGAACAGACAGCAGGGAATCACTTCTCAAGTCGATTGAGTTCCAAGGAGTTGCACAAGGAGGGTGTTCAGGGTCTGCCTTTCCGCAGGCATCCTTCCATTCACGTTTCCCTTCATCCCTTTAACTCATCGGTGGGGACCCTCCAAGCTTGAAGGCCCACCTGCCAGGACTCTCCCCCAAAGGACTCTCCTCTGATGCCCTGTTTTCTCTGCACAAAGGCCGTTCCTACACCAGCCCAAAAATGTGGGCTGGTCACAGCCGAGTCCCTGTGCATCCAAATGATCCAAATGACTCCCAGGGGCAGGGGGGACCAGGGGGGGATAAGTATTCTCTGGGAAAACCCGATTCTTTCTGCAGTCTCGGGACTGTCCCGAAACCGCAAGAGGGGTGTGGCCACCCCTCCCAGCTTCTTCCCTCCTCCCCACGAGTAACGGGGGTCATCAGAGGGAAGGAGCTGAGACAAGGGGAGTCCAGGGCCATTGGGGGAGTGTATGTGCTCTCCAGCTCCTTTTCCTTTAAGAAAAATGGCCGCCTCCACTCGCGCAGCAACCCTCCTCCCATCCCGGATGTCGTGCTGTCTATGTGGACATGAGGGATGATCCTGGCAGGAGGTAAGTCCGGGATTGCCCCTCCTCCCTCTATACCTGTATGGTGTAGAAAGGGCCAAAGATATTGCTTTTGTCCAGCTTTGGACAAAAATTCAGCTTTGGTCATGGCCAGTCCAGATGTGTTGACTCCCAAAGTTTATCCACTAGTGAACACTGCCCTAGGGCCAACAAAATGTCCTTCACCCATACTTGAGGTACTTCCAAGAGGTATCTTGCATCCCCATCCATCACTGGCTGGCTGCCAACACCTTGTATGCATGAGAGCACCATGCAAGTTGCTGTACCTCATGAATTCTACCTCATTCCTTCCTTGATTCTACCACTAAGCATATTTTGGTTGACCTTCAGCCTTACTTTTTTTAAGAAAAACGCCATGTGCATTTGTTCCCTTTCAGCTCATTTTCTTTTTATGCACCTATTCTAGATCACATCTCTCTTTTGCTTCCATCTCCTAGTTTTTTGGCTGCTCTCCAGATTCGTTTTCAGTTATGCCAGCTTCCTGGAACCTTCAATGAACTGTCTTTCTGGCTCTAGACCTGGACAGGTAACAATTGCTTGGCTCTTTTGCTGAATCTGTGGCCTTAGTTAGACCTAAGGATTATCCCAGGCAAATGGAGGGGTCATCCCTGCCTGCTCCCGGGATCTCCTGTGTGTCATTTGGATGCACAGGGATGATCCCAGGACAATCCCAGGATATAGGCCTGGTCTAGCCATGACCTCTGTCCCGTTCTCCAGATTTCAGGGATGTGTCCAAAATTTTCCCTATCAGAATTTATCCCCAGATTTTTGAAGTTCTGCATCTCCTTGACTTGTTCTTGAAGTGCGACTGATGAACGAGGTATCCTCAATTATTCCATGGTTCATTTATTTGTTTTATTTATGGACGTCATACGGGGGGGATTATGCATTAGCAGTGTTCTTCACATTTATTTTCTTGTTCATTTGTTTCATTTCTCCCTCACTACATTACTACCATGCCTGTTGATGAAACACTGCAAACAAACAAACAGAATCTTGATGGGATTGCTCAATGTGCAGTTACATTAAGGTTCGTCTTATGTGGTATTAAAGGGATGTGTGAATCAGTTCCCCAAATTCCACCTTCACAAGGCCATCGAATCCAACCCCCTGTTCAATTCAGGAATCCACCTTAAAGCACTCCTGACATTGCATTCAGACTCATGTCCATATCAGCTTTTGAATATTGTGCTTCTTTCTTTTCACACAAAAATCGTGCAAATTTTCATAGCCGTTTTTCCAAATGTATGCATCTATTACATACAGTGGTGGCCAAAATTGTGGACACTTTTTGAAATGTTCATGTTTTGCAACTTGGCATGCTTATAGAAAATGTTCTGTTTCATGAAATTCAAATGCTTATATATCAATTGAAAGACCTGATTCATGTAATACCACAATCCTGCTTCTTTTCCTAGGTGTCCAATCCACTCTTTTCTTTGCTGCCATTGCTCTATTTATGAGGTACGTACACTTTTAATTTGAGAAATACTTAATAGTCACACCATCTCCAACTGCGCTTCAGTTACAGAACAAACAGCAGAACTGACTTTCCCCAACTTGAAACAAGATGTATCGCAGCTACTGCCACGTGATTGGTCCCTAGAACAAGGACTGTGATTGGCCAGTAGGGCTTGCAATTCCAATCCACTTCTTCACTCCATCCCACCTGTGTTTGTTTTTAGACTAAAGTAAGCATAACTTTTTTTTGTACTGGCAATATTTGCATTCTGTTTTTTGTATTGAATTCTGTATTAAATTCATAGAATCATAGAATCATAGAATAGCAGAGTTGGAAGGGGCCTACAAGGCCATCGAGTCCAACCCCCTGCTCAATGCAGGAATCCACCCTAAAGCATCCCTGACAGATGCTTGTCCAGCTGCCTCTTGAAGGCCTCTAGTGTAGGAGAGCCCACGACCTCCCTAGGCCATTGGTTCCATTGTCGTACTGCTCTAACAGTCAGGAAGTTTTTCCTGATGTCCAGCTGGAATCTGGCTTCCTTTAACTTGAGCCCGTTATTCCATGTCCTGCACTCTGGGAGGATCAAGAAGAGATCCTGGCCCTCCTCTGTGTGACAACCTTTTAAGTATTTGAAGAGTGCTATCATGTCTCCCTTCAATCTTCTCTTCTCCAGGCTAAACATGCCCAGTTCTTTCAGTCTCTCTTCATAGGGCTTTGTTTCCAGACCCCTGATCATCCTGGTTGCCCTCCTCTGAACATGCTCCAGCTTGTCTGCGTCAATTCTCTTTCAATTGATATATAAACATTTGATATATATGATATATATGATATATATCAATTGATATATAAACAAACAATTGATATATAAACATAAACAATCAATTCTCATTCAATTGATATATAAACATTTGAATTTCGTGAAAAAGAACATTTTCTATAAGCATGCAAAGTTGCAAAACATGAAAATTTCAAAAAGGGTCCATAGTTTTGGTCACCACTCTGTGTGTGTGTGTGTGTGTGTGTGTGTGTGTAGAGATCGATAGATAGATAGATAGATGATAGATAAATATGCCAAAAAAAAAGTATCCCATGAAAATTTCAGCCATCGTCATTCAATTTGATAGAAAAGAAATTGCTTTCATAAAGAAATTTAAAGGAGAAAAAAATTCAGATAAATTCTCATGGGTTTGGTTCAGGGTTGTTGTGCTATACCTTACTTATGAGATGGCTGAGGAGCGTGTGTGAGCGCTCTGCCTTTCATTTACAGTCATCCCTTTGGCAGCCTTCAGCATCCTTGGCTTCCCATATTTTCCCAACCAGGGGGAGACCACAGAATAATGGAGTTTTCAGATTAGGAAGTGCAGGCAGCCTGGGAGACTGTAGAGCAATGCAGAGCTGCGTAAAAGAAAGAAATATCAACGCCAACACACATTCAAAATAAATTATAAACTGCACTCAGAATGAGGCAGAAAAATGGAAGCCCCTTTAATAGGTAAATGAAACATTCAGGGAATTCCTGAGATTTTTCTCTTCTTACCTCCTAGAAATAAAATGAAACTTTTCAGAATTTTCTCCAGATTTTCTTCACCGTGTGTGTGTGTGTGTGTGTGTGTGTGTGTGTGTACGTATGTGTGTTTACATTCCCTCCCTTCAATGCCCTGGAGTGATGCTAGGTATATGGGGCATTGTGGAGGATGCAAAATGCACGCAAGGCTGCCAACACAGGTGATGATGTTGCCATTTGCAGTGGCAGTGCAAAACAAACCCGAAAATAACGAAAACCCATAGAAAAAAGAAGAAGCTGTTCTACCCCCCTTGCCAATGGTGATGCCTCTCTGTGAGAAATCGTTGAAGAATTTCTCTTCGCTATGAAGTAATTTGGTGAAATTGTCCCCCACCCCATTTCTCATCTCACAAATAGGGTGGAGAATTTTAAGAAGCCGCTTGTGCACAGCTGTATACACACACACACACACACACACACACACACAACATTTTCCCCCCATTGGTTAAAACATATATATGCACTTCTTTAAAAAGCCTCGTGTGGCGCAAAGTGGTAAGCGGCCATTACTGCAGCCGAAACTCTCCTCACGGCCTGAGTTCGATCCCAGCAGAAGCTGGTTCTCAGGCAGCCGGCTCAGGTCAACTCAGCCTTCCATCCTTCCAAGGTCAGTAAAATGAGTACCCAGCTAGCTGGGGGAAAGGTAACCGCGACTGGGGAAGGCAATGGCAAACCACCCCGCTACGAAGTCTGCCAAGAAAACGTCAGCGAAAGCAGGCGTCCCTCTACGAGTCAGCGATGACTCAAGTGCTTGCATGAGAGGTTCCTTTCCTTTCCTTTCTTAAAAAAAAAGAGTGTGTATCTTCCATGCACATTTTTCAAGTGTGTGACTTTTTGAACATTTGTTATGGTTGTTGTTGTTGTTGTGTGAATTGCATCAAAAGCTCAGAAATATCCACACTTTGACTGGAGATTGGGTTCACACCTGTGTTCACTTCGGAGAGGTGTGAACTGGGTAAATTCTGGACAAAAATGGATTTCTCATGCATACTTAGTGGTGTATGCACTCAAGTGCATGTGTGAAATATTGAACAGTAAGGACCTTGATGACATCATATATACAATTACACAAAAGCAGTTCTTTTTTGCAGTGTTTTATCAATAGATATATGCACATGGACATTCTCAAAGGAATAGAGATGGGAGCAAATTGAAGGAACCGAAAATTGTGATGAATCACACATCTACTCTATTCACGTAATTAATTTCAGAACCTCTCTTAAACTAGAACTACAGCTGAGCTGACATTTGTCTGAGGACATTTTTTTTCTTGGGAAGTTTATGAGCTTATTTTTTTTTTTCCCCTTCTCACACTGCCCCCTAAAAGAGAAGGCCAATTTGCAGGATTTTCTCTGCACGTTTCCCACCTTCTCCTTATGTAGCAGTCACCAATTCCCAAGGCACCACCTCCTAGAAGTCGCTGGGCTGATGCCAGTGTTGTGCATTGCGGAAGATTCAGAATGGTGACCAGGTTGCCAGCAACAGGGAGGGGGGACTCCATCAGAAAAAAAATAAAAGAAGATGTGCTATTGCCCTTGTTAAAGGTGAACCCCCACCCAAAAGGTAATGGAAAAATTCTTCTACACCTGGAGAAATTTACTCCCCCCACACACACACTTTTCCCTGCGCCACAACTAGGTTGGAGAACTCCAAGAAAACCTTTCCACACAGATCTACCACTGGAATTCAGGGCTAGAGATGGGCAAACTCCCCCTGGTCTGATCCGTTGAACACTCAACCCGTGAATGCACCATGGACGCCTGAATGGGTCAAGGTTGGGAGACACAGGGGAGACCTTTACACATCCAGACCCAGTTGGGCACCTGTGACATCCCTAGAGTAAACTGGCAGAACTCAAAAGGAGCTGTGGTTGCAATTCTATGCTCACTTACTTGTGAGTAAGCCCCTTGGAACTGCTTGGGACTTGCTTCTGAATAGGCATGTATAGGATTGAATGGGTCAAGGTTGGGAGACACGAGGGAGTCCTTTAGACGTCCAGACCCAGTTGGGCACCTGTGACATCCCTAGAGTAAACTGGCAGAACTCAAAAGGAGCTGTGGTTGCAATTCTATGCTCACTTACTTGTGAGTAAGCCCCTTGGAACTGCTTGGGACTTGCTTCTGAATAGGCATGTATAGGATTGAAAGGGTCAAGGTTGGGAGACACGAGGGAGTCCTTTAGACGTCCAGACCCAGTTGGGCACCTGTGACATCCCTAGAGTAAACTGGCAGAACTCAAAAGGAGCTGTGGTTGCAATTCTATGCTCACTTACTTGTGAGTAAGCTCCTTGGAACTGCTTGGGACTTGCTTCTGAATAGGCATGTATAGGATTGAATGGATCAAGGTTGGGAGACACGAGGGAGTCCTTTACACATCCAGACCCAGTTGGGCACCTGTGACATCCCTAGAGTAAACTGGCAGAACTCAAAAGGAGCTGTGGTTGCAATCCTATGCTCACTTACTTGTGAGTAAGCTCCTTGGAACTGCTTGGGACTTGCTTCTGAATAGGCATGTATAGGATTGAATGGGTCAAGGTTGGGAGACACAAGGTAGTCCTTTAGACGTCCAGACCCAGTTGGGCACCTGTGACATCCCTAGAGTAAACTGGCAGAATTCAAAAGGAGCTGTGGTTGCAATCCGATGCTCACTTACCTGTGAGTAAGCCCCTTCGAACTCCATGGGACTCGCTTCTGAATAGGCATGTATAGGATTGTGCTGTGAATGGGAGAGAGCTACTCATTCCACAACCACACTGATCCTTGGCTTGACGTGACTTCTTCGTAGAGCATAGCTAGATGAGGCAATATCCTGGGGATCGCCCTGGAATCATCCCTGTGTGTCCACATGACACACAGGGGATCCACGGAGCAGGAGGGAAGATCCCTTTCCCTGTGATATCCCTTTCTCTGGGATATCACCCTACCCTTTTTTTTCTCCTTTTTTATGGTTTTTCCATGGTCTCAGGATGATTCTGAAACTGCAGAACGTGTGGCCTGGTGTCATAGTTTGTCCTGGCTCCTCACACGTAACCACGAGGACGTGTGGTAGGGCATCATGGTTTGTCCCAGCTCTTCACAAGTAACCACGAGGAGCCAGGTCCCAAGCATAGGGTACAGAACTCCATGAGGAGCCAGGTTCCAGTCATAGGGCACCCCAATAGAGCTCTGTCTCCTTTGGGGTGGGGTTGGGGGAGTGGGGATTTTTTTTAAGAAATAAAAAACGTAGTTTTGTGTTTGAGCGCTTGTGCTCTCCTTCTCTTTTAAAATACAAAAACAAAATGGTGGGCATGACGTCCTCTTTCTACCTGGTCATCACACGCCACATGTAGACAGAGGGGGAGATCTCGCAATTTTCGCGAGAACCCCACCCCTCTGTCACGCCAGACCCGTAGGTCTAGCCATGGCCTTAAATTATCCGAAGATGATTGGTTGGTGCCGTACAAATTCCTAGCTCCCATTAATAGCCTCTCCTCCCTTGTTGCCTTTCCACCTTCCCTTGTAATCTGAGCACATCACGTACCAACTTCAAGCAATATTCGGATGACGTCCGGTGTCTCTTTGAGCCCCTGGAAGCCCATTATTCTAGACCCTGAGCAAACCCATGATAAAGAAAGAAAGAAATCAAAACCTGCCCTCCACCCAATCTGTCATCCTCCTAATTAGTATTATTATCTCACTCGTGAACATATTTGGTTTGTTCTACCAGACCTTTGCAGGGAGACGGGCTTAAAGAAGAGCAGGCGACCGGCGCGAGATGAGCCATTGATTTCGAGAAATGTCACCGTTTAATATGTCCTTTCTTCCTTCTTCATTCTCTAAAGCCTGATGTTTCATTCCGTCTTTTGACAACCAGTGCTTGTTGGGGAAAATGTCTTCGCTTTAAAAAAAAAGGATGCGGAGAAGAAAAAAGTATGTCCCCCTTTTTTGCTTTCCCCATTTTTTTTTAAAAAAAAACATTGCTAAAAGGTTACATCTATTTTAGGACCTACTTTAATTCTACAATATGTAGAAGGCATCATCCTGTACTGCATCAGTAAGCCTTACTCTCTCCCACCACCGGCTTTCCCAATAATAGCTGCCACTCCTAATTTCAAAAAAATGTTGAACAAAGGTTGGCCTCTCATTGGTCATTTTGGTAATGTGTGTGTATGTGTGTGTGTGTTTCTCTCTGTGTGTGAGAAGTTCTACCCTCCGTTACTATCTTTCCATGCTGGGAATTGGACATTTATTCTTCCTTTGTCGTTCCTGCCATATAATGAGATTTTTATTTTATTTTTAATCAAGAAAGGACTTCACCTCTTGCCCCATGGCAGCCCACCAAGATTGCCTTAATAGGTTCTCCTGACGTACTTCATAAAAAAAGCTGATTGAAAGAAAATCTAAATAAATCACATCCACCGGTCCACCTTTTATCCAGTGTGTGTGTGTGTGTGCACGTATCTGCGAAGACTTTCAAACATAGTTAACCAGCTCCAGAGGCTGAGTGATTTACTGTGAGAGGCATCCCGCCGCCTTGGCCTGAGTATCTGAGGGCACCACAACTCCACAGCTTCAACAATTTCTCTATTATCTCCCTTGCAATTGAAGTTCAGCCTTGGCAGCTGATCTAATTCCTTGATCGTTCTCTGCAGCTTTTATTTAAAGACGGAGTCGGCGTTGACCACCCTGCAGCCTACTGAAATCAAAGCAGGATTTAATGAATAGATCGCCTTTTGTTAGTTGGTCTCTTTCGTCTTGTTATCCTCACTGAGCTGCGCCAGTCTCAGGAAACGATGGTCTTCTCCTACAGCCTCTAAACATGGAAGCAGAACTGGTATCCTCATTAGCTTCAAGGGGAAATGTTTATGTAATAGTCCTCTATCTTGATATGTCCCATCACCTTTATTACCTGCGATGTGATTATACTCATTTCGTGTTGCCCAGCATCTGAGGAACAACCTCCTGAGATATATTATATATTATTTATTATTTATTTGTTACATATATACCCCACCTTTCCTCCAAGGAGTAAAAAAGGGGTGTACATAATTCGCCTCCTCCTCTCCATTTTATCCTCACAACAACCCTGTGAGGTAGCTTAGGTGGCGAGTCAGTGTTTGACCCAAAGTAACCCAGTGAGCTTCAAGACTGAATGGGGACTAGAACCATGGGCTCTTGAGTCCCAGTCCAGTGCTCTAATATCTACATCACACTGTCTCTCATTTATACTCCTCCCTCTCTCTTGGCTGATATAGAATCATAAAATAGTAGAGTTGGAAGGAGTCTATAAGGCCATCGAGTCCAACCCCCTGCTCAGTGCAGGAATCCACCCTAAAGCATCCCTGACAGAGGGTTGTCCAGCTGCCTCTTGAAGGCCTCTAGGGTGGGAGAGCCCACAACCTCCCTAGGTAACTGGTTCCATTGTCGTACTGCTCTAACAGTCAGGAAGTTTTTCCTGATGTCCAGCAGGAATCTGGCTTCCGTTAACTTGAGCCCATTATTCTGTGTCCTGCAATAAAGCCCTCCTAACTAATAAAGGCCTTCTAAGTAACAAGCAAAATGGTGGCATCTGCATTACGGAAGTTGTGTGTACCTGACTGAGTCCAATGGACTCCCCTGTGTCTGCCCCCACCCCCAGACCCAGCATGTTCGTGGGCCCATTCTCCTAGTGCTCCGTGGTTTAGCGACCACCCAGTAGCTATCCGTCCTCGTTGTGCACAATGTAGGCTCCGGAAATGGTATATTTCCTACATTGTGTAAATGGTGGCTATAAGGGCCCCCATTTAAGCAAGGTTAAAGATGAGAATGCTGCGTTCAGACCTTTAATCTTGCTTAACTGGGGCCTTTATGGCTGCCATTTATACAATGTGGGGGGGCATCATGCATTAGCAGTCCAGCTTGGCACTTCTGATGTTCTTATATTCTTATCCTCTCAGAAGAAAAGAGGTGGCAACCCTAATTCTGCACCACCCACATGGTTGAATACAGAGGGTTTCCAATATCTGTAAGAGCTCAGCACTCAAAGCCCTCTGGACAGAGCTATCACTTTCACTATGTTGACATTGAAATTTTGTTTTTTACTCCTAAGTTCTTTCTAACCCATATATGAGTAAATGTGCACATTTTGGCAGGAGCTTATAAAAAGAATGAAGCAAAACAACCACCCATCCTTACTTCTGAGTAGACATGTCTAGGACTGCACTTTTAGTCACTCTATAGTCCCATTACAATTGATGGGACAAATTAGTCAAGACTAACATAAATCCCACTGATTTCCACAGGACTAATTTAGCCTGGATCCAACCCATTGTTTCTATTCAAATGCAAATCCAAGCAAATTTTAATCAACTCATGCACTGACCGAAATGCATGTGTTCCTCTTATCAGGAGGCACAGCAGCCCTAGAAATCAGAACCAGAAAGTCTCTCTAATGCAGAGGGGGATTCAGCCAGGCCTGAGGTTTCCTTGGCAACTGCAGAAGCAGACCGGAGGAATTGGAGAAGAAGTTGAGGACGGAAGTCCCCTTGTGGTGTTTTCAAACTTTCCCTGGGTAATAAGACCAAGCTTGCAAATGGCCAATACATCCTTTCAAGAGACAAGTGAACCACAGGGGGATATAAGGTTTATTTCTCAGCATAGATGTGCAACTCTGGCCCTGGTGCGTTGAACAGAAGTAGGAGAACGCGCTGGACAACCACACTTGTACCTGGATGGAGGTAGATGGCAGGTACGTTGTCCTACATCTCTCCAGTGGTGCTTGCCTGGCTTATGAGATGGCTGAGGAGCGTGTGTGAGTGTCCTGTCTTTCATTGTACAGTCACCTCTCTGACAGCCTGTAGCCACTTTGGCTTCCTGCACTTCCTGCCCAAGGGAAAATCCCAGAATAACTGAGTGGAGGAGCCGAGATCACATCAGGATCAGCTGCGTATCATCTGGCCCTGTTGGGATGACTTCAATATTATTATTTAATAAATGGCTGGTGTAGAGATTAGGGCTGTGCTCCGCTTCTCTTCGGTTCGGAGAAGCAGTAGTGAGGCAGCCTGATTCGCCTCTGGAAAAGGCAGAGGCGAAGAGAGTCAGGGGGGCTGCGGATCAAGGCGAAGAGGATTGCCTCAATCCGGAGCTCCAGACGCAGGTAAGTGGGGGGGGAGGGGGACTCATCTGGTGGTGGCGGTGCAGTCCCTGCAGTGATGGCAATGGAGCCAGGTAAGGGGGCAGGGGGGAAGGAGGCTTACCTGTGTCCGTCACGGGCTTCAATTGAGGCCCCAGTTGAAGGAAGTGAAGCCGGAAGTGGAGGCCAAGGCCTCTTCTGACTTCAAGCCGGGGCCTCAATTGACGCCCAAGATGGACACAGGTAAGGGGGTGGTGGGGTTGGCCTACCTGGTGCCACTGGCACAGGCACCCATTCGGCGGTGGCAGAGGCACAGCCAGGTAAGGGGGCAGGGAGGAGGGAGGCTTACCTGCGTCCGTCGCAGTCCATCACTGGCTTCAATTGAGGCCCCGGTTGGAGCCGGAAGTGAAGGCTGAGGCCTCTTCCAGCTTCAAGCCAGGGCCTCAGTTGAAGCCCGCAATGACGGACACAGGTAAGGGGGTGAGGGTTGGCTTACCTGGAGGTGGCGGCGGCAGCTGCCATGCAGCGATAGCAGCTTGCCGGATCGGGCACAGTGGCGCAAAGAGGATTGGGCCCGATACAGATTTTCCAGATCAGGCCACGAAGTGGATCGGGGGGTCCATGCACAACCCTAGTAGAGATGCTCCGGTTTCCAATTGTGCAACACCATTTGCACTTGCAGAATAATACAACTGGATACTGTCCATAATATAGAAGGCGATGAGGTTTGTTGGGGGAGAAAGGACACAGCCAACTATTTCTCAGTTTCTTGTTAAGTACAGGATCATACTTAGGTGAAATGATATAACTCACTACTTGCAGAAATACAAATGCAGCCAAAAGTGCTAGTCTGCAATCCTAAACCCACTTACCTGGGAGCAACCCCAACGAATTCAATGGGGTTTTCATCTTAGTAGACAAGTATAGGATTGCACCATCAGACACTTCTTAGAGGGGTCTTAACTATTAGAAGGGTAACAATATCTCTCTAGTCTCTCTTGAATGTGCTAATCTTTCTCATGTATTATTTGATATCCTATTTGTATTGTCTAGCTTGAAGAAAGTTTCAGGGACCACAACCCATACTGGTTCCTCTCTATTCGGCCCTGGTTAGGCCTCATCTAGAGTATTGCATCCAGTTCTGGGCTCCACAATTCAAGAAGGATGCAGACAAGCTGGAGTGTGTTCAGAGGAGGGCAACCAGGATGATCAGGTCTCTGGAAAGAAAGCCCTATGAAGAGAGACTGAAAGAACTGGGCATGTTTAGTCTGGAGAAGAGAAAATTGAGGGGAGACATGATAGCAGTCTTCAAATACTTAAAAGGTTGTCACACAGAGAAGGGCCAGGATCTCTTCTCGATCCTCCCAGAGTGCAGGATATGGAATAATGGGTTAAAGGAAGCCAGATTCCAGCTGGACATCAGGAAAAACTTCCTGACAGTTAGAGCAGTGCGACAATGGAATCAGTTACCTAGGGAGGTGGTGGGCTCTCCCACCCTAGAGGCCTTCAAGAGACAGCTGGACAACCATCTGTCAGGGATGCTTTAGGGTGGATTCCTGCATTGAGCAGGGGGTTGGACTCGATGGCCTTGTAGGCCCCTTCCAACTCTGCTATTCTATGATTCTATGATTCTATTTTATATTGTGAAGCCCAAACCACTTGGAAAAGATTCATAATCAATCACTGAGTAGAGTCTGTCCTTTAAAGCCATTTTATTCTCTGTTGGGACAAAAAAAAAAAAAACACCCCACAACAACCAAGTATAACCTGAAGGGATCTGAGCTGGTGGTGACCGAACAAGAAAGAGGTCTTGGGGTTGTGGTGGACAGCTCCATGAAAATGTCAACCCAATGTGCGGTCGCTGTAAAGAAGGCAAACTCCATATTAGACGTTATGAGAAAAGGAATTGAGAATAAAACTGCCGGTATCATTCTGCCTTGAAAAAATCTATGGTGTGACCACACTTAGAATATTGTGTACAGATCTGGTCACCACACCTAACAAAGGATATTATAGAGCTGGGAAAAGGGCAGAAAAGGGCAACTCAGATGATTCAGGGGCTGGAGCATCTCCCCTAGGAGGGTAGGTTGCATCAACTGGGATTGGATAGCTTGGAGAAAAGGAGGCTAAGGGGAGACAGGATAGAGGTGTACAAAATCATGTGTGGTGTGGCGAATGTAGATAGGGAGACATTTTTCTTCCTCTCTAAAAATACTAGAACCCAATGGGGTCATCGCATGAAGCCGATTGGTGGGAGATCCAGGACAGATCAAAGGAACGACTTCTTCACACAGTGCATAGTGAAATTATGGAATCCACTCTCACAAAATGTAGTGATGGCCACCCATTTGGATGGCTTTAAAAGGGGAGTTGGATAAATTCCTGGAGAAGAAGGCTATCCATGGCTACTAGCCCTCATGGTTGTGTGCTACCTCCAGTATCCGAAGCAGTAAGCCTGTGCGCACCAGTTGCTGGGGAACATGGGTGGGAGGGTGCTGTTGCACCGTGTCCTGCTTCATTGGTCCCTTGTCGACAGTGGTTGGCCACTGTGTGGACACAATGCTGGACTGGATGTACTCTCGGTTTGATCCGGTATGGTACTTCTTATGTTCTTATCATCTGGTGAATCTCAGATACACCCTTTCAAGTCTGAAAAAACAAGCTAGTCAGATAGAGTGAGAATCAGTTACTCATCTCAAAGGCAGATGGGTGTTTTTAGTTTCAGCCTCCCAGATTTTGTTCTGGTACCGGCAGCAAGTCAGGCCTGTTTGTGTAGTTGTCTGAACATTTTGCACATTGGGGTGAGTTTCTGCAATTTGCGCAAAGGTCTGAGCAAGCTTGCGCAAATATGGCTGAATTTGCATCAAGTGCTCAGAAACATGCACAAATTCCTCAGAGACTTGTGCAAATTGCAGAACCTGAAAAGAAAGTGCAAAAAAAAAATAGTTTCTGAAGTTCAGAGAAAAGCCCACAGTTCAACTCACAAAAGCAAACCATGTTAAATTTGCACAAATCTCTGCAGAGCTGAAAAAAGTTAATATAAAACATGAAGAAATCTTGCAAAGGTTTTTAAAAAAACCTTTTTAAAAAAACCTCTTCTCCAGGAAATGCATTCATCATTATTATTATTATTATTATTATTATTATTATTATTATTTATTTATTTATATAGCACCATCAATGTACATGGTGCTGTACAGATTACACAGTAAATAGCAAGACCCTGCCGCATAGGCATAGTAGACTGTTGTGGTTGTGCCGCAAGGACTCATGGGATATTACTGGGAGCCGACACAAGGAATTAGAGGGGGAAAGAAGCCATGGCAAAGCACAGGGCGCATGTTCATCTGTCAGGAGTAACATGGGTTAGTGATTTAACCACCAACTCACTGTGGTTTATTTTTAGCGTGGCTTATTGTGAGTGCAAACTGGTCCACTGTGTCTTTTGATGCCAACATTGCCCATAATCCTCCACTTCTCACTGACCTTTTTAAGGAGAAAGATGAGATTGCCTCTTTTTATTAACTCTAAAATGGTCTCCCTCCTTGCTCGGTGCGTGCCAACCTCTCTTTGCTTTAAATGCTCTCCGTGATATACAGGCAGGGCCGTTTGCGAAACACATTCCTGGCCCAGTCTCTGGAGCTGGAGGAGCAAGGCTCGCTCTCTGAAACCCCAGAAGAAGCAAAATTCTAGCTAATTTATGTCCCTGCCTTTTTATTCCCAACATAAATTTAATTTTAATGCACGGCCTCCACCGCATCAATATCCTTTCACGACCGGCAGGATGAAAAGCAAAACACAAGCAAATGACGATGGCGAAAAGGAAGTATTTCATGGGGCCGTCTTTCTTTTGGAAAAACAGGGCATCTTGGGGGAAATGCAAATGAGGCTGGATGTACCACTACCAGTGGGACGCTTAATAGCATGTGGCGCTGAGAATCACGTTGCTGCTGCGTGCACAGTGAGCAGAAGATGTGGCAAAGAATAAAGAATTTAAAACACTTTTAGTCCTATTTTCAGTTTGCTCCTTGGACTAGCTTGTCCTCCGTAGACCCCTTGGTTGGCAGTAGTGCCATTCAGAAGACACTTTAAACCATGGCTTTAACCACCTTTGTTAAGCCAGAAAGCCGGGCTGAGTTCAGAAGACATCTTAAACCACGGCTTTAACCACAGTGAATAAGGCTTTTTTGCTTTAGGCCGTTGCTAGACAAGGGTTTAGCCCGGTGCGAGGCCCGGGCTCCCTGCTGTGGATGCAGACGTCGCACAGGGGATCCCGGGGTCAGGCCGGGCTAAACCCTCCCTTGACCCGGGATAACCCGATCCGCTTGTGGCCCGGTTTTTCCGCAGCCCCGGGCTGAGAACACGGCTGCGGAAGGTCTAGCTGGTTCCGTGACTTTTTCCGGCTGCTCGCTTACTCGTGAGTAGCCGCGCACTGGGTACAGCACTCCATAGGAGCACTGTTCCAGGGGGGGGGTAAAATCACAGGGGGGGGAGATGGGGGCCGGGGGGGGAAAGAGCGGACCCGGCGGGAGAGATGGGGGAAGAATGGAGCCATGGTGGGGAGATCATGGAGGGGGGGCAGGCGGAGGGGGCATCGGCCGTGGCGAGTGGGGGGCAGACGGGCGAGTGAGTGAGGGACGGGCGGGTGAGTGAGTGTGCGTGGACATGGCGAGCGGCGGGCGGATGTGCGAGCGAGCGGGCAGGGGGGCATCAAACATTGTGGGGGGGAAATTGGGGGCAGGGGAGAGTGGGGCTCCCTTTATTTATTTTTTAAAAAAGACTTACCGTTCCATTGATGCGCTCCTGCGCACATGGCCCCTTTAAGATTAAAAAAATGGCCGAAGCGAGGGGGCTTTCCCTTACCCTGTCGCGTGTTACATCTAGCTAGGGGCGACGGCCCACGCTAGCTGCAGCGCGGCCTTGCCCCTTCTCCCCACCAGATTATCAGGTAGGTCTAGCAAGGCCCATAGTCACTGTGGTTAAAGCCATGGTTTAAGGTGTCTTCTGAACAAGGCCCGGCTTTCTGCCTTAACCACCATGGTTAAAGCTGTGGTTTATGCTGTTTTCTGAACAGGACCAGTGTGTATATCCATGCAGGCATGTTTATGTACATGCTCGCAGGTGCGCACACACACACCCAAGTCACCACCCAGCATCGCAAGTAACCCACTTGGCCAAAGGACTTTGCTCATTTTGGGCACAGAAATCACTGGTGCCATGCCGAAAATTTCTCCCATGAGAATTTTGACCATTCTCACTTAATTACATAGAAAAGGAATTGCTTTTGAAAAGAAATTCAAAGGGGGAGAAGTGTCGGAGAAATTCTCATGGGTTTGGTTCAGGGTTCTTGTGCTTTACCTTACTTATGAGACGGCTGAGGAGTGTGTGTGAGTGTCCTGTTGTCCATTGTACAGTCATCTCTCTGACATCCTGTAGCCTCCTTGGCTTCCTGCACATCCCATCCAGGGGAAGACATCATCAGTTATTCCTCCCATGGGGCCTTTTTAGATCAGGAAGTGCAGGCAGCCCGGGAAGCTGTAGAGCAATGGTGAGACGTTGAATAGAAAGAAAAATAGAGCAGTCCCCTCAGCCACCTTACAGGGATTAGTTAAGCTTAGAAACACCACCAGCACACATTTAAAATAAATTATAAAATGCCCTGAGAATGAGGCAGAAAAATGGAAGCCCCTTTCATGGGGAAATTCCTGAGATTTTTCTTTTCTGACCCCATAGGAATAAAAGGGTACTCTTCAGAATTTTCTCCATATCTTCTTCACCATTATTTTTTGTGGTGGCTGCATTCCTTCCCTTCAATGCCCTGGAGTGATGCTAGGCATATGGGGCATTGCGGAAGATGGGAAATGGGAGCCAGGCTGCCAACACAGCTGAAGCTGTTGCCACTTGCAGCGGCAGTGCAAATAAACAAACAAAGCCCAAAACCCTTAGGGAAAGAAAAGAAAGACGTTGTTCCACAGCCCTTGGCAATGGTGATGCCTCCCTGTGAGAAACCGTTGGGGAATTTCTCCTCCCCCTGGAGAAATTTGGTAAAACTGTGCCCCCGAGTTCTCAACCCGCAAATAGGGTGGATGATTTTGAGAGGCCGCTTGTGCACAGTTCTAGTAATCCCTGAGTTGGGGTTTCAACATGATCAGGCACTGCGTCGCTGCTACAATACATGTAGGGATACCGAAATTCTTCTGATCTGAATTTCTCTCCGTATGTTGTTGTTCTGAATTACCTATTCTTGCTTCCAAACTAGAACCAATGGATTAGGAGGCGTCCAATGTTCTGTTTCATTTTTATGCTGTCCTAATTTTGTACAGATTGCTGTGCGTGCTCAGCTTCACAGCACCTTCAAGTCAGTCCTCCCTTTCCCCCGCATTAAATATTGATACAACCCTGCAAAAAAAAAAGCAACCTGGACTTGTATTTGTGTACAGAAGCATCTAACCTTATTTTTGTGCTGCTTCTTAGAATCATCATAGAATCACAGAATCATAGAATAGCAGAGCCGGAAGGGGCCTACAAGGCCATCGAGTCCAACCCCCTGCTCAATGCAGGAATCCACCCTAAAGCATCCCTGACAGAGGGTTGTCCAGCTGCCTCTTGAAGGCCTCTAGTGTGGGAGAGCCCACAACCTCCCTAGGTAACTGATTCCAATGTCGTACTGCTCTAACAGTCAGGAAGTTTTTCCTGATGTCCAGCTGGAATCTGGCTTCCTTTAACTTGAGCCTGTTATTCCGTGTCCTGCACTCTGGGAGGATCGAGAAGAGATCCTGGCCCTCCTCTGTGTGACAACCTTTCAAGTATTTGAACAGTGCTATCATGTCTCTGCAGGATGACATGCTTGGATCAGTAAGGAGTCAAGAACATAAGACGAACCATGCCAGATTTGTTTACCAACGCTTGTTACTGGTGAATAAATACAGGGTTTTAAGCAGGAATGGAATAGGAAATTTGATTGTCTCATTTTACCAAATCAGTGGCTAGCCACTTTGGCATCTACAGGTGTCACATCTATGGATCTTCAGCAACAAACTTTTGTTTTGCCTCTATTAGACATCACAAAATAAGGAGTTTTCTTCATTTGGCTAACTGCTTGCAGTGCAATTCAGCAACTGTTTTGTTTAAACATGTTTTGGCAAAGTCCAGTAGTTCCTTCTTTGTGGGAGGAAGTTAACATATAGGTAAACCTTGTACTGGAACAGTCTTTAATATTCACTGATTTTTCCAATTTATTCATTTATTTATTTATTTATTTATTAAATTTATATACCACCCCATAGCCGAAGCTCTCTGGGCAGTTTACAAAAAATAAAAACAGTGGACATTAAAAAAAAAAAAAGTATACAAAATTTAAAACCATCAAAAATATATAAAAACAACAGTATAAAACAGTATCCATTTTAAACAGCAACAGTTCTGGGGTCCATTAAAAAACAAACAAACTTAGCATATGTTGTTAAATGCTGTTCATTGTCTGGGAGAAGAGATAACAATGTTGGCGCCAGGCGAGCCTCATCGGGGAGAGGAATCCATAATTGGGGGGGGCACCACTGAAAAGGCCCTCTCCCTTGTTGCCATCCTCTGAGCTTCCCTCAAAGTAGGCAATCAGAGGAGGACCTTAGATGTAGAGCACAGTGTCAGGATTGTCTTCATGTCAGGAGAGGCGTTCCGTCAGGTTTTGTGTAGGGCTGTGCACGGACAGCCCACTCTGCTCCATTCCCAATCTACAAATTGTGGATTGGGCCCACTCCGCCCACCCTTGATCCGCCTAGGGTCCGCTCTGCTCTGCTGCAGAGCTCCGGCTCCGAATCAGAGCTCCGCAGTGGCAGGGGCAGCGCCAGGTAAGGCCCCCCTCCCTCCTCCCCCTTTTCTGCTACTGTCCCAGCCTGCCGCCAGCTTCACTAGACCTTGCGGTTCAACCAGGAACTGTAGGCCTTGCTTGTGGAGCTGGTGACGGGCCGCGACGGACACAGGTAAGACCCCCCTCCCCCTTACCTGGCTCTGCCACCGTCGCCACACAGGCGACGGCGGCAGGACCAGGTAACCCCCTCCCTCCCCCTTACCTGCATCCGTCCGCGGTTCCATGGCTGCTTCAACTGAGCCCGAGGACTCAAACAGAGGTCTTACCTGCATCCATCTGCGGCCCGTCACCAGCTTCACTAGACCCCGCGGCTCAACCCAGAAGTGCTATTAAATGCCTGGGAGAAAAGACAAATCTTGACCTGGCGCTGAAAAGATGACAATGTTGGTGCCAGGTGGACCTTGTTGGGGAGTTCATCCCATAATTGGGGGGCCACCACAGAGAAGCCCCTCTAAAACATGACACAAGTTGATACAAATGTTTCTACAACCTAGAAGTGATCTGACATTTCTCAGAAGATTTTTTTTTTCTGATGACATTTATGAGATTTGTGTTGTACCCTGCCTCGATCCAGAGGGAGAGGCAGGTAACAAATAAATTATTATTATTATTATTATTATTATTATTATTATTATTATTATTATTATTATTATTCCCCCTTTTCTCACCCACCTCCCACAAGGGAATAAGGCTATTCTGCAATAATGTTCTCCAAATAGCCTCCAAATTATTTAGTGGCAGCTACCATTCTTTCTCACACCCCAGCCCTTGCACATAGACGCACACTGCCTTTACATGATGCCAGGTTTAGGGCATTTCAGAGGATGCAAAATGGTGCCCAGGTGGCCAACTCAGTTACTGCCATCTTCAAAACTGCCCCTCCCTAAATATACCACACAGGCAGGCATCACCACAATTGCATGGTTAGTTCCTGGATAGCAGGTTCTGGAGAAATTGGCCATGTGGTTGTGCTTAACTGCAGAGCCAGAGGCTGCAGGCTACTGCCACCTGAACATGAATATAGGTGCATGATGGGAAGGCACATGCCCCTACTATTAGGCAGAGTGAGGCAGCCGGATGCTGACTGGGGGTGCAGGGGACAGGGGGTCTTTTACTGACATGTTCCTTCTCTTTAACAGCTACATGGCAGGCATATAAAACATGGTCCTCTCATTTTATGTGAACCGCCCAGAGACCTTCGGCTATGGGGCGGTATACAAATGCAATAAATAAATATTCTAGCAATAGTTCTAACTTGGCCACTGCAGATGAGTGAGAATTTTGTTCGGTTTGCTGTATGACAAGAATATAACAAAAATTGTAAATGTCTTCATTAACAAGACAGAGGAGGAGGAGGAGGAGGAGGAGGAGGAGGAGGAGGAGGAGGAGGAGACGACAGATATGTCCATTGCTATCATAGCTACAGGTAGCTCTTACTTGTCTGAGTTCATACAGAATCCCAAGGAAATCAACTGTGATTGGATTAATACATTCAATTAGAATATAAGAACATAAGAAGAGCCCTGTTGGATCAAACCCAGGGTCCATCTAGTCCAGCACTCTGTTCACACGGTGGCCAACCAGCCATCAGCCAGGGATGAACAAGCAGGACTTCTTCTCCTCCTCCTCCTCCTCCTCCGCCTCCTCCTCCTTCAGAACATAAGCAGAGCCCTGCTGGATCAGACCAAGGGTCCATCTAGTCTAGTACTCTGTTCACACGGTGGCCAACCAGCCATCAGCCAGGGATGAACAAGCAGGACTTCTCCTCCTCCTCCTCCTCCTCCTCCTCCTCCTCCTCCTCCTCCTCCTCCTTCAGAACATAAGCAGAGCCCTGCTGGATCAGACCAAGGGTCCATCTAGTCTAGTACTCTGTTCACACGGTGGCCAACCAGCCATCAGCCAGGGATGAACAAGCAGGACTTCTCCTCCTCCTCCTCCTCCTCCTCCTCCTCCTCCGCCTCCGCCTCCTCCTCCTTCAGAACATAAGAAGAGCCCTGCTGGATCAGACCAAGGGTCCATCTAGTCTAGTACTCTGTTCACACAGTGGCCAACCAGCTGTCGATCAGGAAACCCATAGGCAGAACACGAGTGCAACAGCAACCACTCCACCCATGTTCCCCAGCAACTGGTGTATATAGGTTGACTGCTTGATAGTTGGGTTAGAATTACCTGGGAAGGAAATGCATTGCACACACACCCTCCCCAAGGGGGAATGTGAAACAGAGGTGATGTTTTCTCTTTCGTCCTCTCTCCCCACCACCCTGACCCAAATCCTTTGAGCGCGGTGATTTATCAGTTCAGAGGAAATCAATCGCGACGTTGGCACAATCGCCACAGCTGGGAAGCAGAAGTGGGGTTTGCATGATGGCTTCTCTTTTTCTTTGCAGGGGAGGGCAAAATGGTGGGGAAGTGAAAGAGATGCTCTGAGGCCATCTAGTGGAGACACACAGAGGGACTTCTGTCCTCCGAAGGCAGCTGAGCGGAGACCGAGGCCGTACTTACTTTACACGGGAAACATTTCTTTTGCAGAGGTCAGGGATGGCTTTCCCTCGGGGACGCCATTCCAAAAGGCCTTGAAAGATCGAGAGAGCAGGCACAGAAATGATCGTACCCCACGAAAAGAGGTGATCTGTGCATAACTTGGGTTGACTTCTTCCTCAGGTGCATTGTTCCTCTGTGCCTTCACTGAGCTGATGGAGGAATGTCAGCAATACCCCGGTGCACCGAAAATCCCCCTGACATCATAAGAAGTACGTTCTATTGTATGCCTTATAGACTCTAATAAGAATGGAAGAAGAGCTCTACTGGATCATCTACTCCAGACTTCTGATCCCTGCAGTGATCACCCACATAGCCTCCAGGAAGCCCATAGGTAGGGCAATGTTATCACATGTTCTTGGGACATCTGTCTCTAAGCACATGTGAGCCTATGTCTGTGTCCAGGGAGCAGGGATGCATGGGAAATTCATTCCAGTTCATTTTGGTTGAAGATTTTCCCAGTTTGCACCACTTTATGATGGTGAGGAGGTGCTCTCAGTCTGGTAACGTTGGGTACAGGTGTAGCAGGAGTCCAGGAGGGGGATGGAGATTGGGGGACTCCCCCTTGCTCAGCCTACTGGACTCTAGTCCAGGGAACCCCACTCTTGCCAAACTTGACACACACCAAGGGCATAGCTAGTTGGGGCGATATCCTGGTGATCACCCCAAGATCGTCCCTCTGTGTCCACATGACACACAGGGCATCCCAGAAGCAGGGAGGGATGATCCGTCCCTTGGCCCAGGATATCACCCTACCCTTTAATCATGGTTTTTCCACAGTCTCGGGATGATCCCGAGACCGCAGAACATATGGCGGGGTGTCACGGATTGCCCTGGCTCCTTGCAAGTAACCGCGAGGACCTGGGACCCAGGCACGGGGCACAGAGCTCCTCAGGAGCTCTGTGCCCATCAGGGGTGGGGTGAGGGAGGGTGAGGTTTTTTTTAAAAAAAAACAACTTACGGTTTTCGGATGAGCACTCGTGCGCGCCTTCTCCTTTAAAAAAAACCAGAATCGTGGCTGTGATGTCCTGCACATGCACCATGCATTGATATCGCAATCATAAAATCATGAGATGGTCACCTTCAAACCCCCTCGTCTAGCCGTGGCCCAAGTTGAGCAAGCGTGGTGGTCCACCAAATGCTCATTTTGTGCAAAATGGCAGGGCGTTCTTTTTACATGAAGGTGTTTGTTTTTACTCAAATGTCAGCCGTAAGTCAGTTATACCAAGTCGCAGGCATAAACGGTCTAATTCATGCCTGTAATTTTGCGTAAGTGGGCTTATTTACAGCCACCAATTGCGTAAAAAGCCCCTTTGCATAAAAAGAGTGAGCCACCATTTTGCGCAAAATGGTGGCAGGGCAGAGAGCAAGGGACTGGCTCATGATTTCTTTCTTTTTTTCATTTTTATTAACACAAATTAAAATACATCAACATCACATTAAAACAATCAATCAAAGGAAGAAAAAAAATAAAAATAAAAAATAAGCTCAACTGTTTACATTTGTAATTTATCAATGTTCATAATCAAACAATACAATACAATACAATTGCTCCCCTTCACCCTTTGGGATCTATTCCTGCTTCCAAAATCTCAGTACTTCTTCCGGTGCTCATGATTTCTGAAGTTAGGAAATCCTTAGTAATTAATCCAGTGGTGGGGTCTTCTTCCTCCTTCCTTCTTGTTGGTGGGATGGCTTTTCGTTTTTTTAAATTCCCTTCGGTTGATTTTTAATGAATATTTCTTTGCCCCATTAGAGTGAATACGGAGGTGGGCTTCACCCATAGCGCGACACAAGCTCAGTAGCGTCTTTCTCCCCCTCCCTCCTCCCTCAGATAGATGTACGCTGAAAATAAAATTCTATGTAATAATTCATTTACGGAAAAGCACAAGTCACCATTTTTACACTGGAGGCTGGGCGGGGAAGAGTCCGCCAGATCCCAGACCCAGTGAGGCGTTCGCACACCATACTGTATAGTAGCTTGGTTTACACTCAGTGATATAACCATCCTGTAGCCAACTCTGATTGGCTATGTGATTACATCACTGTTCCTAGGAAGAAAATGGATCTGAATCTAGGGTGACCCTATGCAAAGGAGGACCGGGTTCCTGTATCTTTTACAGTTGCACAGAAAAGGGCATTTCAGCAGGTGCCGTTTGTAGGCATGCAGCACCTGGTGAAATTCCCTCTTTATCACAACAGTTAAAGCTGCAGGTCAAGAAGGCGGCTTTAACTGTTATGATGAAGAGGGGATTTCACCAGGTGCTGCATGCCTACAAAGGACACCTGCTGAAATTCGCTTTTCTATGCAACTGTTATAGAGACAGGAGCTCGGTCCTCCTTTCCATAGGGTCACCCTAGATCTGAAAAAAGGAAATCATTCTGGAGTGGGGGCTAATTGGATCAGCTGTAAGGGTGACAGAGTGTGACTATTGCTACCGGAATGCCATGAACCAGGGAGGGGAAGACACCTCTTGAATGAGTGTAAGAGAGGCAGGACTGGAGTGTTAGAAGGGCAGCACTGCTCTGCATCCATGCTCCCCCTGTGTAAACACTTTAATCTGTGTTAAATATCACCCAAAGGGAAACAATTTTCACAGGAGGGAGAAAATTTTGTCAAAACCACCCCCACACTTCTAATTCTGACTCAAGTGCTTTATATTTTATTCCGTCCCACCACTGAATCAATCTTTCAACAGCAAAAAGATCTGACTAGGAAATTACTCTTCATCAGTCACACACACACACACACGAAGGGGAAAACGGAGTGAGTGGGACACACCGTTTTCTGCATGCACTTACGGGTCTTCTCCGCTGTCACGCAGATGCTAAATAAAACTGGTTTGTTTGGGATGATTGATTATGGGAGTGCGGCTCATGCATTCCAAACAGAGCATTTTAAAAATCACATCTTCTTTTTATTTGTATGGACTGAAAGGATTTTCATATCTTGGCTTCCCTCGTGATTCATCATTCCCAGAAATTGAGTCAGTTATCCACACAAGGTTGATCTATAGTGCCTACAGCTGATAGCACATTGTCCCGGTTTATTAAAAGTCAGGTGTTGCTCAAGTTTGCTACCCAAAAGAATAATAAAGAGTGACTCAGATCCCAAAGCAGTTGAGGGTGAGGGAGAAAAAAGGAAGAGCTGTACATGCCACTTTTTAAAAGCCCTGCGTGCGTTACTGGGGCCCCCCGTAGAAATTCCGTAACATGAGAACCTTAGAGGATATGGCTCATTTGCATTTGTTTTACAGATTTTGCTATGGTGATGAGCCGCCTTGTAGTGTGGCATGTAGAGAACCACAGGGTACAAACTCTATAGATCATGTTTCATTAGGGTGACCACATGGAAAGGAGGACGGGGCTCCTGTATCTTTAACAGTTGCATAGAAAAGGGGATTTCAGCAGGTGTCATTTGTATGCATGCAGCACCTGGTGAAATCCTGTCTTCATCACAACAGTTAAAGCTGCAGGAGCCAGCTTTAACTGTTGCGATGAAGACAGGATTTCACCAGGAAACCAAAAGGACCTCTTCTCTCTCTCTCTGGCCCCATTCAGAAGACATCTTAAACCATGGCTTTAACCATGATGGTTAAGCCAGAAAGCCAGGCTGTGTTCAGAAGACACTTTAAACCATGGTTTTAACTATGGTGATTAAGCCAGAAAGCCTTATTCACCATGGTTAAAGCCATGGTTTAAGGTGTCTTCTGAACACAGCCTGGCTTTCTGGATTAAACACCTTGGTTAAAGCCGTGGTTTAAGATGTCTTCTGAACAGGGCCTTTCTCTCTCTCTCTCTCTCTCTCCCTCCCTCCCCATCTCACACTCTCTAGAATGGATAACGATGATGAAGAAGAAGAAAATGAAGATGATTAATGTCATTTCTAAACTGCCCCATAACCAAAGCTCTCTGGGCAGTTTACAACAATTTATATTGTAAGAAAATACATAAGTGTTACAAAAAAATACAACATGACCAAACAGTCTAAACTATTTGTACACAAATTAAAACCATATAAACAGCAAAAAAATAATAATTAAGTCAACAATATTTTCCCAAATAAACAGCTGATCAAGATGCCCCGTCATACGTCATCAAATGCCTGGGAGTAATTACCTGGCACCGAAAAGATGACAGTGTCAGCAGCAGATGGGCCTCAGTAGGGATTTCATTCCACAGTCAGGGGGCCACCACAGAGAAGGCTCTCTCCTTTGTTGCCACCTTCTGAGGTTGCCTCCATTGATAAAATGCAAGAGGGCACGGGACAGATGACAATCAATGGAACATCCATCTATCCATCCATCCATTCATCAATCAATCCAATTTCTTTGCAGGGCGGATCCCAATATTTAGGAAAACCCTGGTGTAAGCACTGATCCTACCTTAATGTATCCATTGAGATCTTCCCGAGATTGTTCAATCCAACAGGCTCAAGGATGTTGGCAAAAAAAAAAAAAAAATGTTCTTGTTTACATCACATTCCCAAGAAGACCAACCATTAACAAAAACAACCCAAATGTGCTAATGCATTTTCAGCTGTATGGCTGTCTCTTGTGCTCTCCTTCTCTCACCCTGATGCCTTGTTTCACCTGCCGCAGGCTATAGGACAGCATGGCTGATTCCGACAGGGAACAGCAAACAAGAAATTAGAATGCCACCTAAGATGTCAGCATCTTTTTTGTGTAGTAAAGACCTTGGGGAAGCATGGTTTGTGTGTGTGTGTGTTGTCAGCAGCTAAATCTCCCCTCTGGGCTAGAAAGAATGAGGCATGGTTAATAATATCTAACTCAGGGATTGTGGCTGGTTAATAAAGATAATTTTGTTCATCAGAAAGGTTTGTAAAAGGGAGGAATTCACCCAATGGATTAGTTGTAGGGTGGGGTGGGGTAGGGATGCCTTAGGGTGGATTCCTGCATTGAGCAGGGGGTTGGACTCGATGGCCTTATAGGCCCCTTCCAACTCTGCTATTCTATGATTCCATGACCTTGTTTTGGGGCATTTTGTTTTTGGTTAGTTCATTTGTTTGCTTTTTAAGAGAACTGACTGACCCTGGACTAATATATGAATCAGAACACATTCCTCTGAATTATACAGGGAATTTGAGGCTGCAGTTCTCAGCTCCAAAACCATGTACATAAATGTGTTTATTAAGGATAGTTAAGCCATCTTGGGAGGGCTTCTGCCCTGAAAGGTGGCCAACAAATGTTTTAAATAAATTAATGGATAAAAATAATAAGCTGTGTATGTTCGGGGAAATTGCATACAAAATGCATGCTCGGGGGGAAATCTGTGTCAAAAGAAATGGGGTTTCCTGTGTTGTTAATCACATACTGATGCTAAAACAGGACAGGATGGAGTTATGAATATATGTGGAACAGACATGGACCAGAAATAGATTGATCTGTCCATCCCGAGTTGGGTTTATTTAGGGTGACCATATGAAAAGGAGGACAGGGCTCCTGTAGCTTTAACAGTTGCATAGAAAAGGGAATTTCAGCAGGTGTCATTTGTATATATGGGGAACCTGATGAAATTCCCTCTTCATCACAACAGTTAAAGCTGCAGGAGCTGTACTCGAGTGACCAGATTTAAAAGAGGGCAGCTTTAACTGTTGTGATGAAGAGGAAATTTCACCAGGTTCTCCAGATATACAAATGACACCTGCTGAAATTTCCTTTTCAATACAACTGTTAAAGATACAGGAGCCCTGTCCTCCTTTCCATATGGTCACCCTAGTTTATTCGAAGACAGACATGGTATTTTAGTGAAAAATGGCAGTTGGATTTCACTGACTAAGCCATCTCCCCATATTAGATGACTTTAGGGATGTCATGGGCATCCAACTGAATCTAAATGTCTGATGGGACTCCCCCCTGGAGACTCCAGAAATTCCAGTGCAACAATTTGTTGCAGGTACCCCTTGTCCAAAATGAAGTTCCCAACTGTGGTAAGACACCCAAGGTACCCTATGATCTGGAGCTTTTGCTTTTAAAAACGTAAGAAGAGCCATGCTGGATCAGAACAATGGCCCCTAGTTCACCATTCTGTCCACACAGTGGCCAACCAGCTACCCATGAGTGCAATAGCAACATCCTGTCCTTGTTCTCCACCATATAGCCATCAGTACTAGTAGCCACTGATAGCCACGGTTGTGTTTCCCAAAACCTCCCACCTTATAGGGAGACAATAAAGAGGTCTGCCTAGTAATCCACAAAATTTTATTCAGCAAATAAACATCCCTTCCCAGCTCAAGAGAGTCAGACTTCTAGGAACTTTCCTCTAGGCAAAAACTATGCCAACTAAGCGAGACAATTGTCCTTTCAAGAAAAAGGGAAAGCCTTTTCCCAGGATGCTTTAACTTCAAGGAGGCTGGTTCTGAAGAAGCCTTTGGCAAGAAGCTGGCCAAGCCAACCTTCCTTTAGCTCTGCCCATTTGAGTCTGCAGCATACTCTAGGATCAGCTAGCCCTAAAGTACCCCCCCCCCCTTCTGAAGAACACAGATTTCCCACAGACTGTGTGTTGTTAACGTTTTCAGAGATAAGGTCTAGTGAAGGTTTATTCCCAGCTGGTGAAGAGCCTGTGAGAATCACCTCACCCCACTCCCAAATAGGCTGGTATGTTTCTGACGCTGTCTCTTCTGCTTCAGCATCTGATTCCAATTGATTGCCTGAAGCTCCTTCTCCCAGCCTAAGGAGAGCAAGCCTGGTCAAGACAGCCATTGATAGCCTTCTGCTCCAGGAATTTATCCAGCCCCCTTTTAAAGCCAACCAATTTGGTGGCCATCAACACATGTGATAGTGAATTCCATAGTTTAACTAAGCACTTTGTAAAGACGTCCTTCCTTTGATCTCTCCTGAATCTCCCACCAGTCAGCTTCATGGGATCATCCTGTTGGGTTCTAGTATTAAGAGAGAAGGGGCCTTGCTAGACCCACCAGTTAATGCGAAGAGGAGAAGGAGTGAGGCCACGCTACAGCTAGCGTGGGCTGTCGCCCTTTTCTACATGTAAGACGCGACGGGGAAAGGAAAGCCCCGTCGCGTCCTGCATTTTAAAAAAAAACCTTAAAGGGCCATGTGCACAGGAGCGCACCAACGAAAAGGTAAGTCCTTGTTTTTTAAAACGAAAGGGTTCCCTGCTCCCCCCGCCCTGATTTCCCCCCCACAATGTATGATGTCCCCTCTCGCCCCCCTCACTCACCCGTCTGTCCACTCACCCTCCCACTCACCCCCTTGCTCACTCGCCCGTTCACCCCCCCGCCCACCATGTCCACCCCCCGCTTGCCATGTCCACCCCCTCTCTCACCATGTCCAATGCCCCCTCCACCCACCCCAGGCCCGATGGGCACAGCGCTCGGCTTCTCCCAGCTACTCTTGAGTAAGCGAGCAGCCGGGAAAAGCCACAGAACTTTCTGAGCCCTGGGCTGCAGAAAAACCAGGCCATAAGCGGATCCAGTTATCCCGGGTCAAGGGAGGGTTTAGCCCAGCCTGACCCCGGGATCCCCTGTGCGTCGTCTGCACGCACAGCAGGGAGCCCGGGCCTCGCTAAACCCTCGTCTAGCAACGGCCAAGGAGAAAAATGTCTCCTTCTCCACTTTGTCCACACCATGAATAATTTTGTACACCTTTAATAGAGGGAGAAATGCACAAGACACACTAACGGAGAAGCACAGAAACAGGGAGTGAGACGTACACCCACTTCCTGGTTACACCCGATCTACGCCAATTAGGATATAACACTTTTAAAACAGCATGAAAACGGTATATGTAATGTGTCCTGGGCCTGAACAGTTGTCATAACCCTTATAAACCGTTACAAGCAGTAGTGTAGAACCTGCCACGGTGATTGACTCTTCCTGTAGAAATTAAGGGAAACATGGCTGCCAGGGTACAGGGTTTTCTTTTTAAAATATGTTTGCAAGCTTTTAGCTAATAAATGTTGCAATGTGATTTCGATGCAACCCCCCCTCCACCCCCACCTGTCCCAAACCCCCCTACTGTTTGACTTCATAGCCCTGCAATATCTGAGATTGGGAAGCAGGCAGATGAAAGATTTCTATACATGAAAGTTTAACCCTCCAAAGAGAACCAAACTTGAAGAAGAGGAAGAAGAAGAAAAGCAACAACAATCTAAAGTCAGATCAAGAACAAAGCCAGGTTCCCTGTAGTATTTTGTTTCATGTTTTTCCAATTTTGATCCATTTATTTGGCAAATGGCCTGTACTCTCCATGAATTAAAGAATGCAGCACATTGTGCCAAATGTTTGAAGATTGCAGAGTGCAATGCAACAGAGAGAGCATCTTAGAGAAGCTTAGAGCTGCAGCTGAAATTCGCTGGCTCTCTAAAGTTTGGGTGAAGGGTATTACTAGTGTACATGTTTCTTTCAAATGCACATATTTATAGTGGGGAAGATGATAAAAATGTATGAAATTACGCAGGGTGAAAGTAGAGACAGATATTTATCCCACTCCAATGACACTGGAACTCAATGGAAATATTGAGCTGTGCCTGAGATGTTGTGAATTCTCTTCTTGAGCATCAGGAGGTAGACTAGATGACCTTCCAACTCACATGGCACATTCCTATGCATGTTTACTCAGAAAATCCCCATCGTTTTTAACGGGAATTACTTAGGAATGGGTGGATATGGGATGTTGTTGTGGTCCCCAAATTACTCCGTGAAACTTGTTTCACCTCATCTCTAGTATTCGAGGGTCCTAGCGCCTTGTGCACCAGTTTCTGGGGAACATGGGTGGGAGGATGCTGTTGCACCATGTCCTGTTTTGTTGGTCCCTGGCCGATGGCTGGTTGGCCACTGTGGCCATAGCAAGACCTAAGGTTTATCCCTGGATCGTCCAGGGGTCAAACCTGTTCATCTAGGTGACACACGGGGGATCCAGTGCTCAGGCAGGGGCGAACCCTGGAGGATCCCAGGATAAACCTTAGGTCTAGCTGTGGCCTGTGTGAACAGAGTGTTGGACTAGATGGACCCTTGGTCTGATCCAGCCGGGCCCTTCTTATGTTCTTATGTTCCAAAATGCAAGCATATAGGAAAATGCACATTTTTAAAAGGGCACACCAAAATTGTGGGCTTTCTCCCATCAAAGCATGAAAATACAAATTTCTTTGAAATGTGTAGTTGCACGGGTGTGCAGCTCTGAATTGTGTTAACTTCCTGGGCTCCCAGTTCCTTTCTGAACCAAATTCGAGCTGCTGGCATTAACCTAAAAAGCCCTTCACAACTTGGGGTCACAGCATCTGAAGGATCACCTCTTCCCATATACTCCTACCGTACCTGAGCCATGAAGCCGTCCTTTGAAGCCCTGCACCGAGTTCCTTTGCATGATGAGGCATGATGGGTAACAGTTTGGGAACGGACATTTTTAGTAGCAGCCCCTCTTAGTGATGGGACATGTTCTGCAAAGAGTCCACTTGACACCTACTGAATTAATTTTTGACACCTGACAAAGATGTTTTTATTCTCTCAGGCCTTTTAATCCTCTCTCTCTCTCTCTCTCTCTCTCTCTCTCTCTCTCTCTCTCTCTCTCTCTCTCTCTCTCTCTCTCTGGGCCTTGCTAGACAAGGCCTTAGCGGGCTGTGAGGCCCGGTTTCCCTGCTGTGCGTCCAGATGACGCACAGGGGAATCCCGGGTGAGGCCACGCTGAAGCCTCCCCTAATGCGCCATAAGCAAAGTCACTTATGAGGCGCCTTTTCCGCAGCCCCGGCCTGAGGCTGGGGCTGCGGAACGTCTAGCAAGGTCCATGGCTTTTTGCGGCTACTAGCCGGGAAAAGCCATGGACTGGGCACAGCACTCATACGAGCGCTGTGCCCATCGGGCCGGGGGGGGGGAAGGCTGGACCTGGCAGGAGAGGGGGGTAGAAGGCCAGGCACCAGGATGGCATCGGGGAGAGGGAGAGCGGGCATGGGCATGACATCGGGGACAGGGAGAGTGGGCAGGGGCATGGTATTGGGGAGAGGGAGGGCGGGCACGGGCATGGCATCGGGGAGAGGGAGGGCGGGCAGCACGGGCATCGGGGAGAGGGAGGGCGGGTGGGGAAAGAGTGGCCAGGGAGGCATCGGGGATGGCAGGGGGGGGGGATCAGGAGCGGAGGGGGCTTAATTTTTTTAAAAAGGCACTTACCTTGTCCGGCGGATTCAGGGCGCACGTGGCCCTGTGAACAAAAAAAAATGGCCGACGCTGCAGGGCTTCCGTAGTCCCTGCGCGTCATGCGTCTAGGAGGCAGGGCAGCGCGTGCTAGAGTTAGTGCGCCATCGCCCCGCCTCCCTGCTGGCTTATCTGGCATGGTCTAGCAAGGCCCTCTCTCTCTCTCTCTCTCTCTCTCTCTCTCTCTCTCTCTCTCTCTCTCTATATATATATATATATATATATATTTCTGCTGCTATGTCGTGATTCTAAGTAGTTTTACCCTTGATATTTTTAGATCTTCTTGTGATGCGTGTTTTACCCTCTACGCTTTGAATTGAGTGTTTTGTTAGGCCTACCCCCAACCCCTGTTTTTTATGAGGAATTTAGATTTTATTTGTGTTTCATTTAACAGCACTCTGAGAGCTATTAGCTCCAGGGTGACTAATACATCTTAGAAAGTAATAGAAACAAACTGTATTCCCCTTGTGCAATAAGAGCAAAAGCAACAAAAATCTTTGGAGGAACTAAATTAAGATGGTCCTTGAAGCTCAGGAATCAGGATCTAATTCCCTGTGAATGGCTAACACCAGAATAACTTCCAGAAGGAAACATGGAACTTGGGCAAAGAGAGCAGGTGACGAGAAGGGCAGCTGCTCTGTTAGCAATGGAAGAGGCAAGACTTGTCAAAGTCAACTCATAAATGGAGTCGGTGGACTGACCGATTCAGGAGAATGTGACATGGTAGACATATCCAGAAGGTTCATTTAACATTTTTGCCACTATGGCATCCCCTTTAAAACAACCAGGAGAGGGGTTACATGTGCCAATTAGGGGTGGGGGGAATTAAATCACGATAATACATCCTTCCTAAGGATGGGTGAATCAGCAAAATTCAGGCTATTCTCCAAATACCATCTCTTTCCAAATGGAGCCTGTATCAGGTTGTGGGCTGTTTCTTCTTCTTCTTCTTCTACTTCTTCTTCTTCTTCTTCTTCTTCTTCTTCTTCTTCTTCTTCTTCTTCTTCTTCTTCTTCTTCTCATCATAGAATAGTAGAGTTGGAAGAGGCCTACAAGGCCAACCCTCTGCTAATTGTAGGAGTCTACCTTAAAGCATCCCTGACAGATGGTTGTCCAGCTGCCTCTTGAATGCCTCTAGTGTGGGAGAGCCCACCACCTCCCTAGGTCATTGGTTCCATTGTCATACTGCTCTAACAATCAGGAAGTTTTTCTGGCTTCTTGTAACTTGAGCCCGTTATTCCATGTCCTGCACTCTGGGAGGATCATGTAGAGATCCTGGCCCTCCTTTGTGTGACAACATTTCAAGTATTTGAAGAGTGCTATTATGTCTCACCTCAATCTTCTTCTTCTTCTTCTTCTTCTTCTTCTTCTTCTTCTTCTTCTTCTTCTTCTTCTTCTTCTTCTTCATGAAAATCCATGTGTATTTCAGTGCATACTTATCCCCAAAGTTATGCATAAGTTGCACATATTCGTGAAATGAAAACATGCTATCGAACCTTCTTCTTCTCTTTCTTGGTTTGCAAATCACATTGCAACCTCAGAAATGTACAGACTTTGACAGCAGATGGCATCCATGTTCAGTCCAGAAGGTGCAAACTGGGTAACTCCTTCCCCAAAATGGACTGAAACTAATTTCTCATAAATCCCTATCCTTCTCAGTCCAGGGGTGGGTAGGGGTCTACAAGGGCATGAGTATGGGTGAGCATAGTTCCTTCATTCTGTTCTCTCTTGTTCCATGGGTTTGTTCTGCCCTGTGTTCGATTTCTCCTAAATCCCTCTTTAACTAAGCTCCATGTCCCATTTTGTGGGTCCCTACTTGATAGCTTGTTGATGTGTGAACAGAGTGCTGGACTAGTTGGATCCTTGGTCTGATCCAGCAGGGTTCTTCTGATATTCTTTTGCTCTTATGTTCTCATGATGTGAGTCTCAAGTTCCTTGAGGTTCTCAGAGTTCTACCGTCTGCTCTGAAAGGTGGCTAAGAAAAGTTGTTGTTTATTCATTCAGTCGCTTCCGACTCTTCGTGACTTCATGGACCAGCCCACGCTAGAGCTTTCTGTCGGCTGTCGCCACCTCTAGCTCCCCCAAGGTCAAGTCTGTCACCTCCAGAATCTCATCCCTCCATCTTGCCCTTGGTCGGCCCCTCTTCCTTTTGCCTTCCACTTTCCCTGGCATCATCCTCTTCTCCAGGGTATCCTGTCTTCTCATGATGTGGCCAAAGTACTTCAGTTTTGCCTTTAATACCATTCCCTCAAGTGAGCAGTCTGGCTTGATTTCCTGGAGTATGGACTGGTTTGATCTTCTTGCAGTCCAAGGCACTCTCAGGATTTTCCTCCAACACCACAGTTCAAAAGCATCTCTCTTCCTTCGCTCAGCCTTCCTTATGGTCCAGCTCTCGCAGCCATAGGTTACTACGGGGAATACCATGGCTTTAACTATGCGGACCTTTGCTGTCAGTGTGGTGTCTCTGCTCTTAACTATTTTATCAAGATTTGTCATTGCTCTCCTCCCAAGAAGAAAAGTTATATTTAAATAAATACCTTGAAGGTCTGTCTGACTCATTCCCCTTTCCAATTGCAAGTTTCCTCCACCACCCGCTGCTCATTTGAATGAGAAAAGTATGCTTTGGATGCACTTCCTTTTTAAATGTATGGCCCCAAACTTGTACTTTCCTCCCATTGACTAGATCACTACTTTCTGAAGTCCACATTTTGTGAATGTGCATGCTTTGCCCATGAACTCTGCTCACATTTGATTGTGCAGTCATGTTCTGGTCTTAAACATATGGAGACAAGATGATTGTGCATCCCATCAACTAGGAGAACTTCCAGTTCTCCCTTAGGAACTGTGTCCCATGGAAGACTTCTCTCAACCCCTTCTAGTGGCCTTCTGTAAGATCAGAAGCTCTTTCTTTATTTCTTTTCATCCGAGGTTGTCTTGTCCCTGCTTCATTCAAGATTCCCAGTGAAATGAAATGACTGAAAGGGCAGGGTCACATTCAACAGAGAAGTATCATGTCAGATGTAGCAGAATTGTGTCTACCTATGCAGGATCACAACAGGACAAGTCAGGCAGGACCTTGGAGAGATCACTATGGCAGCTGTGGGCTAAAACACATCCAAGGAGAACTGTTGTCTGAGTAAAATGTAGAGGCCTTCTGAAGGCTTCCTGGTCAGGAACTGCAGTTAATCCTACTCCTTCTGAGGAGCTGTCTCTGATCTTTAAAGGACCATAGCCTGAGCAGCTACTACCTTGTACAGCATGGATAGCACCAGCAGGTTGTCTTTTGAGTCTGAGGAGTTGGTAAAGCCACACACCCTGGCCTGCAAGATACTAGAGTAGTGGACAATGATCCCCCTGACTCATCCTCTGAGCCAGAAGGAGAATTGAAGCCACAGAACATGACGGGAGGCACATTTCATCTGGAGTAATCTTTCTTCTACATCTTTTCCCTTCTCTCTTCCTCTTTCTGACACCCTTTCTATCTCCACCCCATATATTTCCCTCTGCACTGAGGAAACTGCTAGGGGGAGAGATAGGTCACCCATACCACAGGTCTGGACTGATCAATTGCAGAGGCCTTTTGAAATTTGTCTGATGGTCTCAGGCCTCCTACCCCTGGAAAAGATGGCGTCCTCTCCAGCTTCTTGACTTCCTTCCAGGTGCTTCATCATTTTTGGGCCAGATCACCATGGAAACAACACTAGCAAGTGCTATTACTATGGTGATCTGGCAAAGGAACAACACTGTGGCCAGAAGGAACTCAGGATGCTGTGGAGATGCAGAAGCTTGCCAGCCACTGATCACAGCTGGTGGGACTTTTATGAAGGACAGGGGAAGTTACCCTTGACCACTTCATTTATAATGTAAGGGAAGGGAACCCTTACCATAAACGTTTCTTAGAAATTCCCCTGCCCACTCAGAAATGGTAATAAACTCACTTCCTATTCTTTGTGGGAGAAGAATGGAACCAAGAAAATGGTGAAATAACTTTGGACCAGCCTTAGGTAAGAAACACTGCAAAAAAAAAAGTGAAACAATCTTGATGCAATCACAGGTATAATCACATCAAGATGCTCTTGGTGTGGTGTTTCACTGGTGCACACATGGACTTCTGCGCCTTGGTAAAACACCACACAAAAAGAATCTTAAAACAACAAAATACTCAATTGCATCCAGATAAATAATGGGAGATAGATATAGATATAGATATAGATATAGATATAGATAATGTTAGGGCATGTTTGTTGGCTGGTTATTTATTTCGTTGGTTCGCAGCGTGCTCTCAATGTCCATGCGTGTATTTATAACAAAGAGAAAGTTGGGAGAAAGACAGCAATAAACTGTTAAAATGGAGATACGTGACGAATTGGGCATGCAGGATGTTATGTAGAAAATTCAGGCAATAAAAGCAGGATGGAGGACACCTAACGTATCATTTGCACTTCAAAAATGTGGCCAGGTAATTTGAAATGGCAGGGGGGAAATGTGTAGGAGAATATCAGGATGGTTTGCTTTTTGGACAACCGCATTGCAAAAATTATGAGAAGCTTGAATACCGAAGCTTCGCGTATTGGTTCGGAAAGTGGGCATCGGATCAAACTGTGAACTGAACAGAATTCTCTCCCACCCATGGGTGAGAAGGAGTTTCCTCCCTTCTTCTCCGAAACCTGGGATGAAGATTTGCACCATTCTGCAGATTGCATCCATGCCCGCTTCACTCAGCAATCCATGTTGCTGAGTGAAGCGAGAAACCTCCCTGTCGCATGGCACATTGTGCCCGGATGCTCCCCAATGCACAAACAGCTCCTTCTCTTCCTGACTCTCTCCAGCAACCCTAATTAGGTCATTTATTCTTAAATTAGAAACTATGGTGTTGAAGCCCTTCATAATGCAATCACTCCTGCTGAGCAGAAGAAAGTGGGGGGGGGGAGATCGGTTTAGGTGGATGGATTTGAAGTTCGCTCATTAGCTGCCTGTGTGTTAAACAGATCAGATCACCCACTGTTGCTTCTACTGGCCGCTAAATGGAGTCCTTGCGCGTTCCACTCGTTGGGACCATTATTTTCCACAAGCAACCTGCATTATATAATTTCCCCCTCTGCTTTCCTTCCATCTCAAGCTCATGTGTGGCAATTATCTTAAGTGGACCTTCTAAACAGAGAAGGAGTGAGCCGTTTTTGCCCTGCCTGCAAATTTCAGGTCTGAGCAAACGCACTTTCTAAAGCCAACCACCTTCTGTTCCAAACGCCCTTTCTTTTCCTTCCTTCCTTCTTTTCTTCCTTCCTTCTTTTTTTGAAAACTTGCAAGAAACAAACAAACAAACAAAAAAAAGGGTTCAAGGACTCCTTTTGGAAAATCACCATCGCACCCGACAAAGCGTAGGGCTGTTTCCATGGCAACCGAGGCTGTTGGGTACCGCGTTCGTGGCTGCAAAGTGGAACCCTTTTGTCTCTCGTTCCGCGTTTGCTTATTTCCGAGACGAAGATTTTCAGGAAATAATAATAGGTGTATCAGTGCCTCTTGTACACAGCACACTCTCATGCATAACATGAAACCGGGGAGAAGGCCAAACAGCAGAACCTTGCAATACACAAATGAAAAAGGATCTGGAAAATGTGCCAGCATGAAGAGCGTCCCCATTGTTTCTCTCTGGGCAACTGGAGTGATGCCTAAATCGGCGAAGTAGAAAACAAATATTTATCCTTCGCATCTATCTTTTTTGCTGGCACCGAAAAGACCATTCTGCTTCAGATGCAACACATTGTTAGGAGGTACTTGAAGTGCTTTGGGTGAACGAAAAGAAAAGCTACCGTCCTTCCTCTCATCCTGTGTGAGAAACCGAACTCAACTATGTTCAGTGACCCTCCGATATTTCACTGAGGGGAAAGCAGGCCGACGTGTGAGATCTATGGAGCGTTTCTCCCAGCATGAACCTACCTCTTTATTATCCTCCTCATCTAAGGTCTAGTACAGCCTTTCTCAACCTGGGGCGCTCCAGATGTGTTGGACTACAACTCCCAGAATCTGGCTGGGGCATTCTGGGAGATGCAGTCCAACACATCTGGAGTGCCCCAGGTTGAGAACCACTGGTCTAGTGCCTCCTCCAAGAGAGGCCCGGGAGGTGGCAACAAGGGAGAGGGCCTTCTTGGTGGTGCCCCCCCAATTATGCAATGATGTCCCCAGTGAGGACAGCCTGGCACCAGCCTTGTTAACTTTTTGGAGCTAGGTAAAGAACTCCCACTACTCTCAGGCATGGGATTTATTTATGTTTTAATTCAGGTCCTGGATTTCCTATTGTTGATTGTTAAACTGGTTTAGATAGATATGTGTGCATGTCCTGTTTGCTTATATGTTCGTAAATAAGGATGGATGGAGTCACCTGCACCTGCAAAGAACAATTTCCACAACATTAAAAGCATAGAGGGCCCCTTTATGTCTCTTATCTTGTTTAAATTGGCCTCTTTACGGCCACCATTTGCTTAAACGGACATTTACGAAAAAGGCTGAGCCACCCTTTTTATGCAAAGCAATGACTTGTTGGACCATTGGCAATCACTGCACTTGCCTGTCTCAGTGCATGCTAAATTGGGCAAATGTGGCAGACTGCGGCCTGGAATCCAGGAGGACGAGAGGGGGAAGGCTTTTGTGACATGCCTTATCTACCACTGAGCAATGGGGAGAAATGGAACCCACCATAGGGGTGGTACAATCAAAAGTCATTTAACAGGTAGTCTGAGGTTCATAAAAGAGGAGGCAAGTTGTTCCTCTTTGTGGGAGGGAGCTGCAACCAAAAAGACCCTGCTATTGTGTGCCTAGTAGCCAACCAGCCCTGTTAAGTATATGAAAAGAAATACTTGCTTAGTCATTAAAATTGTGTGTGTATGGCTATCTCAGGGTTAAACAGAGAAAGTCTATCTGTGGGCAATTACCTTGAGATAGAGGCTGTTCTGGGAACCTTGCCAAGATTCTAAGTTAGCCTCATCACAGCTGTATGTAATGTAGATAAGAATTGTGTAGATCTGTATATAGTTTCTCACTTGTGTAAAATGGAACTGATCACTGCTTACTGATCACTGCTCTATGATCACTGCTCTCTGTGTATGCCTCAGTGTGCTGATCTGAACTGATCTGAATTGAACTGCACAGAAGCCTGAAGGAAATAAACCAGCTCTGCTGTGTAAGACCTGTGTGATGTGTGTTTGTTTCTGAGCACAAACAGAGTTCCAGAGAGAGAAAAGTTCTGGCACAATAACCCAACAAGCCCCACCTCCGAATTCACATTTCGTTTCATATGCAATTTCCCTTATGGTACTCAATTTAAAATTGATGAGCGTTATTTGGTATTACTGCCTCATGTTAAAAAGGCAGTTAGCCGGGACAAACAAAAGGCAGAACAGAATGAGCATGTATCAGTCCCACGTGCACACTAGCCTTAAAAGGAAGACCATGTCTTTCTTTTAGTATAGAAAAGGTAGAATGGTTCATTCGCAATTTCTTGCATAAAAATGCAGGCACAGCGTAGAGTTTCAAAAGGACTTTGTGTAGTCCATTTCTTTTTATTCTGTAACACCAGCATGATCAACAGAGAGTAAGCACACATGCTCTCAGCAACGGTGGAGGTCAGAGAGAGAGTGGGGGAAGGAAGGGGAGGGGCAGGAAACCACACCGTAGACTATAGAGATCCTAAGTCTAGCTACGCCCAAATCCCCATGAACAAAATGCAACACTGCCCCCTTCTTGTAGCTTGCTGACATGGTTGCACTATTCCCAATCGAAGTATGTATCCCTGTGCACAATTACCCCTAATATAAAAATTCTGGATGCATTTCTGAGCTGAGACCTGTGTTACGAGATTCAAAGAAGTCTGCATTGGAATCCAAAGGATCTGCTGCTGTTCCGATCCATCTATGAGTCCACCGACTGCGAATCAGGTCACTTTGCTTAAAATAAAATAAAATTGTGAACCGAATTAAATCCTGTCCCGTCTCTAGGGAGGAGGCAATTAGCAACTCTAGCACACTCTCACCAACATTAACAAAAGAGTTAAATAATATCAAACCATCTCCCTAAGCCAAAAACAGGGAGCGCCACCTATGAATAGTGATTTTCCCGAAAGTAAGGGCTATACTTCACAAGCACAAAAGAGTTGCAACAGCTAGGCCACCAGTGAGGGAGGAAGCAGAAGCCAGGCACCTCTCCACCGTGCCTGGGTCCAGCTCCAGCTGAGAGCTCCCTCCCTCCTGCTACCAACTGTCTCTGCAGAGGCCACCAGTGAGGGAGGAAGCAGCAGCCAGGCCCCTCTCCACCGTGCCTGGGTCCAGCTCCAGCTGAGAGCCCCCTCCCTCCTGCTACCAACTGTCTCTGCAAAGGCCACCAGTGAGGGAGGAAGCAGCAGCCAGGCACCTCTCCACTGTGCCTGGCTCCAGCTCCAGCTGAGAGCCCCCTCCCTCTTGCTACCAACTGTCTCTGGAGAGGCCACCAGTGAGGGAGGAAGCAGCAGCCAGGCACCTCTCCACTGTGCCTGGCTCCAGCTCCAGCTGGGAGCCCCCTCCCTCCTGCTGCCAACTGTAACTGCTGAATTTTACAACTAAGATTGTAGTGCCTGAATTTGCTTTCCTTTTCCCCCTCCTCCTCCTCCCTCCCAATCCCCTTTCCTTTTGTGTCATGTCTTTTAGATTGTAAGCCTGTGGGCAGGGACTGTCAAGAAATACTTTTGTAAGCCGCTGTGAGAGCCTTTTTGGGCTGAATGGCGGCATAATAATCCTTAAATAAAATAAAATATAAAATAAATAAAGATCAGAAGGTTCCTGATACAAGACCAGCGCTGGTATGGGATTTACACATCACAAATTAAGTGTCTCTCGAACTCCTTCCCCCACCCCTCTCCCTCCTCCTTTCTTTCATTCTCAAAAGTGAACCGTAGACATTGGCCTCCTTTACTAACAACTTCAGAAGCTGCCCATAAAAATGGAGGTTTATTTTCTGCCAGTTTTCCCATTTGTTGTTTTATTGTCGCTTCGCTGCCTATTAAAGAAGGGAGGGTTGAAACTCTTCTTGCTACTTCCGCCTGCATAAAACATGATGCCGTACCCTGAACAATGCACGAATACATTACATAAATTTCCCTTTGATAGCAAGCATGTTTCCTGCTTATAATGGAATGTGAACAGAAGATCACTCCTCCTCCCTGACTAGGAAGATAACTCACTCTCCCCATCCTCAATTAGGACCTATGTTGTCAGGCCTTTGAATGGAATTAAGTGCCAAAAAAAAAGAAAAAAGGAAAAGGCCTTTTGATGGATTTGTCTTCGGAGAAACTTATCAGCGGTCTCAAAGCCTCAGACAACCCTATTTAGAATCATGGGAAACCAAAGGAGCAGGTCTCTTTCTGACCAACTGTGTAGGGTGACCCTGTGGAAAGGAGGACCGGGCTCCTGTGTCTTTAACAGCTGTGTTGAAAAGGGAATCTCAGCAGGTGTCATTTGTATGCCTGCAGCATCAGGTGGAATTCCCTCTTCGTCACAATGCTTAAAGCTGCAGGAGCCCTGCCCTCTTTTGCGTCTGGTCACTCTAGTATAGCTCCTGCATCTTTCACTGTTGTGATAGGTGCTGCATTCTGAAATTCCCTTTTCTGTACAACTGTTAAACATACAGGAGCCCTGTCCTCCTTTCCATATGGTCACATGTTTAAACAAACAGTGAAAGATGCCAGAGCTATACTAGAGTGACTAGATACAAAAGAGGGCACAGCTCCAGCAGGTTTAATTGTTGTGATGAAGAGGGAATTTCACCAGATGCTGCATGCATACAAATGACACCTGCTGCAATTCCTTTTTTTCTGCAACTGTTAAAGATACAGGAGCCCGGTCCTCCTTTCCATATTTATTGATTTTATTTATTATTGCATGTATATCCCACCTTTTTTCCTCCAAGGAACCCAAGGCGGCATACATAATCCTCCTCCTCTCCATTTTATCCTCACCACAACCCTGTGAGGTGGGTTGGGCTGAGAGTCTGTGACTGGCCCAAAGTCACCCAGTGGGTTTCCATGGCCCAGTGTGGACTAGAACCCAGATCTCCCGACTCCCAGTCTGACACTTCAGCCACTACACCGCACTGGCTCTCACCATATGGTCACCCTACAGCTGTGGAGGATTGGGCATGGTGCGCACCTGCCCCCACTCCAACTAGAACAGACTACAGCTGGGGAGGGTGAGTTGTGGCCAGGTGTCCAACACTCCTCTGCCCCCTCTGCTGAATTTTGAATGCCAAGCAAAGCACACATTGGTGGCAGCAACAGGGATAGTCGAAGTGGTGTCATAGAATCATAGAGTGATAGAGGCCCCTTTCAATTCTAGTATTCTAAGGCCATCATTCCAACCCCCTGCTCAATGCAGGAATCCACCCTAAAGCATACCTGACAGATGGTTGTCCAGCTGCCTCTTGAAGGCCTCTTGTGTGGGAGAGCACCTCCCTAGGTCATGGGTTCCATTGTCGTACTGCTCTAACAGTCAGGGAGTTTTTCCTGATGTCCAGACGGAATCTGGCTTCCTGTAACTTGAGCCATTAGTCTGCATCCTGATGAACAAGAAGAGATCCTGGCCCTCCTCTGTGTGACAACCTTTCAAGTACTTGAAGAGAGCTGTTATGTCTCGCCTCAATCTTCTCTTCTCCAAGCTAAACATGCCCAGTTCTTTCCGTCTCTCCTCATAGGGCTTTGTTTCCAGACCCCTGATCATCTTGGTTGCCCTCCTCTGAACACCCTCAAGCCTGACAGGATGGAGCCGTCATAGAATAATAGAATAGAGTTGGAAGGGGCTTATAAGACCATCGAGTCCAACCCTCTGCTCAATGCAGGAATCCACTCTAAAGCATCCCTGACAGATGGTTGTCCAGCTGTCTCTTGAATGCCTCTATTGTGGGAGAGGCCACCACCTCCCTAGTTCATTGGTTCCATTGTCGTACTGCTCTAACATTCAGGAAGTTTTTAATTCAGAGGCATCGTTGATGGTGACAGGTGATGGCTGAGGACCGCCTGCTGAGGGTTTTGGGGGGATCAGGATTGCCTGTGGGGCCATCTCCCCTCTCACACCCTGTGTTCCATGGCCCAGGGGTCTATGACAGGGGATAACCCTTGTCTTTCCCCAAATGGGGAACTCCTGAGTTGTGCCAAATCTATAATCAACATCCAGCAGGCAAAGAATGTTTCGCCCAATTATATTGACCAGCTAGTGCCGGCATAGTGGAGTAGCTGCCCAGGGATTTTCCATTAATAAATGTAGCCCGAGTTTCAATCCATACACTTGTGTCATCTCTTCATTGTCTCACCTCCTTCACTTATAAAAACTTTTGCATATTTTTCTTCTGGCTTATTGGAATCCATCTACCGCCAGGACCTCCCAGGTACCTTTGTCATTGCCAGGACTTCAAAAACATTTCCATTCTCTGCCTCCATCCTCTCTCCAGGGCAACTCACTAATCAAAACTTCACATGATGTCTAGATGCTTCCCAAACGTTGATGCATCATGCTGGACTCTGCCCACCTCCCCAATCTTGGTGTGGGGGCATTCCTTTGGTATGGAGCCTTGACTTGTTCCCATCAATCAGGAGATGGGGTGAAATTTGGCAGCGTAGAGGTTCCAAGGCCATGGCTAGACAAAGTGGTTGTACGGCGACGATCTCATGATTTTATGATCGCGAGATCGTTGCTCTCGTCTACACATCGTGGCCGCCATTTTGAATTTATTTTTCTTAAAGGAACAGGAGCACACAAGCATTCCACTGAAATTGTAAGGTTTTTTAATTAAAAAAACCCACACCCCACTCCATACCCAATGGGCACAGAGCTCCTGAGGACCCTGTGCCCGGCTCCTGGCTCCTTACGGTTACTCTCGAGGAGCTGGGACAACCCATGACAGCCGGCCACACATTCTGCAGTCTTGAGACCATGGAAAAAGCGGGGGGAAAGGCCTGCCGATATCCTGGGACAAGGGAGGAATCATGTCTCCCTGCTCCCGGGATGCCCTGTGCGTCATATGGATGCACAGGGATGATCCCGGGGTGATCCCTAGGATATCAGCTGGTCTAGCTATGTCCCAAGTCAATGCTTGGTGCCACAGTTTGAAACACACACTATCAGTTGGCCAGGTCCTAAGTAACTGTTTTTGACCGTGTGCGAGTAAATGTGTTTATAAAGCAGGCGAGGCCAATCCATCAGACCTCAAAGAGCCTAATCAATATATTCCAATTTGATCTCAGAGTCATTTCTCCTCTGGGAAGTTTAATTTATTTCAACTCATGGCCATGGGGGTGGGGGAAGGAACAGCTGAAGTGAACAAAAAGGCAGGTTGTGGGAGGGGGAGGGTGGACACCATGGTATCCTGACTCCTGCTCCATTTCAATTTCCTGTTTTGCCCTGAACAAATCACTCTTATGACTCCAACGACCATGAAAACTGATTAAGAGCTCGCAAGGGACTGTGAGACCAGAAGAGCAAAGGGAAGCTACAGACACTACTTAAAACAATGTATGCTATTTAAAAGCAGGAGACAAATGTGCTTCTAACAGTATTCGTATCTGGCTCTAGGGATGGATGGTCTCACCTCTATCCATGTTGCTGGGCATTCGCCAATCTTCCGCCATTTGTCTGCCCTGGTTCAGGTCCCTCTGGCTGAGCCACCACATGGTCTACAGTGAGAGCCAGTGTGGTGTAGTGGCTAAAGTGCCACACTGGGAGTTGAGAGATCCTGGTTCTAGTCCCCACTCGGCCATGGAAAACCACTGGGTGACTTTGAGCCAGTCACGGACTCTCAGCCCAACCCACCTCATTGTCATGTTTCTCAGAACACTCCTGTTTCGATGGGAGGCAAATGGACGAGGCTTGCTAAGTAATCCACAAAGCTTTTATTAAGCAACAAACGTCTCTTCTACCTGAAGAGAGTCTAACCTCTTGGAAACATCCCCCTGGGCAAAACTATGCAAACTAAGCAAGACAATTGTCTGTTCAAGAAGAATAGGAAGCCACTTCTCAAATGCCTGTGACTTCAGAGAGCCTGGTGCGGAGGCAGGTTCTGGCGTAATCAAACTGACTTTCTCATACCTTCCTTCCAGCTGGGGAATCGCCCGTGAGAGCTTCCTTCCCCACTGGTAAAGGCTGGCTGGTGTCTGGCGCTGCATCTTCTAGTCCTGAATCTGATCCTGATTGATTACCTGAAATATCTTCTCCCAAAACAGGGGCAGTAGAGGTAGGCATGACACTCACAGGTTTGTTGTTGTGAGGCTAACATTGAGAGGAGGAGGATTATGTACGCCGCCTTGGGTTCCTTGGAGGAAAAAAGGTGGGATATAAATGCAATAATGTTGTTGTTTATTCGTTCAATCGCTTCCGACTCTTCGTGACTTCATGGAGCACCCCACTCCAGAGCTTTCTGTCAGCCGTTGCCACCCCCAGCTCCCCCAAGGTCAAGTCTGTCACCTCCAGAATATCACCCATCCATCTTGCCTTTGGTCGGCCCCTCTTCCTTTTGCCTTCCACTTTCCCTAGCATCAGCATCTTCTCCAAGGTGTCCTGTCTTCTCATGATGTGGCCAAAGTACTTCAGTTTTGCCTTTAATACCATTCCCTCAAGTGAGCAGTCTGGCTTGATTTCCTGGAGTATGGACTGGTTTCATCTTCTTGCAGTCCAAGGCACTCTCAGAATTTTCCTCCAACACCACAGTTCAAAAGCATCTCTCTTCCTTCGCTCAGCTTTCCCTATGGTCCAGCTCTTGCAGCCATAGGTTACTACCTACCTACATACCTACATACTACCTACCTACTATATACTACCTACATACTACCTACATACATACATACACCCAGCAGCTACCCTGACCCTTTAGAAAGCTGTCATTTTGCATAGAAATGGCAGCTTGGGGTTTTCCGCAAGTGTAACATTTCTGTAAACTGCCCAGAGAGCCCTGGCTATGGGAGCGGTATATAAGTTTAATAAATAAATAAATAAATAAATAAATAAATAACATTGCATCAATGGCAGCCGTAAAGGACTGCCATTCACAGGGGGAAACAGAGCTACCATATTTATGCAAAATGGCAGCTCGCTGAAGGGTCAGACAGCTGCTGGGCTCTCATGAACAGGGTCAGGTAAGCATGGTGGCTTTGTGACATGGGCCCAGGAGGCCAAGCACAGACAGGAGTCCAGCAGGCTCAATACACACCTCAGGCTCCTGCAACATCCTTATCTGTCTCTAATGCACTCCCAAAATGACCACTTGGATTACTTGCAAAAATTGATATGATTGTTGTTGCTGTTCGTAGTTAGCCAGGGTGGTATCTTTTGTTCTCTGGCCCTGATTTATCTTCACATCAACCCTGCGAGGTAGCCTCAACTTCATTGGTTCATCCAATTCTGCCAAAAGGTATAAAATTTATCAGCAGTTCCCTTTCTTATTTGTGAGCTGAGCCATGGGTTTCTTCCATTGTTTTTTAATTATAATTATTATTTGCATGAATAGCAGTTTACAGAAATTGCAACTGTCATTTGCATAACTGGCACACATTACGTCCACAATCTGCACAAATTACAGCCATGATTTGTGCACATTATGTCAATTACAGCCATGATTTGTGCAAATTATGTCAATTACAGCCATAATTTGTGTAATTTATGTTGATTACAGACGTGATTTGTGCAAAGTATGCCAATTACAGCTGTGAATTGTGCAAATTTTGTCAATTAAGGCCATGATTTGTGGAAATTATGTCAATTATGGTCACAATTTGCTGAAGTTACAGAAATTATGGCTGCAATTTGTGCATATTGTGATTTACACAAAATTTTAAAAGATCCTGAAAATCTATAAACTGGGCTGAATCAATGCAGTCACCTCGCAGGAAAACAAGCTTAAGTCCGGGAGGGGAGGTGACCTGATGAAAGCTCAGTGAGTTCCACCCCCCTCCCCACTCCCCCAGTCAGATTCTCTGACATCCCTACATACAACAAAACTCAAGTCTGTCAAAGTTCTCCAAATCCCAACATAATGGTTGTTCCATCTCGTGTCTGTATCTATCTGTGATCTTTCTTTCGTCTTACTTTTTGCATGAAAAATCCATCCGTGGTTTTGTGTATATGTTCCCAAATTGTACACATCCTTGAAATGTACACATTCTTATCAGATTGATGGAAGGGACTTTGTACACATTTTTTTTCAAAAGTATGCATTTAGTCCATGCACAGGTTTTCAAATACAAATCACTTTGCAAGCTCAGAAATGTGGAGACTTCAACCCCTGTTTCCATCTGAGGCTGCGTTCAGTCCAGAGAACCAAACACAAAGTGAATCAAAAACAAACTGAAATGAATTTCTCATACATCCCAAGTTGCCCCTTTCTACGCCTTTTCCAGTTCAGCAACATCCTTTTCAAGATGCAGTAAACAGAACAGTACACAGTATTCCAACTATGGGCACTCCATAGATTTTAATTACGGCATTCCAATATTGGCAGTTTCATTTTAAATACGCTTCCTTTGAGATGCACAAAATGGTAATCTGAATAGGTGAGTATATATTATCTGAGTACAGAAAGAAGGCGGAGAACACAGCAAGAAAAGAGATGGGTCAGTCACAGGCTTATACAGAACAGAAATTGAAAGGAGATTTGGGCCATAGCTAGACCTAAGGTTTATCCCTGGATCGTCCAGGGGTCAAACCTGTTCATCTAGGTGACACGCAGGGGATCCAGTGCTCAGGCAGGGGTGAACCCTGGATGATCCCAGGATAAACCTGAGGTCTAGCTGTGGCCTGGGTCAAATAAGAGCAGAAATTTCAGAGCTGACACGTTCCTGCCCTGTTTTATTGTATTTTTTGCTGTAGGGTTTTAATCATTTTTTTATATTTTGCTTATATTTAAAGTGAACCGCTTGGGGATTAAAAAATAAATAAATAGTATAAAAGTCTTACAAATACATAAATAAGACCCATTCTCAAATAGCATGGGAAGGGGCCATAGTTTTGCATACAGATGGTCCCACGTTCAAATATTTGTGTTTCCAAATAGGGATAAGAAAGAACCTTGCCTGAAATCCTGGTCAGGTCTGGCCAGTCAGTGTCAGCAATGGTTACGCCTCATCTTGAGTCCTGTGACCAGTACTGGGGCCCACACTGCAAGAAACTTACAGGGAAGCTGGAGGGGGTTCACAGGAGGACAATGAGGATGGTCAGGGGTCTGGAACAAGCCCTATGAGGAGAGACAGAAACAACTGGAGAAGAGAAGGCTGATGGGAGACATGATAGCACTCTGCAAATACTTGAAAGGTTGTCACACAGACAAGGACCAGGATCTCTTCTCGATCCTCCCAGAGTGCAGGACACGGAATAATGGGCTCAAGTTACAGGAAGCCAGATTCCGGCTGGACATCAGGAAAAACTTCCTGACTGTTAGAGCAGTATGACAATGGAACCAATGATTTAGGGAGGTCATGGGCTCTCCCACACTAGAGGCATTCAAGAGGCAGCTGGACAGCTACCTGTCAGGGACGCTTTAAGAAGGATTCCTCAGCTGAGCAGGGGGTTGGACTCAGTGGCCTGATAGCCCTGTTCCAGTTCAACTATTTTATGATTCTATGACAATACTGGGCTACAGGGACCAGTTGTCTGACTCGGGGCCTTGCTAGACGAGGCCTTAGCGCGCTTTGTGGGCCAATTTCCCTGCTGTGCGTCCACATGACGCACAGGGGAATCCGGCCCCAGGCCGCGCTAAGGCCTCCCTTAACGCGCCATAAGCGAAGTCGCTTATGGCGCGCCTTTTCCGCAGCCCCGGGGATTCCTCAACTGAGGCTGCGTGACGTCTAGCAAGGGCCGGGGCTGTGTAACGTCTAGCAAGGGTCGTGGCTTTTTACAGCTACTCGCTTACTCGTGAGTAGCCACAAAAAGCCACGGCCTGGGCACAGCGCTCAGCTCAGTGCCCATCGGCCAGGGGGGGATCCCAGGGGGAGAGGGAGCACAGATGACACAGGACACACGGAGGGAGAGGGAGCACAGACGACACGGGACACACGGAGGGAGAGGGAGCACAGACGACACGGGACACACGGAGGGAGAGGGAGCACAGACGACATGGGACACAAGGAGGGGGAGGGAGCACAGGCAACACGGGACACACGGAGGGGGAGGGAGCACAGACGACACGGGACACACGGAGGAAGAGGGAGCACAGACGACACGGGACACACGGAGGGAGAGGGAGCACAGATGACACGGGACACACGGAGGGAGCACAGATGACACAGGATACACGGAGGGAGAGGGAGCACAGACGACACGGGACACACGGAGGGAGCACAGACAACACGGGACACACGGAGGGAGAGGGAGCACAGATGACACGGGACACACGGAGGGAGAGGGAGCACAGACGACATGGGACACACAGAGGGGGAGGGAGCACAGGCGACATGGGACACACAGAGGGGGAGGGAGCACAGACGACACAGGACACACGGAGGGAGAGGGAGCACAGATGACACGGGACACACGGAGAGAGAGGGAGGATGGGGAAAGAGTGGGCAGGAGGCATGGGAAGGGATCAGGACCAGATGGCGGGGGGGTTAAGTAAAAAAAAAAAGCCTTACCTTCTCCGGAGTCTTCGGGCCGCACGTGGCCCCTTTAACAAAAAAAATATATATGGCCGACGCTGCAGGGCTTCCGCAGTCCCTGCACGTCAGCCGTCTACGAGGCGGGGCGGCGCGCGTTAATGTTAGCGCGCCTTCGCCTCGCCTCCCTCCCAGCTTATCCCGGCAGGTCTAGCAAGGCCCTCAGTGTAGGTGACCTTCCTAAGTTGACATGCAAAATTAATGCCAAACAGAAATAGTGGTTAGAGCGTCAGACTAAGATCAGGGAGACCCAAGTTCAAATCTCCAGTCAGCCCCAAAGCTAATCACTCCGCGTAATCTACCTCACAGGGTTATTTGGGGGACAAATATGCACTGGAGAGAAACATGCTGTGTTGAACTCCTTGGAGGGTGTTGAAGTAATGTGAAGATCTGGGAAGAATTTAGACAAGAAGAATTTTGGAAACAGCCCTAGCTATCACCTCCCTTTGCCAAATTCTTTCACAGGAAAGGAAGGAAACCATGTGTCTCCTTTTAGATTGGGGCAGATGGAACCCAAAACGCGCTGCAAAATTTATTTAACTAAACTGCCTTGTAAGTTTAACGAAGCATGCCGCTAACTAACCCACTAAGGGACCTCACCAACTGCTCTCTTTTCAAGTCCCCTTCTACAAGGGTCTTTAAAGCAAACAATTACCTTTCTTGGATGAGATGTAGATCAAAGCCAGAGAGAGAGCCAAGGACAAAGAATTATTGTACAGTTGAGAGTACCCCAAGGATTATGAAGCACAACCCACTCCCTCAATGGCACACGGCTCTAGATTGAAAAATAATTGCTCATCCAGTATTTTCTAAATCACCAGCGAGAGAGAGCATTGCACAATGACACATGCAGAGATCTGCGTTGCCGGTTCTGCTTATGTTTTGCAGGTTTCCTAGGGAAGATGGACAGATCCATTTGGTGGGGGGGGGGAACTGGATGAGTTTTCCTAGTCTTGCCACCCCCGGACTTTGTTTTGGTTCCAGCTCTGGCACCTGACTCAATTTGCAGCAAGTCAGACGAATTTGTGGATTATCTTGGAAGTCTGCTTGTAGGTTTCTGCAATTCCCCCACAAATTACTGTCGAACTTGAACACATTACATCTAAATGTGTGGAAATTGTTCAAATTTTGCTGCGATTTCTTGTAAATTTTGCTGTAACCTTCAGAAATTGTTCAACTTGTTTTTTGGGTTTTTTTTTTTTTTTTTTTGCGAATTGCAGAACCTCCTTCCACCACCACCGCCCCACAAAAAAAAAGTGCAAACAAGTTTCCAGACTTCAGAGAAAAGCCTGCCGTCCGGCAAATGCAAAGAGGGGTGTAAATGCTGCAGAACTCAGTCATCCCATGAAGCTGGTCGGTGGGAGATTCAGGACAGATCAAAGGAAGGCCTTCTTCACACAGCACAGAGTTAAATTATGGAATTCACTACCACAAGATGTCGTGATGGCCACCAATCTGGATGGCTTTAAAAGGGGGGTTGGATAAATTCCTGGAGGAGAAGACTATCAAGGGCTACTAGACCTTATGGTTGTGTGCTCTCTCCAGTATCTGAGGCAATAAGCCTTTGTGCACCAGTTGCTGGGGAACATGGGTGGGAGAGTGTTGTTGCACCATGTCCTGCTTGTTCATCCCTGGCCAATGGCTGGTTGGCCACTGTTTGAACAGAGTGCTGGACTAGATGGACCCTTGGTCTGATCCAGCAGGGCTCTTCTGATGTTCTTAGGTTCTGATGGGTGGCAGTGGCAGCAGGCGAGCCTGGCATGGGTGGATTCACAAACCTCTATGTTTGCATGAAAAGGCAGTCTCCATTGCCTCCAAATCAGAAAGAAACCTGAAAGGCTACTTTCAATGGGCTTTCCCTCCCTCCTTGAAAAGATGGACTAGATTAAATACAATCCAAATGGCAGACCACTTTAAATACAATCCTAACAACCCTCAGGATGAATGGATGAAATATTTATGACAAGCCCCCAAATTTAGAAAGAACTAGGGATGCTGTGAGGGTCCGCCAGGGTGTATGTAGAGTCTGATGGAATGGAAGCACAGAATTTTAGAATAGTACAGTTGGAAGGGGCCTACAAGGCCATCGAGTCCAACCCCCTGCTCATTGCAGGAATCCACCTTAAAGCATCCCTGATAGATGGTTGTCCAGCTGCCTCTTGAAGGCCTCTAGTGTGGGAGAGCCCACCACCTCCCTAGGTAACTGGTTCCATTGTCATACTGCTCTAACATTCTGGAAGTTTTTCCTGATGTCCAGCCGGAATCTGGCTTCCTCTAACCTGAGCCCATTATTCTGTGTCCTGCATTCTGGGATGACCGAGAAGAGATCCTGGCCCTCCTCCATGTGACAACCTTTCCAGTATTTGAAGAGCGGAATCACAAAATGGATTCACATCCCTATCAAAATTGGAGCCTCCAGCCTTCTCTGCACCCCCTCCTATATTTGAAGCCACTTGCACGGAACCTTACTTCAGCCATTGTGAAGGAACATCGCTAAGCAGGCCAGCTTAGGAGGTGCAGGGCAAGCCACATAGTACACCCAGCTCTGTCCTCCAGCAGTCTACCACCATTGTCCACCCCCCAGCCTCTTCAGCTCAAGGCTGCCACCTGACTGTACCAAACGGTAGTTCAGGCTCTATACAGGGACTAAACCCAAGAGCCTCTTCTTCCAATTGTGCACCTACCAATCCACGTCTTCCCTCCTGCCAATCAACTCCCAATACAATTTGGGGGGGCAGTTCGTGTGCTGATGGGAACCAACCCATGCTGGACTATCTTCACACGTTGCCTGCCTACCCGCAAAGTCCCCGACACTTTCAGAAGGACGGCAAGGGAGGGGATGGTGTTTCATGCTGATTTGCAAAGTCACAAATCCAGCATCCAAAGCACATGCAAATTGGTTGTTTGTACCAATGCCAGAAAACGTTGAAAAATCAGAAACAAAATGTGTTGATTTTCTTCTTCTACCACCACATTTCATCCTAATTCTTTCTGCTTTGATGCTTCCTCCCCCAATCATATTTGATATGGCAGCGGGTCTAGTCCCTCCCTCTCTCCCTCTCCCTCTCTCTCTCTTTTCCTCTAATGTCAAACATTTACTTGAAAAGACTGTGCTACTTGTCAAAAAGTTGGAGGGGACACGTTTTTAAGCATTCGGCGCGCATTCTCCTGAAAAGAAAACCACTCTTTCTAATGAGCGTTGGAGAGTGTGGCATGGAGCAGAAACTGTTTTCTAAGATGTGTCACGAATGATTTAGTTTTATTAGTTTTAATAGCCTTTAGCTACAGGCGAGCCATATAAGTGAAAATTAAGATATTTTTCACGCGACGAAAACACAGATTCGATCACACACACACACACACACGGTGGGCTTTCTGTTTCCTCTCGCACTTTCTTCCTTCCTTGCTTTTGTTTTCGATGACAGATAGTCCTTGTACGAGAAAATTGCCGTGTGATGCTATCCGGAGAAGACATCCCACTTTTGCGGAGTGCAAGCAAGGCTGACATCAGAAGCCATTTTCACTGCTGCACATAATAGCATTTTGCTGACATCATTTAGCATCCTCCAACTCTAAAGGGGGCCATGTATGTTTTATAGGAATTTGATCAGAGACATAGAAAATGCTAACATACTCACATTCCTAATGGAATGTTTGTCTCCTCTGGGAAGGAAGAAGCACAGAACTAATGCTTATTGGTTCCTGTTCATCAGCTCGTTGTCTGACCATATTTTATTTTATTTTCTGCTGCTCTGCTGTTGTTGTGTGTTTTTCATACACTCCCTCCATGCCAGGGCTAAATCAACCTGCAGTCTTAGATCACTGTAGTATGGGGAACCACAGATTTATTTATCTTTTTAAGTATAAGATGAACAAAATAAAATGGCTTCTCAGAATTATCTACCCTACTAGAATCATAGAATCGTAGAGTTGGAAGAGGCCTAAAAGGCCATCAAGTCCAACCCCCTGCTCAATGCAGGAATCCACCCTAAAGCATCCCTGACAGAGGGTTGTCCAGCTGCTTCTTGAATGCCTCTAGTATGGCAGAGCCCACAACCTCCCTAGGTAACTGATTCCATTGTCGTACTGCTCTAACAGACAAGATGTTTTTCCTGATATCAAGCCGGAATCTGACTTCCTGTAACTTGAGCCCGTTGTTCCGTGTCCTGTACTCTGGAAGGATCGGGAAGAGATCCTGGCCCTCCTCTGTGTGACAACCTTTTATGTATTTGAAGAGTGCTCTCAATCTTCTCTTCTCCAGGCTAAACATGCCCAGTTGTTTCAGTCTCTCCTCCTAGGGCTTTGTTTCCAGACCCCCTGATCATCCTGGTTGCCCTCCTCTGAACATGCTCCAGTTTGTCTGCGTCCTTCTTGAATTGTGGAGCCCAGAACTGGACGCAATACTCTAGAAGTGGCCTAACCATTTGCTGGTAACCAAGGTCTGTGGACATTTTGCCAAATATTCTTCATAGGGTGGGAGAAATAGGTTTCTCCAATCGTTTGGGCCTGAGGAGAGTCCACAAAAAGACCATTAATAATAAAAAAAAAAGTTCTGAGAACTCCCAGCTGAGCAATCTGATAAACACCTGTTTCGATGGCAAACCTTTGTGGTCATACCCAGTTCAGGAGGAGATGAGACACCAGCTTTGAAATAACCAGGGCTACACAGCTGGATTCACTATTTAACGTGGTGTGTACTGTGATCAACAAACCTACATCCAATCTTTACTTCCAGGTATTTGTGGCCTTAGCTAGACCTAAGGTTTATCCTGGGATCGTCCCGGAGTCATCCCTGTTCATGTAAATGACACACAGGATATCCCGGGAGCAGACAGGGATGATCCTGGGATAAACCTTAGGTCTAGCTAAGGCCTGTATTTCTTTACGGAATAAAATAGCAAATCTCTTCTCTGCATATTGGATCAACGTGCAATGGATCAAGTTGACGCCATCAGCAGATAACAAAAAAAATCCGGGAGGATTGATTCGGTAAACCCCTCAAGATTTCACACACACCCCCCCCCCAAAAAAAGAATTCTCATGCATTCATAGCTGTGGGTTGAAGGAAAAGGAACCTTATTTGCTCCTGAGGTGACCAAATCCTCCTGAACTCTAGCCATGGATGGTGAGGTGTGTTCCAAGTTTTCTGCTATTTTAAGAGGTTGGCAAACCTACAATCAGCAGCATTACTATTTCAAATGGAATGATCCAACACTAGGGTGACCATATGAAAAGGAAGACAGGGCCCCTGTATCTTTAACAGTTGCATAGAGAAGGGAATTTCAGCAGGTGTCATTTGTATATATGGAGAACCTGGTGAAATCCCCTCTTCATCACAACAGTTAAAGCTGCAGGAGCTATACTAGAGTGACCAGATTTAAAAGAGGGCAGCTTTAACTGTTGTGATGAAGAGGGAATTTCACCAGGTTCTCCATATGTACAAATGACACCTGCTGAAATTTCCTTTTCAATACAACTGTTAAAGATACAGGAGCCCTGTCCTCCTTTTCGTATGGTCACCCTAAACTGTTATCATAGTAATCAGATAAAGTAACAAAATTCCTTTCTTCATAGCCAGGAAATAATCCTATGAAACTGTAAGGGGGACATTTTTATTTCTTTTATCAAAGCACTGATCTGATCGAAGTTGATACCATTATGCATATCAGGTTAAAGAAAGTGAGCTTTATTTATTTATTTATTTATTTTATTAAATTTTTATACCACCCAATAGCCGAAGCTCTCTGCATGGTTCACAAAAATTAAAACCATGAAGAACATAAAAATAACCAACAATTTAAAAACACAAATACAAAATACAATATAAAAAGCACAACCAGGATAAAACCACACAGCAAAAATTGATATAGGTTGAAATATGAGATTAAAACAGCAAAGTTTAAATTTAAGTTAAATTTAGTGTTAAAATACTGAGAAAATAAAAAGGTCTTCACCTGGCGACGGAAGGAAAACAATGTAGGCTCAAGGCGAACCTCTCTGGGGAGCTCGTTCCACAGCCGGGGTGCCACAGCAGAGAAGGCCCTCCTCCTAGTAGCCACCTGCCTCACTTCCTTTGGCAGGGGCTCACAGAGAAGGACCCCTGTGGATGATCTTAAGGTCCGGGCAGGTACATATGGGAGGAGGCGTTCCTTCAAATAACCTGGCCCCAAACTGTTTAGGGCTTTGAATGTTAATGCCCGCTTTCTCTCCCTCTCTCATACATGTAGAGCTCAGGGAACTCGAATGAAGGCAATGTGCTAGCAGCAGGGTCAAGGGAGGTGAAGGGAAAGCAATCAGAGAGAGAGTGTGTTTCCCTTTTGGAACTCACTGCCACAAGACATGATGGTAGCACAATGCTGTTAAAATGTTATTTGATAAAGGCCACAGCTAAGGTTTATCGTGGGATCATCCAGGGTTCGCCCCTGCCTGAGCACTGGATCCCCTGTGTGTCACCTAGATGAACAGGTTTGACCCCTGGATGATCCAGGGATAAACCTTAGGTCTAGCTATGGCCAAAGTCTTGGAGGACAAATCAATCAATAACTATTAGAGATGGATGAGAAATGCATTTCAGTTCTTTTTTTATCAGGATTTTACTCACTTCATACTAGGGTGACCATATTTGGGAAACCAAAAAAGAGGACACCTAGTGTGTGGGGGCGGGGAAGCAGCTTTCTGAGTCCTGCAGAAAGTACGTTATTCCCCCGCCACCTTAAAGAACCCGATTGGAGTGGAGGAGGGGAAAGGATTTCATTCTGCACCACCACCATCCACTCCAATTGGGGCCTTTTCTATAATGTCCACGAATGACCCACTTTCCCCTTTAAGACCTCAATTGGAGCTCAGGGTGGGGGAATGATGTGCCTCAAGAAAGCATGTCACTCCCTCCTGCCATGCTAATGGCAGCCTTAAAGGGGAAGGTGTGTCATTCCAGGACATTATTGAAAATTATAGAAAATCCCCCCTGACACTATGGAAAGAACAAAAAACAGGACAAATCCGGGGAAATCCTGACAGTTGGTCACCCTACTTCATACTTTCTGGAACAAACATGGATTCGTACACAATCTACGGTCAAAATCCATATATTTCTGAGCTAGCAATGTGAATCACACCCCCCAAAATGTAATGCATTTGATGGCATACGTATATTTCGAAAATGCACACATTTCAAAAATATGTACAAATGCACTGTAATCCTGGGAGAAGAAGGCATGCATCCCCACCCACCCCCAAAAGGAAAAGACGCATGTGTTTCCATGCAGAAAGAAACAAAAGAAATCTCACAATCTGATATGGACTTGCAGAAGAGGCTTCGAGATAGCATTTGGAGCACCACTGAATAACAGGTGCTAGTGGGACAAACAACACAGGAAAGCCGTCATTTTCATGCCCTGCTTGGGAGCGCTCTGAGTCACCTGGATGGCTGCGTTTGGGACGGAACGCTGGACTATATGGATAGAATCATAGAATCATAGAATAGCAGAGTTGGAAGGGAGCTACAAGGCCATCGAGTCCAACCCCCTGCTCAATGCAGGAATCCTCCCTAAAGCATCCCTGACAGATGCTTGTCCAGCTACCTCTTGAAGGCCTCTAGTGTGGGAGAGCCCACAACCTCACCAGGCAACTGATTCCATTGTCGTACTGCTCTAACAGTCAGGAAGTTTTTCCTGATGTCCAGCTGGAATCTGGCTTCCTTTAACTTGAGCCCGTTATTCCGTGTCCTGCACTCTGGGAGAATCGAGAAGAGATCATGGCCCTCCTCTATGTGACAACCTTTGAAGTATTTGAAGAATGCTATCATGTCTCCCCTCAATCATGTCTTCCCTCCCCATCCACTTTTCCTTGTGTGTCATGTCTTTTTTAGAATGTAAGCCTGAGGCTAGGGACTGTCTTCTTTATTGATACATTGCAAGCTGCTCCAAGAGCCTTTTGGCTGAGGTGCAGGATAAAAATACTCTAAATAAATAATAAATAAATAAATGATCTAACCCAGGGTGACCATATAGAAAGGAGGACAGGGCTACTGTATCTTTAACAGTTGCCTAGAAAAGGGAATTTCAGCAGGTGTCATTTGTTATGAATGCAGCACCTGGTCAATTATCCCTTCATCACAACTGTTAAAGCTATAGGGGCCCTGCCCTCTTTTCCATCTGGGCTCCTTCAGCTTTAACTGTGGCGATGAAGAGGGGATTTCACCAGGTGCTGCATGCATACAAAGAACACCTGCTGAAACTCCCTTTTCTATGTAACTGTTAAAGATACAGGATCCGTGTTCTCCTTTCCATCTGGTCACCCTAAGCAAAACAATTCATTTGTTCAGCCTGCTACACCCACTAGAGGTTCTGGTTCCGTTTCTTTTATTTATTGTAAGCAACTTGATTTTTATTTTATTTCCCAGCTTCTACCTGGAGCCTTCTAATTGAATCGGGCTCCTTCTGCCTCTTATATATCATCCTTGGCAATACAGATTGAGCAATTAGGACTTAATTGATGGTTTTATTGATGACGCGGAGGAAGCCTACCTCCCCCAACCACCCCTTCAATTGTATTCACTCTGCTTCCCAAAAAATGTTAACCATTTCTTTCTCTAACTAGCACTCCTTGGTGCTGTGGCGGTGTTTCGAGATGGCTTTATCTGAGTAAAGATAAATTGAGAACAATCCCCATCATCTCCATGAAAACTGTTTTGGATTTACAACTAGATGAAGCATCTGACGATGTTTCATTTGGGGAGACCCACAAAATGCAGCATGGAGTGCTTCTGTTAAGGATGCTTTTTCAAGGGTATTCCATTGCATTCCTCCCCCTCCAGTGCCCCACCCCCCTATGATATGGTGAGTCAATATTTTCAGGCCTCTTTGGGTTCTTTCCAATCCCACGCCTTCCTTTGCATTTATCTAAAGGTTCTTTTTTTTCTTTTCTTTTTTTTGAAGGGGCAATATTTCTGCAGTGCCGTTTTGGCTGCATAAAGGTCAGCACACAGAGGCAACATTTGGAAGACACTTTAAGTAGGGTGAACCTATGAAAAGGAAGACAGGGCTCCTGCATCTTTAACAGTTGTATTGAAAAAGGGAATTTCAGCAGGTGTCATTTGTACGCATGCAGCACCTGGTGAAATCCCCTCTTCATCACAACAGTTAAAGCTGCAGGAGCCCTGCCCTCTTTTGTATCTGGTCACTCTACAAAAGAGGGCAGGGCTCCTGCACCTTTAACTATTGTGATGAATTGAATTTCATCAGGTGCTGCATGAGTACAAATGACCCCTGCTGAAATTCCTTTTTTTTTTTTTTTGCAAGGTTTCTGATGCAGCTCATCAAAGAAAATGTGCATAAAGGGTACACAGAGAGAGAGAGAGAGAGAGAGAGAGAGAGAGAGAGAGAGAGAGAGAGAAACAAAGAGAGATGCATTTCTGCAATGTAAAGTAATTGGGGAAATGTGTCCATTTAAAAATATGCAGAAAGAATGCATACAATACAAAAACGACCACCCAAAATGTATGATTTTGTGTACGGATGTGTGCGTGTTTCAAATCAGAAGTTCGTGCAGGAATGGGACAGAATGAACTCGATGTTAAAAAATAAGTAAATCGCAAAAACATCCTGTGTGTCTGTGTGTTCATGTCTGCTATTAGGTTGTGTTTTCTGTAGTTCGCCAGGCACCCCCGCCCTCCCCCAGTCAAGGGGCTGCCCCTTCACCTGGTGCTCACACAAATCCTTCCCAAATCCAACCTTAATCCAAATAGAATGTTTCTACCATATCAAGAGTCTGGCTTTCCCTTAATAAACGACACAGCCAGGATTCCCAAAACAGCCAAAGAGGCAAGTTTTTACTCAAGTGGCCCGATTAGAGCCGCTGCTAAGTCCTGTCTTGAAGCCAAGCAGACTGTGAGTGAGTGTGCGTGTTTGTGTGTGTGTGTGTGTTTCCCCCTACTATTTTATTTCTAAAGAACCAAAGTGAAGTTCCAACTCAGAGATCTCAAGTTTTGATTTTAAAGGATGAAAGGGTGGGTGGGTGGGAGGGTGTGGGTGTTTTCTCCGAGCAGGGCAGAGGGGCAAAATGATATCATAAATAAACTACCACTACATTGTGTGCTTAAAACAGGCCATCATCATTAATGTTAAAGAGGTGTGAATCACAGTAATGGAGGCAACGCTTGGCAAACAATGAAATAGGAGGTGACCCAGGCGGCTAATGTTGGCTTTGAAAAGAGATGAAACAGAACCTCACGCTTTATTCAGGAAGGTCAGCTTAACACAATTATATTTTCTATCACACCGTCATGATCTCTGACTGTTTCCCAAGCGCTAGGCGCTGTGAAGGCTGGGTTACTGTTCAAAAATTTGATTTAAAAATTAAAAATGCTAAGAGGATATACTCTGCCCGTCCCTGATGAATCTATTTCCCTCTTCTTTGACTTTCTCTCCCTCTTCTTTTCTCTCCCTCTTCTTTGACTTTCTCTCCCTCTTCTTTGATTTTCTCTCCCTCTTCCTTTCTCTCCCTCTTCTTTGACTTTCTCTCCCTCTTCTCTGACTTTCTCTCCCTCTTCTTTTTTCTCCCTCTTCTCTGATTTTCTCTCCCTCTTCTCTGATTTTCTCTCCCTCTTCTTTTCTCTCCCTCTTCTCTGACTTTATCTCCCTCTTTTGACTTTCTCTCCCTCTTTTTTCTCTCCATCTTCTTTGACATTCTCTCCATCTTCTTTCTCTCCCCCTTCTTTGACTTTCTCTCTCTCTTCTCTGATTTTCTCTCCCTCTTCTCTGACTTTCTCTCCCTCTTCTTTTCTCTCCCTCTTTTCTGACTTTCTCTCCCTCTTCTCTGACTTTATCTCCCTCTTCTTTTCTCTCCCTCTTCTCTGACTTTATCTCCCTCTTCTCTGACTTTATCTCCAACTTCTTTGACTTTCTCTCCCACTTCTTTGACTTTCTCTCCCCCTTCTCTATCTCCCTCCTTTGACTTTCTCTCCCTCTTTTTTCTCTCCATCTTCTTTGACATTCTCTCCATCTTCTTTCTCTCCCTCCTCTTTGACTTTCTTTCTCTCTTCTCTGACTTTCACTCCCTCTTCTCTGACTTTCTCTCCCTCTTCTTTTCTCTCCCTCTTTTCTGACTTTCTCTCCCTCTTCTCTGACTTTCTCTCCCTCTTCTTTACTCTCCCTCTTCTCTGACTTTCTCTCCCTCTTCTTTTCTCTCCCACTTCTTTGACTTTCTCTCCTTCTCTGACTTTCTCTCCCTCCTTTGACTTTCTCTCCCTCTTTTTTCTCTCCATCTTCTTTGACATTCTCTCCATCTTCTTTTACTCCCTCTTCTTTGACTTTCTCTTCCTTTTCTTTTCTCCCCCTCTCCTTTGATTTTCTCTCCCTCTTCTTTGACTTTCTCTCCCTCTTCTCTGACTTTCTCTCCCTCTTCTTTGACTTTCTCTCCCTTTTCTTTGACTTTTTCTTTTTTCTCTCACCTTCTTTGACATTATCTCCGTCTTCTTTTCTCTCCCTCTTCTTTGACTTTCTCTCCTTCTTCTTTTTTCTCCCTCTTCTTTGGCTTTGGAGCAAACCTTATTTAAATGTTCTTAGTCTCAGAGTAAACTGTATGTTACCTTAAGCAGACAATTGTGTGTTTCTTGGTTTGTTTGTTCCTGTGATAAATAGCAGCCATGGGAGGAATGACCAGAATTTGGGTCAATGGTGTAGCAGGAGGTGGGATGTAACCTCTTGGCCCACCATCATCTGGTTATGGAACTGATCCCCAATGGCTGCTATTTGCCCTGGGGCAAGAGATGCAATTGGTGCTATCAGGAACCTTCTTTCCACAGCAAACTGCAGTCAAGAAGAGGGATTAGCAGATCAGGATCAGAGTGGTGGCAAAGGTTTCAATTCACTCCTTCAAACATACACCATGTATTTATGTTTCAAACTTATTTCTTTATTTATTACATTTCTAATCTACTCAATAACCCATGATGTATTTCGCTTTTCAAGACCAAAGTTCTCTCACAGCCATGTGCAATGAAAACACACAAACATTTTAAAATGTTAAAATAAAACATCCACCATTAAAATCCTAAACTAAGGATGTCCATCGCTGTTGAATCTGGCCATTTGGGGGCTTAACAGATTCCCAGTGAGCACCTGACTTGGGTTGCATTTCCTGTAGGAGATTAGACTCTCTTAAGGTGGGAAGAGATGTTTATTGCCTGAATATAGCTTGGTGGATTACTTGGAAAACCTCTTTATTGTCTCCTCACAAGGCATGATGTTTTGGGAAACATGGCAACCATGTAAAGCCTATTGCAGTCCTTCAATCTGGTCCAAAGCATGACACAATATGACCTAGTTTGACCTTCCTAGTAGCCGGTGTAGTTCATGTTAAGGATGGGCGGAGAAATTTGTTTGATTCCCATTTATAATGAGAACTTACTTAATTTCACACTTTTGAACCAATATTTATTTATTTGAAATATTTGTTAGAGATTTGCAACTCCTTGAATTTTGCGATAGAGTTCTCCAAGCAAAAGAATGGATACAAATAAAGGGGGAAAATATGTATTAGGGGAATGTGAACACAAAGATACGTATAGTATTTTAAAAAATAACATTATGAATAAATGTGTTATCAATAAATGTATTAGGATATATATATATATATATCTTGACCTTGGGGGAGCTAGGGGTGGCAACGGCCAACAGAAAGCTCTGGCGTGGACTGGTCCATGAAATCACGAAAAGTCGGAAGCGACTGAACGAATAAACAACAATATATATATATAATCTGAATTTAAGATTGGATTTTTTTTTCAAAATTCTGGAGGGCCCAAACAAAATTGGGGGGAAAGTGAGAAATGGAGAGAAATCTACGTTGAGAGATTTGTCCATCCCTCATAGGTTCACCAGTATGTGCAAAAACATCCCTGACCATAGCTACTAAGAAGACATCCAGGAACAAAACTTAGTGCATGAACACTCCCAAGCTGTGAACCTGTTTAGCTTTTCCCCCAAGGAGAGTGTCCAAAGCAGCTTGAACCCCTATTACTAGAAAAGTCCATTTCCTGACCAGGAGAACTTCTACTTTATCTGGATCAAGGTCCATCCTTCAATAACATGATTCTTCTCCTGCCTTTGTTTCTCAGCTGACAACAAGCCATGAGATGCATTCGAAAGCAAAGTGGGATTTTTTCCCCCTGTTCCACTCCAGATCTGCCGCACCCTCTCAGCACCTTCCCTCTTCCTCCCTTTGTTATTTTGCTTTCATTTCACTAAAATCCCAAAGAGACAAATTAGGAGCAGGAGAGAGCCTTTGCCAGAAAGCTTTCATTAGTTCGGAACTAATAACTTCTTTCAGCCGCCTGCCGTGCGTCGCGTCTGACATCACAGCCCCGGCTTGTCCGAGGGCTAATTATTCTTCCCATTATAAAACAAAGGTATGATATCAAAGTCCCATAATGTGACACAGGCACTGACGCCAGATGCAATCATTCGCAAGATGAATCAGTTCTGGCAGGGCAGGAATTTGCAGGAAGCATGACGACAAATTGCAGTCAAGCTCAGAATGGTTGGCATGAAATCTAGGGCTTTGCTTGTTAGCACATCTCTTAGGCGGGACTCAAGGAGGAAAATCTTGTCTCTAAGGGACAAACTAGACAAGACAACACCGAGAGAAACACAGACAGCTGCCTCATCGATCTACCAGGATCAGCATTGCCTACAATGACTGGCACTGGGTTTCCAAGGGCTTAGACAGACTTCTTTCCCAGCCCAGAGATTCCCGGAAGTGCCAGCGATTGAATTTCAAATTAGGCATGTCTGTTGCTTGAAAATGCAGCCCTTTTTAAAGGCCTGACAGATCCCCACTGCCTGCCCAGCTTGGGTTGTATTTCTGACCTGAACCACGTTTCCCCCCTCCCTGAAATTCGGGATCTTATCTTGGAGCCCAACCCCACCCCACACGCAAATAGACATTTGTACAAACTGCAGAACCAATTTGCATGATTTGTGCAAAATTTGGACATGACTCATGGATGTGTTATTTCTATGTCCTTTCTGTTCCCACTGACACACACCCTTTTAACCCTTCATGAACTCTTTGAAGGATGCTGTTGCCAGTCTTGGGAGGGCAAACCAGCTGTGTCCTTGTGACGATTTGGGGCCTACGCAGTGGCAAGGTAATAAAGTCAGGCTTAAAGGCCTGGGTGTGTTTGCTTTTCCTGTTTAGAGAGGGTCTCCATGAGAGGAGTAGTTTCATTTCTCTGGCTAGGATTCACTTCCCTGGTTAAGTTTCATTTCTTCACAATTGAAACAGTGCTTCCTGTTTTGGAGGAAGAAGGTATAAAAGAGTCAGAGAGCCAGGGAAGAGAGAGCAGGAAAGGATGAGAAAGAAGCGTCTGGAAAAGCCTAAATGTAGCTAGGGTAAAAGAACAGTTTTTGCAACTTTTAATTTTCTTTTAATACCTTTGTATCACTGAGCTCTATTGACTAAATACCTATATTTGTAATTTGATTGTTTTTTAATAGAATAGTGAACTGTTTTATTAAACCTCAAGTATTTGGAGTGCCATATCTACAGCCTAAACCTCATATTACTGGGAAAGTGAAGGCAAAAGAAGAAAGGTGGAACACTTAAGGAGGCAGAGATCCTTAAAGAGCTGCTCTGGGCATCCAGCTCGTAGGTGGAACCCAAATAGCTCTGGATTATTATTATTATTATTATTATTATTATTATTATTATTATTATTATTATTTCTACTCAGATGCTATGCCAAGGTCTCTAGGACTGCTCTCTAAGTGGGATGTAAGTATCATGAATACATAAATACAATTTGCCAGAATAAATAAATTCACCCTATCCACAAATCACTGCAAAGGACAGCCCTGCACAAACACAGACTCAAATGCAAACTCTTGGAGGATTGCAATGTGTTCAAACATGGGTACATAGGAGAAACACACGCATGCCATTGGGACAACAGGTGTACATTTCAAAAATGTGCACAGTTGATGTATATGTGTATGTTTTTTTGTGGGGGGGGGGAGATAAGACAAAATTAGTACAAATGTCCCTGCAGAAAAATAAATAAATGAAATAAAACAAAGCTTTCAATCCAGTATGGACACAAGTCAGAATATGATTGCAGATGGAATTCAGAGAATCACGATGAGCTAGTATTTCCCTACCAAAAAAACATATTATTTCCCTGAGCATTGAAAGAAACTGTAAGTAACACTGCTCCGAGGTTAGCAATAGATAATTAAAACCCATTCTCTTCCCAGTTAAGAATCTACCTTTCTTGCCTTCATCTCATTTCTCTTTATGATCACTGTATTGTTCTTGTTGTTGTTCTTGTTTTACATTCCTTGCACTTTGGGCCTCATTTTATTCTCCTTAATTTGTTTTCTCAGCTCCCTGCTTTTTATCTCTGCAGGTCTGCATCGACGTACATCCTTTAATTTCTGCTGAGCTCCGGGATGAAAGGGGGAAGCTCAGGTCTCTTTCCCATATTAATATTAGCTTTTTGCTCTATGTCCTTCCTCCTTCCCAACCATTCAAACACAACATATACATTTCTCCCCCTCTTTCATTCCCAAGCATTAGCTTCCATGCTTTTTTTTGATCTGCAACTCCTTTTATTTTATTTTTTTGACGAAGAAACGAAACTGTTCCTAACGCTGATTTTTTGTTATTCTGGTCTCATTCACTTTATTGAGTTATTTTCTTCACCGCAATCAGCCTCTAAATACAATCCAGTAAAGATACGGCAATGATTTTTGACAAGCTGACCTTTCTTGGCTTCCTTATACTTGTTTAATTAGGTCCTACGTGCAGCGGTGATTTGAGCGTTACAGTTTCTCAGCCTTGCTATTACCCATTCACTGGTGCAAAATAAATCAAAAGCAGCATTTAGTAAAATAAAAAGGGGAAAATGGCATCAAAAGGAGAGACCTTGGGGGGGTGGGGGAGTAGACAGCTCAATGAAAATGACAACCCAGTGTATGGCAGCTGTAAAGAAGGCAAACTTAGGGTGACCATCTGAAAAGGAGGACAGGGCTCCTGTATCTTTAACAGTTGTATTGAAAAGGGAATTTCAGCAGATGTCATTTGTATATATGGGGAACCTGGTGAAATTTCCTCTTCATCTCAACAGTTAAAGCTGCCCTCTTTTAAATCTGGGCACTCTAGTATAGCTTCTGCAGCTTTAACTGTTGTGATGAAGAGGGAATTTCACCAGGTTATCCATATATACAAATGACATCTGCTGAAATTTCCTTTTCTATGCAACTGTTAAAGATACAGGAGCCCTGTCCTCCTTTTCATATGGTCACCCTATGTTTATTGCTTGAATAAAGCTTTGTGGATTACGTGGAAAACCTCTTTATTGTCTCCCCACAAGGCATGATGTTTTGGGAAACATGGCAACCACATAAAATCTAATGCAGTCCTTCAATCTTGAGGCCTTATAGGTCCCTTCCAACTCTACTATTATATGATTCCATGATTATCAGAAAAGGAATTGAGAATAAAATGGCCAGTATCATACTGCTTTTATACGAAACTATGCGGCGACCACACTTAGAATGCTGTGTACAGTTTTGGTCGCCACACCTAAAAAAAGATATTGTACAGCTGGAAAAAGGGCAGAAAAGGGCATTTAAAATTGTCAAAGGGCTGGAGCATGTCCCCTATGAGAAAAGGTTACAACAGCTGGGATTGTTCATCCTGGAAAAATGGAGGCTAAAGGGAGACCTGATAGAGGTATACAAAATTATGTCTGGTGTGGAGAATGTGGATAGGGATACAACTTTATATGGGCATAACAGCTAGGAATGCACAACTTTTTAAAAATGTACACTTTTCCCATTCATACAAACAAACAATTTGAAAACAAGGAGTGAGCCAAACTGAGCTTTGAAATAAAATTCAGGGAATTTCGGTGAGTTCAAACAACCGTGGTTCCCCCATCCATACTAACAGCACAAATACAACAACACAATTATTATTAGTTTCACATATGTCATTTTCTTGGGTATACAAAGAAAGGTTGTGTCTTAACAGTGCTTAGGTTAGGCCAGCAATGATTGGGTTAAAACCATAGAGAAAACAGGTGTCCTGTCTGGCCAGATGGCACAGAAGATTCAGTGGGAGATGCAGAAAATTCGTAAAGCTGATGCCCAAAAAAGAAGGTGGGAGGGGAGATATAAGCTATATAGACAAGGAGAAACAAAATTGGGTTAATGGAAGTCACCAGGACACACAAAAAAAGACTGAGAAATATACATATAAAATGTGTTAATTATGGTACTAGATCCGTATAAATGCTATTTGTATAACTATGACTTATTATGTGTAATTTAGTGACCTGATACATGGCGAGTTCATAAAATAATCATGTTGTACAAATGGAACTCAAAAAGTGTTAAACGCAGAGCGGAAAAATAGACAGCTGTGCAATTGTAGTTGAGACCAAAACAGAGCTGACGCGTCTTCCAGCGACCTTTTCCTATCCACTTAGTACAGGAAGATGTCCCAGTTTTTGTTGTGTTTCTCAAAAACCTCCCTCCTCCTTGGGAGACAAAAACGAGGCCTGCTAAGTAACCCACAAAGCTTTATTTAAGCAATAAACATCTCTTCCCGCCTGAAGAGAGTCTAATCTCTTGGAAACTTCCCCCTAGGCAAAACTATGCAAACTAAGCAAGACAATTGTATGTTCAAGAAGAATGGAAAGCCTTTTCTCAAAACGTGTTAACTTCAGAGAGACTAGTTCTGAGGCAGCTTCTGACGCGATGCGAACCAGGCTGACTTTCTCTCATCTTCCTTTCGCTCTGTCCGTTTTAGTCTGTGGCGTACTCTAGGATTGGCTAACCTGTCGGTACTCTCTCCTTCAGAAGTAAGTTGGCTTCCCACTAACTGTGTATGATTTGCCCTTGACCAAATAAGCTCTGGAAAGAGTTCACCACCAGCTGGTGAAGAGCCCGTGGGAGCTTCCTCCCCCACTGGTACAGGCTGGCCTGTTTCTGGCACCGACTCCTCTACTTCAGAGTCTGATTCTGATTTATTACCTGAAACACCTTCTTTCAAACTAGGGGGAACAGGGCTAGAAATGCCAGCTTTGCCTGTTCTTTTGCTCTACACTCATAAACCCCAGGGAAAAGGAATATCTGGAGCACAGAGCACATACTTGGCAGAATAACCCATCACCTCACTGAATGTAGTCTAGACCTGAGTTACCTTTAAGACACAATCATAGAATCAATAGGGTTAGAGGAGTCCTTGTAGGGCGTTGAGTTCCATCCCCTGCTCAGCATAGGGGAACCAGAGTGAAAGGAGTCCAACATGATGACCTTATAGACTCATAGAATAGTAGAGTTGGAAGGGGCCTAAAAGGCCATCGAGTCCAACCCCCTGCTCAATGCAGGAATCCACCCTACAGCATACTTGACAGATGGTTGTCCACAACAGCAGCACCCGATTTGACTTGGAACACTTTGGGGCTTGGCCGCCTTGCTTCAGTATCGAAGCACAAGTGAGGTTCCTTCCCCCCCCCCCCGAAGCATGGGTTCCTGCACTCCCAACGATCTCCCGCATGGCGGGCTCCCAGGAAAGATGGGAGCAAGGCTGACTGGGAGTCCATTGGAATCCCTGCTCAACTTCCTTCCCACTCCCCCACCCAGATTCGGGGCTTCGGCCTGAGGCAGTGCACAGCCTTACTGCTCACGAACAATGGAACTATGAGAAAAGACTCAGGATCAAAAAAGAAAGCAGTGGAGGAGAAAAACAGGGATTCTTAATACAGACAATTTGAGGAAGCCCCCCTCACTTATTAGAAGCACACTAAGAGAAGAAATTGTTTCAGCATACTTAGAAATGAATAATATACCTTATCTAGAATCTAGAATTTGCAAGCATTTTATATTAATGAAACAGTGACATTCATACTCCCCTGCCATAGCATTTCCTGGGAAAAGTGACCACACACACCAACCATTCCAATGAAAATGGATGTCCTACATTAGACTTTAACACGTGCAATGGCTCAGGCCTAATATTAAGCCCCCCCTGCTCTGCTCCAACAAGATCCTTGTTGTTTGAAGGAATACAAAATACCCATTTACTCCCGGGTGACTGTATTACTCACATTCAGTTATGGGTATTATTTAAGCACAGGGACATGACAAAGTGCCCGGCTGACTTGATTAATGCACGGCCCGAGGGAAAAGCGAGGCATGAGGTGAAGTTAAATACCTCCAACGCGCATTAATCAACACCACGACGCCAGCCGAAATTGTCTCATTGTGGGTAAAAAATGGATTTCCTGTTTCAAAGTAACATTTTTAATGTTTCACATTAATTTTTCTCGTACAGCGTCATCGCATGAGGAGATTTTTCCCCCTCCCCCTATCCTGTGGAAAGTCATATTGCCCTTTCCAACATTCTTCTTCCAAAATCCTGAGGGGAGCTGCTGAACTTTTGACAGGGTGATAAATTCTGCCAGAGGTGTGGCGTTTTATTAGGGCATGTTTTGATTATTTTCCCCTCTTTCTTTCTGTGTCGTCTCAGAAACAGGATGCTCTGAGAGACGTGTACTGACTAGCCTTTTGTAAAAAAAAATTTAAAAGTCCTCTTCTCATTGTACGAGGTTGTATTTATTTATTTTTGAGCTGAGTACAGGCAGCCTTTCAAAATTCTCCAACCTATTTGCTGGTAGCGAACTTGTGTGTGTGTTGGGGGGGGGGGGGGTAATTTTACTGAATTTCTTCAGGGGTTGGAGAAATTCTCCTGCAATTTTTCACAGGTAGGCATCATCATTGGCAAGGATTGTAGAACAGCTTCTTCTTCTTCGTTCTTCCTAAGTTTTTTTTTTTGGGGGGGAGGTTTGCATTGCATTAACTGTATTCGCAGCCTGACCCCCGTGTTGTATCCTTCACAATGCCCCATACACCTAGTATCACTCCAGGGCATTGAGGGGAGGGAATGAAACCATCACCAAAATAAATGGTGAAGAAAATCTGCTGAAAATTCTGAAAAGTGTCCTTAATTTCTAGGAGGTAAGGAAAGAAAAATTATTATTATTATTATTAATAATAATAATAATAATAATAATAATAATAATAATAATTTATAAATCACCATCAATTTTCATGGCACTGTACAGAATAAAACAGAACAAGACAATCTGCCATATGGCTTACAATCTAAAATCACCATAACAAACGGGAGGAAGAGGAAAACCCAATATGGGTAGGGACATTAAAACTAAATATAGACTAGTATGACCATGCTACGGTTGAAAAGCTTTCAAGAAAAGAAATGTTTTCAAGCGAGATTGAAAAACAGATATTGACGTCGTGGTCTGCAAATGCACTGGAAGAGAATTCCAGGCATAGGGAGCAGCGAGCGAGAACGGGCGAAGACGAGCGAGAGATGTGGAAACTCTTGGGCAGGAAAGAGACATGGTGTTATTGGAGCGGAGGGCACGAGCAGGGCGATGAAGTGAAATAAGGTAGGGAGGAGCCATATCATGACAGGCTTTTAAAGTGAGAAGAAGAAGCTTGTATTGGATTCTATAAGAGATAGGAAGCGAGTGGATATCTGTCTTTATAGCTTTCTTAAATGATGAAAGACTGTTAAGTTGACGAGTCTCCTCCGGCAGGCCATTCCACACTCTGGGAGCAGCAGAAGAGAAGGTCCTCTGGGTAATACATGTCAGCCTAGTTTTGGCTGGCTGGAGGAAATTCTTCCCAGAGGACCTGAGTGTGCGAGGTGGATTGTACGGGAGAAGGCGATCCCGCAGGTAGCCTGGATCCAAACCATGAAGGGCTTTAAAGGTGATAACCAACACTTTATACTTTGCCCGGAAACTAATTGGCAGCCAGTGAAGAGATTCTAAAACTGGTGTAATGTGGTCACCCCTAGGTGTACCAGTGACCAGCATCAACACTACATGTCTACAACAAGTCGTTATATCACACTTTCATAATGCAATCTCCATTTTGAGGACTTCTCCCCAGCCTTCTTACCTGCAGCGTGGTCTGCTCTAGAAGGAATAAAGTCGACCACATTATAAGTCTTGTCAACCTACATAAGGCTTCAGTTGGCTTCTCTATCTGCTGCTGCACTCTTGAGTTCTTGCGTTAGCACCTGGGAATTCCTCCAAGTGCCAGGCAGGCCTCACTGGGGAGCTAGTTTCATAGTCGGGGGCCACCACTGAGAAGGCCTTCTCCCTTGTCAGAGGAAGCCCCAGATGTTGATCTGGACAGGTTCAGGTCAGTAGAGGCATTCAATCAGGTATCATTATACTCCTGAGTTGTGTAAGGCTTTGTAGGTTAAAACCAGCAGTTTGAATCAGGCTCACAAATGTACAAATAGCCAACGCAGAAGCCCCAGAATTGCTCAGACCTCCTGTTCTCAGTTATTAATCTGTCTGCTGCATTTTACACAAGCTGCAGTTTCTGAACTGTCTTCAAGGGCAGCCCCACATATGGTGATCAGAACAAAGTTATGCTATAGGCTGCACATTTCTCTGGATTTTGTGATGAGCTTCTCAGCTCAAGAACTGTGTTCAGAAATGTTCATACCAGAGGACACAGCAGGCAAAAATGCATACATTAAGGAAAGCTGTCCACACAGTAATGTGTATCAGGGAAAATGGTGTACCAAATGCATATGTTAGGGGAAAGTTGTATAAAAAATAAAGATGAATTTCCGTGTGTGTGTGTGTGTGTGTGTGTGTGTTAATGCACAGACAGATGTCAAAATTGGACACAAATAACTTTTGATAGAATACATGTGCAACTGAGATGTCCCAAACATAGCCCTCTGGAAGAAGCCATTGAATGGCTTGTGCAGCCCTTATCATTCAGTTCAATAGTTCATGGCATTATTTCTTCAGTGCTCCAAAGTGGCTTAAATACACACACAGCAGTCAAGTGCTTAGCTGGACCAAATTCGATATCTGCATAATAATACCCCCCCCCCAAAAAAAAGCCCTGTGAAGCTCTGTTAGACAAATGGCATCGAAGTAGCAGGCCATCCTTCTTCTCCTTCTAATTTTATTTTTATGAAGATTTATGGAGACTAAAAAAGATCAAAGATTTAATACATGGAAATAAAACCACCTCCCTAGTGGTTGCGTTCTCAGCAGATGCCAGATATGACTATCGCACTATTCATTCTCTCCACGCAAAGATCCATACATCGATAACAAACAGCACAGCCATTCATAATGGATTGGGCCTCCAAAGACCAGGAGAGATAAATATAGCGAACGACCATTTTTAAAAGGAAATGTCTCCCTTTGAAATTTATCCCCTGAAAATACTAGCGGACGGCGAAGCGGTAACGTTTTCCCCCGTAAAGAAAACAAAATTGAATTATAGGTGCAAGAGCAGAAGCATTTCAGAAGTGTGGAAGCTGATGCCTTCCTAAGAGCTGAGTCCCAACAGTCACTGGATGATGGACACAACCAAGGGGGAATGTGAAATGCAGTGAAAGGTGGCTTGATGTAAGAGCGCTGACAATAGGATCAACAAGATGATGAACGATGACTGCTGGAGTAGAAGTGGACAGCCTAAGCAAACAGTAGACAATGCTTTGATGCATCGATGCTCTATCCATATCTTTCATGTCCACTTGAAGAATTATGAGTTAATTGACATGATACAGGCTTGGTGCTAAGGCTGAGAACGTCTCAAAGATTTTTTTGTCCTTTTTTCTGACATTCTCCCAGTCCTAAAAATAATAAGAACATAAGAAGATGAGAGCAAGGGTCCATCTAGTCCAACACTCTGTTCACAAAGTGGCCAACCAGCTGTTGACCAGGGACCAACAAAGCAGGACACGGTGCAAAAAGAGGCTACTTTACAGAAGACCTTTTCCCGTCCTGCCAGTACGGCTAGGGTGGGAGCAAGTTGTTGTGGGGAGGGGAGAGAGGAAATGGCACATCACGTGCCTTGAACATTATGCATGGGTGGGTTGACCTATAAAGGCATAGGCTATTGCACCAAGTAGAGATGTGTGGGAATGACATCATGAAATTCTCCACCCAATTTCAGGGCAGAGCAATTCTGAATCACCGAATTTCTCCAGGGGGAGAAGAAATTCTCCAACAGTTTCTCAGGGCTCACCATTAGCAGTGCCATTAGCACAACTTATTTGTTTCCTGAAGGAAAAGCACAATGTTTGCGTTGGTGGCCTGGCCACCATTTTGCGTCCTCCAAAATGCCATGGACCTAGCATTTAGATTTGGCCCAGATGCCTTTATAGCATCAGAGCTTTCATCATTATTGGAAGCACTTACTGAATCCAAGGCTAGTCGGGCAAAGTGACCCACGATCAACTGTGTTGGTGGAAACGGACTTCCTCACCCTCTTTATTTATTTATTTATTTATTTATTACATTTCTATATCGCCCAATAGCTGGAGCTCTCTGTGCGGTTCACAAAAATTAAAAACATTCAGAGTATAAAACAACAGTATAAAACCATAATATAAAATACAATATAAAAGCTCAAATAGATAAAAACAGCAGCAATGCAAAATTACAAATTTAAAATACCAAGTTAAAATTTATTTATAGACTGTTAAAATGCTGGGAGAATAAAAAGGTCTTCACCTGGCGTCTAAAAGCATATAATGTAGGTGCCAAGTGAACCTCCTTAGGGAGCTCATTCCACAGCCGGGGTGCCACAGCAGAGAAGGCCCTGCTCCTGGTAGCCACCTGCCTCACTTCCTTTGGCAGGGGCTCATGGAGAAGGACCCCTGAGGATGACCTTAGGGTCCGGGCAGGTACATATGGTTGCCATCCCATGGCAACCCCTCCAGCTTCTTGAAAAATGTTACACAGAGAGTCAGGAGAATGGTGTGCTAAATGGGGTGAGCAGTAGAGGGGAGGGGATCCCCAAAATCAGACAAATGAACCTTCCATGATCATATCCCGTATTCTCATAGAAGGCAGAACCTGGATCCATCCCGTCATCCTTTTGTAACTAGATGAAGGGATGAAATTAAGAAACTCCCCTCCCTTCTTTGTTTGGCCATCTGTAATGAATGCCCTCAATGGGGAACCTAATTAATTTTGGATGGGGGTGTTCTGCTTGGCTGGGATGAGGATCAGCAGCCTTATAGCACTATTATATCACTATCGAACACTCACAGGCAGGTCTTCAAGGTCTACTGGCACTGGGACGACATATCTGAAAATGATTAAGTTACTCCAGTAATTATTAAATTGGATAGCACTCAGATCTGCTCTGCTCTTTATTACACACAATGATTCACCATTTATAGGGCCATAAATCCATTCAGAAGAGGTGTAGTGACTCCCTGCAGGGGACAGGCTGTGACCACTTGGAAATGAAGCCAAATTTTAGATGTCTCCTGCTTCTTGTGGGGGAAGGGCAGTGGGGGAAGGAAAAAGGGGGTGGCTCTTGGCCTGCTGATGATGATGGCTGATGTGATTATTATTTTTAATGAAGTGCGGCCAGCTGGCAGATGTGTCGTTCTGGAAGAGAGATGTGAAGCAATGAGATCTACCATCACATTGCTACAGCTGCATGTAGTGCAGAATGAAACATACCACACAAGAACAACAGTTGATTCCTTTAGCGTTCAGCCAAAATACCTTCCCCCACTTCACCACCCTCTCTGTAATAGGGATGTTTGAGGAATCCATCAGGGGGCTGGACCATGTTGAGCTTTCTGGTGCCCACCACCACCCCTGGGCTTCAGCACTCTTCACTATAAGCTGGCCTGACTGAAGACTCATTTACACCAAGCAGGATATTCCACTATGAAAGTGGTATATAAACGGCAGGAGCCACACCAAGCAGCATATAAGCAGTATTTATTTATTTATTATTTATTTATTTAATTACATTTATCTACCGCCCCACAGCTGAAGCTCTCTGGGCGGTTTACAACAATTCAAAACAGTAAACATTAAAAGTATACAAAATTTAAAAACCATCAAAAACATAAAAAAAAGTATAAAAACAACAGTATCCATTTAAAAACAACAATTCTGGGGTCCATTAAAAACAAACTTAACGTTGTTAAATGCTGTTAAAATGCCTGGGAGAAGAGAAAAGTCTTGACCTGGCACCGAAAAGATAACAATGTTGGCGCCAGGCGAGCCTCGTCGGGGAGATCATTCCGTAATTGGGGGGCCACCACTGAAAAGGCCCTCTCCCTTGTTGCCACCCTCCGAGCTTCCCTTGGAGTAGGCACTCGGAGGAGGACCTTAGATGTTGAGCGAAGTGTACGGGTAGGTTCATGTCGGGAGAGGCGTTCCATCAGGTATTGTGGTCCCAAGCCATGTATGAGAGTATGAGAGCGGTATACAGTATGTCTCAATGGGCTCCAACAGAGGTCAGTGCACTTCAGTACCACTATAAAGCCGTCGTGTGGCTCCTGCCTTTTATATACCGCTTTCATAGTGGAATATCCTGCTTGGTGTAGATGAGCCCTGAATCTACAGCAAGTCAGACCAGCTTGCAGATCTGTAGTAAAAAATAAGCCAAAGGCAAGGGCGGAACTTCCGCCCTTGCCTTTAGCTTATTTTTTACTCCCCTATGGGGTTTTCCTTCTTGTCGCATTTATCAGCTTGTAGATCTTTCAGATTTTTTATTTTTTTAAAAAAAAAAAAAAAACCTAAATAGAAATGTGTGCAAAGTGCACAGCACAATTTGCATGGTTTACCCAAATGGTAGCTATTAGGGTGACCATATGAAAAGGAGGACAGGGCTCCTGCATCTTTAATAGTTGCATAGAAAAAGGAATTTCAGCAGGTGTCGTTTGTATATATGGAGAACCTAGTGAAATTTCCTCTTCATCCCAACAGTTAAAGCTGCAGGAGCTATACTAGAGTGAGCAGATTTAAAAGCGGGCAGGGCGCCTGCAGCTTTAACTCTTGTGATGAAGAGGGAATTCCCCCAGGTTCCCCATATATGCAAATGACAGCTCCTGAAATTCCCTTTTCAATACAACTGTTAAAGATACAGGAGCCCTGTCCTCCTTTTCATATGGTCACCCTAGTAGCTATCGTTTGTGCAAATTGAGGCTGGGAGTTGCATACATTACGTACATCCCACAAATTGCCACCACAATTTGCACACATTTCTCTTTACATCATCATCACCATCATCATCAACATCCCAGAAAACATTCCTGGATTTCAAGAAAAGCCCTGTGGCTCAGCCCACAAATTCAAGCCAAGTGGGGTGCTCACTCAGAGGCCACAGCTAGACCTAAGGTTTATCCTGGGATCATCCAGGGTTCGCCCCTGCCTGAGCACTGGATCCCCTGTGTGTCACCTAGATGAACAGGTTTGACTCCTGGATGATCCAGGGATAAACCTTAGGTCTAGCTATGGCCAAAGTCTATCAAGCCCTAACAGGGCGAGATTGCACAGCTATAGACAAGCCAGGTTTGTAGGCCAAAAGCAATGGTGGAGGAAGATGCTAAAAATGTGGAAGGTATGAATAGGGTTGGCTTGCAGGATGAGTTTAGTGACAGATAAAAGGAAGGCCTTCTTCACACAGCACGTAGTTAAATTATGGAATTCACAACCACAAGAAGTAGTGATGGCCACCAATTTGGAGGGCTTTAAAAGGGGGCTGGATAAATTCCTGACGGCTATCAGTGGCTACTGGTCCTGATGGTTATGTGCTACCTCCAGTATTTGAGGCAGTAAGCCTGTGTGCACTAGTTGCTGGGGAACATGACTGGAAGGATACTATTGCACTCTTGTCCTCCAGAAGCAGCTGGTGGCCACCGTGTGAACAGAGTGCTGGACTAGATGGACCTCCCTAGTGTGGGAGGTCCATCTAGTTACCTAGGGAGGTTGTGGGCTCTCCCACACTAGAGGCCTTCAAGAGGCAGCTGGACAACCCTCTGCCAGGGATGCTTTAGGGTGGATTCCTGCATTGAGCAGGGGGTTGGACTCCATGGCCTTGTAGGCCCCTTCCAACTCTGCTATTCTATGATTCTATGATTCTATGACCCTCGGTCTGATCCAGCATATCACTTCTTATGTTCTTAAAACATTTTCCTCCTGCTCTCTGGTCTCCCACCCCTCAATGTTTTAAGATTATAATACCATGACCAAGGCTTTGTTGCTATTATCATTTTGATGTAAGCAGCTACACAAGGCACCATATACATTTTTTTTAAAATGGTTGTCAAGGTTCCTCCTTTACCAGGACCCCTTAATCAACTCCTTAAAGATACCCTGCCTCTTCAAGAGCCCTTTTTCTCATCCAATATCTGTTTACCTTCCCCTCTTAGTAACGTGGGGTTTTGGCCTTAGGCGTGGTGTAAACGACACTCCTGAACACCAGGTTTTAACAACAAATATTTACTAGATTATATGATATAAGGCAAAGACACATGAACTGAAAGCATTTACTCAAGCAGATCTGTAAGACTTTAAAAGGCATAAAAGAGATAAAAATGCAGTTTCCTCTAGCCTAGGGTGACCATATGAAAAGGGGGACCGGGCTCCTGTAACTTTAACAGTTGCATAGAAAAGGAAATTTCAGTAAGTGTCATTTGTATATATGGGGAACCTGGTGAAATTTCCTCTTCATCACATCAGTTAAAGCTGCCCTCTTTTAAATCTGGTCACTCTAGTATAGCTCCTGCACCTTTAACTGTTGTGATGAAGAGGGGATTTCACCAGGTTCTCCTTATATACAAATGACACCTGCTGAAATTCCCTTTTCTATGCAACTGTTAAAGATACAAGAGCCCTGTCCTCCTTTTCATATGGTCACCCTACTCTAGCCTAGCTACTCTTCCACCTGTAGGCTTTGGCCTAGAGTCCCTTCCAGCCTTCTCTTGGCTGTTCTTCTTCAGAGGCCCTCTCTGCTGCTCTCTCTCTGTAGTTCTTCCTCTCTCTCCTACTGAACAGTTAACTCCATCCCTTTTTATACCCTCCCCCCAGAACTGAAACCTTTAGGGGGGAAATGAAACTCAAGAATGCCCCCTCCCATCAGGAGATTTTTGGGCCTTCAGGCTTAAACAAAACCCAAGCCTGTGTAGGCCTCAACCCTTCACAATGGTATTTTAGGAGGGCTGAGGAGGAAGGGTGTGTTCCTCATCACTCACTCTATCACATTACTTACAGTTACAATGTACCCTGGTGAGGGGATGACGGGCAGTTCAAGACACTTTTCAGCTCTCAGAGCCTGCCCGCCCCCACTCCATGGTTGGAAGACATCCATTTTGGGGGTGCAGCTTGGTGGGTTTGGGGGGTCAAGCTTGCCCAGCTCAGCCCAGCCCTCCAAATGCCAACTTGTGGATCCATGAGCTTGCCCAACTCGGTGCACGCCAAGTGGGAAAACTCTAAGTTTCCCACTTTTTCATGAGCCGCCATTTTGTGCAAAATCACAGCTACTTATAGAAATAGTGATTTGGGCAAAATTGCAGGTGTAAATAGTGCAATTTGCACAATATTGTCGGTGTAAATGGTCTAATTCGCAGACCTCCACCCTGCAATTTTGCACAAATCACATTATTTGCGGCTGCGGTTTTGTGTAGGGTGACCAACTGTCAGGATTTCCCCGGATTTGTCCTGGTTTTTGTTCTTTCCATGGTGTCAGGGGGGATTTTCTATAATTTTCAATAATGTCCTGGAATGACACACCTTCCTCTTTAAGGCTGCCATTAGCATGGCAGGAGGGAATGACATGCTTTCTTGAGGCACATCATTCCCCCACCCCGAGCTCCGATTGAGGTCTTAAAGGGGAAAGTGGGTCATTCGTGGACATTATAGAAAAGGCCCCAGTTGGAGTGGATGGTGGTGGTGCAGAATGAAATCCTTTCCCCTCCTCCACTCCAGTCGGGTTCTTTAAGGTGGCGGGGGAATAACGTACTTTCTGCAGGACTCAGAAAGCGGCTTCCCCACACACATGCTAGGTGTCCTCTTTTTTGGTTTCCCAAATATGGCCACCCTAGTTTTGTGCAAATTGTGATTTCCGTAAATAGCTACTTCCATGATGTTGCACGAAATGGTGACTCACAAAATAACATCTGGTGGGTTGTCCCATGCGCCCACCAGGGTCGGGACAAACGGAGCATGAAGGCGTCTGCCCATCCATAGTCCCCCAGATTTCTTGGCTGTGATTGTGCAAGTTATGAACTGCACGTCAGCAATAAGAGTTAGTTTTAAGGCCTCATTTTTAACAGATAAATCTCTCTGCTTCCCTCCTTCCTGTATATTCGGAACACTGCTGTAACCGCCATTGAAAGCCACCCAGAAACACTACATAAAATTTAAAAAGCACTTTAAAAGAAAGCAATTTACCTTTCACTGGTAGTATATAAATTAGTAGCTTGTTATTATGCCCATATTTTAAAGAGCCATCTTTCTATGCATGGGTCACGGCCACCAAGATGCTGCGGTTAAAGTCCTCTTGACTCAGGCTGCCTCATCGCGCTTCCACCTGTTTTTCTTTCCCTGTCCACAAGCTCCATCCTTCCTTTAATTGAACAAAGTGGACTTAATTTGAATTAAACTGTCAAGAAATCTCCCACTTAAATTGATTTATCTTCAGCTGAAATGGATTCATTTCTGCACAATGTATAAGAAGCGTGTGTTGATGGATTATGTCGAACGGAATAGAAACATTTTTTCAATGCAACTCCATTAAATTCTACTCAGGTATGAAAAAGAAAGGAAGGAAAGAGGGGGGGAATGAAAACGTAGGTAGAAGAAGAACATTTGGGGGGCGGTGAGAAAATGGCAGGATGTTATGAACCATCAGATGTAGATTCTGACTGTCAAAAAATCATAATTTTTAGATGAACTGCAGAGTTTTCTTGAGATTCCCCCCCACCTTCGTTTCTTCCTTGACTCACTCTGCTGCTAATATAACCAATGGCCTACCTTTAACGCTCCTCATCATTCTTCCTTATAATTGCCTGTCCTCTACCAAGTGGGTGGATCTGGAAGGGTCCTGGTAGAGATGGCACAGGTGTCAATTTGGTGCTCAGCGCCTGGCAAGAAATTGTGAGCTCACCCACTCCTTCTGTCGTGGTGACTAGGCCTGTGACCCTTAGGCTAGGGGAAGGAGTTTCAGGCAATCAATCAGATTCTGAAACAGAAGCGACAGTGCCAGAAATGGACCTGCCTACATGGGGAGTGGCGGGAGGTGACTCTCACAGCCTCTTCACCAGCTGGGAATGAACTTTCGCCAGACCTTCTCTCTGAAAAGGTTGACGACACAAAATCTATGGGAAATCAGTATTCTTCCGAGGGGGAGGGCACTTCAGGGCTAGCTGATCCTAGAGTCCGCTGCAGACTCAAATGGGCAGAGCTAAAGGTAGAATCATAGAATACTAGAGTTGGAAAGGGCCTATAAGGCCAAGTCCAACCCCCTGCTCAATGCAGGAATCCACGCCGAAAGCATCCCTGACAGATGGTTTTCCAGCTTCCTCTTGAATGCCTCTAGTGTGGGAGAGCCCACAACCTCCCTAGGTAACAGGTTCCATTGTCGTACTGCTCTAACAGTCAGGAAGTTTTTCCTGATGTCCAGCCGGAATCTGGCTTCCTGTAACTTGAGCCCGTTATTCCGTGTCCTGCACTCTGGGATGGTCGAGAAGAGATCCTGGCCCTCCTCAGTGTGACAACCTTTTAAGTACTTGAAGAATGCTCTCATGTCTCCCCTCAATCTTTTCTTCTCCAGGCTAAACAGGCCCAGTTGTATCAGTCTCTCTTCATAGGCTTTGTTTCTAGACCTTTGATCATCCTCGTTGCCCTCCTCTGAACACGTTCCAGATTGTCTACATCCTTCTTGAAGTGTAGTACCCAGAAGAACTGGACACAATACTCAAGATGAGGTCTAACCAGGGATTCACAGTTGGCTACAGAATCAGACTCAAAGAGTGCTTATCAATGGACATCTACATCTAGGAAATAGAAACTTAATGCCCAGTTACAAGATGGGGGATATTTGGCTCAGCAATACTACAAACGAGAAGGATCTTGGAATTGTTGTAGATCGCAAGCTAAATATGATCCTACAGTGCGATATGGCTGCAAGAAAGGCAAATGCTATTTTGAGCTGCATTAATAGAAGTATAGCTTCCAAATCACATGAGGTACTGGTTCCTCTCTATTTGGCCCTGGTTAGGCCTCATCTAGAGTATTGCATCCAGTTCTGGGCTCCACAGTTCAAGAAGGACGCAGACAAGCTAGAGCGTGTTCAGAGGAGGGCAACCAGGATGATCAGGGGTCTGGAAACAAAGCCCTATGAAGAAAGACTGAAAGAACTGGGCATATTTAGCCTGGAGAAGAGAAGATTGAGGGGAGACATGAGAGCACTCTTCAAATACTGAAAAGGTTGTCACACAGAGGAGGGCCAGGATCTCTTCTCCATCATCCCAGAGTGCAGGACACGGAATAACGGGCTCAAGTTAGAGGAAGCCAGATTCTGGCTGGGCATCAGGAAAAACTTCCTGACTGTTAGAACAGTACGACAATGGAATCAGTTACCTAGGGAGGTTGTCGGCTCTTCCACACTAGAGTCATTCCAGAGGCAGCTGGACAACCATCTGTCAAGGATGCTTTAGGGTGGAGTCCTGCATTGAGCAGGGAGTTGGACTCAATGGCCTTGTAGGCCCCTTCCAACTCTGCTATTCTATGATTCTATGATTCTAAGAATCCAGCGTAGAGCAGCAGATAACTGATTTTCCCATTAACTTTGGAGAGACGCTTTGTTTTGCATGTCTGCATAATGAAATCATCTGTGCCATGTGAGGGAGAAACAGATGAAAAGATATATTTTTTTCAAACACACACATACACACCCAAACATATTTGTAAAGCCTGACACCAATGGTTGGCATTACACAAAAACAGAATAAGAAGATCAGAGAAGACTTTGAAGGTTTGTACAACCACAAGCAAAATTATTATTTTTAAAAAAAGCACACAGCAAGATCACACCTAGAATGCTAACACAGAAATACACTGAATTGCTACTTAGGAGCCAGAGCTGAAATCACACATTCTGGGGGTGTATAAAAGAAGGTTTCTTCACCCCAGTCAAACTCTTTGAAGGGTGTTCTGTATGATGCCAAGTGGACAGGACTTCAATGGAACAGTGGTCAGAGATATTCCTTTGAACTGTTGCACTCAAAGGCCTGATCTAGATGTGTGCTGCAGCCATCATATGATGGCTCCATCACACCTGTGATATGGATGCTTGAGAAATTAATTTCAGTTTGCTTTAGACCTGAATTCACCCAGTTCATTTTACACCCCCTGACCTGGAATGTGACCTTTGGTGCACGCCTGGGATGTAATTCACAGGCCAAAGAAAGGTGCATTCAACCATGTGTTCAAAGGAGCATTCAGACATGGTGCTTTCAAAGGAGCATCCACAGGTACGTTCAAAGGAACATTCACAGGTGTATTCAAACATGCGTTCAAAGGATTGTGAGCAGAGAGTATCACATGTGCATTCAAAAGAGCATTCACAGGTGTATTCAAACATGTGTTCAAAGGATTGTGAGCAGAGAGTATCACAGATGCATTCAAAGGAGCATTCACAGGTGCATTCAAACATGTGTTCCAAGGCATGTGAGCACAGGGTATCACTGTTTTGCTGTTTGCTTGGATTCATTAGCATCCATTATGAAGACTTGATATAAGGTTCTGGCCTCAGTTTCCCAACTTCAAAATATTTGTGATTTCATAGAATCATAGAATAGTAGAGTTGGAAGGGGCCTACAAGGCCATCGAGTCCAACCCCCTGCTCAATGCAGGAATCCACCCTAAAGCATCCCTGACAGATGGTTGTCCAGCTGCCTCTTGAAGGCCTCTAGGAGAGCCCACAACCTTCCTAGGTAACTGATTCCATTGTTGTACTGCTCTAACAGTCAGGAAGTTTTTCCTGATTTCCAGCTGGAATCTGGCTTCCTGTCACTTGAGCCCGTTATTCCGTGTCCTGCACTCTGGGAAGATTGAGAAGAGATCCTGGCCCTCCTCTGTGTGACAACCTTTCAAGTAGTTGAAGAGTGCTCTCATGTCTCCCCTCAATCTTCTCTTCTCCAGGCTAAACATGCCCAGTTCTTTCAGTCTCTCTTCATAGGGCTTTGTTTCCAGACCCCTGATCATCCTGGTTGCCCTCCTCTGAACACGCTCCAGCTTGTCTGCGTCCTTCTTGAATTGTGGAGCCCAGAACTGGACGCAATACTACTGCTTGTTTTAAAAAGAGGTAAGCAACCGCTTGTTTTAAAAAGAGGTAAGCAACCTCACTGACCTGGGAGTAACGCTCATCAAAATCTATGGGACTTACTTCTTAGTAGACACATACAACACTGCACTGCTATTAACACCCAGATTTGTTCCTTCCTGACCTTGATTTGCTTTCTGCTCTTTGCTTTGAGTGTTGTTGGTGTTGTTTTAAATAAATGCCTGCACCGCTTTCTATGGTGGCTGTTCTATCTCACTAACAAATGTCGGAACACGGACCCCACTGATGTTCCCAAGCTGCCTCTGATCTGTCATTCAGCATGCACACTTTGCCTTAGCCGCCTATGCAAATATTTCCTCAAAATTACAAATATTCAAAATGTCAGAAACGTATGAGGGTCTTTGTTAAAACACCTTGTTTTATGGGATTAACAACAGCCTCGGATGCGTGGAGTTGTTGACATGTTATTTGTACAAGGCCGGGGCGGGGAGTGAAGAGGGGGAGAAGGAAAGAAATAGAAGAGAAAGATTGCAATAATAATGCAACAAGCTTTCGGTACAAGCCATAAATACAGTATAAGGCCCTAAATATATAGATGTAGATATTTAAGACCAGCAGTGAAAAGGGAAAGATAACCATGCTTCATCAAAAGGGTGGTGTCTGTTTGTAGCTGTCTCCTGCACAGGTGGGTGGGAAGAGGCGAAATTAATTCCGAGGCGTGAGCTCCAGATCAGCACATTTGGAAACAAAATGTACCTTTGTATCTGAAAAATCAGAGCGCCATGAATATTTAACGGGGGAGAGAAAAAGAATGATTTTTGTCATCTGCTAAAACGGTCTCCGAGAAGCTTACACGCGGCCTGCCTTCAGTAAGCATTCTTTCTTTGTAAACAGAGTGAGCCCTGTGCCAGAGAAGAGATTGCAGTCCTTAATTTGAGCTGCGGATCAGGGACCCAGATGCCACTTCAGAAACAAGAACAAGGCCCCACAGCTGATCAGTGAACAAGTGGTGATCGCACACAGCAGAAAACGGCAACCCTTAGATCTCAGGAGGCAAAGCGGGGAGGTTTCAGTTGTCATAGCCCTAAATGCTGAGATCTGTTGTTCACAATATGTGTGTCATTGATAGCCAGTATGGTGTAGTGGCTAAAGTGTTGGACTGGGAGTCAGGAGATCTGGGTTCTAGTCCCCACTCGGCCATGGAAACCCACTGGGTGACTTTGGGCCAGTCACAGACTCTCAGCCCAGCCTACCTCACAGGGTTGTGGTTGGGAGGATAAAATGGAGAGGAGGAGGATTATGTATGCCGCCTTGGGTTCCTTGGAGGGAAAAAAGGGCAGGATATAAATGCAACAATAATTAATTAAATAAATAAGTTTATGTCTGTGTATGCACTTGTATACATGGTCCTCAATCAATCACCCATATGACACCAAATATGATAGTATGGAATAAAAATGTGTCAACAAGTGCTCTCCATCCAGAGTACAAAAGTATTTTCCATTGAAAGTCACATTGGAATCACATGCCAGCATTGGGTCCGGCATAGGGATGGGTGAACAAGTGATGTTCAATGCCACTAGGATTCTCCAAACATTGGAAACCGTTCAAGAGCAGTGTTGAAGAAGAAGCAGGAGGAGAGAGCACAACTCCAAGTAGGTGAGACAGAGAGGTCCTCAAAGGCAAGCCGTATATCCTCGCTGGAGAGCCGCAACACCCCCAAGGAGCAGGCCTCAGAACTTGTATTCCTGCATTTAGCTGGGGGTTGGACTTGATGGCCTTATAGACCCCTTCCAACTCTACAATTCTATGATTCTATCAAGGGTCTGGAAACAAAGCCCTATGAAGAGAGACTGAAAGAACTGGGCCTGTTTAGCCTGGAGAAGAGAAGATGGAGGGGAGACATGATAGCATTCTCCAAATACTTGAAAGGTTGTTACACAGAGGAGGGCCAGGATCTCTTCTCGATCCTCCCAGAGTGCAGGACACGGAATAACCGGCTCAAGTTAAAGGAAGCCAGATTCCAGCTGGACATCAGGAAAAACTTCCTCACTGTTAGAGCAGTACGACAATGGAATCAGTTACCTAGGGAAGTTGTGGGCTCTTCCACACTAGAGGCCTTCAAGAAGCAGCTGGACAAGCATCTGTCAGGGATGCTTTAGGGTGGATTCCTGCATTGAGCAGGGGGTTGGACTCAATGGCCTTATAGGCCCCTTCCAACTCTGCTATTCTTTGAGTCTATGATTCTATGAAATCTGCACAAAAATGTGTATAAATGTTCATGCAACCTTGTTTTGTTCTTCTTGTTGTTGTTGTTACTCTTTTGATTGTGATTTTAACAGAGCAAAACAAAATGAATCATGTAAAGAAAAAAGAAAGGAAACTAATGACAAAAGGTTACATCAATAAGAAATATCCTTTAAAAGGGAAATTCTAAAAAAAACCTCAGAAAATTATGCACAAGCATCTAGAAAAGCAGACCAAATATCCATGTATTTACCCATTCACATGTGGCACTCATGTACCACCTGTTCAGATGTGGGTAATGTTTTTAGGTCCTCATTATAGGAGGTGAATGTTGTTGTTTCTCCCCATGATGAACTGGATTTAAGATTGGGGAAATATCCAATATTCAGATGAGTGTTAAGTCTGGGGAGGGGCTGAAAAACTGAGTGAAACCTAAAGTGACAGATCCATCGATCCCTGCTACTACGAGGTTCCAAACTCTGCTGCCGTGCCGGAAACATTGTTGACATTGGCACTCGGTACGTGTTGAGCAGCATTGTGGAGAAACTCTTTGCTTATTCATAGAACACTGGCCATGTTTTGGAGCTGTTATTTCCCACACAGCACGTTGCCAGGAAAGAACGTGGGCAAAGCTCCAGAGGAACCGTTCAAGAGCGGTGCTGAAGAAGCAACTGAAAAGTGAGATCAGAGCTCCAGGGTGTGGAAAGCGAAACAAAAGGTGTGTCAGTCTTCCAAGCGACTGCATATGGAATGGAGTGCCATGCAAGATTACATAGCATCTTTTCTCATAGTTAATTAACCTTCTTTCACCTTTGTGCTGTTATAGGCTCAAGCGGTCCTCGGTCCCGTATCAAGGGCATAATTAGTACAGGCTGAACAAGCATTGCAAGCAAAGAGTTTTCAAGATGGAGACCATCAGGGGCCCAGGAGAACAGCGAAAGCGTGGAGAACCTCACAGAAGCAGGCAGATTTAGAGAATATGTTCAGTAAAAACAGACAGAACAAGCAAACGAGGTGTGCTTCACTGCTACGTTTGGAGTATCTTTCCAAAGTTGCCACAGAAGTCCAGAACAGGCTGGAATCCAGGTAAACTTTGGGTTTCCAATGGGTCAGGCCAGCATCCCCAAAGAGCTGGTCAGAGGTTCAAAGCCTACCAATTCTCCATTAAAATATTGTAATGCGTGCTCCACACTTTTTTTTCAAGCATTGAAAAGTTTCAGGAGTTCTCTGGTTCAGTTTCCTCTGGAGGAGACAGACAGTCGGTGGAGACCTAATGTTATTTCGTTAGTATTTGCTTCATTTGCAAGTACAGGGCTCAGGAGGAAGAGGGCCGTGGGAATGGAGTGCGTGTGAAAAGGAGCCGTTGCCTGTTCTGGCAGAGGCAATGAGAACTGCATGAGAGTTGCTTCACGGTCAAGCAACTTGGAGTGCAGGGCTTCTATGAGGATCTAATTAGGGATGGGGTAGGCATTGGGTCAGTTCAGATATTAATGCAAATCTATCTAACTTCAACCCTCAATCATCTCTTCTGCAGGCCAAACATACCCAGTTCTTTCAGTCTCTCCTCATAGGGATTTGTTTCCTATGAGGATGATCAGGGATCTGGAAATAAAACCCTACGAGGAGAGACTGAAAGAACTGGGCATGTTTAGCCTGCAGAAGAGAAGACTCAGGGGAGACATGAGAGCACTCTTGAAAAGTTGTCACACAGAGGAGGGCCAGGATCTCTTCTGGATCATTCCAAAGTGCAGGACATGGAACAATGGCCTTAAGTTACAGGAAGCCTGATTCCGGCAGGACATCCTGACTGGAAAACGTCTTGACTGTTAGAGTAGTATAACAATGGAATCAATGACTTAGGGAGGTTGTGTGCTCTCCCACACTTGAGGCCTTCAAGTGGCAGTTGGACAACCATCTGTCAGGTATGCTTGTATGGACATCAGGAAAAACTTCCTGACTGTTAGAGCAGTACGACAATGGAACTAGTTACCTAGGGCGGTGGTGGGCTTTCCCACACTAGAGGCCTTCAAGTTGCAGCTGGTCAGTCATCAGTCAGGGATGCTTCAAGATGGATTCCTGCATTGAGCAGGGGGTTGGACTCGATGGACTTATAGGCCCCTTCCAACTCTACTATTCTATGATTCTATGAACTATCTAGGGTTGTTTGAGGTCATCCAGATTGCCTGTTTCACACCTTGATGCTCATTTTGCCTTATTCTTGTTCCTGAATGCAAGCATCCCCCACCCCGCTGAGCAGGAAAAGTGGGAATTTTCAAACACAAAAAAATGTGCAATTTACCAACAATCACCCCAAATCTGCATTTGACAAAGTGCTCACTTTGCACAACTGTTGCACTTCCCATTGTGAATGCAAGCTTGGGAAATTGTGAACGTTTCCTGAGAGTTACGCTCCTGACCTGCATTCACATTCCGCATTGCAAATGGAATATGTTCACTTACTTTGCAGGCAGGACTGAAAGTTTCTTATATCCCTACCTTCATCCACCTGAAAACTACAGCAAGTGCAAGGCTCCTGCAACCCACCCATGAGAATTTCATCCAAGTGTTCTTCTCCTTTGAACATGTTCTGAAAGCTAGAATGGTCAAATAAACATGTGGAAGAATTTTTTGTTACTGCACAGGAAAAAAAGCACCAGGGTGTAAAAAAAGAAAGAAAAGAAGAATTTGAAATGTGGTATTGAAGGAGAGTTTTGCTACTACCGTTGACTGTGAAAAAGACACATAACTGGGTTCTAGAATGAATTCAGCCGGAACTCTCACTAGAAGTAAAAATGCTGAAATTGAGGCTATCCTACTCTGGACATATAATGAGAAGAAATGACTCATTAGGGAAGCAAATAATGGTAGGAAAAACAGAAGGTACAAGGAAAAGAGGAAGACCAAACAAGAGATGGATTGACTCCCTAAAGGAGAATAATGACATGCAGGCCACAGCTAGACTTAAGGTTTATCCAGGGATCATCCAGGGTTCGCCCCTGCCTGAGCACTGGATCCCCTGTGTGTCACCTAGATGAACAGGTTTGACCCCTGGACGATCCAGGGATAAACCTTAGGCCTAGCTATGGCCGCAGTTGCAAGAGAGCCAGTGTGGTGTAATGTCTAAAGTGTTGGACTGGGAGTTGGGAGATCCGGGTTCTAGTCCCCACTCAGCCATGGAAACCTACTGGGTGACTCTGGGCCAGTCACAGACTCTCAACCCAACCTACCTCACAGGGTTGTTGTGAGGATAAAATGGAGAGGAGGAGGATTATGAATGCTGCCTTGGGTTCCTTGCAGGAATAAAAGTGGGATATAAATGTAATAATAAATAATTAAAACTGAATGGGGTGGTTTACAACAGATGTGAATGGAGGTCGTAGATTCATTGAGTCATCATAAGTCAAAGCTGACTTGAGGCACATCATTAACTGAGGAGGAGGAGGAGGAGGAGGAGGAGGAGGAGAAGAAGAAGAAGAAGAAGAAGAAGAAGAAGAAGAAGAAGAAGAAGAAGAAGAAGAAGAAGAAGAAGAAGAAGAAGAAGAAGAAGAAGAAGAAGAAGAAGATCACAAATAATTATAGCAGGCAAGCAAATTTCCAGGCTCTAGCCTTTCAGAATATGAAGGTCTCAATGGTGTGTCTAGAAAGGAGGAGGCAAGATGAACCTGAAAAGGGAAGCCCAAAGATTGTGTGCAGGACCGAGAAAATGGATTTGGAACTGAGAAGAGGGTCTCTCTGTAGATGATCTTCATAAATAAGCAGGTGCATAAGGGAGGAAGTGATCCATCACACACCCTGATTCTCAACTTCACAGGGCTTTAAAGGTCACAGCAAGCACTTTGAATTGCACCTGTAAACAAATAAGGAACCAATGCAGTTGTTGCAGTAATGCTCCTAATACTCAGCTACACTTCACAACCTGGCTCGTGCATGAATACGGTGAAACTTGGGGGCATTCTTTCCCCCAGAAGAATGCCGCAGGTAGAGCAAATCAATTAAATTAGCCAGATGGAGCATCACTTAACTATTCTGGACTATTAACTAGCAATCTCCCTAATGAAAGAATAACATGCTAGCTAGGCACAGAAGACCTCCTGAAATTCCCTATCTTATTTGCAGGTAGAGGAATGGTGGGGAGGGATTCACCCAATTCTTTTGGGGGGAGAAGCAATTCTACAACAGTTTCTCGAGGATGGCCACTGTTTTGTATCCTCCACATTGTCCCCAGAAGGTGGAGGTCAACTACCACCCCAAACACTGGAATATTTCATAGAACCATAGAATAGTAGAGTTGGAAGTGGCCTAAAAGGCCATCAAGTCCAACCCCCTGCTCAATGTAGGAATCCATCCTAAAGCATCCCTGACAGATGTCTGTCCAGCTGCCTCTTGAATGCCTCAAAGGTGGGAGAGCCCACAACCTCCCTAGGTAACTGGTTCCATTGTAGTACTGCTCTAACAGTGAGGAAGTTTTTCCTGATGTCCAGCCGGAATCTGACTTCCAGTAACTTGAGCCTGTTATTCCATGTCCTGCACTCTGGGATGATGGAGAAGAGATCCTGGCCCTCCTCTGTGTGACAACCTTTTAAGTATTTGAAGAGTGCTATCATGTCTCCCCTCAATCTTCTCTTCTCCAGGCTAAACATGCCCAGTTCTTTCAGTCTCTCTTCATAGGGCTTTGTTTCCAGACCTCTGATAATCCTAGTTGCCTTCCTCTGAACACGCTCCAGCTTGTCTGCATCCTTCTTGAATTGTGGTGCTCAGAACTGGAGAAAAGTATGCCAAGTGGCTGAATTTTCTGGGGGAGGTTAGCAAAATAAATATCTCAGGAATTCTCTTGGGGGTGAGAGCAATTTCGGCCTAGATCTAGGGTGTGCGTCTGTTTATTAATCAGTCCCGATGGATGGAAAATGTGTGTATGTGTGAACCATTTAAATATATAAATAATAATATATCCCTGTAAGGCCTAAAACCCAACAGCACTCCCCTCTATCTCCCCTATCCCATATATATATATATATATATATATATATATATATATATATATCTTAAATGCTGCTGTTTCAAAGAAAACGCTGCAGTTGCTCCAGCTGCAGGCAGTAAATCATCCAGCCATTTCTCCTGGACGTTTGCTGAAGAAGGAAAGCCACTGATAAATGGGTCTGTCCATATTTACTTTGAGAGCGGAACAGCTGGGAGAATCTCCCAGCACCCTGAGTATCCGTTGCAACCACAGCTCATTCTCTCCTCCTCCGCTACCGCTCGCTGACAGTGATGGATTGCCTATTCCTGCAAAGAACTACCCGGTGGCGTGAGCTGCTACCAGAACTTGGTGTGATTTGGAGCAAATCCCTTTCCCCTTGGCTGTGGTGGAGCACCTTTTGGAGTTCTTGCTACCTGCCCTGGCTGGGCAAACCTGGGAGCCCTTCAAGCAGAAGCGTGGGGAGAGAGGCAGAATCACTAACAACGGTCCCTTGCCTGCCAACGTTGGTGTCATGTCAAGCACTGCTCCCCCTGGGTTGGAAGAAGGTGTTTCAGCTGGTCAATCAGAATCAGACTCTGAAGTAGAGGAGTTGGCACCAGAAACAGGCCAGCCTGTACCAGTGAAGGAGAAAGCTCTCACGGGCTCTTCACCAGCTGGTGGTGAACTCTCTCCAGAGCTTATCTTGTCAAGGGCAAATCATACACAGTCAATGGGAAGCCAACATTCTTCTGAAGGAGAGAGCACTGACAGGTTGGCCAATCCTAGAGTACGCCAAAGACTAATGGGTGGAGCAAAAGGAAGGCGAGAGAAAGTCGGGCCAACTCACATTGGGCCAGAAGCCTCAGAACTAGTCTCTCTGAAGTTAACACATCTTGGGAAAGGGCTTTCCATTCTTCTTGAAGGGACAGTTGTCTCACTTAGTTTACATAATTTTTGCCTAGGGAGAAAGTTCTTAGAGATTAGACTCTCTTCAGCTCAATGCAGGAATAGATTGTATTAGATTGTAAGCCTATGCGGCAGGGTCTTGCTATTTACTGTGTAATCTGTACAGCACCATGTACATTGATGGTGCTATATAAATAAATAATAATAATAATAATAATAGGTGGGAAGAGATGTTTATTGCTTGAATAAAGATTTATGGATTACTTAGCAGGCCTTGTTATTGTCTCCCAAGAAGGCAAGAGGTTTTTGAGACTTTAAAAAAGAGAGAGGATGATTTAGGCTCCACCTCCAGAACTTCTCCGACACCAGTAAAGCTATTGCAAATATTTTAATATTTGTTTTCATCCTGATCGTATTCCTAAATGTATGGGAAAACAAACAAAAAAGGCAGCATTGAGAAATGTTGCTACCTGTTGCTGTAAGGGACAAAAAGTAGATTTTGAGTGCTCCCCATTGATTCTAAATCCTGCCATCCAACAATAAGCAGACTTCAAGACAGCAGAATCCATTTTGTTCTGTGGTGTGTTTTTTCCAGAACCCAAAGGTCTACCCCCCTCTAAGGAAGGCATGCAATTATGGTTAGGGCAAGTTCACTGCCACATAGAGTGTTCATGTATCCTACTTTATTGAAGGTACTCCTGTCTTTGAAGGGAGGTCAGAGGATTGTCCACTGTATTGGATGACATCCTCCATTTGAAGGGCTGTCTACTCAAAGTAGAGCTTTTGTACAGCTTTTGTACAATGCATTCCATCTGTCTTTGGCAGATTGCCAGGTGTTCTTCATTCCTTCGTCCACTTATTGCCGGAAGTGGGTTTTTCTGATTTCCAACATTTGCTCAAATTCGCTTTTGCTCAAATTCACATTTGCGCAAATTTGCAGTTGCAAAAATGTGCAAACCCCCTTCCGAATATGAATTTCATGTTTTAGCCAATGGGGAAAATGCACATTTTCAGCTGGTTTGTTTCATTATTATTTTACATATTTTTCTATGACTAAATCTGTGTATAATTCCTGAAAGTTTAAAAAAAAACAAAAAAAAACTGGTCTGCAAGTCCACAGAATCCTTGTGCCTTATCAAAAGTTGGTCCACCAGTCATAGAAATCTGAACTCTTTTGACTCCATTGCAGAGTTTTCCAACATCCCCAAGTATCATTTAAAGAGAAAGGACCCTAAAAAGGGAGAACAGGAGCCGTGTTGACCTATGAGCAGCAGACAGACGTGTCTGCTGTGAGATGCATTGCATTTCTATATAAATTATAGTAATTATTTCTAAATTTTAATCTATACACACACAACATTTATGTAAACACGTGTCCTCTTTTGTCCTTTTTGCGGTTGATGCATTTCACTCTCTTTGAGTGAGGCATATGTGGCCAGGATTTTGGGACAAGATCTAATTATGGTGATCACTGGCTTAGATGGTTTTGAAAGGAGATTTGATAAATGTGTAAGGGACAAGAGCTTGTGGCACAATAGCCATTGGGACCTCCATCTATGGAGACAGTGGACCTCAGAATACTAGTTGCACAGGAGGAAGCTGTGGGGTAGGGATGCTACCTTCATGCCTTGGTAATCAACTTCAGAGAAGCATCTGACCACAGTTGGCCATAGGGTGCTGAACCTAATGGACATTCAGTTAGATCCAGCAAGGCTATTCTTCTGTTCTTCATGAGATTCTTTGAGAGTCTCCCTTTTTTATTATTATTTTTTAATACTTTGCAATGTTATTCATTGAAACATTTGCTCAGCCTAAATCATCATCATCATCATTGGAAAACTTGAAAAACATATTTTATTTATTTATTTATTTATTTATTTATTACATTTGTATACCACCCAATAGCCGAAGCTCTCTGGGCGGTTCACAAAAATTAAAACCAGAAAAAGCATAATAAAACAACCCACAGTCTAAAAACACAAATACAAAATACAATATAAAAAGCGCAACCAGGATAAAAACTACACAGCAGAAATTGATATAGGTTAAAAGATGGAATTAAAACAGCAAAATTTAAACTTAAGTTAAATTAGGTGTTAAAATACTGAGAAAATAAAAAGGTCTTCAGCTGGCGATGGAAGGAGTACAGTGTAGGCGCCAGGCGAGCCTCTCTGGGGAGCTCGTTCCACAGACGGGGTGCCGCAGCAGACAAAGCCCTCCTCCTAGTAGCCACCTGCCCCACTTCCTTTAGCAGGGGCTCATGGAAAAGGATAGATAGATAGAATCATAGAATAGCAGAGTTGGAAGGGGCCTACAAGACCATGGAGTCCAACCTTCTGCTCAATGCAGGAATCCACCCTAAAGCAACCCTGACAGATGGTTGTCCAGCTGCCTCTTGAATGCCTCTCGTGTGGGAGAGCCCACAACCTCCGTAGATGGATGGATAGATAGATAGATAGATAGATAGATAGATAGATAGATAGATAGATAGACAGATAGACAGATAGACAGATAGATATAGATACTCTCCAAGATGGAAATTAGAGCTGAGCCATTTTTCTTTCAGAAGCCATTTTCTTGAAAACATTTCTGAGATTCTTCTTTTTCTCATTTATATACAACCTCCTCTGTTCAAAAGTCATTAAGGTGTTGTACACCTATTTAAAACAATAAAAAACTAGAACGTTTAAATGGTTATTTTAAGGCTAAATTGAATACCCATTCTAATGGCCAAGAGTTGTTGTTCTTGGAGGAGTGCATTCCATAGTTTGGAAGCAATATAGGAGAAATATAGAATTTCCTCCAAATGCTCTGCAATGTTTATTGTGGCTGCCTCAAATCCCCCCACCCACGGAGGATGCAAAATGGTAGACAGTCTACTGTTGCCATTTATAGCATCAGCAAAGAAACAAACCCCAGTCCAAAAAAACAAATAGCCTGGGGGTGGAGTAGACAGAAGCTGTGCTGCTACGACTCATAATGGTGAGCCCACACTGAGAAACTATTAGATAAATTCTGTTAAATGCCCCCTTCTAATTTAAGAACAAAAGAAGAGCCATGTTGGATCAGACCAAGGGTCTATCTAGTCCAGCATTCTGTTCACACAATGGCCAATCAGATGTAGACCAGGGACCAACAAAGCAGGACATGGTGCAACAGCACCCTCCCGCCCATGTTCCCCAGCAACTGGTGCATGTAGGCTTACTGCCTCCGATACTGGAGGGAGTACATTAGAGCTAGTAGTAGCCATTGATAGCCTTCTCCTCCAGGAATTTATCCAACCCCCTTTTAAAGCCATCCAAATCTTTGTTCCAAAGCAGGATGGGGAATTTTGAGGGGACATTTTGCACACAGCTTAAATGGAAATACATTTCTTCCTTATGTATAGAAACAGGATCTTCTCTCTTTCTCTCTGTCTCTCTGTCTCTCTCTCTCTCTCATATATATATATATATATCCCTAGAGATGCTGTTACAGAGCTAAACAGCCGAGTAATCAAGAAATTGGTACAGCACTCTCGAATATGTGCTCAAGAAGGGGAGGGAGCATCTACTTTGAACTTCCTTTTGTCTGGCCTCTGTTGTTGTTTCCAAGTTGGCTGGCGCCTTTGAAGCGCCATGCCTTGTCTTTTTTCAACTGCGTTGACAGCAGAAGAAAATGTGCATCAGAAAATGAAATTTCTTCATTTCGACATCAGGAGTAAACAAGATGTCAGTGGTTTTGTGAGACAAGAGGAAGAATGGAGGCGAGGAGGGGAACAATTCACGAAAGTGGGGGATGATGAAGGAGCGGAGGAGATCGTATTTTCAAACAAACGTGACAGCAGAAGGCAGGGAAGTTCAATTCTCAAGGCAAATGGGAAATTCTGGGGGAGCGTCAAGAACGTTTGAGATCCCCTGTATTGGCCGTGAAACTGAGCTTGAGAGGATCGCTTGACCTCAATCGTTTCACCCAGCTTTCAGAAGCAAAGGGAAGAAAAGAAGATGGCCCAGCTGGTGGAATAAATTTGATCCAGTTTCTGAGGCTTGCATTTTCTATACTAAAATAGTTGTCAACATTTGATTGGGTCTTCTCCTGATCTTTTATTTTGACCGTAGCCAGTACAGCCTATACTACCTGTCCACAAATGCTCCTGCTAAGGGGTCCCTTCGTTAAAACATATAAAGATAGGAGGTAGGCATAATGAAATCCAGCCCTACCCCGATTTTAGCTAGATCATGCCTTCCTCACTCCTCATCCCTGGAATTCAAACACTGCTACATTTCCCCAAAATTCCCTTCTGCCATTCAGCAAGTCGTGATGCTGGACAACCATCTGTAAGGTATGCTTTAGGGTGGATTCCTGCATTGAGCAGGGGGTTGGACTTGATGGCCTTATAGGACCCTTCCAACTCTGCTATTCTATGATTCTATGGAGGGGATTTAGAGAATGACAGCAGGGATGATCAGGGGTCTGGAAACAAAGCCCTATGAGGAGAGACTGAAAGAACTGGGCCTGTTTAGCACTGAGAAGAGAAGACCCAAGGAAGACATGAGAGCCCTTTAGAAATGTTTTCACACAGAGAAGGGCCAGGATCTCTTCTGGATCAGTATGGGACACGGAATAATGGCTTTAAGTTACAAGAAGCCAGATTCCGGCTGAACATCAGGAAAAACTTCCTGACCGTTAGAGCATTATGGTAATGGAACCAATGACCTAGGGAGGTGGTGAGCTCTCCCACACTAGAGGCCTTCAAGAGGCAGCTGGACAACCACCTGTCAGGGATGCTTGAAGGTGGATTCCTGCACTGAGCAGGGGGTTGGACTCGATGGCCTTGTAGGCCCCTTCCAACTCTGCTATTCTATGATTCTATAAGTCCCAAAGGAGTAAATCAGTCTCGCTCATGCCTGTCCCCTCCCTTCCTCCCCTTCTATCTTCAACATGCCCTTTTTTCCTTTCCAGTCACACACACACTCCCTTGGTTCATTCTTTCCTTGCTGAGATTGGAGATTAGATAGAGCCTGGATTTATAGCTAGTGAAAATATATATAAAAAAAAATCAAAAAAACCTCTTCGCTCCTATCAAGGATTCAAATGATTAAATATCCCACCCTAGAAATACTTTTAGCTTCACTTACAGTACAATCTCACTTACACACCAAGGCAAGCGGCAGTGCTTAGAAAATCAACCTGAGTAATAAGTGTCTGAAGAGGAAAGGAAACCGAGAGAAGTGGAATGCAGGGCGGGGGAGAGAGACTAGGAAAAAAACATGGAATAAGAAACAAGATGACCAACTGTGGAGGGATGCAAGAAATCTTTCTCTCTGCTCCCCGCTCCTTCTTCCTCCCCACCCTGCTGGCTTCCAAGGACTGATGACTCTCACCACAACTTGCAAAAAGCATAGGAAATGCCAGAGCCAAATGTTGCAGCATTGGCCTTGCCCCTGGGAGGACCTGGATTCAAATCCACCCCCCTCATCCACAATGATGGCTTCGTCTTGGACTCATCACTGCTTATCAGCTCTCATAGGGTGACCATATGAAAAGGAGGACAGGGCTCCTGTATCTTTAACAGTTGAATAGAAAAGGGAATTTCAGCAGATGTCATTTGTATATATGGGGAACCTCATGAAATCCCCTCTTCATCACAATAGTTAAAGGTGCAAGAGCTATACTAGAGTGACCAGATTTAAAAGAGGGCAGGGCACCTGCAGCTTTAACTGTTGTGATGAAGAGGAAATTTCGCCAGGTTCCCCAAATATACAAATGACACCTGCTGAAATTTCCATTTCAATACAACTGTTAAAGAAACAGGAGCCCTGTCCTCCTTTTCATATGGTCACCCTAAGCTCTCAGCCTAACACACTTAGGGTGACCATATGAAAAGGAGGACCAGGCTCCTGTTTCTTTTACAGTTGCAAAGAAAAGGGAATTTCAGCAGGTGTCATTTGTATATATGGAGAACCTGGTGAAATTCCCTCTTCAGCACAACAGTTAAAGCTGCAGGAGCTATACTAGAGTGACCAGATTTAAAAGAGGGCAGGGCTCCTGTAGCTTTAACTGTTGTGACGAAGAGGAAATTTCACCAGGTCCTCCATATAGACAGAAATTCACTTTTCTATGCGACTGTTAAAGATACAGGAGCCCTGTCTTCCTTTGCACATGGTCACCCTAAATTAAAAGATGTATTTTCCCAGGGTAGGGTGACCATATGAAAAGGAGGACAGGGCTCCTGTATCTTTAACAGTTGCATAGAAAGGGAATTTCAGCAGGTGTCATTTGTATATATGGAGAACCTGGTGAAATTCCCTCTTCATCACAACGGTTAAAGCTGCAGGAGCTATAGTAGTGTGACCAGATTTAAAAGAGGGCAGGGCTCCTGCAGCTTTAACTGTTGTGATGGAGAGGAAATTTCACCAGGTTCTCCATATATACAAATGACACCTGCAGAAATTCCCTTTTCAATACAACTGTTAAAGACACAGGAGCCCGGTCCTCCTTTTCATATGGTCAGATGGTGGTTAAATAACCATGTGTCAAACATGCTTGCTAACCATTTGCTGCAAAAGGGATAGCAGCCTAACTATGGTTTAGCGTGCTGTCTGAACAGGCCTGTTATGGCTAACTGTGTGCCTAACAATGCTGGTTACATAACCATGTTTGAAGCATGCTCACTAACCTTTTGCTGCAAAAGGTTTAGCAGCCCACCCATGGCTTAATGTGTTCTCTTCACAGGCCCTACAGGGAAGAGATGTTTTATACTTCAGGTCTCATCAGCCCTAGCCATAGTGGTCAAAGGTCAAGAATGTTGAAACTTGTAGTCCCAGACATAGATCTATGGTTGCAAACTATGGAAATGACCCTTTACGACCACTGTAGTTTGTAACTATAGCTCTATGGAAACCTCAGAGCCCCAGCTTACTTTTAAATCTCAGCTCTAATGGAGGAGAATGCATGGCAGAGGTGAGTCCCAGAGGTTGGGATGGGAGGCGGGCAAATCCTGGGGCTGAACAGGGGGAAAGGGAGGGGACTTCAATGGCCTTACACCGGCTTTCCCTCACAGACAGGGAGAGCAGCACATCACCACTCCAAACCATCCCAAGGCATCCCAAGGCACCTCGGACCCAGCCCACCTCATCTCAGATTCAGGGGTTCACTTCAGCCCAAGGTGATGCACAGCGCAACTGTTCTTTTTCTAAAGCCATCCTGGACAATTTGAAGGTCTGCCGGAGAGCAGTTCTCTACTTTGAAGGTATTGTCTATTCGAAGGGCTGCCTATTTGAAGGGTGTACCTGCCCAATCCCTAAGATCATCCACAGGGGTCCTTCTCCATGAGCCCCTGCCAAAGGAAGTGAGGCAGGTGGCTACCAAGAGCAGGGCCTTCTCTGCTGTGGCACCCCGGCTGTGGAATGAGCTCCCTAGAGAGATGTGGCACCTACGTTATACTCTTTTTTGACACCAGGTGAAGACCTTTTTTATTTCCCCAGCATTTTAACAGTTTATCCTCTTCGTTGTTTTTTTTAAGTTTGCTATTTGAAATCTGTATTTGAGATCTGTATCAGTCTCTGCATTGCTGCTCAGTTTGATCCTGGTTGTGCTTTTATATGGTACGTTTATATTGCGCTTTTTGTACTGTTGTTTGTTTGATACGTTGACTGTACTTCATGGTTTTAATTTTTGTGAACCACCCAGAGCGCTTTAGCTATTGGGAGGTACAGAACTGCAACAAATAAATAAATAGCAACCCAGAGGTTCAACAGCACAGGTAGCTCTCCTTTCCCCAAGAGGAAGAAATTCATGTGTTTAGTTTCCCTCAGAGAAGAAGCAACACAGCTGATGTTTCACTGCACCTTTATGAAAATCATTCTTTTTACAAGTGTCCAGGGATTACCTTGATGCAGCAGTCAACAAAGGCCTTTTATAAGGGCAATGTGGTTTCAACCCACATATCGCCGCATTTCTGCCAACCTGACACCGACTCCAAATAAAATAAAATGAAAAATGGGGTGGGGGGGGAAGAAGAAGAAAAAACCTCTTTCACATTTAGTTTGTCTGCCCCCGTGTCTCAACCTGCCAGTATGTCCAGATCGTAGCCTTCAAATACCTGAAGGGCTGTTCACGTCGACTGGTCCTCTGGACCAAAAGAAAAGAAAAAGAAAAAGAGACAGGACTGGAACCAATGGATGGAAATTGCAGGGAAGCAGATTTCAACAAAAAGTTAGGAGAAACTGAGAGCTGTTTGACAGTGGAACATACTACATCAGGAGGTAATGAGCTCGTCTTCACTAGAGGCCTTCAAGCAGCCATCATTAATAGCAGGATCCTGGATTTTTCAATCTTGCATCGAGCAGAGTGGGGGTCGTCTATTACATGATCTCCTAGATTCCTTCCAATGCTATAATTTTATAGGCTTGTCTACACCAGCCATTTATCCCGGGGTCAGCCCGAGATCGTCCCTGTGTGTCCCAGGGTCAACCTCTCACTTTCCCCAGGATAAAATGGATGGCACTTGTCCCAGTATTTCCCACGGTTTGGGACAACACCAAGGACCGTGGGCGGTGTGATGCAGGCTCCCAGATCTCTCTCCTTATTATTATTATATTATTATTTATTTATATAGCACCATCAATGTACATGGTGCTATACAGAGTAAAACAGCAAATAGCAAGACCCTGCCGCATAGGCTTACATTCTAATAAAATCATAATAAAACAATAAGGAGGGGAAGAGAATGCAAACAGGCACTGGGTAGGGTAAACAGGCACTGGGTACGGTAAATAGGCACTGGGTAGGGTAAACAGGCACAGGGTAGGGTAAACAGGCACAGGGTAGGGTAAAACTAACAGTATAAAGTCAGAACAAAATCAAGTTTTAAAAGCTTTAGGAAAAAGAGCTGTGCGGGGGCGCTCTGTACCCATGAGGGTGGGGGCCGCTGTTTCGCCATCCCCAGGATGGCTGTTGGTGCTTTTCAGCACCGACTTTTGGGTGTTTTCTGTGTGTTTGTTCATTTGATTTTTACTCACATTTTGCACAAGATCGCTCCCATGAGGTTGTGCAGCCAGCTCCTGCCTTAAAAAAAACACATTATTATTATTATTATTATTATTATTATTATTATTATTATTATTATTATTATTATTATTATTATTTCCTGCCTTTTGCCCAATGCTGGGCCTCAGAATTTTAAACATATACATCACAAAATTTTAAACATATACATTACTGTACGTCAATAGAGATATACAAAAGTTTAAAGTACATTCAACATATTCCAATATTAAAGCATTTAAATATTTAAACTGACGTGGTGCCGGAGTGTCCCTCCTGACTTCCATGCATGCCGGGGAACAATTCTGGAAGCGGAAAAGCCCAGGATTCTCTCTCTCACACACACACACACATCCCGGATAGCCGATAGGTATAGACATGCCCTATGATTCAAGTAGCTTGAGAATGCTCCGTGGTGGTGGCTGGCTCTTGTGTCAGTAGGACGGTGAATCCTTTGGGGTTTCAGTCAAAACGCGCCGTCCATGTGGCTTCCACATCTTTAGAGTTCTGACTCATTCTGAATGAAAGCTGGAGCGAATTCACCGCCCCACATGTCAGAACCAACAGCCTCCACTGGATCCGTTGCCATAACCACTTAGAAAAGCCAACATGCCGGCCGCCTCTCCTAACCGCCTGGAGCCACGCGCCCTCATCTAAATTTCCTATAAAGCAGCCACACTTGGTAATGGTGGCTATGGATCGTCTCAGTGGCTCTCATTATACAGTTTGATGCTGCATAAAATCACCATCGGAGGAGATGGGAGGAAAAACAGGCTGATGAATAATTCACCTCGGTGAGACGCAGGACGTAACGGAGGTCCCATTTCTTCTCCTTTCCCTTTCTCTGCTCCCCGCTCGTTAACGCAGGGGTGAATTGCGGGGTGGGGTGGGGAGGGGAGGGGAGGGGATCCGTGAGAGGCCTTAAGGCGCCATATGCTACAATTACGGCCCAGAGTTAAAACCTATACTTCAGGCTGGCTAATTTTAGCTCCATGCATGCGGAGAGGCGCGTGGAGTGTTCTGGAAAGCAGGAAGGAGCCCACTTTTCACCTCATGTGCCGCATCCCTCCCAATCTCAGCACCTGCCCAATCTCAGTCAAATTGCCAATGAATTATTAACAGCCCATTTGCATACTGTCTCGTTTGCCTACCGTCAGCGGTCCTCTCTTGAGGAACTCCATTGAGAAGAGGGACGGAGAGAAAGGTCGGGCAGAAACTGTATGTGTGCAAGCCCGTGGACGTTTATTATTTCCATTTCCAGTGACTGACAAAACCCTGGATGCTGTTTGCCCTAAACCCTGTTCTACTTCTGAAACCGTTCTGGCCCAGTTTCAGAGCTTCGTCACACCAGCGTTATGCTGTGCAATCACTGTGAATTGTGTGCAAAAGACTCCGAAGTTTTCCAGCTTAAAATCTGCTTTTATTGTGGAGGACTCTGAAGTTTTCCAGTTTATAATCTGCTTTGGCTGTGAAGTACTCCCATGCATCCTGCTTTAATTGTGCTATAAAGGGAAAGGAAAGGAAAGGAACCTCTGGTGCAAGCACTGAGTCATTACTGACTCTTAGAGGGACGCCAGCTTTCGCTGACGTTTTCTTGGCAGGCCTTATAGCGGGGTGGTTTGCCGTTGCCTTCCCTGGCTGTGATTACCTTTCCCCCAGCTAGCTGGGTACTCATTTTACCAACCTCGGGAGGATGGAAGGCTGAGTCGACCCAAGCCGGCTGCCTGAAACCAGCTTCAACTGGGATCGAACTCAGGCCGTGGGGAGAGTTTCGGCTGCAGAAACTGCTGCTTTACCGCTCTGCGCCACACGAGGCTTATAAAGGGAAAAGACCCGCCCTATTTTGCTACTAGTTTTCGAGCGTATTTTCCGAGAGGCCACTGGGGCCGCAGGAGCAGGATTTGATATGGTTAAAGAAAAATTAAACAAATGCTTACAACTGCGTAAGCTTTAAAGATAAAGGCTTCAAAATTGGCACAGTAATAGATATTAAGGAGAGCTTTAAGCATACCAAATTTGAATCGGATTGAGTCATCCATTGACTTTTTAATGATTTTTTTTTTTTACATTTCCCCCTTTAAACCCTTTGCAAAGGATCTTAGGAGCGCTGCCGCCCAGGGTGTGATTTAGCAACAACAAAACCGACAGGTTAGTGCTGTAGGGGATAATTCGAGGGAAACAGGTACATGGGATGAAGCTCTTAGTCAAACCTAGAGCAGACCTAGAGATGCACAGGTTTTGTTAAACCCTTCCTATCTGCGTTTTGCAGATTGTCCAATGTCTTTCATCCCATCATCCACTCATTGGACAACCATATTTTTTTTTCCAGGACAGTACAAGAATTTGGTCCACCTTGCACTAATTCACCTCAGGAGGAGCCCTGCCCTCTTTGTATCTGGTCACTGTCATATATCTAGAGTGGCTCCTGCAGCTTTCACTGTTGTGATGAAGAGGGACTTTCACCAGGTGCTGCGTGCATATAAATGACACCAACTGAAATTCCCTTTTCTATACAACTGTTAAAGATACAGGAGCCCGGTCCTCCTTTCCATATGGTCACCCTACCTGGGGCGCTATCCACACCTCAACTTGAGTGGGAGGCAGAGAGACAGAGGGCTCCTCTACACCAAGCAGGCTATTCCACTATGAAAGTGGTATGAAAGCGGTATATAAAAGGCAGGAGCCACACGACGGCTTTACAGTGGTATTGAAGTGCACTGACAAGTGTTGGGACCCATTGACACATACCATATACTGCTTTCATGTTGGTTGTTTTATTATGGTTTTAATTTTTGTGAACCGCCCAGAGAGCTTCGGCTATTGGGCGGTATAGAAATGTAATAAATAAATAAATTCATACCACTTTCATAGTGTTGCATCCTGCTTGGTGTAGATGTGTCCTGGGGTCAAACCTGTTCACCTAGGTGACACACAGGGGATCCAGTGCTCATGCAGGGGTGAACCCTGGATGATCCCAGGATAAACCTTAGGTCTAGCTGTGGACAGAGAGGGAGGGAGGGAGGGAGGGCAGGCATGTCTACACCAGCCCTATATCCCGGGATCATCCCAGGATCATTCCTGTGCATCCAAATGCCACACAGGGAATCCCGGAAGCAGGCAGGGATGATCCCTCCATTTTCCTGGGATAACCCTTAGGTGTAGAAAGGGCCAGAGAGTTTGGAAGCAATGATACCTGAGACACTCCAAGGACTTCCCATGAATATCTAAAAATCCAGGGAAGCAAAGGAGAAACCCACCCCAACCTCTGGGACTCACCTCTGCCATCCATTCTCCTCCATTAGAGCTGTGATTTAAAAGTACGGTGGGGCTCTGATGTTTCCATAGAGCTACAGACATTAAAGGACAATTTGGGTCCATCTCTAGCTTGGAACATTGAATATGCCCATCCTTACAAGATCCACAATCTCTAACTGCTACCACATTTCCCTAGAAGCCCCACCAGTCCTGGCTCCAGAGCTTTGCCATCTCTCCATCCTGACAAGAAACGTTGTACAGGAATTGACAATATCTTTAAGCCCCAAGTTCACAGCTTGCTACTAATTATAGGAATAAATAACTGGAGACTTCAGCCATCTGTTCATTCTTTGGCAGCGCTCTGGTTTCTCTGCAGTTTCCGTGCCACCTGCGAGCTCTGCGAAGCCCTCTGAGAATCGGTCATTCTGACCTCTAAATCCACGGCCCCGGAGACGTACAAGAGCCGTCTGCAAGGGCAGCCGCGATTGCTCTCCCTTGTCCAACCCCCCTCTCATTCCTGAAAGCCCAGAGGGGAAATAATGAATGCACTCAATTTGCGGTCGGCGGTTATTCACGTTTGAAGGGAGAATGGCAAACGGGAAACGGTTATTCCAGAGTATGGTTTTATGCTGTTGCTGAATTCAAATTGGTGCCCTGCACCTGAACCCTAATGCTGCCCTTGCCTCCTCAGTTTCTCCTTAACCCCCTGATTCATCCAACTTTTCATCCCCCCTCGTTCCTAGCCTTCTTTCTCCTACAGTACGTCATCCCTTCTTCAGTCACAAGGGGCATGTCATCGCCAGCCCTATATCCCGGGATCATCCCAGCACCGTTCCTGTGCCTCCAAATGCCACACAGGGGATCGCTCCATTTTCCTGGGATAACCCTTGGGTGTAGAAAGGGCCACTCTCTCTTTGGACGCAACCTAGGGATGTGTGAAGCAGCAAAAGTCACACTTGCCAAATCAAGTTCTCCAAATTCCATCTTGAAGTTGCTTCTGACTTGAGTCTGTATCGGAATGCAAGCTTTGCTTTGCTTTGCTTTGGTTTTTCATGTGAAAATCCAGGAGAATTTCCATGCATATTTCCTCCCCAAAAACATCTGCATCAAGTGTCTGTCTTTTTGAAATGAACACATTTTGAAATGTACAGATGCTGCTGAACACTCACTTATTTACTATGTCTTACTATGGTTTTGGGTTTTGTGAACCGGCCAGAGAGCTTCGGCTATTGGGCGGTATAGAAATGTAATAAATAAATAAATAAAACAAATATTTATTTATTTATTTATTTATTATTCCTTTTTGATCCACAAATCACATTGCAAGTCTGAAATGTACAGGCTCTGACCACAGATTGCATCTGAGTTTGTGTTCGGTTTGGAAGGTGCGAACTGGGTAAAATCCTGATCAAGAACAAACTGAAGCAAATGTTTCATACACCCCGAACTCGATCTCTTGGGTTTCTTGCACGCTTGACTTCTCTCCTCTGTGGCAGAAGATAGACACCAGACCTCTAAATTTAGTGTGAGGGGCTTCCTCCATTCTCACAATCTGCCTGTATAAGTATAAAGCCACAATATTAAAAAACAAAAACAAAAACACAACCACAGTATGAAAAGAGAAGATAAAAAGGCAACTAGGTAAGAGAGAGAGACAGAGAGAGAGAGAGAGAGAGAGGAGGAGAAAACTCGGTGACTTATGTTTCATCAAAGGGAGCATTAGTGATGGCCAGCAATCTGGAAAGCTTCAAAAGGGGGTTGGATAAATTCCTGGAGGAGAATGCTATCCATGGCTACTAGCCCTGATGGATATGTGCTACCTCCAGTATCTGAGGCAGTAAGCCTATACATACCAATTGCTGGGGAACATGGGTGGGAGGGTGCAGTTGCACCGTGTCCTGCTTGTTCATCCCTGGCCGATGGCTGGTTGGCCACTGTGTGAACAGAGTGCTGGACTAAATGGACCCTTGGTCTGATCCAGCAGGGCTCTTCTTATGTTCTTATACAATGGAGAGAAGGAGGACCTTGTAAGCTGCCTTGGGTTCATTGCAAGAGGGAAAAGGATATAAATGTAATAGTAATAAAGTGGACAGATAAAAGGAAGGACTTCTTCACACAGCACATGCTTAAATTATGGAACTCACTACCACAAGATGTGGTGATGGCCACTAATCTAGATGGCTTTAAAAGGGGATTGGAGAAATTCCTGGAGGTGAAGGCTATCCATGTATCCAAGGCAGTGAGCCTGTGTGCACCAGTTGCTGGGGAACATAGGTGGGAGGGTGCTGTTGCACCATGTCCTGCTTTGTTGGTCCCTGGTCAACAGCTGGTTGTCCACTGTGTGAACAGAGTGCTGGACTAGAAGGACCCTCTGTCTGATCCTGCCTGTAACTTCTTATGTTCTTAGATCTTCTGATAGATGGGGACCTTTGTTCTTGAATGAGATGACCATAAGAGTCAGGACGACCTGATATATATTTAGCTGAGAGGAATTGGATTTCCCTTAATATAGAGAAGCTGGAGGAGTAGGCTGTCAATGGCTACTAGCCCTGATGGTTGTGTGCTGTCTCCAGGATTCGAGGCAGAACATGGGTGGGAGGGTGCTGTTGCACCATGTTCTGCTTTACTGGTCCCTGGTGGACAGCTGGCTAGCCATGGAACGCTGGACTAGATGGACCCTTGGTCTGATCCAGCAGGGCTCTTCTCATGTTCTTATGATCTTAGATCGTCTGATGAATGGGCATCTTTGTTTTTGAATGAGATTTATTTACTTAAGTATTTCTTTATTTATTTATTTAAAACATTTATATCCCGCCCTATTTCATTAAGATCTCAGAGGGGCATACAGATAACAACATACAGTATAAAACAATAAATATACACAGTTAAAAACAAATTAAACCATAAGATGACCGTAAGAGTCAGGAAGACCTGCTATATCTCTAGCTGAAAGGAATTGGACATATTTCTAGCTGAGAGGAATGGGAGGCAGAGTGCAGAAAGACAGAAGAAAAACCAGATGGCAGTTCAGAGGATGGATTGACAAATCCTTAAAATGTACAAGTACCATGGACCAGTGAGACCCTGTTCCATGTGCGGAGGCTAACCCAGGAAAAATAGTGTGCTGGACCCCTTTTTGCACTTCCCTAACTGTAGCCTTTTCCACTGCCATGATGTGGAAAACATGTTTTCCGGCTGCCAAACCAGCCTTAGAACCCCTGGATTGCCAGTATCCACTTTTAGGTAGCATGGGGTTGACTATTAGACATGGGGTAGGTAACACAACAAGAAAAGGGATCACAACATTTTAAACAATGGAATTTAAACATTACTTGGGGGGAAATGTCAATAGGAAACAGTTTTAAAATCTAAGTTTATAAACACATACAATAGACAAAAACAAATATGATGAAAAGGGTAATAAAATAACCAGAGATAAATACATCCACCAACCCTAATAAGACACCAACCCTATTTTCACCAGATCTCTTGCCAGCAATATCTTAGTTGTAGTTCTAGCATTCTCCTCCAGTTCTCCAGTTTTCTTCCTCTAGGAATAAAGACTTATCTCTTTGTTTTTCTCTGTGATCCTTCTCTCTCTCTTTCAATTTCTGCCTTCTACAACAAGCTTTTACATCTTAAACACAGCTTGTCCCATCCCACCAATCAGAAGGGAAGTTTATTGATCACCTATGCCTTAAACTCCCATTCCCTGTTGAACCTCCTGCAAATCATCAATATTTTTCCCTGTGCGGAGACCTTTTGACTCCAATATCCAAGTAATACCGCCCAGAGAGCTTGTTAACCGCCCAGAGAGCTTGTTAACCGCCCAGAGAGCTTCGGCTATTGGGCGGTATAAAAATGTAATAAATAAATAAATAAATAAATAAATAAATAAATAAATAAATCCTTTTGCGAACCTTGTTATCTCTCTAACCTTCTATTGAACCTCCTGCCTACTTCTTTATCTCCTCTTCTGCTGCACACTCTCTTGCTCCATGAGCCTCTTGCAAACCCTACGTTTCCTGAGCCAACATCCAGATTCCAACAATCTTTAACTAAACTTTTGACCTTTGAGCTCATATCCAAAAAAAAAACAATATACAAAACTTGAAGACAATTCTGTAACTTCAAAGCAAGTTTCTTTCATAAGTGGAATGGAAAGAATTTAAACAAGTACAAAGTGGAAGAATCCAAAACTGACAGATTTGTTTATCTAGGTCCAGGGCTTTGAACGCTTAGCTTTTAGAAGTCTGGGTTTAAATCCGTGCACATCCAATCATGTTCTTGGTGTTGAATAGGGTTGCCACCTCTTTTGTCCATTGGGTTCCTCATCTTTAACAGCTACATGACAGGCAAATACAACGTGGTCCTCTCTACTCTGGGAATAGTCGTACCTATTGAATTTGGCTATTGCTGATTGATGAGGATTTCATTTGATAAGAACTTAGTAAAATCCACACATTTCTTCAGAAAAGAGTCTGAAAGATCTTGAGATCTTAAAAAACAATGTTGGATAAAGTCCAAATTTGGCCATCCCTTGTTGCTTCATTACAGGTTTGCTCAATAAGGAAGATAGAACACTTTCCCCAGCCATGTTAGATGCCCAAGTTCAGGAATGTGTTTGTTTTGGTTGGTTGGTTGGTTGGTTTAAATCAGGGGGAACATTTTTTCCCTTTTTTTATATTTTTACTCTGCTTTACAGATGACTTCTGAGATGCTTGAGGACATGCTGATGAATATAAAGAAGGTTATTAATCCTCCAACCTTGATTTCAATGCATTAGACCTTTTTTTTTTTTTTAGCTTAAGCTGAAAAATATTTGTGGTCCTTAGACCAATAATTAGACTATTTTCTTTAGCCACATACTAAAACAATTTGTACACACTTGAGATAAATCTCTCCCCAGAAAGGTAGGCAAATATTGAAATACAGAATGAAAGGGGAAGCCAGCAGGCAGGTAAATGGACACACACACACACACACACACCTATTTTAAATCTTTTAAATTACTTTCCTTCTTCCTCTCATTAGTAAATATTTTACTTAGTTGCATTGAACAAATCTTCTATGCTCTCTCTCTCTCTCTCTCTCTCTCTCTCTCTCTCTCTCTCTCTCTCTCTCTCTCTCTCTCTCTCTCTCTGGGGCCATAGCTAGACCTAAGGTTTATCCCTGGATCGTCCAGGGGTCAAACCCGTTCATCTAGGTGACACACAGGGGATCCAGTGCTCAGGCAGGGGCGAACCCTGGATGATCCCAGGATAAACCTTAGGTCTAGCTGTGGCCTGGGAGTCTCTCTTGCTCATTAGAGTTCTTTTCCCGCATTTCTAACTGTTTATAAAACCTCTTTCTTTCTTTCTTTCTTTCTTTCTTTCTTTCTTTCTTTCTTTCTTTCTTTCCTCCCTCCCTCCCTCCCTCCCTCCCTCCCTCCCTCCCTCCTTCCTCTTCTTCTTCTTCCTCTCTTCTTCTTCCTCTTCTTCTTCTTCTTCTTCTTCTTCTTCTTCTTCTTCTTCTTCTTCTTCTTCTTCTTCTTCTTCTTCTTCTTCTTCTTCTTCTTCTTCTTCAGAACACCGAAGAACAGTGGAGTCTTGTGGCTCTGATGTCAACAGGATTATGAATCCATTCAACTGACATAGAACTTTAGCATCTACTGGTCTAAAGTTATCTAATTCTAGGGTCCTCTGTGTGGTAGAATCTAAGTCCAACCCACCCCAGCCCATCTTTCTCACTAGCTGGACCTGACACATCTCCAGGTGGGGCTTCAATGAATGAAAAAATCAAGGATTCCTTCATTACCAGAAGAAGCTTCTAGATCCCTGTAGATGAGCCCCAGTGCCTATGTCCATTTTTTTATCATCATCATCATCATCATCCAGCTATATTAGAGTGACCAGTTACAAAAGAGGGCAGGGATCCTGCAGCTTTCACTGTTGTGATGAAGAGGGAATTTCACCTGGTGCTGCATGCGTACAAATGACACCTGCTGAAATTCCCTTTCATTTCTTTGCAAACTAATGTTGATCGTTTTGGTGCTCTGTAGCAGCTATGCACACGATTTTATTTTATTTTATTTTATTCTATTTCTTTTGTGCACCCATGGGAGGGAGGTGCAAAATGTCCCCAGGCCTCCCAAATTGGCTCACCCCTGGCATATAAATGCAGGATTCAGCTGCCACACATCAGAGGTCTCTGGAAGAAGTCCTCCTCATGGGGAGGACCCTCCCCATGAGAAGACCTTTACTCATAAGGAGCCTTCCTTTGGAGAAAGGCATTCCTCTTCACGTGGATTCTCCTGACCTATCTCTTGAGACACTGCTGCTGTGAGTGGCGGTGTTCCGCTCCTGTTGCAAAGATGGACACACACAAGCATCTCTCCCGAGGGCTCCCAACCCACCACTTCTTCTGTCATGGGCTCTTCCTTGAGGTTGTTTATCTGCGGCAGCTCTAACTCCTTGTCAGAAGAGGAAGTCCTTCTTCACACAGCGCATAGTTAAATCATGAAATTCACTACCACAAGGTGTATTGATTGGCAGCAATTTGAAAAAGGGGGTGACACCCATTCCTGGAGGAAGAGAAGGCTACTAGCCCTGATGGCTATGTGCTACCTCCAGTATCTGAGGCAGTAAGCCCATAAACACCAGCTGCTGGGGAACATGGGTGGGAGGGTGCTGTTGCAGCATGTCCTGTTGTATTGGTCCCTGGTCGACAGCTGTTTGACTATGGTGTGAACAGAGTACTAGACTAGATGGACCCTTGGTCTGATCCAGCAGGGCTCTTCTGATGTTTCTTTCTTTACTATTCCTTCAAAAGGGGCCACCAGAAACCAACCTCAAAGGCATTTTCAGTCCTCCAACCACAGCTGCAGGTATCATGACAGGAGCAACAGAACAACAGAGCTTCTAAATTTGCTTTCAGATAAGCATCTCTCTCCCCTTTCTCAAACCCCCACCCATTTACTGAAAAAGGATTGAAAAAGAGAACGATGGAAGAATTTCCCTATGGCAGTGATAATCGGAGAATTTACTCCCCCCAAAAATAAAAATATTATTGTTATTTTTGTCAATGTCGACAGCTCTTTGAGGCTGCCTTCTCTTACAAATAGAAAAGACACTTGTCATTCTGGTGCACGTAGATAAGGAAAATGCCAGGAGTTATTTGAAATGTAAAATACTGGGAGGGGGCGCGGTAAGCTTTGCCTTCTTCTTTTTCTTTTTTTCTTTGATTGTCATGAAAACAAAGAGCTCGGTGTGGGAGGTAAAGGATCTACAAGTCTGCAAAGACCTACAGCTTAAATGCAGAATCTGGCAACCTGAAAAGAAAAGTGGGGGAATCATAACTTTTCACTTTTCGTATAATGTTTCTAGTCCTTATGATCATTTCATCACACTGTGGGAATGGGGCAGACAACGTGTCCAAATTAAGAGAGAAGCTAGGTCAGGAGCTTTCTGTACATGAGAGATTTATTCCACGCTCATGGTTGGCCACTCATGAAAATGTGTGGGCCCTTTCCATGAGGCTGTCAACCTCCAAGGTATCTCCTGCACCTTCCCCCAGTAATCCCGCTTTTAAAAGATCAGAGATAATGCACTGATTAACATTATGGTGGGACAGTGTGGGCCACTAGATGGTGCTGTTTCATTTAACTTTATAGAGCATTTTTCAATTTCAAATCACATTGTCGCCGTTGGTGGTCATCTAAAAGGGCCGTATTCAATGCTGAAAGACCCTAGAAGGAGAAAAATGGGTAGGCTGTGGTTTTTTTCCTTAATGCAGGCCTAATCCACTGTAAGCAGGATGTTGCACTATGAAAGCAGGCTACAAAAGGCAGGAGCTACACCAGGCAGGATACAGCACTATGAAAGCAGTATATGGTAGGTGTCCATGGGCCCCAACAGTTGTCAGTGCACTTCAATACCGCTATAAAGCAGTAGTGTGGCTCCTGCTTTGTATATACTGCTTTCATGCCACTTTCATTGTGCAATATCCTGCTTGTTGTAGATTAGGCCACAGAGATGTTCCTAGTCAGGCAGGCTTCACTTTTATGGACAGACAAGAGGACCCATAAAGATTCTGTCCCACTCCATATGTAGGAGCTCCACCCATGGAAGGAGCAATGACTCAATCTTTGAGGATCCCTGTTTCCCTTGCAGCCACCTGCACTCACAGCCCATCCCATTCAGGAGGGTCTCCACCCTCCAGAGGCATTCATTGGACTCTGGTGACTGCTAGAGCTAGGAGTGAGCAGAAAGTCACATTCTGCAAATCCCCCTTCTGTCAAGGTGGCATCGGATCCTGCCCATAAAGACTACTCTTGCACGGTGCTTTTCCTGTCCTCACAAGCACAGACGCACCTCACTAAAACACCACACAAAAAGAATGACAGTACAGCCTTACGTATGATCACATTTCTTTCACCCCTCTTTTTCGCAGTGTTTCATCAGTGCATTGGATGACAATATGATGAAGGAGCAGAAAGCTGTCATGAACTGTGCATGCTCCAGTTCCAGAATTAATTTAGGAGATCCTTCTATCTAAACACAAATTTGGGACAAGTGGAAGGCAGGGCAGAGTGGATTCATTGGACCAGCCTTTCCCATACTGATGCCTTCAAGATGTTTTGGACCAACTCCCAGAATCTAAGGCCATTGGGCATGTTGACTGGAGATAATGAAGTTGAAGTCCAAAATACCTGGAGGGTACTAATTGGACAATAAAGGAACAGAATTGTGTGTGGAGGTGGAATCTGTTAATTCTTAAGTTTGACTACCTCATTCAATCAATCAATCAATCAATCAATCTTTATTTCATAGAATCATAGAATAGTGGTCTAGTATTTACAAATAAAATTTTTTATTCATGGCTACCCTGAATGGGTTTTAGCCGAACACATATTATCACACATTATTACATAAAAAATTAAAATGAGCCGAACTCTGTACAGCAATTAGTCCCATCAGCACACATCTTCTACAGTAAACACATCCTAATTTCTCATTGTACTCTGTATATCTATGGTATATCTATTGTTTACAATCATCCACTTGAACGTGTTCCTTCCTAATTTTTGCAGCTCTTACTGCAAAATAGGCCAAATTCAGTAGGGTCGATTTCTCTGCCGTTAGTAGGTAGCCTAATTTCGCTTGGTCTGTTAAATGCACCATAGGGGCCACATACCTAGCTAAATATTTATTCCTAGGGCTATTGTATAATCTGCAGTATAATATATAGTGAACAGAGTTGGAAGGGGCCTATAAGGCCATCAAGTCCAACCCCCTGCTCAACGCAGGAATCCACCTCAAAGCATCCCTGATAGATGGTTGTTCAGCTGCCTCTTGAAGGCCTCTAGTGTGGGAGAGCCCACAACCTCCCCAGGTAACTGGTTCTATTGTCGTACTGCTCTAACAGTCAGGAAGTTTTTCCTGATGTCCAGCCGGAATCGGGCTTCCTGTCACTTGAGCCCATTATTCCGTGTCCTGCACTCTGGGAGGATCAAGAAGAGATCCTGGACCTCCTCTGTGTGACAACCAGGGAAACACTGCATAATAGGACATATTAGGTCTTTCCTGGCCTCTTGATAGTAACTGCAGTAGAATAGTACATGCAAGATGTATTCTTTTTCTAACTAGGGGGCCTTCATCATACTACACACATGCACTCCTTCATCCTGCCATTCACATACGGACTGAAATAGGGTATAAGGTATCCCCTCCTCTCCAGTAATCAGGCCCAGGGAATCTGTGGTAGCCCAGATATCGTTGGACAACATTCCCCTTCACCCCTAACCGTTGACCATGCTTACTGGGGCTGATGGGATTTTGAATCCAAGAACATCTGGAGGACTACATGCTCTCCATCCACACCAAAAATAAATCTTTCTTGAGCAGAGACATCCTCTGCAGGCATACCCCGAACTAAGTGCTTTTAAATGCACTGTGTCTTGCTTCCCTGGAAGTTGGCACAGTATTGCAACCTCACTTCCCGAGATCTTTCCACCCAAATGTGTGGAAGGCAGGAGTCATCCATGACTGCAGAGGCTGTCAGCTCCATACATGCGCTCGGGAAATAGCTTCATTCTATGATATTTATTTATTGTTCCTCACGCCCTGACCTTTTCAAAATAATCCTACTGTCAAAAGAAAAATTCAGAAATTCTTTCTCTGTCTCCCTGAGATATTCTGCTGCTGGGCTTTAAAGGTTTATTGGATACACGGATAATCATATCGAGTTTATATTCTGCACCAGATCTGCAGTGAACTGTCTTCCTGCCATGGCATTGAGTATCTACTAATAGGGTGCAGGCAGGAACACCATTCCTAGGTGCATTCCGATTAAGTCACACTAGAAGCCCAGGGATAGAAGGGCCAAACAACTCCAGAGGGAAATTGCCTTATGTCAGTGTATCAAGTTATTTCTCTATTGCTATCCTATGTCCTTCACTCTTTCTCCAAATCCTTCTTTGAAAAACTACCTTCTCTGTGAAGATCTTTGGCAGGCAAAACCTTTTCTTTTCTTTTCTTTTTGCTCTGGCAGGCCTTTGGGGAGTAGTCTACAGGCTGATATTATTAATATTGTTATCAGTTTTATATGTTTTAATCAGGTCTATGCATTTAATGGAATTTTGGTATTTAATGTTGTTCCCTGCCTCGATCCACAGGAAGAGGTGCGTAAGAAACAAAGCCCTATGAAGAGAGACTGAAAGAACTGGGCATGTTTAGCCTGGGGAAGAGAAGATTGAGGGGAGACATGATAGCACTCTTCAAATACTTATTTATTTATTTATTTATTTATTTATTTATTTATTACATTTCTATACCACCCAATAGCCGGAGCACTCTGGGCGGTTCACAAAAATTAAAACCATTCAAAGTATAAAACAACAGTATAAAACCATAATATAAAATACAATATAAAAGCTCAACCAGATAAAAACAGCAGCAATGCAAAATTACAAATTTAAAACACCAAATACTTAACAACTGCATTCTGGTATGAGGTTTTGTGGACATCATAAGATACACAGATATTTGATAAATGGACTTCTAAAGCTACTTTTCTTTTTAATTTAATTTTAAGCTGATGTTTCAGGCTTGTTGCTGAGAGTAAATTCTCTCTCACTTACCTAATCAGGGCTGGTGCTACCATAGAGGCCACTCAGACGGCCGCCTAGAGCGCCAAGCGAAGAGGGGCGCCGGGCACAACGCAGCACTCATGCGCGTTGGCTGTGAGCTGGCCCGGCCCGAGGATTCAGCTGGGCCTGGGCGGGCGAGATGGTGCCCCACACCTGCCCCACACCTGCCCAGCCGAAGCGAAGCCAGGGACGCTGGGGTGGGGGTGGGGTGGCTCCATGTTCGGACTTCCGGAACATGCCCAGAAGAGAGAGAGGAATGTATGGGTGAATGGGGTGCATGGGGTCTTTGAGTGAATGCATGTGTTCATGTGTGTGTTTGTTTGGAGTGAGTGATGCTGAGTGTGTGTGCGTGTGCGTGTGTGAGTTGGGGGGGGATGATTTGGAGGTGATATTCCTATTAAATAATGCATTTTAGACCCATAGACGTTCCTTTCCAATTTGTTTGCTATAATTGGCATGACGTATTTCTTGCACTTTAAAATAAATTTAGCAGTTTCAAGTTTTGTGCTTCTTATTTTTTCCAGGAAACATATGTTCTTAAAAATCAAAGTTGGCATTTTTTTTGTGTGTGTGGGGGGGTGAAAGTAGCTCACCTTGCCTAGGGTGCAAAATAGTTTGGCGCCGGCCCTGTACCTAATGCACACAGTGTGTGAGCGAAAACCTAGGCCATAGTTAGACGGGGTGAAGTCCCAGGGCAATCCCCGGGATCATCCCTTTGCATCCACATGATGCACAGTGGATCCCAGGATCAGGGAGGGATATTTATTTATTTATTTATTTATTTATTGCACTTATATACCACCCCCATAGCCAGGGCTCTCTGGGCAGTTTACAGAAATTCTAAAATTAAGATAAAAACAAGTATACAAAATTTAAAATTCTAAAACACAGAACATACACACAAAGAGCATTAAAAACCGTAAAAAAAACCTAAACATGTGGGTGATTAAGATGTGCCGCCATATGCCTGGGCAAAGAGGAAAGTCTTAACCTGGCGCCGGAAAGATAGCAGCGTTGGCGCCAGGCGAGCCTCATCAGGGAGATCATTCCATAGTCTGGGGGCCACCACCAAAAAGGCCCTGTCCCTCGTTGCCGCACTCTGAGCCTCTCTCGGAGTAGGCACCCGGAGGAGGACCTTAGATGTTGAACGTAGTGACCGGGTATATTCACGTCGGGGGAGGCGTTCCATCAGGTATGCCCCCAGGATCTCGCCCTCCCCTTCTGGCTTGTTTTTTCCACGGTCTCGGGCTGATCCCGAAAGCACGGATCATGTGTGCGGGTGTCGCCGTTTGTCCCGGTTCCTTGCAGTTACTCACGAGGAGCTGGGGTTACACATGGGGTGCAGATCTCCTCAAGAGCTCTGTGCCCATTGGGGGTGATGTGGGGGGAGCAGGGAAATTAATTTTAAATTTTAAAAAATCCTCACCTTTTGCACACGACTGTTCTTGCACTCTTCTTCTTTAACAAAAAAAAAAAAAAAATGGCGGCCGTGATGTCCTCTCCCTCATCCCTCCATTGCAATAGACACACTTCTATTGATCTCAGAACTCACATATCCAAATTGGGATAGAATGAGCATGATCCCGCCTATGTGATGCACTTTTAAGCCTTGTCCATTTCAATGGGGGAGATTTAAGATGCACTAGAGCTGTCATTACTCACAGGTAGAACCTTGGTCGCAGGTTCATCGAACGTAGCTTCATGTGTTGTTATTGTGAAATGGATGTAACTGCACCCACCAATGTTTAATTTTTTTAAAAAAAAATGCCAGACATTAAGATCATCCATAGGGGTCCTTCTTTGTGAGTCCCTGCCAAAGGAAGTGAGGCAGGTGGCTACTAGGAGCAGGGCTTCTACGCTGTGGCACCCCAGCTGTGGATTGAGCACCCTAAAGAGGTTCGCCTGGCACCTACACTGTATTCCTTCCATTGCCAGCTGAACACCTTTTTTATTTTCTCAGTATTTTAACACCTAATTTAACTTAAATTTAAACTTTGCTGTTTTAATTCCACATTTTAATCTATATCAACTTCTGCTGTGTGGTTTTATCCTGGTTGTGCTTTTTATATTGTATTTAGTATTTGTGTTTTTAGACTGGTTGTTTTGTTGTGCTTTTCATGGTTTTTATTTTTGTGAACTGCCCAGAGACCTTCAGCTATTGGACGGTATAAAAATGTAATAAATCCGTGAGCCCCTGCCAAAGGAAGTGAGGCAGGTGGCTACCAGGAGGAGGGCCTTCTCTGCTGTGGCACCCCGGCTGTGGAATGAGCTCCCTAAGGAGGTTCGCTTGGCACCTACATTATATGCTTTTAGACGCCAGGTGAAGACCTTTTTATTCTCCCAACATTTTAACAATCTATAAATACATTTTAACATGGTGTCTGGTTTCAGGCAGCCAGCTCGGGTCGACTCAGCCTTCCATCCTCCCGAGGTCGGTAAAATGAGTACCCACTTAGCTGGGAGAAAGGTAATCATGGCCGGGGAAGGCAACGGCAAACCACCCCACTATAAGGCCTGCCAAGAAAACATCAGCGAAAGCTGGCGTCCCTCCAAGAGTCAGTAATGACTCAGTGCTTGCACGAGAGGTTCCTTTCCTTTTTCCTACTGTTGTTTTATACTTTGAATGGTTTTAATTTTTGTGAACCGCCCAGAGAGCTCCAGCTATTGGGTGGTATAGAAATGTAATAAATAAATAAATAAATAAATAAATAAATAAATAAAATCTCTATCTATCTATCTATCCATCCATCCATCCATCCATCTATCTACATACCTACCTATCATCTACATCCAACCTTACAAAAACCACACCCAGCTTTTTTTGGTGGTATAAAAATGTAATAAATAAATAAATAAATCAAATTTCCATTTCTGGATTTGATTTGGGGTGGCCCAGACATGGCAGTTTGCGCAGGAATATCCCTTTACAAATCCGCTTCAACTCTAAAAGTGGGGGAAAGAATGGGTGAAAACTCATACTTTTACCAGGGCTGGTGCGTGTCTTTTCCACATTCCGGATGTATGATCCAAGAGGCACAATATCAGAAGACAAGCTCCCTGAGGATTTAAAGAGTAGATTAAGTAAAGTTTTAATAGAGAAAAATAAAATGAAATTAAAAGAATGGTTAAGAGGGATGAATACAAGAGAAGAGATGGAAGAGGTTTTAAAAGATAAAAAATTATCTTGGTTAAATTATTGGCAATTGGAACAATGGACTAAAAGTTGGGTGGAGAAAATGGAGATTGTAGAGAGATGTCGAAGTTTGAGGAACTAATAGTTAAAAAAGAAATTGATAAGGGGGAAAATACAGTGTCAAAAGGCTTAATCAGTCAAATATGTAATATATTACTTGAGAAAGGGTTGATGGATAGTGTAGGAAAATTGGTTTAGGAGACAGATTTGAAGGTACAGATAGGACAGCAGAGTTGGGAAGGACTATGGAGACAAAGAGTGTTGAGAAATATGTCAGTGAGAATAAAAGAGAATTATTATAAAATTATATGGAGGTGGTACCTAACCCCGGTTAGATTAAACAAGATAAATAACCAGCATTCAGCAAATTGTTGGAGAGGCTGTGGGGAAAAAGGAACGTATTTACATATGTGGTGGGAATGTAAATATGTACAAAAGTTGTGGAAGATGGTGTTTTCTGAGACTGAAGAAATTGTTGGAATGAAGATAGAAGAAACACCAAGAGTTGCATTACTCTCACTACATGAAGATTTAAAGTGCAGTAAAGAAATTAAGGAATTGATAACGAATTTGCTGACTGCAGCAAGGTTGATTGTAGCTAGGAACCAGAAGATTCAAGATGATTATTGTATTGAAGAGTGGTATAAAGAAGTATGGGAGATTGCTATTAATGATAAATTAACATGTAACATAAAAGCGAGAAGAGGTATAGCAAAAACGAATGATTTCGAGGAAATTTGGAAGCAGCTCCTAATATTTGTGTTTTCTAAGGGAAGTGGGAAGCCACCAGCAGAAGAGGTGTTAAGATTTTGGAAACAGGAATGATCCTGAAGGGAAGGGGGAGCACTTGTTATTATGTTGAATTATGTCGGATTATGTTATGATAAAGCATTATATGTAAACAATTATATATTTAAGCAATTTGTCAGGTATTAGTATGTTAATTGTTATGTTGGTTTATATTTTATGTAGGAAGAAGAAGAAGAAGAAGAAGAAGAAGAAGAAGAAGAAGAAGAAGAAGAAGAAGAAGAAGAAGAAGAAGAAGAAGCTTTTGCCGCATCCGTGCGAGCGAGATTCAAATTAACGCCACTGCGCACGTCCGCCATGCGCAAATGAGCGGAGGCCCAGTGGCAGTTTTGGAGGGCTCCCACGGGAGATCCTCGCCACGCAATAAGCTGGCTTGCTTCTAGATCACGGCGAAATGACTCTTCCTTCCCTCCGCACACGCCCCAGCCTGTGTTTACAAAAAGGGAAGCAACAAACCACTGAGCTGCTGAAAGACTAAGACGCACTGACAGCATCAGTGTTATTGTGTGCGTGTGCGCGTGTGCGTGTGTGTGTGTGTGTGTGTGTGTGTGTGTGTTTAAAATTAGCTTTCCCTTTAAATACATTTTCCACCAAGCCACATAATTGGATTTTCTTTTGTTAAAAGAAGGGAACATAAATTACTCCTGTTGGGTGCAGATTAGGTTACTGGATTTCTTTTCTTCTGTCATCGCCGGTGCCCCAGTGTCAGAGAGCTTTAATATTTAATGCATTCCTAATTAGTCTCTCTTGGTTTAAGGCACTTAGCAAAACCTGACACCAGCCGTAGAGTCAAGTTCATTTAGGGAAGCAAAATTACCCAGACATCATTTCCATATCACAGCCGGCACATAACCCCCACAAAGGTCCCCCTCTCATGGAAGCATGCGCCTTGCAGCCACGAGTTAACAGTTTGGCTGCAAGGCGAGGGGCTTGATGCTCAGCACCAGTGCCCCCAAATTCCTTCGTGCGCTCGGGGCAGTGACATTTACGACTTTCTTTTAATTGCTAGGAAAGCAAGTTTACCAAAGGAAATTGTGTTGTCTGTCGTTCGGCTGGGAGACCGCAGTACCTCTGCAGGGTCGGGAAATGGAAGGTTCCCCCTTTATCAGGAATGCAGACATGTGCACCTCCAGGGTGACCATATGAAAAGGAAAGAACTGGGCATGTTTAGCCGGAAGAAGAGAAGATTGAGGGGAGACATGATAGCACTCTTCAAATACTTAAAAGGTTGTCACACAGAGGAGGGCCAGGATCTCTTCTCGATCCTCCCAGAGTGCAGGACACGGAATAACAGGCTCAAGTTAAAGGAAGCCAGATTCCAGCTGGACATAAGGAAAATCTTCCTGACTGTTAGAGCAGTACGACAATGGAATCAGTTACCTAGGGAGGTTGTGGGCTCTCCCACACTAGAGGCCTTCAAGAGGCAGCTGAACAAGCATCTGTCAGAGATGCTTTAGGGTGGATTCCTGCATTGAGCAGGGGGTTGGACTCGATGGCCTTGTAGGACCCTTCCAACTCTGCTATTCTATGATTCTATGATTCTATGAGGACAGGGTATAGTATAGCTATAGTATAGCTCCTAGTATAGCTCCTGCAGCTTTAACAGTTGCATACAAATGGGAATTTCAGCTGGTGTCATTTGTATATATGGGGAACCTGGTGAAATTCCCTCTTCATCACCACAGTTAAAGCTGCAGGAGCTATACTAGAGTGACCAGATTTAAAAGAGGGCAGCTTTAACTGTTGTGATGAAGAGGAAATTTCACCGGGTTCCCCATATATACAAATGACACCTGCCGAAATCCCCTTTTCATTACAACTTTTAAAGATACACGAGCCCTGTCCTCCTTTGCATATGGTCACCCTATGCAGCTCGATTGTGGGCATGTTTACTCAGACGCAAATTCCACCATGTGCAATTTGACCTACTTCTAAGTGAGAGTGTATTGGGTTTCAATCTTAAAGGCATATTTCTTAAAAAAGAAAGAAAGAAAACCTGTCAACTGAGCTATACTCATCAGTGTACCTGACACTGGTGTAGCGTGTTGTGATGGATAGGGATGGATTTAGGACGCACCGAGCTTGGATCACTTTCTAGATCTCAGCCAAACCTACCATTCAGAGATGTACCCCTGAGCTCCCTGGAGGAAGAAAACTAAAATAGAGGAGATACAAAAATAAATTAGAGATAAGCTAAAATGCCAACCGCCCTATTTATGCTCATAGAAATTGCAGGGGATGGGGGGTGGGGATAGATAATTTCACTACATTTCTCCAAGGGGAGGAGAAATTCGATGACAGTTTCTCTGGGAGGGGGTTCCCCATTAGCAGTGGCACGAGGGGCTGACTTTTTTCTAAGTCTGGAGCAGATTAAAAAGAAGTCAATCTGTAAACACTTAGAAAAAAATGAAGTGATTACTAGAAGCCAACATGGATTTGTCAAGAACAAATCCTGTCAGACTAACCTGATCTCATTTTTTGATAAGGTAACCTCCCTTGTGGACTGTGGGAATGCTGTGGACGTAATATATCTTGACTTCAGCAAAGCTTTTGACAAAGTACCACATGACATTCTGATTAACAAACTAGCTAAAACTGGGCTAGATGGAACACCTATTAGGTGGATTCACAGTTGGCTGCAGAATCGGACTCAAAGAGTACTTATCAATGGAACCTTCTCAAACTGGGGAGAGGCAATGAGTGGGGTACCACAGGGATCACTCCCGGGCCCAGTGCTCTTCCACATTTTTATTAATGATTTGGACGAGGAGGTGCAGGGAACGCTTATCAAGTTTACAGATGACACAAAATTGGGTGGGAAAGCTAATACCCTGGAAGACAGAAACTAACTTCAAAGTGATCCTGATAGGCTGGAGTGCTGGGCTGAAAACGACTATTTAATAGGGATAAATGCCAAGTTCTACATCTGGGAAATAGAAACCAAAAGCACAGTTACAAGACGGGGGATACTTGGCTCAGTAATACTACAAACAAGAAGGATCTTGGAATTGTTGTAGATCAAAAGCTGAATATGAGCCAACAGTGTGATGTGGCTGCAAAAAAAAGCAAATGCTATTTTGGGCTGCATTGATAGAAGTATAGCTTCCAAATCGTGTGAGGTTCTGGTTCCCCTCTATTCGGCCCTGGTTAGGCCTCATCTTGAGTATTGCGTCTGGTTTTGGGCTCCACAATTCAAGAAGGACGCAGACAAGCTGTAGCGTGTTCAGAGGAGGGCAACCAGGATGATCAGGGGTCTGGAAACAAAGCCCTATGAGGAGAGACTAAAAAAATGGGGCATGTTTAACCTGGAGGTGGGTGACCTAATGAAAAGGAGGGCAGAGATCCTGTATCTTTAACAGTTGCATAGAAAAGGGAATTTCAGCACGTTTCATTTGTATATATGGGGAACCTGGTGAAATTTCCTCTTCATCACAGCAGTTAAAGCTGCAGGAGCTATACTGAAGCTATACTATGACCAGATTTAAAAGAGGGCAGGGCACCTGCAGCATTAACTGTTGTGATGAAGGGGAAATTTAACCAGGTTCCCCATATATTCAAATGACACCTTCTGAAATTCCCTTTTCTATGCAACTGTAAAAGCTACAGGAGCCCTGTCCTCCTTTTCATATGGTCACCCTACCCTAAAGGGTAAATGTGCATTTTTGGATGTGTGTGTGTGTGTGTGTTTTTAAACACCTTTATTTTAGATTTATTTCTACGACCCAAATTTCAGAAAGTAGGGAGAGGGGAGAAATGGTCAGCAAGTTGGATGAATCTCTGCACCTCAGGCAAAACTGGTCTGATGCGGAATCTATGGACCAGAGTGATGGAAAGCTAAACCCTTTTTATTCCATTGCAGATTTGTGTTAGATAAAAGTTGGAGTGTGTGTGTATAAAACTCCCTTCCTGAAACTAGTGCCAAGTCATATGGCCCAAATTATATTTAACGTAAATTGCAAACCCATTTTCAGGTGAAATTCATGTATATTAATGGTAACAGAAATAACATTAACGGGGTGGGTGGGTGGGAAACAACTCCCTTCCATTTAATGTATTGTGTTAAGAGCTCAAACCCCGTATCAAACTGTAATCTCCCTCCCAAGTTTCTTCCTCATTCTTTAAGTTGCAGTAATAACTGTAATAATTGTATCCATTAAGCTTGTAATTATTTACGTGTGTTTTTTGTTTGTTTTCCTCTTGCGCTCTGCTTGTTGTTACTTAATGAACTTTTTCCCTGATTATTGTTTACATTACTTATGTTTTCTTTTAAGAAAACCTAATAACAATTTAGTAATAGAGACGCATTTTAAAAAGGCGTATTTTGAGGAAAGAATGAGTTCATAAAAGCATGTTTTGGAGATAAAACACAATTTATTTATTTATTTATTTATTACACTTATATAACGCCCCCATAGCCAGAGCTCTCTGGGCGGTTGACAGAAATTCTAAAACTGAGATAAAACCAAGTATACAAAATTTAAAATTTTAAAACACAGAACATACACACATAAAGCATTAAAAACCGTTAAAAAAATTAAACATGTGGGTGATTAAGATGTGCTGCTATATGCCTGGGCAAAGAGGAAAGTCTTAACCTGGCGCCGGAAAGATAGCAGCGTTGGCGCCAGGTGAGCCTCGTCAGGGAGATCGTTCCACCGTCTGGGGGCCACCACCGAAAAGGCCCTGTCCCTCATTGCCACACTCTGAGCCTCTTTTGGAGTAGGCACCCGGAGGAGGACCTTAGATGTTGAACGTTGTGACCGGGTATATTCACGTCAGGAGAGGTGTTCCGTCAGGTATTGTGGTCCCAAGCGGTATAAGGCTTTATAGGTCAAAACCAGCACCTTGAATTAAAATACACATTTTAAAAGGTGTATTTTAAAAACATATGTAAATGTGAATTTTCCATGGAGATATTTTCCCCAATAAATAAAAATACAGATCAATGCAAAAGTAGGCTGCTATAGACTTATTAACAAAAAACTTCCCATATCTGCAGATGACACAAAATTGGTTGAGATAGCTAATACCCTGGAAGACAGAAACAAACTTCAAAGTGATTTTGATAGGCTGGGGTACTGGGCTGAAAACAACAGGATGAAATTGAATAGGGATAAATGCCAAGTTCTACATCTAGGAAATAGAAACCAAATGCACAGTTACAAGACGGAGGATACTTGGCTCAGTAATACTACTAACTAGGATCTTGGAATTGTTGTAGATCAAAAGCTGAATAGTGCGATATTCATAGTGCGATATGGCTGCAAGAAAAGCAAGTGCTAATTTGGGCTGCATTGATAGAAGTATAGCTGGAGCGTGTTCAGAGGAGGGAAACCAGGATGATCAGGGGTCTGGAAACAAAGCCCTATGGGGACTGAAACAACTTGGCATATTTAGCCTGGAGAAGAGGAGATTGAGGGGAGACATGATATAACTCTTCAAATACTTGGAAGGTTGTCACACAGAGGAGGGCCAGGATCTCTTCTTGATCATCCCAGAGTGCAGGACACGGAATAATGGGCTCAAGTTACAGGAAGCCAGATTCCGGCTGGACATCAGGAAAATCTTCCTGACTATTAGAGCAGTACGACAGTGGAACTAGTTACCGAGGCTCTCCCACACTAGAGGACTTCAAGAGGCAGCTGGACAACCACCTGTCAGGTATGCTTTAGGGTGGATTCCTGCATTGAGCAGGTTGTTGGACTCGATGGACTTATAGGCCCCTTCCAACTCTACTATTCTATGATTGTACTCTATGATCTCTGGGTACGCAGTGCAGAGTAAACTAGAATGGGACCAGTCTGCCTGTCTCTAGTAGATGAAGACCCTGGATTGGTTTCAAACTAAATTAGATCCCAGTTAATCTAAGATCTAAATTAATGTGAAAAGCTAATAATGTGAACCGCCCAGAGAGCTTCGGCTATTGGGCGGTATAGAAATGTAATAAATAAATAAATAAATAAATAAATAAAATAATGTCTTACGACCAAAACAAATTGGTATCTATCAGTGACATCTATCTATCTATCTATCTATCTTTACTCTAGAATAGGTACATCGGGCCAGATCCAAATCTTAAATGCCCCCACCCACCCCACACACTAGGGTGTCAAATCCTCCAACATCTACCCTAGATTTAACACAGTGGGGAATGACGTAGCTGGTAGATACAAATCTAAAGGAATGTCTGGTTTCGTTCTGACAGGGCAATCTTAGCTCCTTCCAAATGTTGGCTCAGAAGGAGTTAGGATAGGGTGGAAGAGCTCTCTGCAAAAGGAGAGGATGTCTGATGGCAAGAGTCTCATGCTGACTGAGGAAGACAGGAGTTGTATTCTCACATATCTGACAGGTACCAGGTTGGGGAAGAGTCTTCCACTATAGCTAAACTTAAATACATCCAAATAAAAGAATTACATATTTCTTCTCTGTTGAAGCCAGCCTCTATTTTCCTCCCCTTCATTGGTGTTTTCCTTGTGCTGATATTTACTTGTTTATTTATTTACTTGGAAGTATTTATATGCCACCCTGTGACCCAATTCCCAGTGAGCCTTACAAGAAAAATAAAAACATTTTTTTTTTAAAAAAAACATACCATGCAACAGAACAACAGTCAAAGACATGGAAACATAATAAAAACAGTAATTGAGATAAAATAAATCAAAGCTGGAACTGATTAAGAAGGCTAGGGGAATAATAATGAAAAAGACGGCATCAAAATGACATTGTGTTATTCAATAAGTGAACCTCACTTGGGTCGGGTGACAGGGCTCCTGTATCTTTAACAGTAGTATAGAAAAGGGAACTTCAGCAGGTGTCCTTTGTATGCATGCAGCACCTGGTGAAATTCCCTCTTCATCACAACAGTTAAAGCTGCAGGAGCCTTGACCTCTTTTGTATCTGGTCACTCTAGGATAGCTGCTGCAGCCTTGCGTGTTCCTGAGTGTGATCTATGGTTGCAAAACAGGACAAATGGCCCCTTATGGGCACCATAGTTAGCGGCCATAGATCTATTAAAAAAAGAGAGTCCCCGTGATCTTACCTTTGAATCGTGGCTCAGCTCTCAGGGAGAAGGACGCACGGCAAGGTAAATCTCAGTGGTGGCAGCAGTAGCAGGAAGGTGACTGGGGAGGGAGAAGAGGGACGTGAGTCCAATAATCTAATAAACTCACAAGGACTCAGGTCCAGTCTCGTGCCAGCTTTTCCACACAGCTGAATGGGCGGACAGGGGGAGTGGCCCACCACCAACCCAAATCAGCCCAACTAACCCTGAGGGACTTGATACCGATCCACTTCAGCCTTAAGTGCCTCAGGCTGACCCGGTACTGCATCAGATTCTGGCCGAAAGAGGCGGGTGGGGGGGGGGAATCAATGCCTCTTTCACAGGGAGAGAAAAGGTTCCCCAAAATAGGGGGTAGGATTCGGCACAGTGTTAGTTTCATTACGGGGCACGGAACGCTCTGACGCTTCTCAAATAGCCTCCAAATTTACACACAAACCGAAGTCCAGCCGGATAATTAGGGTTGCAACATTAGCCCCTGTCATGAGTCATCCATTCCATTTCTGATATCATCCCGTCGGACGTGACAGTCAACAGAGGGTTAATGCTGACTCCTACAATGTGCCCGGGGGCAATCTGGAAGCTTAAACCGCCAACAGTTAATTAAAAATAAACTGACACTTTACGTTAAGGATAGTTTTAATAACCATTTATAAATGTTACATTAAAAATTCATGCCCTGTTATCAACCCCTGCTAAGGATTTACAGCACAATGGAAGTGTTATGAATGTTTTATAGATGCTGCAGAGAGAAAAAGAGAGAGAGATCTCTCTTCCTGAACAGATATTTTCAGGGGTCTATTTGTCTTCCCTGGACCACATTTTAAGTGCCTACGACAATAGCAGCAAATACAATCTGCTTGCAAGATGTTTGGAGCCTAAATTTAGATTCGATGCTAGCGGGAAGGCACCACACACTTGTACACGCTCCCTCTTGGCCCCACAAAACTCTTGGTCAACTCCAGAGAGTTAAGAAACAGTGCTCTGCCGAAAATTTCTCCTAAGAAAACTTCGACCATTCTCGTTCAATTTGACAGAACAGAAATTGCTTTCGAAAAGAAATACAACGGAGAAAAAAAATTCGGAGAAATTCTCATGGGTTTGGTCCAGAGATCTTGTGCTCAACCCCACTAGAGACCTTCAAGAGTCAGCTGGACAAGATTCTGGCTGGACATCAGGAAAAACTTCCTGACTGTTAGAGCAGTATGACAATGGAATCAATGACTTAGGGAGGTCGTGGGTTCTCCCACGCTCGAGGCCCTCAAGAGTCAGCTGGACAAGATTTTGGCTGGACATCACGGAAAGCTTCCAGACTATTAGAGCAGTACAACAATGGAACCAATGATCTAGGGTGGTTGTGGGCTCTCCCCCACTAGAGGCCTTAAAGAGTCAGCTGGACAAGATTCCAGCTGGACATCAGGAAAAACTTCCTAACTGTTAGAGCAGTACGACAATGAATCCAATGACCTAGGGAGGACTTGTGCTCTCCCACACTAGAGGCCTTCAACAGTCACCTGCCAGGGATGCTTTAAAGTGGATTCCTGCATTGAGCAGGGGGTTGGATTCGATGGCCTTAGAGGCCCCTCCCAACTCTACTATTCTATGATTCTATGATTCTACATTTGAGATGACTGAGGAGTTTGTCAATCATCTCTTTGGCATCTTGTAGCCTCCTTGGCTTCCTGCACTTTCTACCCAGGGGAAGACATCATGAATTTATTCTTCCCATAGGGACTTTTCAGGTCAGGAAGTGCAGGCAGCCTGAGAGCCAATACAGCAATGGTGAGATGTGGAATAGAAAGAATATAGAGCAGTCCCTTCAACCACCTTACAGTGATTAGGTAAGGTCAAAAACACCACCATCACACATTCAAAATAAACTATAAAATGCCCGGAGAAAGAAGCAGAAAGATGGAAGCCCTTTTCATGGGAAAAGAAAACTTTCAGGAAATCTTTGAGATTTTTCTTTTCTTACCCCCTAGAAATAAAAGGACACTTTTCAAAGTTGTCTCCAAGCATATCTATGTCCAATCAAAGCATGCCACAATATACTCAGAGAGCAAGAGAGCTTCCTTCATGGTCTCCTTGTGGACTTCTTAGGAACATCTCTTTGGCTACTGGACTAAGCAGACCTTTGATCTGATGTAGTGGGGCTCTTCTTATGTTTCAATAATAATAATAATAATAATAATAATAATAATAATAATAATAATAATAATAATAATCCTTACCTGCCTCTCCCTCTGGTTCGAGGTGGGGAACAACATAGAATACAAAAATATTATAAAACTGATTAAAACATCTAAAACTAATACATTATTAAAATAACAGCCAGACATATTAAAATTCAACTGGATAGGCCTGCCGGAAGAGATCAGCCTTAATAGCTTTTTATATATATTCAGAAAGACTGCTACGTTGGCAAATCTCTCCCGGCAGGCCATTCCACAGTCTGGGGGTGGCAAAGGAGTAGGTCCTCTGGGTCTAGTTTTTGATGGCTGGAGTAGATTCTTCCCAGAAGACCTGAGTGTGTGGGGTGGATTGTATGGGAGAAGGTGATCCCACAGGTAACTTGGACCCAAACCATGTAGGGCTTTAAAGGTAATAAAGGGATGCCCAAACGTTGAATTCAGTCTGATTTTTAGGCCAACTGACCTCCTTCACAATTCCTGGACTAAAACATGGATTAGAACAGCTATCCTTCCTTTTTTGCACTTCTCCATTTTTTGCAAATCACTTCTCAGCTCAAAACAAATGAAAATCTAAATGCATACCGAACTGCTTACGTTACGCTTAAATGCATACAAAAAGGCATATCTTGGGGGAAATGCATTAAAATACATGTTTTAGATTAAAATGCATATTCTAGGGTAAAATACAGATTTTTTTGCATATTTTAAAATGCATGTTTTAGGGTAAATGTATTAAAATGCATGTTCTAGGTCAAATGCATACAGAAAAGCATATTTTGGGGGATATAGATGTTTAGGAATCATACAAAGGTCCATGGGTGTATGTTTTTAATTGCAAATTGACACGGAAACAGGACAGGACTGAATTATTTATTTATTTATTTATTTTATTACATTTATATACCGCCCCACTGCCGAAGCTCTCTGGGCGATTTACAACAATTACAATTAAAAATGGTAAACATTAAAAGTATACAAAATTTAAAAACCATCAAAAACATAAAAACAGTATAAAAACAAGAGTATCCATTTAAAAACAACAATTCTGGGGTCCATTAAAAACAAACTTAACGTTGTTAAATGCTGTTAAAATGCCTGGGAGAAGAGAAAAGTCTTGACCTGGTGCCGAAAAGATAACAATGTTGGCGCCAGGCGAGCCTCATCGGGGAGATCATTCCACAGTCGGGGGGCCACCACCGAGAAGGCCCTCTCCCTTGTTGCCATCCTCCGAGCTTCCCTCAGAGTAGGCACTCGGAGGAGGACCTTAGATGTTGAGCGCAGTGTACGGGTAGGTTCATGTCGGGAGAAGCGTTCCATCAGGTATTGCGGTCCCAAGCCATTAATTCCCAATTAGGAATTAATACATGTGAAAGAGATATAAGCCTTAGCTAGACCTAAGGTTTATCCCGGGATTGTCCCGGGGTCATCCCTGTTCATATAAATGACACACAGGATATCCAGGGAGCAGGCTGCCTGCACTTCCTGACCTGAAAAGTCCCTATGGGAAGAATAAATTCATGATGTCTTCCCCTAGGTAGAAGTGCAAGAAGCCAAGGAGGCTACAGGATGCCAAAGAGATGATTGACAAACTCCTCAGTCATCTTGTATGTAGAATCATAGAATAGTAGAGTTGGGAGGGCCTCTAAGGCCATCAAGTCCAACCCCCTGCTCAATGCAGGAATCCACCTTAAAGCATCCCTGACACTCTATGGCCTTAGCTAGACCTAAGGTTTATCCCGGGATCATCCCAGGGTCATCCCTGCCTGCTCCCAGGATATCCTGTGTGTCATTTACATGAACAGGGATGACCCCGGGACGATCCCGGGATAAACCTTCGGTCGAGCTAAGGCCATAGAGTGATTCCTTCCACGCCTAGTCCTGCATTGATGGCCTTATAGGCCCCTTCCACTATTCTGTGATTCTATGAGTCCCCACATTCTTAGAAATAGGTTGACATGCTCATTCCCCAAGTCCTTAATTTCTCGGTCTGTCAGGAGGGGATATATAATCCTTCAGTGTTTTACAGGGGTAACACGAGGCCAGGTTCATTAATGCCTGTCAGCTACAGCATCACAAGAGACGTAGAGAAAAGTTTATAAATAAATAAAAAAGTGCCAGATCTTATTAGGCTCATTTCTAAAGAGAGTTTGCCGCAGACGTGTTTGCAATGTTTTGGGGGGATTTTTTTATTATTATTTTTAAAAAACAAGAACATGTACTTTGTGTAAATATTTGAATGGCTGAGTTCCTTCAGCAAACATGCTCCCGGGAGATGAATAGGAACATATCCAATCTCTGGCAGGCATGATATATTTTACACGGAAGGAAATGCAAGGCTGCAACAGCTGGAATGGGTAAGACAGGGTAGGGAGAACCTTGGGGAACAAATGGTGTCATAAATAGATACACCACAGTTGTAGGTGTGCATTAAACAAAAATGAGGAGGCACCATAGCTCGGTGGTAGAGTACATGCTTTGCACGCAGAAGGTCCCAGAAGGTCCCAGATCCAGCCTTCTGCTTCTTCAAGTAAAGTGGGAAAAACCTGTATCTGTATCCCTGAGAAGCCACTTTTATGCAGTGTAGGAAATTATGACCTCCATGGAAGAAATATACACCTATTACGAAATTTCTGTGCAAGTCTTTGAACATAAACGAAGGCAAGGGGAGAAATTGGGAGATGTTTGGAGAAAGGGTGAAAGTTCTCTGGGGCCTCAACTAGACAACGGGGCCGGAGGGCGACGAACTCGTGATTTCATGATTGCGAGAGCATCGCCCTCGTCGACACGTGGCGCGCGGCGTCCAGGAAGGAAAACAACGTCGCGCCCGCCATTTTGTTTGTTTTTTAAAGGGAGATGGAGCACACGAGTGCTCGTGCGCAGAACTGTAAGGGTTCTTTTTTTAAAAAAAATCCCCGCTCACTCCACCCCACCCTCGATGGGCACAGAACTCCTGAGGAGCTCTGTGCCCTGTTCCCAGCTCCCAGTTCCTCACAGTTACTCGCGAGGAGCCGGGACAAACCACAACACCCGCCCACATGTTCTGCGGTCTCAAGGTCAGTGGGCTAGAATTGTAGGGCGAGATCCCGGGGAAAGGGAGAAATCACCCCTCCCCGCTCCCTGGATCCCCTGTGCATCATGTGGACACGCAGGGACGATCCCAAGGCGATCCCCGGGATATCGCCCCGTCTAGCTATGGCCTGGGTTTCAGGTGGGAGGGACTGGATTACTTAATTGCTGTTTTACACATTGGTCATGGAATGGCATCTTTCTTGTCATTATTATTATTATTATTATTATTATTATTATTATTATAACATGAAGTGACAATGTGAACAGTCCATGCATTCACCAGGAGATGGTACGGACTTAGGCCGTTGCTAGATGACGCGTTAGCCCGGTGTGAGGCCCGGTCTCCCTCCTGTGCATCCAGATGACGCAAAGGGGATCCCGGGGTCAGGCCGGGCTAAGTCCTCCCTTGACCCGGGATAACCGGATGTGGTTTTGGCCCGGCTTTTCCGCAGCCCCGGGCTGAGGCCAGGGCTGCGGAAGGTCTAGCAGGGTCCATAGGAGCGCTGTGCCCATCAGGCCAGGGGGGGAATCACGGGGGGGGGAGATGGGGGCGGGGGGAAAGAGCGAACCCGGCAGGAGAGGGGAGGAAGAAGAATGGCGACAGGCATGGCGGACGGGGGACGGGCATGGCAAGTGGGTACAGGGGACAGGCATGGCGGACGGGGGGGGAAATAGAACGGGGACGGGGGACGGGCATGGCGAGCGGGGGGAGGACGGGTGAGCGAGCTGGCATGGGGGCATCAGGCATTGTGGGGGGAAAACAGGGGCAGGGGGAGCGGGGAACCCTTTATTTTTTTAAAAAAAAGGACTTACCTTTCCGTTGGTGCACTCTTGCGCACATGGCCCTTTAAGATCCCAAAGAAAATGGCTGATGCGACGGGGCTTCCCCTTACCCCGTCACATGTTACGTCTAGAAAAAGGCGACGGCGCGCACTAGCTGCAGCGCGCCGTCGCTCCTACTCCCCACCGGATTATCTGGTAGGTCTAGCAAGGCCCTTAGAGTAGTGGAGAATAGAGGCAGTGCAAATACCCTTATTGATTGACCCTCATTAGTCCAATCCTTTCCTCTTAAGCCAAAACAGAGTTGCTGCCCAGGAAGAGACTGCATTGCAGAGTGCTATTTAATAATCTTCACCGCCTGCTGCACGTTCATAGCACTATCAGGGTTCATTATCAAAGGGGCCACATTTATCCAGGTACACACCACGGAGCTCAAGTTCACAAACTTCTCTGCTCTCCACTCCGCCCTCTCCTTCCTCTGCCTCTCGACTGCCATCTTATAAACTTATTTGGGTAAACGATGTGTGTTATCCCCCCCTTCTCTCAATGCTGGTTGTCAGCTTTCTTTGGAAGGACCATGAGGTGCACAAGGTAGCAACAGGTTCTATCAGTTCTGAATTCAAAAAAACTAGTTTTTCATGCATTTATTCTATAGGTTAGAATGCCACCGCTATTCAGCTCAGATTCCTGACAAGGATTTGGGAGCCAGCACAGACAAAAATGTATTCATAGAATCATAGAATCATAGAGTTGGAAGGATGCTTTAGGGTGGATTCCTGCATTGAGCAGTGGGTTGGACTCAATGGCCTTGTAGGCCCCTTCCAACTCTGCTCTCGCCTCATAGGGCTTTATTTCCAGACCCCTGATTCTGTGATACTATAAGGCCATCAAGTCCAACTGCCTGCTTAATGCAGGAATCCACCTTGAAGCCTCCCTGACAGATGGCTATCCAGCTGCCTCTTGAAGACCTCTAGTGTGGGAGAGCCCACAACCTCCCTAGGTAACTGGTTCCATTGTCATACTGCTCTAACAGGAAGTTTTTTCCTGATGTCCAGCTGGAATCTGGCTTCCTGTAACTTGAGCCCATTATTCCATGTCCTGGACTCTGGGAGGATCAGGAAGAGATCCTAGCCCTCCTCTGGGTGAAAATCTTTCAAGGACTTGAAGAGGGCTATCATGCCTCCCCTCAGCCTTCTCTTCTTTAGGATAAGCATGCCCAGTTCTTTCAGTCTCGCCTCATAGGGCTTTATTTCCAGACCCCTGATTATCCTTGTTGCCCTCCTCTGAACACGCTCCAGCTTGTCTGCATCCTTCTTGACGTGTGGTGCCCAGAAACGGATGCAGTATGCCAGATGAGCCCTAACCAGTGCTGAATAGAGGGGGACTGGTACCTCAATAACCCAGCATTGAGATCTGCCCATTTCAAAGCTGCCAGCTCAGTCACGTTCCTTGTCAATGAACACACACCCAGGCACAAAGTGGCTGAAGGGCCTAGTAAGTTTACGCTCATTTGTAGGGCTAACATAAACCCTGGACATGCCTTATCACCTCTCCAAGGTAAGAGCCAGCACTACCATTGGGCAGAGTATAGATTCCTTATTCAGATATTTTCAACAGTGTTGTTCTTCAGCTTCCAATTCCTTTCCTCAATTTCCCAGAACCCACGTAGGTACATAGATGTTGCTGGACGACAACAATGCCCATCCTCCTGACCATGAGCCAGGCTGACGGGGCAGATGGGACTTGACAGCCAGCAGCAACTTCAAAAGGAGAGCCACAGGTTCCTTACAAGCCCTGCTCTAGAAGTTACATCTTGGAGTACAGACGTAGAAGCAACTCATCTCTCCTGCACACATAGGAGAATGGGTGTGCTGGGCCACTCAGTCCCTGTGTGGCGCATAGCTTGCTATTTTGCACACCGGTATATTTTGAACAGCTGATGCTGATAACAGTGTTGGGCAATTATGTTCTTCTAATATACCTTTCACCCAAATAAAATACTGCCTTTGCTTTTAAATCAGTACAGGGCAAGCGATGGCGCAGAAAATGAAGCCAGCAGCTGGAATAGAAACCTCAGCAAAGGCCCAGCAATAAACCATGATGGTTATATGTTTTGATCAAAACACGATGGCTTAGTGTGTCATGTGAACCATGGCTTATCGCGTCGTGTGAACCATTCCTAACCATGATGGCTACATAACCATGGTTTAAGCCCGCTCACTAACCACTTGCTGCAAAAGGGTTAGCAGCCTAAACATGACTTGGGCCATAGCTAGACCGAAGGTTTATCCCAGGATTGTCCTGGGGTCAAACCTGTTCATCTAAGTGCCACACAGGGCATCCAGCGCTCAGGCAGGGACGAACCCGGGATGATCCTGGGATAAACCTTAGGTCTAGCTACGGCCTTAGTGTGTTGTCTGAACCGGCCCAATGTGTAAGAGGGTATGGGGAGAGGGTATCAGTGTATTGCATCAGTGTGCCTCTATTTCCATCTGTGAAGAATTCAGATGTTACGATACTCCCTTTACACTAGGGTGACCATATGGAAAGGAGGACAGGGCTCCTGTATCTTTAACAGTTGCATAGAAAAGGGAATTTCAGCAGGTGCCATTTGTATGTATGGGGAACCTGGTGAAATGCCCTCTTCATCACAACAGTTAAAGCTGCCCTCGAGTATAGCTCCTGCAGCTTTAACTGCTGTGATGAAGAGGGAATTTCACCAGGTTCCCCATATATACAAATGACACCTGCTGAAATTCCCTTTTCTATGCAACTGTTAAAGATACAGGAGCCCTGTCCTCCTTTTCATAGGGTCACCCTACTTTACACACTTTACCAGCTTCTATCCAGGTCACTGAATCCTTCTTATCTGACTACTCGGAATCTTTCAAAGCTTTTCCTGTCTCCACCACCACCACCAAAACAAACCCCAAACATGACCCTCCCTCCACCAGATATTGGCTGTACAGGTTCCAATCTAACTTAGCAGCCTTAAGGACTAGCATCTTGCTTAATAAAAAAAAATAATGCATGCTGCATGTTGTGTCTGGTATCAACCCTCAAGCTTCCACTGTGCTCTCACCCAATGCTCACAGCCCTTAGTGACAACATTTCACCCTCCCCAGATAGAAGCTGTGGGGCAGTTGGGCATGGGAATGGGAGGTTAGAATGACCTTCAGTTAGAGTGACCCTATGAAAAGGAGGACAGTGCTCCTGCATCTTTAACAGTTGCATACAAAAGGGAATTTCAGCAGGTGTCATTTGTATATATGGAGAACCTGGTGAAATTCCCTCTTCATCACAACAGTTAAAGCTGCAGGAGCCCTGCCCTCTTTTAATCTGGTCACTCGAGTATAGCTCCTGCAGCTTTAACTGTTGTGATGAAGATAGGGTGACCATATGGAAAGGAGGTCAGGGCTCCTGTATCTTTAATAGTTGTATTGAAAAGGAGATTTCAGCAGGTGTCATTTGTATATATGGAGAACCTGGTGAAATTTCCTCTTCATCACAACAGTTAAAGCTGCAGGAGCCCTGCCCTCTTTTAATCTGGTCACTCGAGTATAGCTCCTGCAGCTTTAACTGTTGTGACGAAGAGGGAATTTCACCAGGTTCCCCATATATACAAATGACACGTGCTGAAATTCCCTTCTCTATTCAACTGTTAAAGATACAGAAGCCCAGTCCTCCTTTTCATATGGTCACCCTACTTGATCTGATCCAACATGGCTCTTTTTATGTTCTTATGCTTACCGAATGCTTCTGGAATAAGTTATTTGCACATCTCGAAGTGGAGTTGGCTCTCAGTGGCCCCAAAATTTAGGAGAAGCTGCATGCAAATATAGCAACCTTGCACATATACACCACTGTCCCAGTTTCTTTGTTTCCCTCCTCCGTGTAAGTGGATTGTTCATTCACCCAAATCTCCCCGCAGCATTTTTAATCTAATCTTCTCCGTTGCTGTGAGATGAGGGTCACCTGTGAACACTTTTTTTCCATAAAATAAAGAAAGTTAATAATGCAAACAAACCCAAGAAAATAACCTACTGCTGAAACGTACCTGAGAGGTGAAGAGAAAATGTCAATATTGTGAGCAGACAAGACCAGGGATTTGTCTCCCCCTGCTGGATTCTCTCTGACAAGCTCTAGATCTTTTATTATTTTCCAGCCAAAATGAAGAGAAAAATGACCGACTGTACTTCTAACCTCTTGCTTCTTGGTCTCCTGAATCAAAGGCCTGCGTTTGGCGAACAGGTGCAAGTTGAGAATGCTTTGAAGCAAAGGGGAGAGAAAACATCTCTTTGGGTCTCCCACACTCGAGGCCTTCAAGAGGCAGCTGGACAAGCATCTGTCAGGGATGTTTTAGGGTGGATTCCTGCATTGAGCAGGGGGTTGGACTCCATGGCCTTGTAGGCCCCTTCCAACTCTGCTATTCTGTGATTCTGTGGTGCACTCCAGGTATCAAGCACATGCAACTCTAAAAAAAAAATAGCTACGAAAAAGAGACTTTGCCTCCTTTTAAAATAAAGCGGCTTTAGATCCTATGATGCAAAACTGAAATGAAGTCACACACAACTCACCACTCCATTTAGAGGTGGAAATTTTTATTTTTATTTTATTTTTTCGCAGGGGGCATTGAAAGTGAATTTCTTCAAAATGGATGTGACTTCTTTAAAACACACACACACACATACACACACACATTCAGGATGGGAGCTTTAATATGGAATAGACTCTTATTTTTCTTTCAGACATGTAACATATGATACAATGTTCCCACTCACCCCCCAAAAATTATACATCCCTGTGCCTAGGGTGACCATATGAAAAGGAGGGCAGGGCTCCTGTATCTTTAACAGTAATGTAGAAAAGGGAATTTCAGCAGGTGTCAATTGAAGAGGGTGAAATTCCCTCTTCATCACAACAGTTAAAGCTGCAGGAGCCCTGCCCTCTTTTGTATCTGGCCTCTCTACTATAGCTAGTGTAGCTTTAACTGTTGTGATGAAGAGGGCATTTCACCCTCTTCAATTGACACCTGCTGAAATTCCCTTTTCTACATTACTGTTAAAGATACAGGAGCCCTGTCCTCCTTTTCATAGGGTCACTCTACCTGTGCCCCCTACATATATGGTATCTCCACTTTTTTCAGCTTCCTGTTTCTAAGAAATCACATGTGTGTGTGTGTGTGTGTGTGTGTATGTTCTTAAACTGCCATTAGTGTATGCACAGGTGTCCCCCTATCCTCCTTAATTCTCCCCATGAAAAAACAAACAGGAAACTACCTATCGTACCTTTTGCTAAAGTGGTTTGAACTTGTAAGTGGCTTGTAAGAAATACAGATAATCTCATAAATCATTCTTATGTTTTTAATTCCCTGTGGACCAATAGATGAGGAGGGGGGGATCTGATATAAAGAGAGAGCCAGTGTGGCGTAGTGGCTGAAGTGTTGGACTGGGAGTCAGGAGATCCGGGTTCTAGTCCCCACTCGGCCATGGAAACCCACTGGGTGACTTTGGGCCAGTCACAGACTCTCAGCCCAACCTACCTCACAGGGTTGTTGTTGTGAGGATAAATTGGAGAGGAAGAGGGTTATGTTGGCGGGGGGTTCCCCCTAAAAGGTTTTGCAAATCTCAGGTTTCCCCACCCCAATCCTGCTAATACCCCTGGAGGGTGTTGTTTTGATCACATCAGGATCAGCACTCTCACTTCCCAAACATCAGAAATAGAGGGAATGATCTACGGAGTAAGGAAACTAATGACGATCACGCCAGCTCCGTGTGTCAGTGTGCAAGAGACGCTGAGACAAAGCCAAATGTTAATATAGCATACAACAAGCAGATGAGCTCTTCCAGCAATGTGTAGGAGTGATCCTAGGCATTGAAACAGTGGTGTTATTAATACACTGCGTCCCTATTTTTGCCGGTTAAACGTTAGGGAATACTTGTGTCAATACCTTAGAAAGAGGTGTGGGTGAGGCAGTCCTGATCTCCCAGAAGCGGCTCTTCAACGCTGTCTTTTTTTTAACCAGGTATTCTATGTTCTCCCAACCTTCTTTTAGCTGTCCCAGATCTTTGGGATGGTACCCAACTTGGCAACGGAAATAATTGGATTAACATACCGCAGCGCCCCTAGTGCTCCGGGGAGGGCGTGCCGTGTACCACTGTCTCCTCTATCAGAACTGAACTCCAACCGTCCTCCCCAAGGGACCGTCTGTCTCAATGCTAATCCTGCACACCGTAGCTTGTGAGATACACAATGAAATTATAGCCTGAGGGGTTATGGAAGTGGCTGCAAGCTATTAGCACTCCGTTGCCCTTCTAAACTTGCTCCCCTAGTCTTTCACTTCCCCATTTTCTCTCTCTCTCTCTCTGTCTCTCTCTCTCTCTGTGTGTGTGCGTGTTTTTGAAATTCATGACACACCAGCAGGAAGCTTAAGTGTCAGGCTTAATTTTAACATTTCCTGGCACTCTGTGGTTTGCGTGGCTCGCAATCCATGCCTTATTTTGGAGACAATTTGTGTATTTATAATTAATATGGATTAGATATTATTATCCAGGCAATATGGCAGGCGAGCTGTAAGGAGGGGGGTAACAGCTGTTCAATAATGCAAATGATGCACACGTAAATTACATTTTAGCAATGGGATATTATTAGCCGGACGGACAAAAGTTCAGAAGCCCGGGGCGGCTGAATTTAAATAGCCGCTATGTGGAAATTCGCCATAGAGGTTGAGGGGGCTTGCCCAGGTGGAGACGGAGACGGGTAATGGTATTAGGCAAAGCAGTCAACCTGGTCCATTTGGCAGGGGAGCTTGACCCAGGTGGTCTGGGTTCAAAGAATAATAATGACCTGGTGATCTGATGGGTGTTTTAGACAATGCAGGGTCAAGACACATGCTTCCCACTCTCTCCCGTGTGTTGAAACAGCCTCCATGATCAGAACTAGCAATGTGTGGGAAAAGCCATAGACCAGCGATAGGGATAGGATAGAAATTCATTCAGTGTGCATTTAAATGCTTTTTAAGAAAGAAAGAAAGAAAGAAAGAAAGAAAGAAAGGCTGGAGAACTCCATTGCTAAATTTGGATCCATGTGAATTTCAAAGGGTAGGAAAGGAAAGGAACCTCTCGTGCAAGCACCGAGTCATTACTGACTCTTGGAAGGACGCCAGCTTTCGCTGACATTTTCTTGGCAGGCCTTATAGCGGGGTGGTTTGCCGTTGCCTTCCCCGGCCGTGATTATCTTTCCCCCCAGCTAACTGGGTACTCGTTTTACCAACCTCGGAAGGATGGAAGGCTGAGTCGACCCGAGCCAGCTGCCTGAAACTAGCTTCCGCTGGGATCAAACTCAGGCCATGGGGAGAGTTTCGGCTGCAGAAACTGCTGCTTTACCGCTCTGTGCCACACGAGGCGCAGAGGCCTAATCTACGGCCACAGCTAGACCTAAGGTTTATCCTGGGATCATCCAGGGTTCGCCCCTGCCTGAGCACTGGATCCCCTGTGTGTCACCTAGATGAACAGGTTTGACCCCTGGACGATCCAGGGATAAACCTTAGGTCCAGCTATGGCCTACACCAAGCAGGATATTGCACTATGAAAGCGGTATATAAAAGGCAGGAGCCACACTACTGCTGTATAGCGATACTGAAGTGCACTGACAACTGTTGTGGCCCATGGACACCTTCCATAGACCGCTTTCATAGTGCTATATCCTGCTTGGTATGGCTCCTGCCTTTTATATGGCTCCTGCCTTTTATATACCTTTTATATACTCCTGCCTTGGTATGGCTCCTGCCTTTTATATACCGCTTTCATCCTGCAAAATCTTGCTTGGCGTAGATTCATCTTGAGTTTCAGTTCATGTACTGGTTTGAAAATGTCAACATTTAATGTGAACTTCTGTAGTTTCACCAATACGTGAACCGAAACTGAAATTCGCACACATCTAAATTTAGCAATGCCTTTGCATACATCAAGGGAAAGTATTCACAAAACAAATGGCGGTACTACTCAAGAGAGATCAATGACTTGGTAAAAGACAGTTTGATACATCAGAAATAAATGTGGGACAGCCCAATCCCTGAATGCCTGTCTTATACAGGGGAGGCAAAGACACATTCGTCTCCATGCTTCGGACTTCCCTTTGCTCTGCTTTTCGGTTTCAGTTTGTTTGCCTGCAATGTAAGAGTTTGTTTATTCTGCAGTTATTATGATGAGTAGAGCAGGATTGAGTGTTAATTGCTGGGGGGGGGAGAGATAACTTTAAAAGATGTGGAGAAAAACCCCAGCTACTCTAATCTGCCCTTTACTCTTCTAAAGCACTTGCTATACTAACAATCATGGTGGGGGGGGGGTTTTCTTGAGTACTTGATGGCAAAGAATGAAATGTGGTTGCCCCACATGACAAGGAAGGCTGGCTACAGGGCTACGTCTTCCCAACCCCAGAATTTTCTTCAAACCTAAAGTCTGATACCAGAAGTAAGTGTGTGTGTGTGTGTGAGAGAGAGAGAGAGAGAGAGAGAGAGAGAGAAAGGCCATAGCTTTGTTGTTGTTTATTCGTTCAGTCGCTTCTGACTCTTCGTGACTTCATGGACCAGCCCACGCCAGAGCTTTATGTCGGCCATTGCCACCCCTAGCTCCCCCAAGGTCAAGTCTGTCACCTCCAGAATATCATCCCTCCATCTTGCCCTTGGTCGGCCCCTCTTCCTTTTGCCTTCCACTTTCCCTAGCATCAGCCTCTTCTCCAGGGTATCCTGTCTTCTCATGATGTGGCCAAAGTACTTCCGTTTTGCCTTTAATACCATTCCCTCAAGTGAGCAGTCTGGCTTTATTTCCTGGAGTATGGACTGGTTGGATCTTCTTGCAGTCCACGGCACTCTCAGAATTTTCCTCCAACACCACAGTTCAAAAGCATCTCTCTTCCTTCGCTCAGCCTTCCCTATGGTCCAGCTCTCGCAGCCATAGGTTACTACGGGGAATACCATTGCCTTAACTATGCGGACCTTTGTTGTCAGTGTGGTGTCTCTGCTCTTAACTATTTTATCAAGATTTGTCATTGCTCTCCTCCCAAGAAGTAAACGTCTTCTGATTTCCTGGCTGTATTCAGCGTCTGCAGTAATCTTTGCGCCCAGAAATACAAAGTCTGTCACTGCCTCCACGTTTTCTCCCTCTATTTGCCAGTTATCAATCAAGCTGGTTGCCATAATCTTGGTTTTTTGTTTTGTTTTTTGAGGTTTAACTGCAACCCAGCTTTTGCACTTTCGTCTTTCACCTTCAGCATAAGGCTCCTCCTCGCTTTCAGCCATCAGTGTGGTGTCATCTGCATATCTGAGATTGTTAATGTTTCTTCCTGCGATTTTAACTCCAGCCTTGGCCATAGCTAGATGGGGCGAAATCCCAGAGCAATCCCCGGGAACATCCCTATACATCCATGTGATGCACAGGGGATCCCAGGATCAGGGAGTATTGATCCCTCCCTTACCCCGGGATCTCGCCCTCCCCTGTAGGCCCAGTTTTTCCACAGTCTCAAGCTGAGCCCAAGACCGTGGAAAGTGTTGGCTGGGCACTGCAGTTTGACCCGGCTCCTCACAGTTCCTCGCAAGGAGCTGGGACCCACACATGGGGCACAGAGTTCCTCAGGAGCTCTGCACCCATCGGGGATGGGGCAGGGGGGTCAGGGAAAGTATTTTTTAAAAAAATCACTTACCATTTGCGCGTGAGCGTTTGTGCACTGCTGTCCCTTTAACAACAATAAAAATGGCGGGCGCGACGCCTCTCCATCTGAGGTCATTGCAGGCCACGTGTGAACAGAGGGGGAGATCTTCTGATGAAAAGATCGCAAGATCTCCACCCCTCTGTCCCGCTAGACCGCTAGGTCTAGCTAAGGCCAGAGAGAGAAATACTTTGCAAGTGGGTGGGGTGGAGGGTACGCTTCAGATACCCTTGGTCATGCGTTCATTTCGCTCCCAAAGTTGCTCCTCACCCATTTCTGCATGACTCCATGCTTCAATTAACCCAAACAAATGCCCGGCATGTATCTCAGCGCTACTGCTATGGAGGCTGTGCACATCTCTAGGACCCATGCGCTGAGCCAGAGAGCATCTAAGCATCCCTGCTATTCCAGGAACTGGTCCCATTTGGTCTCACTGGGATGCTTATCCAACAGGTTCCCTTCCAGCTGCTTCAGATCCGTTCGATAGACACCTCCCGCCCCGGCCCCCGGCCCCTGTGCTATATTTCTGCCCAAGTTGACACGCTGAACGCCAGAGGAGAAGACGCAGCTTCTCGTGCGCACAGTAAATAAGGCTGAGATTACCGACGGTGTGGAAATGGGACTGACTATTGCAATATTTAATCTGCTGGGTGGGCAATTCATTAAAACAGATATCCAGGGCTTTAATCATGATGCCAAGCTGCCATCTGTCTCCTCCACGCTCCCTCTCGGCTTAGGCCGGGGCTCAATATACGAGGGGACAGCTTGTGAGAGACGCGCCTGTGTCGGCGCCATAATTCATCTTCTGAGCACGGCGGCGCGCGCTGTTTTGCCTCGACGAATCCCTGCCATACGAACATGCGTTTCCTATTAAATCTGCTCAGGCAGGCAATTAGAGCTTGGATGGGGTTAGGGGCAGGGTATGAAAGTAGGGCTTGCCCTCCGCGGCTGGATAGGGATACCTCATCTCGGAGGAGGTTATACCAGCACCTTGGGTAATTTTTCAAAGATGCTGTTCATTAGTGAAATGCCGTGATTTCGTGATGTAGGGTTCTTTCTTTCTCTCAGTCTCCTGAGCTGGGCTGACTGTTTTTTTCCTTAGAGATAGAGAGGAGATAGAGGGATAGATAGATAGATAGATAGATAGATAGATAGATAGATAGATAGATGAGAGGTGTGTGTGTGTGTGTGTGTGTGTGTGTGTGTGTGTGTATTTCATACCCACCATACCCTTTGGATTGAGGTGGGGAACAATATTAGTACAACAATACAATATAAATCAAATACATGAAAATCATAGAATAGTAGAGTGGGAAGGGGCCTCTAAGGCCATCAAGGAATCCACCTTAAAGCATCCCTGATAGGTGGTTGTCCTGCTGCCTCTTGAAAGCCTCTAGTGTGGGAGAGCCCTCAACCTCCCTAGGTCACTGGTTCCATTGTCGTACTGCTCTAACAGTCAGGTCACTCAGATCTCTCTGGTCTAAATCATAGAATCATGGAGTTGGAAGGGGCCTGTAAGGCCATTGAGTCCAGCCCTCAGCTCAGTGCAGGAATCCACCCTAAAGCATCCCAGACAGGTGTTTGTCCAGCTGCCTCTTGAAGGCCTCTAGTGTGGGAGAGCCCACAACCTCCCTAGGTAACGGGTTCCATTGTTGTACTGCTCTAACAGCCAGGTCACTCAGATCACTCTGGTCTAAATCATAGACTCATGGAGTTGGAAGGGGCCTACAAGGCCATTGAGTCCAGCCTCCTGCTCAATGCAGGAATCCACCTTAAAGCATCCCTGACCGATGGCTGCCTCTTGCATGCATATAGTGTGGGAGAGCCCACCACCTCCCTAGGTCATGGGTTCCATTGTCGTACTGCTCTAACAGTGAGGATGTTTTTCCTGATGTCCACCCAGAATCTGGTTCACTGTAACTTGAGCCCATTATTCCGTGTCCTGCCCTCTGGGATGATGGAGAAGAGATCCTGGGCCTCCTCTATGTGACAACCTTTCAAACAAATTAAACGAGCATATAAAACCAATACAATATCAAAATAACAATCAAGACATCTTAAAATTCTTAGGTTTAAAATTCATCTGGGTAGGCCTGCTGGAAGAGGCTCATCTGTATAGCTGCATTAAACTCAGAGAGAGAGAGAGTTATGTTGGTCATTCCACAGTCTGGGGGCAACAGAAGAAAAGGTCCTCTGGGTAACAGTTCTCAGCCTAGTTTTGGCTAGGTAAAATATATGCTAGTGAAAATCCCATATCACCTTGGGTGCTAGTAGTCTGAGGGCGAAACATACTGTTCTTTGACTCCCACTATACCAGTCCTCCAGAAGCTGTATGGAGGTGACTTTCCTTCAATGCAACCAAGGACTTCGGGCCCTCACTTCCTCACACCCATCACCAATGAATGACATCCAGTTCTTCCCCTCAGGCCTTCTGCCTTGCCTCTTCCCCAAGCTTTTCCCAGGGCTGCTGCTTTTCCTCCTGCACGAACCACCTCAGAGCAATGACTACCACCTCCACCACCATCCCTGTCGCCAATATGGCCGCTCCGGGAGTGGGCTTGACAGGCAAAGGCCAAGGACCACCCTGGGTCCTCACCTTTGTATTTTTCTCCCTGCACACCTGCATAGTACGGAGCCACATAGGAGCTGTTGTTCCCGAACTGCCTCAAGTTCTTGGACAGGGTGCAGAAACATAATGTTTGGCCAGGGACTCTGGTTAATTTGATGGGTCACAAAATGTGCAGGGGAGGTTTTCGGCTAGCTGCTTGGCCAGGGACAATATTCCCTGCTGAAATACATAAGACTTGTTGTTGCTTCTGCCTCCCAAGCAAAATCAGGTAAGGAAGAAAACTGCAGTCCCCATGGTGCCCAGAAGGTAATGCTGGCTGAGAAATCGGCCATTTCCTCTGCCTGCCAACTCAGTTTGGGAGACAGAAGAAACTTGAAGCTCCATGCTACCTAGCAGGACATGATGCTCCTAAATATTTATTTATTTATTGCAATTTTTAGTAGGGATGTGCTCTGCTTCTAATCGGACCGGCGAATTAGAAGCGGAGCGGGGTGCTTCGCCTCCCCTTAAGGTCTAAGAGAATGTCATTCTTAAGATAACCAAAATCAAGTGAACGTACTCCAGGGAACAGCGAGTACTGTAGATGCCTGCCAAGAAAATGTATTTCCATGGAAATTTCCTGTTAGAAACTTCCTGCTAGATGTTGCCTACGTATGTGGCACCACAGAAGATAGTGTATAAATACCTAGCTACCTCCCTTGCGAGGTAGGCACATGCTTTGCAGCAATTAGCTCTTCTGCCTCTTTATTCTGCAGAATAAGTGTTGTTTGACCCATACTTCATCTCCTCTCCTCCTTGTGTGCTGAAGTGGACTTGGTACACCAGGGAACGATCTTCCTCTCGGGACGTCGCACACTGTGTGTAGACTGAGGGGGAGGATCTCGTGATCATCATATCGTGAGATCATCTCCCTCCATCACCACCCAGTCTAGCCATGTGCGCTCTCTCTCTCTCTCTCTCTCTCTCTCTCTCTCTCTCTCTCTCTCTCTCATACTTCTCATCAATGTCACATGAAAAAGGAAGGCAACTATGCCTGGGTTCAGTTGAAGGGGGTGGCATCATGAAAAGACTACCAAATGGAAGCTCTCCCTTCTGATGCTCAAGAAGGGACCACGCACCCGTATGCTGCAGAAAAACGGAGTGTATAAATATCACACGATAAGGCTCAGACACTTGAGTTCCAGGGAGATTAGCGGAAAAGTGGGGAAGAGGGAGGGGGCATATCAAGGGAGCTCGTGGAAAAAAAGGAATTTTAAGTGCTGCTCTTGGCAGCACTAAAAGCTCTGTGCTGCAGAGAGGGCAGAAAAAATCACCCTTCTTAAAAAGCAGCCCCTTAAAAAATATAAAATGGCCAGAACTATCATTTCTGAGATTCTCTCTTCTCTTAAAGCATGGCAAAAAAGAGAGAGAGTCCATGTGGTAAAAAACAACAACAACTGGGCATGGAAATATATTTTCTTCCGTCTCCCCTCCTTTCAACACCAGTCTAGGGTGACCATATAAAAAGGAGGACAGGGCTCATGCATCTTTAACAGTTGCATAGAAAAGGGAATTTCATCAGGTGTCATTTGTATGTATATGGCACCTGGTAAAATTTCCTCTTCATCACAAAAGTTAAAGCTGCAGGAGCTATACTGCAGCTATACTGTGACCAGATTTTAAAGCGGGCAGGGCACCTGCAGCTTTAACTGTTGTGATGAAGAAGAAATTTCACCAGGTTCTCCATATATACAAATGACACCTGCTGAAATTCCCTTTTCAATACAACTGTTAAAGATACAAGAGCCCTGTCCTCCTTTTCATATGGTCACCCTACACCAGTCAGATGGGACCCAATGGACTGAAGACCTAACAGTGCCTTCAGCATTTGAATGGGTGGTATATAGACCCCACTTGTGTATGGATGCTTAGGTGAATATATGGTCTGCTTTTGTTGATGTACAATTCTTAGAAAGTCGTATTTTCCCATACACACACTTCATATGCATCCACTGACATTGATACATTCAAATTAATGTAGCCGCATTTGTTCCTTTCCTTTTGTTGAAATTTCACAATTTTTTTTTAAAAAAAATGATTAGAAACACATACACACATCAGTCAGATTAGGGACACCCCAGACATTTTGATGGCTTCTTTTCTAAGGTGATATGAAACGGAGGACAGGGCTCCAAGGGAATTTCAGCAGGTGTCTTTTGTATGCATGCAACTCCTGGTGAAATTCTCCCTTCCTCACAACAGTTAAAGCTGCAGGAGCCCTGCCTAGCATGGCCAGATAAAAAAGAGGACAGGGCTCCTTCAGCTTTAACTGTTGTGGTGATGACGGGATTTCACTAGGTGCTGCATGCATACAAAGGACACCTGCTGAAATTCCCTTTTCTAGGCAACTGTTAAACATACAGGGGCCTTGTCCTCCTTTCCATAGGGTCACCCTAGGGAACAGGCATGGGAGAGGGCTATTGCATTCATGTCATCCTTATGACATTCTAGCGGCACTGCAGAGAAGGGAGGGGGCCTTCTCCTCATTGGCCCCACACTTTTGGAACAAGCTCCCACTGGAGGTCCACTGTGCTCCGTCATTGCAGGCTTTTAAGAAGGCTTTGAAAACATATTATTTTCCCGTGGTCTTCCCTTGATACGAGGTCTGTTGTTGCTGCAATTGCCATTTTTTATTTTGCTGCTTTTGTCGTTGGCTTTTATTGTTTTGAATTGCTATTTTATTGTGTTTATGTTTTTATTGCTTTTGATATTTTAACTGTTTTTACATATTGTATTGGTGTAAGCCACCTTGCGAGGACTTCTGCCCTGAAAGGCGGCCAAGAAATAGTTTAAATAAATAAATAAATTCTTCCTGGCCAGTTGGAAGGCAGGATGTCGAAACAGGTTGGTCTGATCCAGAAGAGTGATTCTTATGGCTGGCGAGATCACATTACGCCAGTCCTTTTACAACTTCATTGGCTGCCAGTCCAGGTCCGGGCCTGATTCAAAGTGCTGGTATTGACATTTAAAGCCCTAAACGGTTTGGGGCCAGGTTATTTGAAGGAACGCCTCCTCCCATATGTACCTACCCGGACCTTAAGATCATCTACAGGGGCCCTTCTCCGTGAGCCCCTGCCAAAGGAAGTGAGGCAGGTGGCTACTAGGAGCAGGGCTTTCTCCGTTGTGGCACCCCGGTTGTGGAATGAGCTCCCCAGAGAGGTCCGCCTGGCGCCTACACTGTACTCCTTTCGTCGCCAGCTGAAGACCTTTTTATTCACTCAGTATTTTAACACTTAATTTTAACTTAAATTTAAATTATACTGTTTTAACTCTGTATTTTAACCTTATATCAATTTTGCTGCGTGGTTTTATCCTGGTTGTGCTTTTTATATTGTATTTTGTATTTGTATTTTTAACTTGTTGGTTGTTTTATGATGGTTTTAATTTTTGTGAACTGCCCAGAGAGCTTCGGCTATTGGGCGGTATAAAAATGTAATAAATAAATAAATAAATAAATAAATTATGTTCTTCCACTTCTGCTTAGAAGGACTTAGGTACAAGTGCTCACCAGCTCAGATTCTTGTGACATCCCTTACAGCAGGCCTCTAGTGACAAACTTTCAACCCTAAACCAGCTCAAGGATATGCAATTTATTAGGAAATGCTCTTGCCAACTTTTTGTTTTTTTGTTCATTAGGAGTTAAGAGGCAATTAATACAAGTCCTTGGTCAGGAGTGTCTTCTTTCTGACACTACTTCCTAGATTCAAAGTATTCCCTCTCTTTTGAGGTCTTTCATCTGTGTGTGTGTGTGTCCGCACACGCAGACACACGTACAAGAAAGAAAGTGGCGAAGAAGTTATGTATTCCATTTTAAGCCCCAGCTATAGATAATGATTAATATTAGGGCACAAGGTTGTTCATTTTCTCATTATGGAAGTGACAAATCGGTTGATGCGTTTTAAATTATTATTATTTTTAACGGCAGCAATCCCTCGGTGGCCTCTTCCTTAGTGTGCCTTGGTAGCAACTAAAATATTAAGATGGGGGGAGAGAAATATCCCTAGGTGCCTTCAGTAAGGATGACGACACTTAAACAAAATCATATAAATTAACTGTCTCCATAAAGACAGGCCTGGTGCCGACGTTCATGAAGTTTTCTACCATCCTTCAATTTTTTTCACATGATATACTTTTCTTTTCCCTAAAAGGAAGGCTGAAGAGAATCCATCTCAACCAAGGTCAATCCATAGTCAACATACCAATGGCCAAAGTCTTCCATTTTGCAAGGGAGACTCATTTATCATTTGCCCCTGGGTGGCAACTGATAATGGAGGCACGAATTAGTGCTAATAACGCTGGAGGTGGCTTCTAATATTCAGGCAAGGTATCGGATTGAGAGCAAGATATTCCTCTGAACTGGGCCCACACATCTCCCCTGTCCTAGTGGCTCTGGAGCAAGAAGAGACAATGATATCAACTCCTCTCCAACCTGAGCAGGTCATGTTGCGAGGAGCCAGGACAACCCGCGACGCCCGAACACGTTCCGCGGTCTCGGGATCATCCCGAAACTGCGGGAAAAGCAGGCTAAAAAGGTAGGGCGATATCCCAGGCCAAGGGAGGGATCATCCCTCCTTGCATCTGGGATCTCCTGTGTGTCATGTGAATGCACAGTGACAATCCTAGGGTGATCCCCAGGTAGGGCGATATCCCAGGCCAAGGGAGGGATCATCCCTCCTTGCACCCGGGGTCTCCTGTGTGTCATGTGAATGCACAAGGACAATCCTGGGGTGATCCCAAAGACATTGCCCCATCTAGCCATGACCTTCGTTGCAAAGTTCAGCAGTGACAGTTGGTAGGAGGGAGGGGGCTCTCAGCTGGAGCTGGACCCAGGCCCGATGGACAGGTTTGCTTCTGTGACTTCCACCGTGCAGCTTTAACCCAGCTCAAGGAACCGGGCAAGTTCTGAATGGAACTGCTCATATTCGCCTGCTTTCATTTTATTTGTGGTTTTGTATAATGGGTAAATGAACGATGGATCTGGAAGCAAAGCGAAGCACAGCCATGCCTCGTATTAGCATCTTATCTTTCCTTCTTTTCTCTCTCAAACTTCCAAGTCCTTTCTTTTCCACACACACACACACACACACACGTACCCTCAGGAAGCTGCTTAATTATTTCCTGACTGTCCCTTGTGTAAGCTTGTCTTAAGAATTACCCCCCTTGGTTTTCCTCGCTTGCATCCTCTCGATTCTCTGCATGAACACCCCACCGTCACCAGAAGGAAAGGCTTTCTCTGTTCAAAGTTTGAATGGTTATTTCTTTAATTTCCACATTTAGTCTCATCGCCACTTCAGCTGTACTTGGGCTGAGAATAGCAACATCTCTTGACTTTATCTAAAGCATTGTCAATTAAATCCCTCTTTAATTGTCCATCTTTCCCCTCCCCTGCTAAGCTGTATAGCAGTTGCTTCTCTCCCTCTCTCTCTCTCTCTCTCTCTCTCTCTCTCTCTCTCTCTCTCTCTGGCTCCCTTCCCCCAGATCTCTGCAAAGTTTGCAAAGGTGAGCAAAACAAAAAAGAAAGGAAGGAAGGAAGGAAAGAAGGAAGGAAGGAAAGGAATTAAAGACCCAGAACACTATGGGAAAACATATTTATTTCTTTATTTATTACATTTATATACCGCTCCCACAGCCGAAGCTCTCTGGGCGGTTTACAAAAGTTAAAAACAGTGAACATTAAAAAGTATACAAAATTTAAAACCATCAAAAACATAAAAACAACAGTATAAAACAACAGTTTCCATTTAAACAACAATGGTTCTGGAGTCCGTTAAAAAACAAACCAACTCAGCATATGTTGTTAAATGCTGTTAAATGCCTGGGAGAAGAGAAAAGTCTTGACCTGGCGCCGAAAAGATAACAATGTTGGTGCCAGGCAAGCCTCATCAGGCTTAATTGAGGGGCCACCACTGAAAAGGTCCTCTCCCTTGTTGCTATCCTCTGAGCTTCCCTCAGAGTAGGCACTCGGAGGAGGACCTTAGATGTTGAGCGCAGCGTACAGGTAGGTGCATGTCAGAAGAAGCGTTCCGTCAGGTATTGTGATCCCAAGCCGTGTAAGGTTTTATAGGCCGTGTAAGGCTTTAACCACAGTTAAAGCTGCAGGAGCTATACTAGAGTGACCAGATATAAAAGAGGGCAGGGCTCCTGAAGCTTTAACTGTTGTGATGAAGAGGAAATTTCACCAGGTTCCCCATATATACAAATGACACCTGCTGAAATTCCCTTTTCAATACAACTGTTAAAGTTACAGCAGCCCTGTCCTCCTTTTCATATGGTCACCCTAGTGGCTGCAGCCATCTTCATTCTTCTCCCTTCATTTATACCTTTTAGCTCTGTGGATCAGAGGTGCGGAACCCACTGCACCACTAAGGCATGATGCATTGCTAACTATGCACCATAGGTTAGGGTGACCATATGAAAAGGAGGACGGGGCTCCTGTATCTTTAACAATTGTCTTGAAAAGGGAATTTCTGCAGGTGTCATTTGTATATATGAAGAACCTGGTGAATTTCCTCTTCTTCACCACAGTTAAAGCTGCAGGTGCCTTGCCCTCTTTTAAACCTGGTCACCCTAGTATAGCTCCTACAGCTTTAACTGTGGTAATGAAGAGGGAATTTCACCAGGTTCTCCATATATACAAGTGACACCTGCTGAAATTCCCTGCTCTATGCAACTGTTAAAGATACAGGAGCCCTGTCCTCCTTTTCATAGGGTCACCCTACTATAGATAACACAAACCGCCCACTGTGCCCATTCTGCACAGTGTGGGTTCCCAGAGTGGGGTGTTTGGGTGGATTAAGCCACCGTGGGTTTATGAAAACGTGCCACAGACAACACAAAGTAAACCATCATGGCTCAGTGTTATGTGTGACCCCAACCAGTGTCAACAACCAACTTCAGCTTTCTCTCAGGAAAACTTTATCCCAGTTCTGCAACCCCAGGGGGCTCTGGGAAAACACACCAATGTAGAATCATAGAATAGCAGAGTTGGAAGGGGCCTACCAGGCTATCGAGTCCACCCCCCTGCTCAATGCAGGAATCCACCCTAAAGCATCCCTGACAGGTGGCTGTCCAGCTGCCTCTTGAATGACTCTAGTGTGGGAGAGCCCACAACCTCCCTAGGTAACTGATTCCATTGTTGTACTGTTCTAACAGTTAGGAAGTTTTTCCTGATGTCCAGCTGGAATCAGGCTTCCTGTAACTTCAGCCCGTTATTCCGTGTCCTGCACTCTGGGAGGATCGAGAAAGGATCCTGGCCCTCCTCTGTATGACAACCTTTTAAGTATTTGAAGAGTGCTCTCATGTCTCCCCTCAATCTTCTCTTCTCCAGGCTAAACAGTCCCAGTTCTTTCAGTCTCTCTTCATAGGGCTTTGTTTCCAGACCCCTGATCACCCTGGTTGCCCTCCTCTGAACACGCTCCAGCTTGTCTGCATCGTTCTTGAATTGTGGAGCCCAGAACTGGACGCAATACTCTAGATGAGGCCTAACCAGGGCCGAATAGAGGGGAACCAGTACCTCACATGATTTGGAAGCTATACTTCTATTAATGCAGCCCAAAATAGCATTTGCCTTTCTTGTACTGTTGGCTCATATTCAGCTTGCAATCTACAACAATTCCAAGATCCTTCTCGTTTGTAGTAATTGCTGAGCCAAGTATCCCCCATCTTGTAGGGCCAGTGTCAACAACCAACTCCAGCTTTCTCTCAGGAAAACTTTATCCCAGTTCTGCAACCCCAGGGGGCTCTGGGAAAACACGCCAATGTACAGATTGAGTTCAAGGGTCTTCAGCTGTGACTCGCACTGCCAAAAATGTCTCCCGTCTCTTGAGTGGGTGAAGAGAAGCATTCATTGGGAGCTGATTCATCTCACAGCCTTGCTGCTAAATTGTGGCTCGTGGCAACGTCCTCACCACTTGCATGGGGCCACTTCACAAGTAAGCCCTGATGAGCCTTGTTGTCAGTCAAACCTGCAAGGAGACAGACTCCCCGTTTAGCAAAGGCCTTCGGCCTTCCCCCGCTCTCGTCCTGAAATCCATCAGCTCCAATTAAGGCCTTGTTAAAGGCCCTCAAACTGTCGCGATGGTTTTGGAATGCAGAGCAGCACATGAGAAACCCGGAAGCTCAGCTCCTGTCAGGAGTAAAAGAACAGGGCCCCCGCTGTGACCTCCATTTACAAGACTCACTTACTCTTGCAAAAGCATCAGTGTCTTGGACAAATTAGTTTGGAAACCCCAGCTGTTTAAAGGCAGAGTCCTTGCTGGGACTACAGCCTTGCCTGGGTTGCCAAATGTTCCCTTAATCTTTGCATCGGTAATGCTCAAACGCTGCCGCTCAACTTATCCGCTTGGAAAACCTACCTTTTCTCTCTGGTCTGCGGCTGTAACCCAATGGTTCTCAAAGTGGGCAGTACTGCCCCCTTGGGGACGGTGGGATTGCATGGGGGGCATTAAGTGGCAAGGGGGCAGCAGGGGGGCGTTAAGAGGCAAAGGGGCAGGAGAGGGGCGCTCGAGGTGGCATTTTCTGTACCAGGAGTTTTGGTTACAGAAGGAAATTTCTGATCACTCTCCTGCACTATGGAGCGTGGTTCAGAAGTTCCTGGTTGCATTTCCAACATCATATTTGGTGGAATGTAGTTTTAGTGTGGTCTGCCTACTTCTCTCTAAGCAATCGACTCCCGATTACTAAACGTGGTCATTCAAGACTCATCTTAAGTGACTTTAAACCAGACAATGGGAAACTGGTATCCCTTCATCATATTAAGAATTTACAGAACAGTGAGGTACTCTAGCCTAGTTACTAAATGTGATACCTAATATTCTTGCTAAATGACTATCAGATTTTGAAAATATGATATCACTGGATCAAGTTCATCAATTATGTTTAATTGAATAAACTCAAAAAAATGTAATTGGATTTTGAATAAATATTCAATTAATTGTTACTGTTTTGAATTTTATTGTTATTCTCTTCCTTAGTGGGTCGTTGAAAACCGCTATTCTGAATAATGATTTTTATAGTGTAGGGTAAGGGGCACTGGGCATGAGTTTGTGGAGCCAAGGGGGCGGTTACCTGAAAAGGTTTGGGAACCACTGCTCTAACCCAACACCTCATCATCTCCTTCCATGGTTGCTGTCTCGTAACCCGTGGACTGAGGCCGTGGTCTTCTGCATGCAATACATGTACACTTCCACTGAGTACTTTAAAGTACACCGAGGACACATTAGCTCGAAAGCTCCGATTTATAGCGGCTTTTTTCCCATTGCAAATGATCATATAAACTCGCGCCGGGCCGGCGTTCTTCTCCACCGCTGCAGAACGCGTGAGAAATAAGAGAGCCAGTCCGCTTCTCTGCTCTTGTCTGCTTGCCTGTTTCCATCCTTCGTGGCTGACAACGTGGGAGCCAAAACACAGCCAGGCGCCGAACACGGCTGGCGAAAAGGTCATCGGTGTCCCCTGGGGAGAGCGTACAAATGGGCACTGCAGCTGACATGTCAGCGGGGGAGAAAAAAAGAGATCACGACCGGAATAGAAGCCTTGAAGTCCATGAAGTCCACCCCTGTCCCCTTTGAGTCCCCCGACACGGGCGAATTAATGAGAAATAGCAAAAAATAATAATCAGGAGATTACTGCTGAAGGAGATGTGCCGGGAATAGATGGGAGGCGGGTCAACCGGGGGGGGGGGGGCATTGGGGGGAGGCATTCAAAAGCTTTAATCCAGCAAGACATGCGTTGTCAGGGCGGCTTGTTGCAACCTGCTCTCTGACATGGTAGATCATGTTAGACTTTGTGCCGATTTAATTGGAGCTTTGCAGCTGCCCTTGGTCACAGCTAATTGTCTTAATTGAAATAGTGGGCTGGCGTGCATCTAAACTCCAGGCTCAGCATTTTTTATTTTTTATTTTTGTGGGGTAGGGGTTGTTACTGTTGTTCAGCTATTCTTGGGTGTGTTTGTTCAGAACAGGCCGACAACATCAGCTTCTCGCTGCAGTTTGGAGAAGGTGGTTAAGGCAGTCACAGGGAGAATGGTTGGTGGGGCAGGAAATTGGATGAATTTGGGTTACATTTGTAGCCGGCGAGAAACTGTGAAACTTGTTATAGCGTATTGTGTGAAAAAGTGTTCTTTCTTTCCCTAAACCAGATCAGAGGTGTTCAAGAGGACTTCATGGTTGCTACTATCATTAATATTTCGTTTATTTTATTTCATTTCTTTATTTCGTCTCTCTGGGTGGTACACAACAATTTACTCTCTCTCTCTCTCTCTCTCTCTCTCTCTCTCACACACACACACACACACACACACACACAAAGTATAACATTATAAAACCCTTACACAACACAGTTGTCTAAAAAAATGTAACATACACATTTTAAAGGCATTTAAATATCTTAAAACAATTTCAACAATTTCAAGAGCAGACGCGTTTAAGATAGCGGACGTAAGTGCTTATCATATGCCATTAAATGCCTGGGAGTAGAGGTCTTAACCTGGTGCCAAAAAGATGACAGTGTTGGCACCAGGTGGGCCTCAGTGGACAGCTTATTCCATAGTCAGGGGGGTCACCACCGATAAGGCCCTCTCCCCTGTTACCATCTTGGGAGAAGAAATTTAGAAGAAGGCACCAGATGTTGATTGGAATGTCTGGATAGGTTCATGTCAGGAGAGGCATTCCATCAGGTTTTGTGGTCCCGATCCATATAAGGCTTTATAGGTTAAAACCAGCACTTTGAATCAGGCTCCAAAACATACAGGCAGAATTGCTCTTGTGTGACCAAATCTTCTGGTCCCAGGTATTAATCTGACTGCTGCATTTTGCACCAGCTGCAACTTCTGAACAATATTCAAGGGCAGCCCTACGTAGAGTGCATTGCAGTAAACTAACTTGGAGATTACTGGAGCAATATTTTAATCCATTCAATCATTGTACTTTGGTTTAAACCATGGATGGGGAATACCCCCAGCTCTGAGTGCCATATTCCCTCTGGTGATAGCTGTTAGGGTCTCCATGTCAACAGTATGGCCACAGCTAGACCTCAGGTTTATCCTGGGATCATCCAGGGTTCGCCCCTGCCTGAGCACTGGATCCCCTGTGTGTCACCTAGATGAACAGGTTTGACCCCTGGACGATCCAGGGATAAACCTTAGGTCTAGCTACGGCCCAAGTCTGGCAGATAAAACAGTGGGTGTGGACATAACCAAAAGTAGACACGGCAATTTCAGATCCTCTGCTTCTTGCATACACCAATTCACCTTTCAGACTTCATATGTGCAGGGTAGAGCTTCAAAAATGTACAGATCTATTTCTAGTCCATGTCACTCTTGCTGGTTTTAATCCCCTATTCCATTCCATCCTCATTAATCTGTCACGATTTATTTTAAAGGGAGAAATGCCTCTCCAAATACACATTTAAATACATATTTAACTGCGCATCTTCTCTCAAGGGGGGTATTTAAATATGTATCGTCTTCTGACAAAATATGCCTTTAATTGCATATTTTGACACTTTTAAATTGCTCAGAACAGCTTTGCAGTGTTTGTAGGAGAGTGACGTCCTGTGGAACTCTTAAGTTCCGATCCCCACATTTGTATGGGGAGAGGTGAAAATCAGGTCATTCTGTATCAGAATGTGCAAAGACCAAATTCCTCAATCGTCCCTACTGGGACGTTAGCCAAGGGCCCTTTTTGAAATAGAAGATGATGCTTCCAGTGGGTGAGAGGATTTAGTGAAGTGGCAAATGTCCAAATCAATCACTTCCAGATCCTACCACCACCACCCCCAGCAGGGTTTCAAATGTGTTTTTGTGAGGGAAAGCGTATATTTGGAAGTGTATAGGGAGGAGTGGAAGAAGCTGCAGGGGGTGGGTATTTAGAATGGGGAAATCTCAAACTAGGAAAGGGTTAAGTGTTCACTCCACTGGTCTCCTTTTCCTTTTCTAATCTGCCCTCTTGAAGTCACTTTTCCTGATTAAAAGGGCCCATCGGCTATCAAGTGACGAAGTTACTTGCAATTTACCCCTCAAACAGAGTAGATCAAATTATTTATTCATAGAATCATAGAATAGTAGAGTTGGAAGGGGCCTCTAAGGCCATTGAGTCCAACCCCCTGCTCAATGCAGGAATCCACCTCAAAGCATCCCTGATTGATGGCTGTCCAGCTGCCTCTTGAATGACTCTAGTGTGGGAGAGCCCACAACCTCCCTAGGTAACTGGTTCCATTGTCGTACTGCTCTAACAGTCAGGAAGTTTTTCCTGATGTCCAGCCAGAATCTGGCTTCCTGTAAATTGAGCCTGTTATTCTGTGTCCTGCACTCTGGAATGATCGAGAGGAGATCCTGGCTCTCCTCTGTGTGACAACCTTTTAAGTATTAGAAGACTGCTATCATGTCTCCTCTCAATCTTCTCTTCTCCGGGCTAAATATGTCCAGTTGTTTTAGTCTCTCTTCATAGGGCTTTGTTTCCAGACCCCTGATCATCCTAATACTGCATCCAGTTATGGCCTTTGCAAGATCCCATTCTTGAATGAGTAAAACCTAAAACAAATGTATGTATATATTTATTTATCATTCATTCATTCATTCATTCATTCATTCATTCAAAGCATTTTACCGCACTCTTTAGCCAAAAAGGCTCTTAGTGCAACTTATAGCTCAATAAAAAGGACACAGCTCTGCCTTCCTCAAGTTAAAGGAAGCCAGATTCCAGCTGGACATCAGGAAAAACTTCCTGACTGTTAGAGCAGTACGACAATGGAATCAATTGCCTAGGGAGGTTGTGGGCTCTCCCACACTAGAGGACTTCAAGAGGCAGCTGGACAACCATCTGTCAGGGATGCTTTAGGGTGGATTCCTGCATCGAGCAGGGGATTGGACTCGATGGCCTTGTAGGCCCCTTCCAACTCTGCTATTCTATGATCCTACGATTCTATGATTCTATGATTCAGGTTTACAATCTAATAACCACAACACAACACTGTCTCATGTTTTAAATGGATATTGTTGTTGTTTTTATACTTTCAGTGGTTTTTAAATTTTGTATATGTGTTTTTAATGTTCATTGTTTTTAACTTTTGTAAACTGCTCAGAGAGCTTCAGCTATTGGGTGGTATGTAAATGTAATAAATAAAATAAATAAATAAATAAATAAATGGAAAAAGGGAGGAGGAGGGAGGAGGGAAAAGAGCAAACTCGCACATTCGTTCTTAAAGTTATAAAGTTCTTATAAGCACCAGCTGAGAAGGAAATGGTTCAGGGAGAAGAGGATATCCATGGAGCTGATGGAGAATACTATAGCCTGAATTTAGTGAACTTCAGGTCTGACTCCGTGTATCTTCAAACTAAAATCTTGCATTTGAGTCTCAGCAGGCTATGTACACTGACATTTCAATAATGGCTTATTTGGGGGCCGGCTACAGTGTGGATAAAAAGTGTTGTGTTGGGAGAGTTGCATTGTCTAGTTCCGGGCATGTAAGGATCATCCGTAAAGCAAATGCACCACTGGGCTTCCCTGGGCTTCCTTGAAGATGTCGGCGCTATGCAATTTTTTTGGCCAGCAATGGATTTGGCAGCCAGCAGGAGACACATTGCTTTGAGTTAATTTATAAGATCCCGGACAGCAAGAGAGTTCATTTAATTGAAAGATGTAATTATCAGGTGTTGGAAGCGAAGGGCCTCATTAATTTCACAGACATTCTGTTGACTGAACTGTCCGCATTTCAATTTTTCACTCCACATCAAGGCTGGAGCTGTGCGTTGCAGATAGACCAAAGAGAAACCAGAGATCTCTCCAGATTCCCTGCTGAGCAGAGACCGTGCCAGTCTATAACGCAACATAGGACCCATAATTCAGGTCAGCTTCCCTGGAGAACTCAGTTCTTAATGAAAATTGCACCAGCTCTTTAGAAAGGAACAAATATTTAAGGAGAAAAAAATAAGAAGTGCTGTGCTGGATCAGAATGAAAGACTATGTAATCCAGCACTCTGACCCCACAGTGGACAAGCACATGCCTTTATTTATTTATTTATTACATTTCTATACCACCCAATAGCCGAAGCTCTCTGGGCGGTTCACAAAAATTAAAACCATCATAAAACAACCGACAGGTTAAAAACACAAATACAAAATACAGTATAAAAAGCACAACCAGGATAAAAACCACGCAGCAAAATTGATATAAGGTTAAAATACAGAGTTAGAACAGTATAATTTAAATTTAAGTTTAAATTAAGTGTTAAAATACTGAGTGAATAAAAAGGTCTTCAGCTGGCGACGAAAGGAGTACAGTGTAGGCGCCAGGCGGACCTCTCTGGGGAGCTCATTCCACAACCGGGGTGCCACAGCAGAGAAGGCCCTCCTCCTAGTAGCCACCTGCCTCACTTCCTTTGGCAGGGGCTCACGGAGAAGGGCCCCTGTGGGTGATCTTAAGGTCCGGGTAGGTACATATGGGAGGAGGCGTTCCTTCAGATAACCTGGCCCGAAACCGTTTAGGGCTTTAAATGCCTTTGGGAAGTTCATAAGCATGACAAGAGGGCAATAGCGTGTTTTTATCCTGGTTGTGCTTTTTATACTGTCTTTTGTATTTGTGCTTTTAGACTGTTGGTTGTTTTATTATGGTTTTATTATGGTTTTAATTTCTGTGAACCGCCCAGAGAGCTTCGGCTATTGGGCGATATAAAAATGTAATAAATAAATAAATAGAACTCTCCCACCCCTGTTCCCCAGCAACTGGTGCTCACAGGCTTACTGCCTCGGATACTGGAGATAGCACACAACTGTCAGGGATAGGAGCCATTGATAGCCTTTGCCTCCAGGGATTTATCCCACCCCCTTTTAAAGCCGTCCAGATTGGTGGCCATCACTACATCCTGTAGTAGTGAGTTCCATAATTTCACTATGCACTGTGTGAAGGAGTACTTCCTTTTACTTGTCCTGGATCTCCCACCAATCAGCTTCGTGGGATGACCCTGGATTCTAGTATTTTGAGAGAGGGAGAAAAATGTCTCCCTCTCCACATTCTCCTCACCATGCATGATTTTCATCCCATGAAGCATAAGCTTCATGGGATGACGCCAGCTTTTAACATTAGGAGAGGGGGAGAAAAATGCCATGCGGTACAAGGGAACTACACAGCCTTTGCACATTAGGAATGCCTATAGAAACAGCTAATACTATGGAGTACAAAGCCCCACATCCCTTCAAGGATGAAGCTACACTATTGGGTTCTTGTGCTTGGGTCCATGTGTCCTGGATCGTACGGTCTCACGCTGGCATTGGCTGTTTCTACACCTGCCTTTTTTCCCCTGGGATCGTCCCGGGATCATCCCTGTGCATCCAAATGACACACAGGGGATCCCAGGAGCCGGCAGGGATGATGCCTCCATTTGCCTGGGATAATCCTTAGGTGTATTATTATTATTATTATTTATTTATTTATATAGCACCATCAATGTACATGGTGCTGTACAGAGCAAAACAGCAAATAGCAAGACCCTGCCGCATAGGCTTACATTCTAATAAAATCATAATAAAACAATAAGGAGGGGAAGAGAATGCAAACAGGCACAGGGTAGGGTAGAAAGGGCCATCCCCTCCTCTCTCCTGTTCCTAGCTACCCCAAAACTCCCACCTCCACATTGGTATGCTCTTTGGCATGCCAGCCTGCATTTATGATTTATTTAGGACTGGAATGCATTGCATCCCAAGGCCAGCTCCCCCTCATCCGTCACCGTCTTCGCCTCGGCCGTACACAAACATTTGTTTTCGCTGCATCAGCATCTCCAGCTGCTGAAGAAAGATGCCCACTGTTAATCACTATAGCAACTGCAATTTGGTACTTGATAGGGTTGTGGGGGGAATATATATATATATATATATATATATATATATATATATATATATTTCTACTTTTTTTTGCACTGAGGTTGCTGGGTATTTCCCCCCCCCCCTTTTTAATATTAACCTGCCCTCGTTGACGGAAAAGCTCTCACTTCCATCAAGCAAGAGTATTTATAATTTAACAGAATGGTAGCGGGCCTACTCTTTGCACTTGAAATGCATCACAGCCGGAGTTGTTCTGTTGTATGTGCACGCGTGTGCCCTGAATAAGCAACTAGTGCTTCTAAGCCGTTCAGCCAGATCTGGTGCTCAGGGGTTTTGAAGAGTACAGAAGGCTGAAAGATCGAAGGGCATCATCCGAAGACATCGGAGGCAAAAAGTTCACTGCAGCTTAGCAAGCCTGGATCTGGGGAATGCCTGGATGGGAGACAGCTGAAGCTTCTCCTACGTTCTATGATGGGAGAAATGAGAGCTATAACTATAACGAGAAAATGTAATGGTGGCTCTATAAGCTTCATCCCACGTACCTGTTTCCCTTGAATTACCCCCTACAGCGCAAAGCTGTCGCCATTGTTGTTGTAGTTAGCTAAATCACACCCCGGGTAGCAGCACTCCTAAGATCCTTTGCATACCAGGAAAAGGGTTTAAGGAGGGAAATGTAAAAAATCATTAAAAATCAACGGATGACCCAATCCGATTCAAATTTGGTAAGCTCAAAGCTCTCCTGAGTATCTATTACTGTGCTAGTTTTGATGTCTTTATCTTTAAAACTTACGCAGATGTAAGCATTTGTTTAATTTTTCTTTAAACATGGTCGCTCGGAAAACAACAAATGATTCGCTTGAAAACTAGTAGCTAAATACCTCAATTCTTTTATTTATTTATTTATTATTATTTATTTAGAATATTTATATACCGCTCCCCATTGAAAAATTTCGGAGCGGTGTACCAGGTAAAATGAAAATAAAAACAGAATAAAACAGTTAAAACAAAATTTAAAAAGAAGCAAAAACAGAAATCCAAGGCTGCATGTTAAAGAAAGGCTTCTTGGAATAAAGATGTTTTCAGGAGGCGCCGAAAGGAGTACAAGGTTGGAGCCTGCCTGACCTCCAGAGGCAGGGAGTTCCACAGGAGGGGGGCCACCACGCTGAAGGCTCTTCCCCTGGTGGATTCCAATCGGAGGATGGATCTAGGTGGAACCCCCAGGAGCAGGCCCTCGGATGACCTCAGTGACCGGGCAGGTTGGTAAGGGAGAAGGCGCTCTCTCAGGTATCCTGGTCCCAAGTTGTTTAGGGCTTTGTACACAAGTACAAGAACCTTCAACCTGGCCCGGTAGCGAATAGGCAGCCAGTGCAGTTCCCTCAGCAGAGGAGTTACATGCTCCAGACAACAGCCGAGCTGCAGCATTCTGCACTAGCTTCTTTTGCCTTTATAGCACAATTAAAGCAGGATGCATGGGACTACTTCACAGTCAAAGCAGATTATAAACTGGAAAACTTCACAGAGTCCTTCACAATAAAAGCAGATTATAAGGTGGAAAACTTCGGAGTCCTTTGCACAGTATAACGCCGGTTGATAAAGCTCTATATGTGCAAATGCTCCAGGTATTGGTCAGAAGCAATCAGAAACATCAAAGAGCATTCCAAGGTGCTTCACACAGCTCCTTTAGAGTTTTGACTGGCTTGGACTGAAACCCACAGCCCCACTGGCATTTGAGCCACTAGCCTCCACTGTGTGCAACCCCCACACTGCATCAGCTAGGGGTGGATGAGGGAAAGACACTGGTAGTTCTCTAGATTATTTTCAGTAGATCACAATGGGTTTCTGACGTCAAGTTCTTTAACAATGACAAGAAAATAACCCCCCAACCTTAATCTATATTGTGAAATGAAGAAAGCTTGGACTAACCAGGAATGGATTTTTGTGCAGAAGGACTGAGTGCTGTTCATTTCTGGCATGGAAAATAAATTGCACACACCAACACACACACCATAAGGTCTACTCATGAGCCAGGTTATTTGAAGGAATGCCTCCTCCGATATGTGCCTGCCCGGACCTTAAGATCATCCACAGGGGTCCTTCTCCGTGAACCCCTACCAAAGGAAGTGAGGCAGGTGGCTACTAGGAGTAGGGCCTTCTCTGCTGTGGCACCCCGGCTGTAGAATGAGCTCCCCAGAGAGGTTCGCCTGGTGCCTACACTGTACTCCTTCCGTCGCCAGCTGAATAACTTTTTATTTTCTCAGTATTTTAACACCTAATTTAACTAAAATTTAAACTTTGCTGTTTTAATTCCATATTTTAACCTATATCAATTTTTGCTGTGTGGTTTTATCCTGGTTATGCTTTTTATATTGGATTTTGTATTTGTGTTTTTAGACTGTTGGTTGTTTTGTTGCGTTTTTCATGGTTTTGATTTTTGTGAATCGCCCAGAGAGCTTCGGCTATTGGGCGGTATAAAAATGTAATAAATAAATAAAATAAATAAGGAAGACATGAGGTATAAGGATCTCAACTTGATTTAATTTACCTTGCAATTGAAGATAACCTTGTGTCTTCTGCATACAGTAAGAATATACAGTATTTAATTGTAGTCTTGTACCTGTATTTTTGTGCATCACTTAGAAATGTCTTTGCATGTTAGCAATTCAGAAGCATTGTTAAATAACTTTGTAATAAATTAATATTTAACATATAAAAGAATCAGTAAAAAGCAAAACAACAAAGGCTAAACGTGGCCCACTGGTTACATTTCCAGCTGCCACCAAATGAGCAAATCCACCCAAGCCAATGAATCTCCTGTGCACCAGACCATCACCTTCCCCAACATCCTTCCCATCATGAAGATATTGAGTGGCTCCCTGCCTGCTCCACCCCACCTTGCTACTCAGCATTTGCTACCAAAGCAAAATTTGGCAGCTCCTTGAGGTGTCATCATGCCTAGGGTGACCATATGAAAAGGAGGACAGGGCTCCTGAATCTTTAACAGTTGCATAAAAAAGGGAATTTCAACAGGTGTCATTTGTATATATGGAGAACCTGGTGAAATCCCCTCTTCATCACAACAGTTAAAGCTGTAGGAGCTATACTAGAGTGACCAGATAAAAAAAGAGGGCAGGGCACCTGTACCTTTAACTGTGGTGATGAAGAGGGAGTTTCACCAGGTTGTCCATATATACAAATGACACCTGCTGAAATTCCCTTTTCAATACAACTGTTAAAGATACAGGAGCCCTGTCCTCCATTTCATATGGTCAGCCTAATCATGCCACATCTCCTCAAGCCAACTAGCAATGAGGGGAAGGATAACCAAGCCACCCTCCCCTGCCTTCCAGGTGCTTCACTGGCTCTTCTTGTATGCCCACACTCCCTGTTCTGCTTACAGTGGTTCTGGGACTGAGTTCCGGGCATGCCTCAAGATAGGGTGACCATATGAAAAGGAGGACAGGGCTCCTGTATCTTTAACTGTAATGTAGAAAAGGGAATTTCAGCAGGTGTCAATTGAAGAGAGTGGAATTCTCTCTTCATCAACACAGTTAAAGCTGCAGAAGCCCTGCCCTCTTTTGTGTCTGGCCACTCTACTACAGCTAGTGTAGCTTTAACTGTTGTGATGAAGAGGGAATTTCACCCACTTCAATTGACACCTGCTGAATTCCCTTTTCTACATTACTATTAAAGATACAGGAGCCCTGTCCTCCTTTTCATATGATCACCCTACCTAAGGCTTATCCTGGGATCATCCAGGGTTCGCCCCTGCCTGAGCACTGGATCCCCTGTGTGTCACCTAGATGAACAGGTTTGACCCCTGGACCATCCAGGGATAAACCTTAGGTCTAGCTATGGCCAAGGTCTCAGATGATCCAACATCAAACTCATCCAGAGAAGATGTAAGTTAGCAGACAACTACAAAAAAGGAAAGGTGGTACTCAGACACAGTTCCAGAACTGGTTACCTGGAAGGGAAGGCTTTTAAGCTGAGCCTTCAAAGCCCCACTCAGAGCACAGCTGCAGGCCACAGGTGACTTTGGATGAAAGGTCTACTCATGAGCAGATCCTGGTTCATGAGTCCACCTTTATTCATGAGGAGTCCCTATTCTGAAAGCAGATATTTTTGCATCTGCAGCTGACTGACCCCTGACCTTTACACACTTGCACTCCATGGGGTAAGTGGCCATTTAGCATATGCCTCAGAGGCTGAGAGCGTGTTCAGAGGAGGGCAATGAGGATGATCAGGGGTCTTGAAACAAAGCCCTATGAAGAGAGACTGAAAGAATTGGGCATGTTTAGCCTGGAGAAGAGAAGATGGAGGGGAGATATGATAGCACTCTTCAAATACTTGAAAGGTTGTCACACAGAGGAGGGCCAGGATCTCTTCTCGATCCTCCCAGAGTGCAGGACACGGAATAACGGGCTCAAGTGACAGGAAGCCAGATTCCGTCTGGACATCAGGAAAAGCTTCCTGACTGTTAGAGCAGTACGACAATGGAACCAATTCCCTAGGGAGGTCGTGGGCTCTCCCACACTAGAGGCCTTCAAGAGGCAGCTGGACAGCCATCTGTCAGGGGTGTTTTTAAGGTGGATGCTTTAAGGTGGTACATTGAGCAGGAGGTTGGACTTGGTAGTTGGACTTATGGGCCCCTTCCAACTCTACTATTCCATGATTCTGTGACCTCTCACTCACTTTTTTCAGAGCAGTTCCAACTATACCTGTTGCTGGGGCCCAAAATTGCTTCTCTTTCCCCACTTGCCTCTCTGCCTTGAAATTCCGCCCCTCTCTCCAAATAAAACCCACACAGCAGCTGCTGCTGCTGCTGCTGCTGCCTTGATTAGCAATCCTTCACCAGCCCTTCTCCACACCTGACCACGCCTGGACTCATCCTCCTGTCCCACCCCGATCCGTTACGCAACCGACATGTTCTTTCCGCGGAGACAGGAGGAGGATCTGCGTCTTTGCATTAGCCCACATGCAGGCCTGCTGCCTCTCCGGAGCCCAATGCCTAGCAACAGCTTTGTGAGACTCTCTGGAAGCTACTGTGCAACTCCCTCGGTGAACATGACCTAGAACACCCACTGCTATTCAAGTCCGAAAACGAGACACAGCCCAAATGACTGCCTGCAGCAAGCTCCTGTATTGCTTTAGAACCTCTCCAGAGCAGAGACTTCCAATAATTACACTGAATTGCAACCATTATTATCTCTTGTGCGAACTACTATCCACTGGGGGATTATATGGAGACTGGAAATTAGTAAAAGAGCTTGTTTAACGGTGGTTCACAGTTCTTCCCCTTCCCGTGCTCTGGCTTTTGAAAATAAGAGGCATTTGCAAAGCCTGTGCTTCTCTGTGATGGTGGGGACATTTTTCTCCCTTTCTCAAAATACTAGAACCCAAGGGGGTCATCCAATGAAGCTGATTGTTTAGCTTGGAAAAAAGGAGGCTAAGGGGAGACATGATACAGGTGTAAAAAATTATGCCTGGTCTGGAGAATGTGGATAGGGAGACATTTTTCTCCCTCTCTCAAAATACTAGAACCTGGGGTCATCCCATGAAACTGATGGGTGGGAGATCCAGGACAAATAAAAGGAAGGACTTCTTCATACAGCGCATAGTTCAATTATGGAACTCACTACCACAAGATGTTGTGATGGCCACCAATCTGGATGGCTTCAAAAGGGGGTTGGATGAATTCCTGGAGGAGAAGGCTATCAAGGGCTCCTAGCCCTGATGGTTGTGTGCTATCTCCAGTATTCGAGGCAGTAAGCCTGTGTGCACCGGTTGCTGGGGAACATGGGTGGGAGGGTGCTGTTGCACCATGTCCTGCTTGTTCATCCCTGGCCGATGGCTGGTTGGCCATTGTGCTGGACTAGATGGACCCTTGATCTGATTCAGCATGATGGCACTTATGTTCTTATGAAAGTCACTCTTCACATGCTCAGAGGAGGCATCTCAAGCCACTACTGAGATCAAACAGGCAAGGACCACGTATGCAGGAAAGGAGCCTCCATTTTCTAAACATGTCCAAGTCCTTATCATTTATTGTATGTGTTAATAATGCCCATGCTCCCCAGCAAGGGATGTGTTTAGGCTTACTGCCTCTGATACTGGAGTTGAAGTCCAAGACCTCTGAGATCTACTTTCTTCTTAATCCCTGACCTATAAAGCCCCCTGCCTGTAAGACCATCACTGCACCACTGAATGTGATTAGAATCCTGCAATTTTCCCAAGGGAATCACACACACACGTGCACGCGTACACACAGGCCTGAAGAGTTCTTCCCACTTAGCTTCACTGCCAACGGGAGCAAGAAGGGTAGAAAGGGGACAGCTTTTGGTAGCAGCTTCTGGAAAGCATCACCTCGCCCCCCCCTCCCTGAACCAAGCCCTTTAATTTGCTTTCTGAGAATAATTTTTGGATCAACAAACAATTGCTAACTACATACTCACAAGGTGGAAACAACTAAACCGATGGGGATTATATATATACACTTAAAAATAAAAAATAAAAACGACGCTACTGCTTAATTATTGTTTGCAAATCACCGGTATTTAAATTGACTTATTTGCAAATGTCTGTTTAGAAATTGACTTTGTAATTATAAAGTCAGCGCAAGCATATCAGAGGCCCTGGAGGGGTCTCTAACGAGGAATGATAATGTACCGAGCAGAGCAAGGCTCCTGGGTTGCATTCTAATGCTGGAGAGGCGGTTACGAACTGCAGTGGAGGGGTCTTCTGGAAATCCCGAAACCTAAGATAGGAAGGAGTAAGAAAGAGATGGATATCGAGGCAGAAATGAAGCCTGCAGGGAAGGGGCTGGGGCAGCGGGCAGGGATCGCTTTCCCTTCCAGCTCCAGAAATCAGATCAGGTTTGTAACAACCTCTGTTTGAGTGTGGAATGAGAATGAGGCTGCCTCCTGGCTGGAAACGGCTGCGCGGTGTTCTGCTACACAAAAATTCCAGCACTGCCTATGTACCAACGGATCCCCCAACACACAGCTTCTCTCCCGTGCAGGAATTCCATGCAATTTAGCATGGCAAATAAAATCCTGTCTTTGCCATCTTTGGACATTCAGATTGGCTCTGTAGATGCACCTTCTCTGAACATATATCCTGCAAATATATACACACATAAGAACATCAGAAGAGCCCTGATGTTGGATCAGATCAAGGGTCCATCTAGTCCAGGACTCTGTTCACACAGTGGCCAACCAGCCATCAGCCAGGGATGAACAAGCAGGACATGGTGCAAGAGCACCCTCCCGCCCATGTTCCCCAGCAACTGGTGCACACAGGCTTTCTGCCTCGAATACTGGAGATAGCACACAACCATCAGGGCTAGGAGCCGTTGATAACTTTCGCCTCCAGCGATTTATCCAACCCCCTTTTGAAGCCATCCAGATTGGTGGCCACCACTACATCCTGTAGTAGTGAGTTCCATAATTTAACAATGCGCTGTGTGAAAAAGTCCTTCCTTTTATTTGTCCTGGATCTCCCACCCATCCGTTTCATGGGTTGACCCCAGGTTCTAGTATTTTGAGAGAGGGAGACAAATGTCTCCCTGTCCACATTCTCCACACCATGCATAATTCTGTACACCTCTATCATGTCTCCCCTTAGCCTCCTTTTTTCCAAGCTAAACAATCCCAACACCCATGCACCCTGTGTGATACTGATGGTATCATACTGCCTTTACACACATCTATGGTGCAACTACGCTTAGAATACTGTGTACATTTCTGCTCACCACGCCTAAAAAAGGATATTATAGAGCTGGAAAAAGTGCAGAAAAGGGCAACTAAAATGATTAAGGGGCTGGAGCATCTCCCCTAGGAGGGAAGGTTACAACAACTGGGATTGTTTAGCTTGTGGGGGGGAGGAGGCTAAGAGGAGTCATGACAGCACTATCTATTCAACCTGGAAAGTAATGAGTAATGAGTAGTCAGTGACATCAGTATAATACTGGGACTAGATGGTCAGAAAAGCAATCCAAACTCAAGCAGTCCAGCTGTTGTATTTTCTAACACCTGAACTTTTAAAGACATTTTTTAAAGGCAGCAGCACATAAAAGCACATGAATGCTGTCTATTCTGGGTGTAATCAAGGGACCATTTACCTTGTCTAAGAAAGATCACTATGGCAGGTGCACCATTTGAAATTCCTTTGATACTAAGGATGGACCAATCCGTCAATTTCTTTTTCTCTCAGTTTGTCATTTCCCCAAATTTAACGTTCAGTTTGTCCCAAATATCAAGAGTTTATTTTTATTTTTGAAAAAGAAAAGTTTCCAGACAATCTGTAAAGCTTTTGTGCGTGTTTCTCTGAATACATGCATTTTGGTACTCTCTTTTTTGCAAGCAGTTCTCCTAATACATTTTTGGAATGTTACTTTCACAAATGCATGCATCTTTCAGAGGAGGCCCTGTTCCTCATTCCGAGACAAAGAGAATGTCGTAATGAACCTCGAAGGCAGGGCCTTCTCTGTAGCGGCACCTACCCTCTGGAAAACCTTTCACAAATGCATGCATCTTTCAGAGGAGGCCCTGTTCCTCATTCCGAGACAAAGAGAATGTCGTAATGAACCTCGACTGCAGGGCCTTCTCTGTAGCGGCACCTACCCTCTGGAAAACCTTTCACAAATGCATGCATCTTTCAGAGGAGGCCCTGTTCCTCATTCTGAGACAAAGAGAATGTCGTAATGAACCTCAACGGCAGGGCCTTCTCTGTAGCGGCACCCACTCTCTGGAAAACCTTCCCTTGAACACTTTGGGATGCGAAAAATGTAATATCTTTTAAGGAAAGGAAAGGAACCTCTCGTGCGAGCACTGAGTCATTACTGACTCTTGGAGGGATGCCAGCTTTCGCTGATGTTTTCTTGGCAGGCCTTATAGCGGGGTGGTTTGCCATTGCCTTCCCTGGCTGTTATTACCTTTCCCCCAGCTAACTGGGTACTCATTTTACCGACCTTGGGAGGATGGAAGGCTGAGTCGACTCGAGCCGGCTGCCTGAGAACCAGCTTCCGCTGGGAACTTATTCTGTTTTTATGTGATTTTTAAAGTTTTACGTTTTAACCTGGATTGTTATATTATGGTTTTAGTTGTAAACCGCCCAGAAAGCCTAGGCTGTTGGGCAGTATAAATATGTAATAAATAAAATTTTATGTGCACCTCCCCTAATATATGCTGTTTTTTCCGCATGCATTTTCTGATGGAAGAGCTGCACTGTGAAATTTGGAGGAGCGCGAATTCTGAAAGACAATTGAGTTTCAGTTCGCTTAGTGGTTTGAAAGTACATCATCGGGTAGAAGTTCGCAAACTGAACAAATTTCTCCCCATCTCTCATTGACACAGACAGGGGCGGGGGAACCTAATTGAAGTTAAAGACATTGCTGAGGACGGGTGCTTCATGAGGTTTTACTTTAGTAGTCGCTCTGCCTCGCAGAACAAAGCCCCTGGTGAGATAATGAGATGTACAGATAATAATATACTAAAGGGCAGATTAAGTGTCCTCACTTGGATATATTGCTAGGCATGTTCAACCGTGGGTGGCTTGTGGACAGAGGTTGGCAGTATTGTGTTTGCTCCGTTTCCACTCTTTAATTTCAAGCGGTTCAGCTAAGACAATAATTGTTCGGAGGAGAAGCCCATTACAGACATATTCGTGCATTAATTAAAGCCATCAAGGAATCTGCAACGTTTGCTATTGATTCAGAGACCCGCAGATAATTAATGGCTCTCAATGACACTCCCGGGGAGGGGGGGGGGGTTGGATACGTTTTCTGGCAGTGCTTCACATATTTAGGAAAGGATTCTTTTCTCTTCTCTAAGGCTGCTTTGACGCTTAAAGATGTACCAAAAGATTGCAGCAGAGAGCTTGCAAAAATTGTTGGCTGCATGGAAAAAAATGCGAGGAAGACGGATGCGTAGGGTGGCGATATGGGCAGGAGGACAGGGCTGCAGTATCTTTTAACAGTTGATTAGAAAAGGGAGCTTCAGCGGGTGTCCTTTGTATGCATGCAGCACCTGAGGAAATCCCCTCTTCATTGCCACAGTTAAAGCTGCAGGAGCCCTGCCCTCTTGACCAGATAGAAAAGAGGGCAGGGCCCCTACAGCTTTAACAGTTGTGATGAAGAAAGAAATCACCATGAAAATGGAACCAGTGACCTAGGGAGGTGGTGGGCTCTCCCACACTATAGGCCTTCAAGAGGCAGCTGGACAGCCATCTGCCAAAGATGCTTTAGGGTGGATTCCTGCATTGAGCGGGGGGTTGGACTTGATGGCCTTGTAGGCCCCTTCCAACTCTACTATTCTATGAGTGTATGGGGTAGTCTTCCTGAGGGAGGGGTCCCATTGTGGGTATCTTACCCCAAGGCCCTTAAAAACCTGGAGGCAGCACTGGACCTGTTGCTCACAGGCATTGTAGAGGAACCTTGGGTCATCACCACCAGTGTTGATGATAACCCAACCATCATTCTTGTTGACTGCTGAAATAGAGAAAGCAGTATCTTGTCAGCAAATTGTCTAGGACTGGATCTGAGACTGAACCTGATAGAATGTCATTTCTAGCTACTAACAACATACTAATAAGGCCAGAATAATGAAGGGAGGGTATTTTGTTTTGTTTTTACTAAGGACAGAGACCATCCCTGGTAAATAGGAGCACGGAACGTATGGACGGGGAGTATGTCCCTTCCTTCAGCCCAAAGTGGTACAGGCCTCTGCACACATCTGGTTTCTACCACCCTATCCTGATTTATGTAGGGTGACCATATGAAAAGGAGGACAGGGCTCCTGTATCTTTAACAATTGCATAGAAAAGGGTATTTCAGCAGGTGTCCTTTGTATATATGGAGAACCTGGTGAAATTCCCTCTTCAGCACAACAGTTAAAGTGCAGGAGCTATACTAGAGTGACCTGATTTAAAAGAGGGCAGGGCACCTGCAGCCCTGTGTGTGGTGCCTCATGTGGCACAGAGTGGTAAAGCAGCAGTTTCTGCAGCTGAAACTCTCCCCACGGCCTCAGTTCGATCCCAGCGGAAGCTGGTTTCAGGCAGCCGGCTCAAGTCGACTCAGCCTTCCATCCTCCAGAGGTCAGTAAAATGAGTATGCAGTTAGCTGAGGAAAGGTAATAGTGGCCAGGGAAGGCAACAGCAAACCACCCCGCTATAAGGCCTGCCAAGAAAACATCAGCGAAAGCTGGCGTCCCTCCAAGACTCAGTAATGACTCTGTGCTTGCACGAGAGGTTCTTTTACTTCTCCATATATACAAATAACAACTGCTGAAATTCCCTTTTCAATACAACTGTTAATAAAGATACAGGAGCCCTGTCCTCCTTTTCATACGGTCACCCTAATGATTTATGTGCAGTCAAGCCGGAGTTTCTGCAGCTTGACTGCAGCTTACGTAGCTTAAATGCACACATACGCACCCCACGCATCCGGATTTATTGCGATTCCTCTTTTGCTTTCCTTCCCACGCTGATCTTAATGACATTCTCTCTTTAACGAGAAAAATAGGACCACTACTCGCTGGCTATAATTCACATCTGCATCGTGATTAGACTGACTTGTCACGGGATAATAAAATGTGCCAATCACAAAAGCACTTTGCTTCGAAATGCAACAGGTAGAATAAGAATTGTGAAGATAACCAGAAAACGTGCGGGAAGCTCTCTTTTTTTCCGTTCCGTCATCCTTGTCGTCTTTCCTACCACAGGAACAGAGGAGTTGGAAGGTGGGGGAGAAATCCCCTCACCCAGTTGAAATTGATGTTTCAGGACCGGTCTCCCAGTGAAGAAGTTAATCCCTCAATGAAATTAGATGAAATGCCTTAAGGAAAGCGATCAGGTCGTGGGTCTGTGCGAGACAGGTCTGCCGTAAAAAATTTACTGCAATGGCTCATAAGATTCTGCAGATCACTGAAGCTGAAAGCTGCTCCGGTTGTAATTTCCAGCTGTGTTTTTAAAGAGGTGGGGGGGATTGAATACTGTATATATTCATTGTACTGAAGGATGGCATTGATCACAAAGTCCATGTCCTCATCTGGCCCTACCCCATGCACACATGGACACTGCCCTAACCAGAACATAAGAGAATGGGCTGGCAGGCCCAGCGTGGCTTGATCAGTGGAGGCTGGTGGCTCTGATACCAGTGGGGTGGTGAATCTGCTCCAGGTTTTATTCAGAACCAGTCAGACCTCTAAAGGAGCTGTCCATGGTGCTCCACAGCCTTCTTTCTGTCTCGGCAGCCTTCTTTAGAGTTCTGACTGTTTCTGAGTAAAACCTGCAGTGGATTTACTGTTCTACCGACATCGGAGGCACCAGCTTCCACTGGGCATGGCCTCACACAGGAGTGAGCAGCCTACTTCCCTCCAGGTGCTTTGGACTACAATTCCCATGCTCTGACTGCGGCTCATGGGAGTTGTAGTCCAACACATCTGGAGAGCACCAGGCTGGGGAAGGCTGCCTCAGACTGTAGCAAGAAACCGATGACAGAAAGCTGGCATTTGAAGATCCCGTTTGGGGCGACGTGCGCTTTGAGTCCTCAACCCCGGGAGTGAATTAATACACGACTCAGATTCACTCCGAGCACTTTGGCGGCTGTCACACACAGGTGCCCCGGCTGGGGTTTGCCCTCGAGGGCTCCGCTGAGTGCACACAACAGCGAGATTGTCAGAGGGGCCAAGGGAGTGAATTACCAAGGGGCTGTAATTCACTCTGAGGCAGCAGCTGCCTCAACATACAAGACAAAGTGAGGCCGGGGTGTGAATTGACTCTGAGACAACCTTGACAGAGAACGGAGGGAAATTTCAGAAGCTCTGCAAGGCAGAAAGCTTCCTTGGGCCATTGCCAGGAAAGGAACAAGGCCTCTAAGATCCTTTTGCTTCACTATTTCTATGAATACTGGATGCTGTGTAGCTTATACAGGAGCATTCAATCCATGTTCGATGGGTCAGGTAGAATGGAGGGAGCGGTTGACACATTGTGAATAATTAGCATGTTGATTGCCATAAGGGCAAGATGGAGCTGGTGGCCTGTGATGAGTTATTTATTTAAAAGGTTCAACATCATCCCCTCCATCATTTTTCGGATATAAATAAAGGCATGCTGATTGAGTGATTGATTGATTGATTGATTGATTGATTGATTGATTGATTGCATTTTTATACCATCCAATAGCCGAAGCTCTCTTGCAACTTGGCTTGCAACTCAGCATAAAGCAGATCAGTTCAGTTCCATAATAGTTCCAGGATTCAAACACTAGTTGTACGCTGTTTTGTATCCAGTTCTGGGCACCACACTTCAAGTAATAGGCAGACAAGCTGGAGGGGGTGCAGAGGAGGGCAACGAGGATGATCAGGGGTCTGGAAGAAAAGCCCTATGAGGAGAGACTGAAAGAACTGGGCATATTTAGCCTGGAGAAGAGAAGACTGCGGGGAGACATGATAGCACTCTTCAAAGACTTGGAAGGTTGTCACACAGAGGAGGGCCAGGATCTCTTCTCCATCATCCCAGAGTACCAAGGGGCTCAAGTTACAGGAAGCCAGATTCCCACTGGACATCAGGAAAAACTTCCTGACTGTTAGAGCAGTATGACAATGGAACCATTGACCTATGGAGGTTGTGGGCTCTCCCACACTAGAGGCCTTCAAGATGCAGCTGGACAACCATCTGTCAGGGATGCAAAGAGTGGATTCCTGCATTGAGCAGGGGGTTGGACTTGATGGCCTCATAGGCCCCTTCCAACTCTACTATACTATGATTCTATGATTCATTCAGTCCAGAAATTCAGATTCTGCAGATTTTTCATTTACCTAATGAATGGGTGTGCCTTTGTGTATCATCCGAATATCTGTCGCTCCATCATTTGGGCTTTTGCCATATTTGGGAATGAGGGGGGCTTCATTTGGCGGGCTTGAGAATTATGAAACAATTATACCTTCTTATACCTCCCTCTATTCTCCCTTCATCCCTGTTCCCCGATCCCTTCCTGCAAAATTGTGCAACGGTGAAATTGTCTGATGTCGTCTCAGTTTCCCGTCTATTGTTATAGATGAGTCCTATGTTGTCTGCAGTTAGGATTTGAGTCCAGGAAACGTCCTCTCTTTCCCCCCTGATATGGCTGGGGGTGGTCGCCAGCCATGCAAAAGGTGAATGAGGCCATTTTCCTTCCTTCCCCCTGTTGTGGCTCAAGTTCACATCTCCCCTGCTGGATTCCTGGGCAAGATCTACACTACAGCTTTAGAACAGTTCATAACAGTATTGACAACTGTTGGGGCCCAGGACACCCTCTAGGGCCACAGCTAGACCTAAGGTTTATCCCGGGATCATCCAGGGTTCGCCCCTGCCTGAGCACTGGATCCCCTGTGAGTCACCTAGATGAACAGGTTTGACCCCTGGACGATCCAGGGATAAACCTTAGGTCTAGCTATGGCCTATGTTCAGTTTTCAACCATTCTCATATCCTGCTTGGTGTAGATCTGGAACTCAAAGCTGGCAGGAGTTGGGTCATTGCTGCTTGTACCAATGGGAGTCATCGCTGTGGCGCTGCATTGTTGTTGTTGTTGTGTGTTGTGATGCAGGGAGGTGTGTGAATTCCTTGCCTCCCTCCCTGTCCATGCAGCAAGTGGGTAGCTGTCGTAAATCATGGGAGTTGCAAAGATACGCAGCAGCTAGAGCGGTCATTAAATAGTCTAAGGTCAATACACCAAATATATCCATTGGGAACCAAAGCAAACAACACCAGATTTATTATGATTTTATTAGAATGTAAGCCTATGCGGCAGGGTCTTGCTATTTACTGTTTTACTCTGTACAGCACCATGTACATTGATGGTGCTATATTAGGGTGACCATATTTGGGAAACCAAAAAAGAGGACACCTAGTGTGTGTGTGGGGAAGCAGCTTTCTGAGTCCTGCAGAAAGTACGTTATTCCCCCGCCACCTTAAAGAACCCGATCGGAGTGGAGGAGGGGAAAGGATTTCATTCTGCACCACCACCATCCACTCCAATTGGGGCCTTTTCTATAATGTCCAGGAATGACCCACTTTCCCCTTTAAGACCTCAATTGGAGCTCAGGGTGGGGGAATGATGTGCCTCAAGAAAGCATGTCATTCCCTCCTGCCATGCTAATGGAAGCCTTAAAGGAGAAGGTGTGTCATTCCAGGACATTATTGAAAATTATAGAAAATCCCCCCTGACACCATGGAAAGAACAAAAACCAGGACAAATCCGGGAAAATCCTGACAGTTGGTCACCCTATGCTATATAAATAAATAAATAATAATAATAATAATTTAGGGGCATGCTGAAGAGTGGTCGAAGTCATTCCGGGTTCATGAATAGTCTGAGCTGAGTCGAGAACCTGGCAGGAATGCTACTGTGATGGATCAATAGGAGCAACAATTGCTTCCAGCAACCAAACCGAGTCTGAGACTTGCCTTATATTGTGGGTTGAGCTGTAGCTATCTTCAGCTTGCTCATGGGCTGGGCCCCTCCCCAAACATCCTCAGGCTCAGCTGTTCAGTTTTCCTCCTCCATCCCAAACGGAGGCACAACACTTGCATTGCTGCCCTAGGCCCAAATTAGTGGGCATTGGTGGTCTGTTCATTCATAAGTCTGTCCCATACCATTTCCACATAAATCTGCATTTAAAAAAAAAAAAAAAGCATGAAAATTCACATTGTTTTTGAATGCATTTTAACCTGGAACTGTACACATCTTGGAACATTTTTTTTGAGCTCAGAACTGTATTGCAAAATCCAGAGAAGTGTGAAAACGGAAGGATAAATATTCTGTTCTGCGTATTGGTCCAGGAAGTGCAAATCATGTTGACTCACTTAAAATGGTGGACTAAACAAAATCCTCGAATATCTGTATATCTGACTAGCCAGTATTGGAAGCATGGTGCTGGCCTGGATGGGCCCTTGATTGGATCCAGCTTCATTCTTCTAATATTCTTACATAAAAGCAAAGGAGAACCATCCATGTGTATGGACAATTCCACACTGACGGTGCCACTCCTGAAAAGGCCCTGTTGTGTTCCTCGCTAAGTGCATCCTGAACCTATTGATGTTTTCTCAGATGTAAGCCACACTTAGGGTGACCATATGAAAAGGAATTCAGGGCTCCTGTATCTTTCACAGTTGTACTGAAAAAGGAAATTTCAGCAGGTGTCATTTGTATATATAGAGAACCTGGTGAAATTCCCTCTTCATCACAACAGTTAAAGTTGCAGGTGCCTTGCCCTCTTTTCAATCTGGTCACTCTAGTATAGCTCCTGCACTTTAACTGTTGTGATGAAGAGGGAATTTCACCAGTTTCTCCATATGTAGAAATGACACCTGCTGAAATTCCCTTTTCTATGCAACTGTTAAAGATACAGGAGCCCGGTCCTCCTTTTCATAGGGTCACCCTAGTGATGGTGCCACTCCTGAAAAGGCTCTGTTGTGTTCCTCACTAAGTGCATCCTGAACCTATGGATGTTTTCTCAGATGAAAGCCACAGTTATCAATGAAGTTTGCTCCTAGATAAAATGAACATTCCATTACGCATAGCCAACCTCCCCAAGTGGTGAGAAGTCCCAGGGTTCCAGGACTTACCATAGTTTGGTTCCCTTTGGAAGGATGTCACTGGAGATTTCTTAGTATCTTGTACCATTTGAGTTTATTTACAGATGTACACATTCAGCAAAGGAAATGCAGGCACAGAGCTTAAACACACCAACTGACAGCCCACGGTTCACTTCTCCCACATCAGAACCCTATACAGCACTGAAGATCCTGTTAGTTTACAGAGACCAGAAGCACAGCTCACGGTGTCTTTTCTTAGCCTGCCTCTGTCTGACTCAAACTGCAGACTTTTGTTCCTTTCACACAGAGACACCTTGCTCCCTCCCACTGGCTACAAAGGCGGGATCTGGATGAGTCATTGCCTCTAACCATCAATTAGACTTCTCAGGCCATCTTAGCTCCCATGGAAACTAGGGATGCTTGAAAATGCTGCATTTGGAAGCAAACAGATCTGCACTACTTAAACTAATGTGCAGATCAGAACACCATCTTTCAAGTTTGCCGTTTTCTGAATTTTCCAATGTCGCTTTCAGTTTTTAAAAGAAACTAAAATACCCAAATGCATATGCAACTGTGTATTTTACCGTAATGTATGTACAGAGTGCATATTTCAAGGATAAAATGCATATCAAGTGCATATGAATCTTCAGGTGCGTTTTTTCCACCACCACCAATACCCAATTCATGTGGACAGAAGGGACATATGAATGAATGAAAACCTGCAAAGCTGCCCTGGAGTGAAAATAGTCTTATCCATCTATCCATCCTTAATGGAAGCACATCGCTGGAACATCAGGGCCATCACCAGACTTCTCTCAAGCCTTAAGAGGCTAGGCAGGTATTGTCTCAGGTCAGCCCACTCTGACAGCTCTACCCACAGAAATCTGATATGAAATCCATGGCAATAAGATTTCAACCCTAATCTCTCAGGTTGATGCAGGAGGACATCTCTACTCAGTCTTAAAATACAGTTGTGTAAGAACATTCCGGGGGGTGGGGGGAGGGGAGTCCCTGACTGTGGATGCTGGTGATATTCATTCACACTTGCCTCATTGCACAACCGTAAGAGAGAAGGGTAAAGTGGGACTCAAGACAGATTGCTGTGACCCTCTGAGAAGGAACGGAAATGTCCATTTATTTATTTATTTTAGGATATTGTGGTGTTGGAGGGAGGAGTAGAACAGTTTTACCAGAGGATTAACAGTTAAGAGTCAGGAAGTTCTGCTCAGGAAGAAGATTATAAAGTGAAAGAGAGAGAGAGAGAGAGAGAGAGAGAGAGAGAGAGAGAGAGAGAGAGAAGTTTTAACTCAGAAAATAGAAGCAGAAGGAAAAGTGAGGAACCAGGGTGGAGGGGACAGATTGGGACCTCAGGAAGACCTTATTTTGTCTTCAGGCCTGAGGTTCTCCACCCTTCTGTCGTGTTTCTCAGAGAGCTCCAGCTTTTGATGGGAGACAAATGATGAGGCCTGCTAAGGAATCCACAAAGCTTTTATTAAGCAGCAAACATCTCTTCTTCCTGAAGAGAGCCTAATCTCTTGGAAATTTCCCCCTAGGCAAAACTATGCAAACAATTGTCCAACTAAGGAGAACAGGAAGCCCCTTCCCAAATGCCCGTAACTTCAGAGAGCCTGGTGCGGAGGCAGGTTCTGGTGCAATCCTAGTCGGACCGACTTTCTCATGCCTTTCTTCCACTTTGTGCGTTTTAACTTCCGGCAAACCCTAGCATCAGCTAGCTTGTCGGGGCGCTCTCCTCTGGAAGAAAGCTCATTTGACACTGACTGTGTAGGGTTTGGCCTTGAGGAGATAAGCTCTGGAGAGGGCTGACTCCCAGCTGGTGAATCGCCTGTGAGAGCTTCCTCCCCCACTGGTACAGGCTGGCTGGTCTCTGGCACCACCTCCTCTAGATCCGAATCGGATTCTGATTGATTACCTGAAACACCTTCTCCCAAAACAGGGGCAGTACGCCTAGACATGACACCTTCCTCCAATGGAACACCCAAGAGCAACAATATTTTATGTGACATGAGAAAAGGAGAAAGAATGTGTGCCTGCGCATGTGAATGAGTGCTACTTTCATACTTGGAAAAAGAAACTATCGACAACTATTCCCACAAACCCCTCTGACTTCTAAGAGGAACCTGACTTCAATCTTGAAGAGCTGAATGGTTATTCAGAGTAATGTTTCTCCAAGGTGGGGAGATCCAATGGGCTCTGTTCCCCCATTTTCCAAGCAGCAGGCGGAAACTCAAGGCCCCAAGAGTTGCCAGTAGAGAGAAGTTCAAGTGAAGTCTGTTGAGGAGACCGAATCTCCATATCTTTCAAAGTTCTCGAGGGGGCCCAAACAAGAGATGGAGAGAGAAATCCCACCCAAGAGCCCTTGAAAGCAAGATTAAGTGGTAGTAATAACAAAAACAGAGAAGAGAGAAATCAGCATAAGAAGAGGAGATGGTTTCAAATAATTATCTTGCATGAGGAGATAGCAACCGCTGAAGGAAGGAGAAATGAGCCTCCCACAGGACAACAATTGGTATGAAAGGAACGTGCAGCAGTGGGGAAGAAAATGAGCTGAAGTAGTCCGTGGAGCCAGACTATCTTTTAATCACACCCCTCTCACTGCCCAGTTAAACACATACTCTCTAGTACATTGGTCTTAAAATGGCAGATTGGGACCCACTACAGAGTCACAGCATGATCAATGGTAGAACCATCGCCATACACATATTGGGTTGAAAAATTAGAAGTGGGTCTCCCAAATGAATGTGTGGACTAAAGATGGGGACCGGGTTTGAAAGTGTTGATGGCTATTGCTCTAAGGTATGAACAGTGGCCTACAACCACATAATGGGCTGGGTAGTCCAAATCGGTTTTGGAAGAAACCCTTCCCTCCATTTCAAGATGTCTGTTTATTTATTTATTTATTTATTTTATTACATTTCTATACCACCCAATAGCCGGAGCTCTCTGGGCGGTATAGATTTTAATAATGTATTCGTTTTATATGTTTTTAATCAGTTTTATGTATTTTATAGTATTTTTGTATTCAGTACTGTTCCCAGCCTCAATCCAGAGGGAGAGGCAGATCAGTTTTATGTATTTTATAGTATTTTTGTATTCAGAATTGTTCCCAGAGGTAGACCGGTTTTATATATTTTATAGTATTTTTGTATTCAGTATTGTTCCCAGCCTCAATCCAGAGGAAAAGGCAGATCAGTTTTATGTATTTTATAGTATTTTTATATTAGATTGTAAGCCTATGCGGCAGGGCCTTGCTATTTACTGTTTTACTCTGTACAGCACCATGTACATTGATGGTGCTATATAAAATAATAATAATAATAATAATAATAATATTCAGTATTGTTTCCAGAGGCAGATCAGTTTTATGTATTTTATAGTATTTTTGTATTCAGTATTGTTCCCAGAGGCAGATCGGTTTTATATATTTTATAGTATTTTTGTATTCAGTACTGTTCTCAGCCTCAATCCAGAGGGAGAGGCAGATCAGTTTTATGTATTTTATAGTATTTTTGTATTCAGTATTGTTCCCAGAGGCAGATCGGTTTTATATATTTTACAGTATTTTTGTATTCAGTACTGTTCTCAGCCTCAATCCAGAGGGAGAGGCAGATCAGTTTTATGTATTTTATAGTATTTTTGTATTCAGTATTGTTCCCAGAGGCAGATCAGTTTTATGTATTTTATAGTATTTTTGTATTCAGCATTGTTCCCAGCCTCAATCCAGAGGGAGAGGCAGGTTGTTGTTGTTGTCATTATTTGCATGGTTATCCTGGTCAAAAGTCCTCACTTATTTAGTGCTCTTCTATGTGTTGTTCCGTATTCATCCACCCATTCCCTCCATCCTAAACTTCTTGTAAATGTCATTGTTCATTCATCCAGAGCACTCTTCAATTACCCTATTTTACATTGATCCCCTTGCCATTTCATTTCAATATTGATCACCTGAAAAAGGGGGGGGGGATTGATAGCAGACGGAAGAGACGACGGGTGCATGCCAAAAAGGCCTTCTGACCATATTGCTGGAGGCATCCAGTTCTTTTGCTCAACGTGCTGGAATCCTCTCCCCCAGTTCACCGAGGTCAACCCAACAGGAGCCATTTCACCAAGGATAATATATTTAAAGTAGGGCTGTGTGCAAAATTAGTGCTGTGCCGAATTTTCTTCTCTGTTTCCCCACCCACCCCCAACCAATTCAATCTGATATTATCAAATCGTTTCAAAAAATGATTGAAGGAGGAAAAATTGTGAAATTCTCATTGATGAGTACCATGTTCTTGGACTTGCCTTTGTCAAGAGGTAGCCATGGAGCTGAATGAGTGTCCACTCTTTCATTGTATAATTATCTCTCTGGTAGTCTACAGACGCCCTGGCTTCCAACACTTCAATTAAGGCCCAGCAGAAAGAATTAATTAACTCCTCCCAGGATGTGTGGGCAACTGGGGAGGCTGCAGAGTGAGGGGAAGATGTGTGGCAGAAAGAAAGAAAGAAAGAAAGAAAGAAAGAAAGAAAGAAAGAAAGAAAGAAAGAAAGAACACTTGGACCGGTTTCAACAGGGGAAGAATGTGCGGGGCAGATATTATGTGATAGATAGATATAGATGATAGATAGATAGATAGATAGATAGATAGATAGATAGAGGCAAGCTGTGCAGGCCTCATCTTCAGATTCGGATTTCCGAAGCTGGGGCGGCCATTTTATGACGAATCCACCATTTAGTGCACAGCCCTAGACCAAAATGGGGAAAGAGCCTACAACTCCTAGCATGCCTTGCTAGGGAAGGATGTATGTACCGGGGTGTTGGAATGACAGGCACACATGTCCTCACTACCATGATCGCACGTGCACCTGTGCGATCCAAGCCATCAAGTGCCTGGATGGGTCACTGCCCATTCTGCATGCACCCGCAGCTGCCTACTTCCCCTGAGAGCCACCCACTTTTAGAAGTCCAGCCTTTACCAGCAGCAAGGAGACCCCAGTATGTACATCTCTCCCTAGCAATGCAGGCTGGGAGTTGTAGTCTCTTTCCCCGCTTCGATCTAGGGCTGTACATTAAATGGTGGATGCATGATAAAATGGCCACCTCAGCTTCAGAAATCCGAAGCCAAAGCCAAGGGTTTGCACAGTCCTATTAGATCGATAGATGCAACATTTGAACCTCATCAATAATGGTAAATCAACTCCCACACTGGGGGGGGGGAACAGAATTTGACAAGTCCCTGAAGATTTTTTCCAGTGTGCATTTTTGCCCCACTCCCTGGAGCAGAGGGAAAAGCCTGAACAGAATACTTCCGCACAGCAAACATTTGAATCAACAATGCCTCTCCTTTAGGCTGGCGACAGAAGAAAAGCTCCAACTGTTGCTAAGATATAAACTATCTTCTAAGCAGCCCAAGGCCTAACAACTGTAAGGCTTTATATATAGATAGATACAGCTAGATATAGATAGATATCCCTCTCCTAGACAACCCAGTATTAAATCAAGCACTAGAAAGGAAAGAGGAAGGAAAGGTTTAAAGCTGACTGACTCCCTGAGGAAAGCGTGCAACAGGAGAAAGGGAAGAAGAAATAAATAAAGCAAGGAAATGGCTGGCAATGGATAAACGAAGATGTCTGGGGCTAAGAAACATCACCAAAAGGTCGCCTTCATTAAGCACTCCATCAAGCCAAGTTCTCCTCACCGCTGTGGCTGCCGCCTCGGTAACAGCAGCCATGGCGCAAAGGCCCAGCGCAGCGCTGACGCGCTCTCCATTGCTCATTTTTATCTGTGAGGGAAATGCGTTTTATAACCCTAATGTTATTCCTGTCTCGCCACTCTGGTGATGGACTTTTAATGTCACCATCTCTGAGGAGCCGGAGAGATGCAGCCTCCTCCCGGCCAGGCAGTTCTCGGAACAGAGAGCCACCAGCAGCCTCGAGGAAAAACACGTCCATGCAGATATGAATGGAAAGGTAAAATGGCTGCCAAGGAGTCAAGCTAAATAGACATGGGCCATGGGAACTGGCCAGGTACATAGCTTGAAGTGGAACCTGCCATTTTATGTTTGATGTCTTGATGTTTGTCTTGATGTTTGTTTGATGTTTGTCTTGATGTCTTGATGTTTGTTTGAGTCTTTGTTTTTACTAAGAGATATCCACACAGGCTTTGGGGATTCCCAGTGCCATATTTCTGAGCGAAGGAAGATAGATGCTTTTGAACTGTGGTGTTGGAGGAAAATCCTGAGAGTGCCGTGGACTGCAAGAAGATCAAACCAGTCCATACTCCAGGAAATGAAGCCAGACTGCTCACTTGAGGGAATGGTATTAAAGGCAAAACTGAAGTACTTTGGCCACATAATGAGAAGACAGGATACCCTGGAGAAGAGGCTGATGCTAGGGAAAGTGGAAGGCAAAAGGAAGAGGGGCCGACCAAGGGCAAGATGGAGGGATGAGATTCTGGAGGTGACGGACTTGACCTTGGGGGAGCTGGGGGTGGCAACGGCTGACAGAAAGCTCTGGCGTGGGCTGGTCCATGAAGTCACGTAGAGTCGGAAACGACTGAACGAATAAACCACAAAAATATTTTCCAGGCAAAGTATAAAGTGTTGGTTATCACCTTTAAAGCCCTACATGGTTTGGGTCCAGGCTACCTGCGGGATCACCTTCTCCCGTACAATTCTGCCCCACACACTCAGGTCCTCTGAGAAGAATCTACTTCAGCCAGCAAAGACTAGGCTGACAACCATAACCCAGAGGACCTTCTCTTCTGCTGCTCCCAGACTGTGGAAAAGCCTGCCAGAGGAGACTCATCAGCTTGACAGTCTTTTAGCATTCAAGAAAGCTATAAAGACTAATCTTTTGGGGCAAGCCTACCCAGTGAAACTTTAGGGTGTTTTTAAGATGTTTTAATAATGTGTACTATTTTTTTAAAACCATTTTATGTATTTATACTTATAGTTGTTCCCCACATTGATCCAAATGGAGAGCCAGGTAAGAAATAAAATAATAATAATAATAATAATAATAATAATAATAATAACAACAACAACAACAACAACAACAATAATAAAAAGGAGTGAGGGTGGAAGATAGCCCAAGAAGAGTGATAGAACTGCAGAAGTGTGATGGATGAACAGCCCAGAACCAACTGAGTATTTACAAACTTTTTCAAAGAACTATTTGTGGGGAAAGCCTTACGTTTTTCCAAGTGTTTTCTTCCAGTGGGTAATACTGGTGGATGTGTGTTAAGGATGGTGCCTAGGGATGAACAAATCCGTCAGTTTTGGTTTTTCTCCCAATCTGAAATCCAGTTCATCCCAAACTCTGAGAATTTGTATTCATCCATGCATTTGCGAGTGGAACTGAGGAAATAAAGGAACTGAGGAAATAAAGTGGAACTGAGGAAATAACGGGCTCAAGTTAAAGGAAGCCAGATTCCAGCTGGACATCAGGAAAAACATCCTGACTGTTAGAGCAGTATGACAATGGAATCAGTTACCTAGGGAGGTTGTGGACTCTCCCACACTAGAGGCGTTCAAGAGGCAGCTGGACAACCATCTGTCAGGGATGTTTCAGGGTGGATTTCTGTATTGAGCAGAGGGTTGGACTCGATGGCCTTATAGGCCTCTTCCCTCTCTACTGTTCGATGATTCTATGATTCTATGACCAGAGTTTGGGATAAACTAGGGCTTCTTTATTTAATAGCAGATCTGCATGAGAAAGTGTGGAAATGTATTAGGTCCTTTCCTCGGGCAACTAGCCTGTGTTAAGGGTGAGCCCACTCTGCCATCACCAGGAGTTGGGTAAAACCCAACCCCTTCCTTAAGCACACAGTGTAACTGTGGGAAGAACACCCTGCATCAGCCCCTGCCCGGTGCCACACAGCTCTGAGAAGGTGAGACGGGAAGGTCCCCAAAGGCAAGCCATATCCTGGCACGAAAGCCACACAGCCCCCGAGGAGCAGGGCCTCCAGATTTGCCTATCACCATAAAGGTACCATAGTGCTGACCAATCCTATTCTAATATGATAAAATTCCTGCACAACCCCACCCCACCAAATCAACCTATTTACCCATCCTCTACTAACAATTAATTCCAGTATGGAGTAGGCAAAATGCCTGTACACAAATGCCAGTCAGCGGCAGGCAAAATTCCTACTCATTCCCCTCTCCAAAGGGAGAGACTGGCTAAAACCATACTGGTTATAAAGGAGGAAGTGGGGAGTCGGAAAACAAAAGAGGCTGGGATGTGTGTGGGATGTGCCTTTATAGACTCTACCTGCCCATGCCTCTAGCTGCATGGGTGCCCAGCTTGGAGACCTAAGTAGCATTCCCCAAACAGATCCCCCTGACCCCAGACCTTCAACTCCCAGAAGGAGCAAGTGACTGTGGGGAAAAGCACTGGGTCATATTTATTTATTTATTCATTTATTTATTTACTACATTTCTATCGTGCCTTTTGTCCTCCTTAAGGAACCTACTATTCACCACTGGTTGGGCCTCATCTGGAGTATTGTGTCCAGTTCTGGGCACCACACTTCAAAAAGGATGTAGACATGCTGGAGGGGGTTCAGAGGAGGGCAATGAGGATGCTCAGGGCTCTGGAAACAAAGCCCTACGAAGACATTTTTATTTATGATTTGGACGAGGAGGTGCAAGGAACGCTTATCAAATTTGCAGATGACACAAAATTGGGTGGGATAGCTAATACCCCGGAAGACAGAAACAAACTTCAAAGTGATCTTGATAGGCTAGAGTGCTGGGCTAAAAACAACAGGATGAAATTTAATAGGGATAAATGCCAAGTTCTACATTTAGGAAATAGAAACCAAAGGCACAGTTACAAGATGGGGGATACTTGGCTCAGCAATACTACAAATGAGAAGAATCTTGGAATAGTTGTAGATCACAAGCTGAATATGAGCCAACAGTGCGATATGGCTGCAAGAAAGGCAAATGCTATTTTGGGCTGCATTAATAGAAGTATAGCTTCCAAATCACGTGAGGTACTGGTTCCTCTTTATTTGGCCCTGGTTAGGCCTTGTCTAGAGTATTGCCTCCAGTTCTGGGCTCCACAATTCAAGAAGGATACAGACAAGCTGGAGCGTGTTCAGAGGAGGGCAACCAGGATGATCAGGGGTCTGGAAACAAAGCCCTATGAAGAGAGACTGAAAGAACTGGGCATATTTAGCCTGGAGAAGAGAAGATGGAAGGGAGACATGAGATAGATAGATAGATAGATAGATAGATAGATAGATAGATAGATAGATAGATAGATAGATAGAGGCAAGAGAATACTTAAAAGGTCTTCAAATACTTAAAAGGTTGTCACACAGAGGAGGACCAGGATCTCTTCTCGATCGTCCCAGAGTGCAGGATTCCAGCTGGACATCAGGAAAAACTTCCTGACTGTTAGAGCAGTGCAACAATGGAACCAATGACCTGGAGAGGTTGTGGGCTCTCCCACACTAGAGGCCTTCAAGAGGCAGCTGGACAACCATCTGTGAGGGATGCTTTAGGGTGGATTCCTGCATTGAGCAGGGGTTGGACTCGATGGCCTTGTAGGCCCCTTCCAACTCTGCTATTCTATGATTCTATGATTCTAAGAGGGACTGAAAGAACTGGGCATGTTTAGGTTGGAGAAGAGAAGATTGACGGGAGACATGAGAGCACTCTTCAAATACTTGAAAGGTTGTCACACAGAGGAGGGCCAGGATCTCTTCTCAATCCTCCCAGAGTGCAGGACACGGAATAATGGACTCAAATTACAGGAAGCCAGATTCTGGCTGGACACCAGGAAAAACTTCCTGAATGTTAGAGCAGTATGACAATGGAACCAACAACCCAGGGAGTTGCTGGGCTGTCCCACACTAGAGGCCTTCAAGTGCCAGCTGGACAGCCAGCTGGATTTTTAGGATGCTTTTAGTATGCTTTTAGTATATATTTTTAGGAAGTTTTAACAATGTATACTATGTTTTAATCAGTATTTTATGTACTTTATACTTACTGTTGTTCCCCGCCTTGATCAGGATGGAGAGGTGGGTAAGAATTATTATTATTATTGTTATTTGTCAGGGATGCTTTAAGGTGAATTCCTGCATTGAGCAAGGGATTGGACTCGATAGCCTTATAGGCCCTTCCAACTCGACTATTCTATTTTTCTATTATTCTTTGACGTACGTAACCCTCCTCTGCTCCCTTTTATCCTCACAACATCAACCCTTTGATGGAGGCTGGGCTGAAAGTCTTTGGCCGGCCCAAAATTGCCCAGTGAGCTTCCATGGCCGAGTGGGGACTAGTACCCGGATCTCCTGACTGTCACTCCAACACTCTAATCACTACCCCACACTAGCTCTTCAAAAAACAGTTGCAACACTTGAGCTTCCCAAAGGACTGGAGAAGAGAAGGTTGAGGGGAGACATGATAGCACTCTTCAAATACTTAAAAGGTTGTCACACAGAGGAGGGCCAGGATCTCTTCTCGATCCTCCCGGAGCGCAGGACACGGAATAACGGGCTCAAGTTAAGGGAAGCCAGATTCCAGCTGGACCTCAGGAAAAACTTCCTGACTGTTAGAGCAGTACAACAATGGAATCAGTTGCCTGGTGAGGTTGTGGGCTCTCCCACACTAGAGGCCTTCAAGAGGCAGCTGGACAACCATCTGTCAGGGATGCTTTAGGGTGGATTCCTGCGTTGAGCAGGGGGTTGGACTCGATGGCCTTGTAGGCCCCTTCCAACTCTGCTATAGACTCCCTTGGCCTGGCTATAAAACCCTGCCTGATGCTGTAAGCCAGTGCAGGGGTAACTTGTTTTGCTTACCTGCAGGATTGCTCTCCATGGTCCTGACCGGAGCCCACATGTCCCTGAGTGAACACCTACAGCTCTGCCTGAACCTACTCTGCACCAGAACGCTTTCAGCTGCTGTTAATGGAGGCTGGAGCTCCTTTGGAGTTCTGACGGAAACCCGGAGCAGATTCACCGCCCCACTAAGAACAGAGCCACCAGCCTCTACTGGCTGGTGCCCAACAGTGTGTCCCTCTGCCCCACATTTGAGCTGTTCCTTCAAGAGGACAAGAGACTCCACAATGGGAACATGGCACCAGCTGCCTGTGTTTCCCCTAAGAAATGACTCTAACTGCCCCATAAATAACAGCCAAATGATTGCAGTCTATATTCTAATAACAGCTGCTATAATAATCGCTCCCCCATCACCACCTCCACCTCCTCCTCCTATCAGCTATTCCTCTTTCAGGGGTGATATGCCAAAAGGAGAAGTGAAATTGCTGTGTCTGTTCAGCAAATTCCTCCTGACAAAATCTTTAAGAGTTGACAAGAGTAATATACTGAAAATTAGTTTAGAAGTGTTTCAAGTTTTGAGAAATCAATCAAAATCAAATTAAGTTCCGAAGATAGCGTCTAGAGAGTTTAAGGACGATAACCCAGCAGCGCAGGCAGGGGGGGGGCTCAACTCTTTTTGAACGCGCACGGGAAGTCTCGTCCGGCCTACGGTCAGCCCCTGTTCATCTATGCCTAGCAAGACCTCATTTGTGCGAGGAAGCTCGGTAAACTGTCTGCATGAAATCATAGAATCATAGAATCATAGAATAGCAGAGTTGGAAGGGGCCTATAAGGCCATCAAGTCCAACCCCCTGCTCAATGCAGGAATCCACCCTAAAGCATCCCTGACAGATGGTTGTCCAGCTGCCTCTTGAATGACTCTAGTGTGGGAGAGCCCACCACCTCCCTAGGTAACTGATTCCATTGTCGCACTGCTCTAACAGTCAGGAAGTTTTTCCTGATGCCCAGCTGGAATCTGGCTTCCTTTAACTTGAGCCCTTTATTCCATGTCCTGCACTCTGGGAGGATCGAGAAGAGATCCTGGCCCTCCTCTGTGAGACAACCTTTTAAGTATTTGAAGAGTGCTCTCATGTCTCCCCTCAATCTTCTCTTCTCCAGGCTAAACATGCCCAGTTCTTTCAGTCTCTCTTCCTAGGGCTTTGTTTCCAGACCCCTGATCATCCTGGTTGCCCTCCTCTGAACACGCTCCAGCTTGTCTGCATCCTTCTTGAATTGTGGAGCCCAGAACTGGACGCAATACTCTAGATGAGGCCTAACCAGGGATCATATCGCATGTTCAGCAAAAGAGCAATTCGCTACAAACAGCGGAGCGTTGGGATCATCTCGACCCCCCTCCATGTATGACATCACATGTGCACAAGGTCACGCACATGACGTGCGCGTGCACCAGCTTACGAAATGGGAGAAGCTATTTAGTATTTGTAACGGGAATGGCAGTGGCTTTACAGGGTTTTGGACGGCGGTCTCTCTCAATCCTGGAGATGCCAAGGATTGGAGCTGGGACTGTCCGCACGCATAGCAGGTGCTGTACCACATCCTTCAAGGACTTGAAAGTCTTTTAGCATTTTAAAAAAAGCAATAAAGACTTATCTATTCCAGCAGGCCTATCCAGTGGAATTTTAGAACGTTTTTAGGATGCTTTAATCATGTATACTATGTTTTTAAACAGTTTTTATGTGTTTTATATATTCACTGTTGTTCCCCCGCCTTGATCTAAGTGGAGAGGTGGGTAAGAAATATGATGATGATGATGATGATGATGATGATGATGATGATGATAATGATATGATGATGATGATTCAGTCCTGACTCCTGTTTTTTCCTCTCTGGTTCTAATTTTCTCTTTAGTCCTGAGTGCTTGCAGGTTGCATAGCTCCTGCTGCCAGTCTGGGCAAAGTGGCATTTTGAAACTGAGACCTATTTTATGTCATCCGTGTGCTTGATCTCCCCAATATCACCACAGCCTTATCTTACTTTGCTCCCTCTACGTGGTTGGTCACAGCTCACCCTTGCCCAGATATAAGGTGGACAAGTAGTCTTAGATCCAAGATGCTTCTCAGTAAGCTGTTTTGCAGGGTTCCTCCCTTATATTATTTTTTCTCTCAACCATGGCCATTTCTACACCAGCGCAGTGTAGAGGGAGAGAGTGGGGAAGATCTCATGATATTCTGATTGTGAGATCCTCCCCTTAGTCTAATTGCGGGCACGACATCCCAGGATGAAGGAGGGTGTCGTGCCCGCCATTTTTTTTAAAGGAACAGAGCGCACATGCGCTCCAACGAAAAGTGAGGGTTGTTTTTTTAAAAAAAAAGAAAGAAAGGCCCAACTCCACTCCCCCCACCACAGATTCCTCTTGGCCCAATTCCCTCCCTCTACTGCTCCCCACTACTCACAGGGAGGAGAGAAGAAGCCAGAATAGGTGGCCTCACCTCCCGCGGTCTCAGGACGATCCCGAGAACAAGGAAAGAATCGGATTTTCCCAGGGAGTACTTAGCCCTGGGAAAACCCGTTCTCATCCCTCTTTCCTCCCAGGAGTCCCTATGCATCATTTGGATGCACAGGGACTCGGCCGTGACCAACCTGCATTTTCAGGCCGGTGTAGAAACAGCCCATACGTTTGCCCGAATCTGCTAATACCCCTCTCTTGTCATTGAATGGTGTCCTGCTTCAAGCAGATCCACACCTGGTATTTGCTGCTCATTAGACATTTCAGGCTGTGTGCTGATTAGGGTTGTATGTGATGTGAAGTTCACGTCAGGTAGTTTTTGACCAGAATTCACCCAATTTGTGCCTTCTGGAACTGAACCCAAACGCAACCTGCGATTGAAGTCCACACGTGTCCAAATTTGTGGCACAATTCAAGGAACAAAAGTAATGTATTTGAATAATGTGTACATTTCAAAAATGTGCCTGAAAGATTTATGTACTTTTTTTTTTTTTTTTTTTTTTGGCTGGGGGTTGAAATATGAACAAATGCGCATGTTTGTTTTTGCAGTGCGTGATTTTGTAAATTGCTGTGAACCAAGCAGAGAGCTTCTGCTATTTGGCTGCATACAAATGATATTATTAATATTAATATTATCATTACCATTATCATTATTATCATTTCTTTCTCGCTAATGGCGGTTTTTCTAGACGGATATGACAGGCATTGCCAAGTCATGCTGTCTGTTACAGATTCAGGAATTTCCTGACAATTGAGCATGTTTTAAGTATGACTGCTTTCTGGATCTTGGTGTGGATGTATTTTGGTAGGCCTAGTTACTGAAGGTTTTCTGTATAGTTTTTTTGATGTGATGCTGGTGACTGATGTGACTAATGGAATAATTGTGACCTTTTCCTGCTGCCATAGTTCTTTGACTTCCATGGCCAGTGGATTATTATTATTATTATTATTATTATTATTATTATTATTATCATCATCATCATCATCATCATCATAAATTTGTGCACAAAATATTCACAATATTTTGTACTCAAAAAAAAAAAGAAGAAAGATTTATTTATTTATTTATTTATTTATTTATTTATTACATTTTTATACCGCCCAATAGCCGAAGCTCTCTGGGCGGTTCACAAAAAGATTGCAATCTGCTATAGATGTGAGTGAGAAGAAGATTCCAGGTGAAATTCATGGGACTTTGATAAGCCCAGTGTTTGATGATTCAGACATACAATTCTTAGATGGGCACTGGTTTGCCTAGCAACCACCTGGATCTGCACCATCATTCAGGGGTCCTCTAAACTGATTCCATAGAGCAGTACAACAATGGAATCAGTTAACTAGGGAGGTTGTGGGCTCTCCCACACTAGAGGCATTGAAGAGGCAGCTGGACAACCATCTGTCAGGGATGCTTTAGTTTGGATTCCTGCATTGAGCAGGGGGTTGGACTCGATGGCCTTGTAGGCCCCTTCCAACTCTGCTATTCTATGATTCTATGATTCTAGGCATAAGCAGAGCCTCCATCCCTGAATCCGAAGGTGAGACCTTCTGAATTCCAAAAAACACACACCCAGGTCTGCTAATGCCACTCCCAAGGGCATAGGGTCCCCCTGGTCACCCCTGGGGGGTTCTGGGACCAGTGTGTTCCTAACTTTCAGCTCAGAGAGTTCCAGATCACCCTCCGATGAGTATCCCTCTGGTGGAGGGGGCGGTATTACAGGCGGTACCATTTGGGCTACAACTACATTCAAATAAAGAGCTTCTTATTCATATATTATACTGGATTAAGATTAAGTTTGCTGAAGTTTCGCTTGGAAATGTGTCAGGCCCTTCAAGCAAGAAAAGCCTGCCTGAATTGGTCCTGAATAGGAGGTTGAGAGGCATTTTCTTTAACAAGAAACTTTTTCTCCCCCGCCCTGGGAAAGAAGCTTAGTTTGCTGCTTCCAAAATAGCACTGTTTTCCTGTTCTGGTATCTATGTCATGCCTCCAAAATGTTTTCTGAGTGAGAGCACCTCTTCAGTCACAATCTGTTAAGCTGCCTTTCTTTCACCTTCGCATGCAATTGCTCAACTGCAATTGAGTGGCAACTAGAAGGATGAACTGGTCTGCTTAGTTGTTGAGCCGGTGGCTTTTTTTGTGCTTATTTTGCATTTTAGTCCACAAACTTCTTTCTATGATTGAATTTAAGCATGGAAGAGTTCCTTCCCACTGCCCCAGAAATGGCCATTTGTGTGCATGTAGGGGGAAATTCTATGGGTAGGGGAAGAGCCCACCTCTTCTCACCTATGTTTGCTTCCATCCAACCTGACCCCACATTCTTTCCTGTTTCCCCTTTGCTCTTCTGAATTTTCAATCCTGTGTGTACTTACTTGGAAGCAAGCCCTGTTGCACTCAATGGGACTTGCTTTCGAATCATCATTGCATTGTGTATCATGTATCCATGGGGCTTCCATGAACTGGATCACTTTGGACTTTCTCTACTTGGAAATTTGAGCTCTGCTTGTCTCTTTGTTGGGAGCTGCTGAGGTTCAAACTGGGGCCTGCTTGTACCTGTTGTGTATTGGAAGCTAGGGAAATGTGTGCTGTAGCATCTGCCTATGTAGTGTCCTCGGTCCCTGGACTGACTCCCACCCACCAAAGCTGGTCATTGGATCCTTCTGGAGAGAAAGGGTGTGTGAGAGGTCTTCTCTTTCCAGCCAAGACTTCTTGAAGCAGGAAGATGTTCCTGAGCTCTGGTATGTTCTCAGTTCAATTCAATTCCTTTTATTACAGTCAACAGACCAATAAAACATATAAAAACACATAATAAATATTTAAAATACATGGAATTAAAACAGAGTATGATTGCATGAGCCTCCTTAAAGTTCTGTGCTAGAAGCAAAGGAGAGTCCTGCCACCATAACTGATCTGGTAAGGATTGTGTGATTAAGAAATTTAGCAACTTGTTCGGTGGTATGCTTATCCTGAGCCTGTAAAAGGACTGACATATGTACCTGCCCGGACCTTAAGGTCATCTTCAGGGGTCCTTCTCCGTGAGCCCCTGCCAAAGGAAGTGAGGCAGGTGGCTACCAGGAGGAGGGCCTTCTCCGCTGTGGCACCCTGGCTGTGGAATGAGCTCCCTAAGGAGGTTCGCTTGGCACCTACATTATATGCTTTTAGATGCCAGGTGAAGAACTTTTTATTCTCCCAACATTTTAACAATCTATAAATACATTTTAACATGGTGTTTTAAATTTGTAATTTTGCATTGCTGCTGTTTTTATCTGGTTGAGCTTTTATATTGTATTTTATATTATGGTTTTATACTGTTGTTTTATATTATGAATGGTTTTAATTTTTGTGAACCGCCCAGAGCGCTCCAGCTATTGGGTGGTATAGAAATGAAATGAAATAAATAAATAAATAAATAAATAAATAAATAAATAATAAGGGTCACGGATGATTGTCCAGGTAATCGTTGCGTAAAAGGATGGATAAGGGCTTTTCTTGCCTCCTGACAGAAGCTGCAGTTGAATAATACGTGGGAGATAGATTCCACCTCCTTGTTGTTACAGGGGCAGCATCTATCTGATATTGGGACTTTCCCATATCTGCCCTCCATTACCCTAGAAGGCATAGCATTCTCTCTTTCTGGAGAGAAAGGGCATATGAGAGGTCTTCTCATTCCAGTCAAGACTTCTTGAAGCAAGAAGAACTTCCTGAGCTCTGGTACGTTCTCGAATCCTTTGGCCATCATTTGGTCTGGAATGCCGGTTTGCTCCTCAAACCTGTCTCTTGGGGCTTTGCTAGACCTGCCGGCTTATCTCGGCAGGGAGGCGGGGCCAAGGCGCGCTAACGTTAGTGCGCGCCACCCAGGGTTCCACACGCCGGACGCGCAGGGACGACGCAAGCCCTGCAGCGTCCGGCATTTATTTATTTTTACTTTAAAGGGGCCGCGTGCGGCCCGAAGACTCTGGAGACGGTAAGGGTTTTTTAAAAAAATGGGGGGGGGGAAAGATGGCAAGGGGGATGGCAAGGAGGGCGGGCGGGGGAGAGAGCGATCTCTCCCCCCTGATCTCCCCACCCTGGCTTCGATCTCTCCCCCCCCGATCTCCCCCCCAGCTCTGATCTCTCCCCCCCTCGATCTCCCCACCCTGGCACCAATCTCTCCCCCCACAATCTCTCCCCCTGCCCCAATGGGCCCAGCGCTCCTATGGAGCACTGCACCCCATCCACAGCTTCTCCCAGCTACTCGTGAGTAATTGGTAGCTGAGGAAAGCGGCAGAACGGGCTACACGCTCGTGGTCTCAAGCTCAGCCCGAGACCACGGGAAATACCGGGCCAAAAGCGGTGCCCGTTATCCCAGGCCGAGGGAGGATTACCCCTGCCTGAGCCTGGGATCCCCTGTGTGTCATCTGGACGTACAGGGGTGAGCCCGGGGTTCACCCTGGGCTAAACTGTGGTCTAGCAAAGGCCTCATTGAAATGGATGGGATTTAAGTCCCATTCATTTCAATGGGGCTGCTCTAAGTAGGAATTCTGTTGGCTTTGACCCAGTTTCTGCCAATCATGACAGCCATATATCACCTCCTGTAATGGAGCTAGTATGCCTCCCAAAACCAATTGCTGGGGAACATTTGTGGGTGGGGGGGGTAATCTTCTGCTCATGTCCTGCTTGTGGGCCTCCCATTAGGCATCTGCTTGGCCACTGTGGGAACAGAACGCTGGACCAGATAGGCCTTTGGTCTAATCTAGCAGGGATCTCCTTGTGTTCTCAATGACCCCGTCATCCCAAAGGTCTTAATTATTTCATTTGGATTCATTTTAATTTGTACTTGTTAAAACTTAGTGAAATGCAAATAGGGCTCTTTTGTATTCTCTCTCTCTCTCTCTCTCTCTCTCTCTCTCTCTCTCTCACTCTTGTATTAAGCAAATGCACACCCCTATGACCAAGGCCACAGCTAGACCTAAGGTAGGGTGACCATATGGAAAGGAGGACTGGGCTCCTGTATCTTTAACAGTTGTATAGAAAAGGGAATTTCAGCAAGTGCCATGTGAAATTCCCTCTTCATCAGAACAGTTAAAGCTGCAGGTGCCCTGCCCTCTTTTGTATGTGGTCACTCTAGTATAGCTCCTGCAGCTTTAACTGTTATGATGAAGAATGAATTTCACCAGGTGAGGCATGTGTACAAGAGACACCTGATAAAATTTCCTTTTCTATGCAACTGTTAAAGATACAGGAGCCCTGTCCTCCTTTTCATATGGTCACCCTACCTAAGGCTTATCCTGGGGTCATCCAGGGTTCGCCCCTGCCTGAGCACTGGATCCCCTGTGTGTCACCTAGATGAACAGGTTTGACCCCTGGACGATCCAGGGATAAACCTTAGGTCTAGCTATGGCCCAAGTCCATATAGGTGCAGTATGGCTCCACCATGAATCACCCAAAGTGATCACGCATGGAAGTGATGGTCTCATGCAACAGTGGGACCAGAAACTCTATTTTGGAAGTTTAAAACTCAAATTGTTCAGTGACATCTGAGATTTCACAACACGTCCTCTGCATGAAAGAGGGATTGAACTGGGACATCCAGATGACTGCTTCAAGCACTTCAGTATGAGAAGTGCATGCGTGCCATATTGGGAGCTCTCCTTGGTCTAAACGCTTTGCTTGTTGAGGATTGCTCCATGCTATGAGAAGCTAAAAATAGCTATGTGAAGTGAGCCAAAGTGGACATTCTTTGATAAGTGGGAAGGCCCGTAGCTCAATGGCTGAGCACCTGCGTTGCTTGTAGAAGGCTCCAGGTGGGATCTTTGTCCCTAGGTAAAGCTGGCAAAGACTTAAATCTGAAACCTTGAGGTCACTGTCAATACTAGGCTACATTGACCAACACAGCTTCATATGTATAGGAATGGGGGAGAAAATAGTTTGGTCCACATTTTAAATTTATTTATTTATTTATTTATTTATTTATTCCATTTCTATACCGCCCAATAGCCGGAGCTCCCTGGGCGGCTCACAAAAATTAAAAACCTTCAAAGTATAAAACAACAGTATAAAACCATAATATAAAATACAATATAAAAGCAAAAGTAGAAATATTTGTTTATTTATTTATGAATAGATGCACATTTGGAAATAGTTTTACTTATATATGAACAGACACAAACATAAACATATTTATTTAGTTACTTATAAATAGGTGCACATTTAGACACTTTCTTTCTTTAATTTGTTACATTTATATCCCACCATTTCCTCCAACATGCTCCAGGTAGCATACATGATCCTCCTCTCTATTTTATCCCCACAACACCCCTGTGAGGTGGGTTGGGCTGAGAGTCTGTGACTGGTCCAGAGTTGCCCAGTGAGTTTCCATGGCCAAGTGGGGACTGGAACCCGGATCTCCCAACTCCCAGTCTGACACTTTAGCCACTACACCACAATGGCTCTTACCTGTGTCATGGTCCCAATGGGAAAGCAACAGTTTGGCCAATGTGCATAGAATCATAGAATAGTAGAGCTGGAAGGGGCCTATAAGGCCATCAAGTCCAACCCCCTGCTCAATGCAGGAATCCACCATAAAGCATCCCTGACAGATGTCTGTCCAGCTGCCGCTTGAAGGCTTCTAGTGTGGGAGAGCCCACCACCTCCCTAGGTCATTGATTCCAATGTCGTACTGCTCTAAGAGTCAGGACGTTTTTCCTGATGTCCAGCCAGAGAAGAGAGAAGGACTGTAACTTAGAATCATAGTATAGTAGAGTTGGGAGGGGCCTATAAGGCCATCAAGTCCAACCCCCTGCTCAATGCAGGAATTCACCCTAAAGCATACCTGACAGATGGTTTGGACAGACTTGCTAATCCAGTTTAGCAGCCAGGACCAAGCAAAAGGACCACACAACAGCAGCAATGCAAAAATACAAATTTAAAATACAAACGTGAAACAGCAAAGTTAAAAATTATTTATAGACCGTTAAAATGCTGGGAGAATAAAAAGGTCTTCACCTGGCGTCTAAAGGCATATAATGTAGGTGCCAAGCGAACCTCCTTAGGGAGCTCATTCCACAGCCGGGGTGCCACAGCAGAGAAGGCCCTCCTCCTGGTAGCCACCTGCCTCACTTCCTTTAGCAGGGGCTGACAGAGAAGGACCCCTGAGGATGACCTTAGGGTCCGGGCAGGTACATACGGGAGGAGGCGTTCCTTCAGATAGCCTGGCCCCAAGCTGTTTAGGGCTTTAAATGTTAATACCAGCACTTTGAATCGAGCCCGGACTTGGACTGGCAGCCAATGAAGCTGGAAAAGGACTGGCGTGATGTGGTCTTGTCGGCCAGTCCCTGTTAGTAACTGTGCTGCCCTGTTTTGTACCAGTTGAAGTTTCCAGACCATTTTCAAAGGCAGCCCCACGTATAACACATTGCAGTAATCCAAACGAGAGGTTATCAGAGCATGGATAACTGTAGCTAGGCTATTCATTAAACTGAACCACGCAAATTCACACTTTCCAGAATAATATGTGGATCAGAACACAATTAACCGTCGGACAGAGCAGTTCTCTGAATGTTGAGATGAGGATCTTGGCTCAAAACATTACATAACAATGCATATGTAGCTCAGCCATGGTGGTACAAGCATTGGTAACCTCAAGATTGGATTACTGCAACGCACTCTATGTGGGGCTGCCCTTGAAGCTGCTCCGGAAGCTGGAGCTAGTGCAGAACGCTGCAGCTCAGCTGTTGTCTGGTGTTTCACCTTTCCAGCATGTAACTCCTTTGCTGAGGGAACTGCACTGGCTGCCTGTTCACTACCAGGCCAGGATTAAGGTTCTTGTACTTGTGTACAAAGTCCTAAACAACTTGGGACCAGGATACCTGAGAGAGTGCCTTCTCTAACCAACCTGCCCAGTCACTGAGGTCATCCAAGGGTCTGCTCCTGGTGGTTCCACATAGATCCATCCTCCGATTGGAGTCCACCAGAGGAAGAGCCTTCAGCGTGGTGGCCCCCCTCTTATGGAATTCCCTGTCCCTGGAGGTCAGGCAGGCGCCAACTTTGTACTCCTTTCGGCCCCTCCTGAAAACATCATTATTCCAGGAAGCCTTTCCTTAATGACTAGCCCTGGTTCACTGTACATTTTGCATCTTTTAAAATCTATTTTAATACATATATATATATATATATATATATATATATATATATATATATATCTTGTACACCGCTCTGAAATTTTCAGTGGGGAGTGGTATATAAATATTGTAAATAAATGAATAATAATAAATATATCAGAGAATGTTGCATATAAAAAACAGATATGTCTATCAAATCCGTAGGCTAGGGAAAGTTGCATATGGAAGTGTATGTGTGTGTGTGTGTGTGTGTGTGATGGCTGCAAAAATTGGACAGAATGGGCCTGTGATTCAATAGGTGTGAAACTGACATGGAACCAAAATAGACCAAAACGTCCATCCCGACTTATATATTTTAATCAAAAGAACAAACACGGCCATGCGCTTTTAAAAACAGTGAAGGACAGGCTAGCGTAGAACAAATGTGTACAGCAGACAGAAGAGAGCATTGAGCAACGCGTAATAGTGCGACGTGGATGTCAGGCGCTGTTACTTGGTATGAGAATGGAATTGTCATAAGCAAGTGCCTATTTCCATCGGTGCAATGTTGGAGGGTATGATTAAAGTGGTAACGCAAAATAATGTGGCAGGGGAGAAGTCTGCGAAGACATCTCACATCATGTTGTGTCATGTTCTGCCTGAGTCGGCTGTGCTTTCGGATCCCCGTCCATGCAGATGGAGGGAAGACCGGAGCTTTGTGCAAACGGCCTCTTGGAATTCCTACCCAGTTTGTGGGCAGGAAAATTGCAGGGACGGGGTCGGACCATTTCTTCACATTTCTCCAGGGGTGGAGAAGTTCTCCAACAGTTTCTCAGGGGTGAAGCTCAGCACTAGCTGTAGCACAGCTTCCCTTTGTTTAAACTACCTGATGGTTAGAGCAGTACAGCAATGAAATCAACTTCCTAGTGAGGTCATGGGCTCTCCCACGCTAGAGGCCTTCAAGAGGCAGCTGGACAGCCATAGGGCAGGGATGCTTGAAGGTGAATTCCTGCATTGACCAGCGGGTTGGACTCCATGGCTTTAAAGGCCCTTTCCAACTCTACTCTTCTATGATTCTACCAGGCCACATAATCAAGGGGGCTCAGACAGCAGTCCTTAACATGAGAATTGGAGTGTTACAAATGTGAGATCCTGTTTACAACTCTGAAAAGTCAAAGTGTTGTGTCATTGTCTACATCAAGTTCTTCTGGAGCTCTGATCTACAGAACACAATGGAACCAATGACCTAGGGAGGTGGTGGGCTGTCCCACACTAGAGGCCTTCAAGAGGCATACGTTAAGGTGGATTCCTGCACTGAGCAGCGGGTTGGACTCGATGGCCTTAAGAGGACCCTTCCAACTCTACTATTCTATGAGTCTGTGACCTCAATGTTTTTGTTGGTTGGTTGGTTTTGCTTTGCTTTGCAAACAGCAGCAATGGAGTTGACAGCCTGACCACCATTCCGTATTCTCCACAATGTTCCTAGCCTGTGGGCAAAGCAGTGCAGACTCAGTTTCCTTGGTAGTGAATTTGTAAACCATCATTTCTGCTCACTGTGGGTTGGCGTCTGAACTGACAAAGAACAGTTGCTGTCATTGATTCCCCTTTGGACATCACTACTCCATAGTTCAGTGGCTGAGCTCATGCTTTACAGTCAGAAGGTCCAAGGTTCAGTCCTCGGTATCTCCAGACAGGACAGGGATGGACTCCTGCCTGAAATCCTTGTGAGCTCTGTCAGTCTTTGCAGGCCAAAGTGACCTAGATGGACTGAGTCCATGGCTCTGCGTCAGGATAGCCAGACAGCCTCCTATGCTTCTGCTAGAGATTTGAGCACTGAGCAAATGGGATACAAATGCAGTCAAGTCGGTTTAAACCTCATTTGCCTATATGTCTGGAAGCTCAAATCATTCTTAGGGAACAAGGATCTGCCTTATACTCAGTGATGTCACCAGGGATGGACCACAGTGCACAGGTTTGGGGAGGGCATCCAAATGAAGCACACACCCTCAACAGGACCATCAAAGACACCAACACTTTGCCACTTCTGTGCCCTCATTAGGACCCAAAATAATGGGTGTAAGTTACAGCTATCTAGATTCTGATTAAATATAAGGGAAAACTTCCTGGCGGTGAGATCTGTACAACAGTGGAACAGTCTAACTATGGATGTTGTGGGTTCTCCATCTCTGGAGGTTTTTAAGAAGAGGCTGGGCAGCCATCTCTCATTGATGATTTCATTGGTTTTCCTGCACATTGTAGAAGGTTGAATTAGATGGCCCTTGTGGTCCCTTCCTTGTGGTCCCTCTGATGGTTGTGTGCCACCTCCACTATCCAAGGCATTAAGCCTATGTATACCAATTACTGAAGAACATGGGTGGGAGGGTGCTGTTGCACCATCTCCTGCTTTGTTGGTACCTGGTCGACAGCTGGTTGGGCACTGTGTGAACAGAGCGCCGGACTAGATGGACCCTTGGTCTGATCCAGCAGGGCTCTTCTTATGGTCAGAAGAAGAAGAAGAAGAAGAAGAAGAAGAAGAAGAAGAAGAAGAAGAAGAAGAAGAAGTCGTCCTACTTGTTCATCCCTGGCCAATGGCTGATGGGCCACTGTGTGAACAGAGTGCCGGACTAGATGGACCCTTGGTCTGATCCAGAAGGGCACTTCTGATGTTCTTACGTTCTTAACTCAACATTTGATTAATCTTTGTAAACTGCCCAGAGCGCTTTGGCTATGGGGCAGTATATATTGTAAATGTAAACAACAATAACAACAACAACAACAACAATGTAAAATCCATCCTAGGAAAGTCACCAGTTTCAAATCAGCCAGATTTGGAGAAAGAGGTGCAATCAGAGGAACAAGAAATTACATCCAGTGCCAGGATTTTGAGGCCCATGGGGCAAGACACCCTTAATTTTACCCCACTTTCATTGAATCTACATTCTCACCCGCATTGTTACTAGATGCTATTCTTCTTGTCCTCTTTCTCATCGCTACCATGTGTTTGCTTGACAGTCAATGAGCAAGCGGGCAGAAACATTCTCCTTCCCACCACCACTGTTGACTGGACCAGACTGAGAGTGCCTGAGATAAGAACATCAGAAGAGCCCTGCTGGATCAGACCAAGGGTCCATCTAGTCCAGCACTCTGTTCCCACAGTGGCCAACCAGCCATCAGCCAGAGACCAACAAGGCAGGACATGGTGCAACAACACCCTTCCACCCATGTTCCCCAGCAACTGGTGCACACAGGCTTACTGCCTCAAATACTGGATGGAGCACATAACCATCAGGGCTAGTAGCCCTTGATAGCCTTCTTCTCCAGGAATGTATCCAACCCCCTTTTAAAGCCATCCAAATTGGTAGTAGTGAGTTCCAAAACTTAACTATCTGTCAGAGGAGCCCTTCTCCGTGCCCCACCAACACGAGATTTATGCTATGGCGGGACATAGGAGAGGGCTTTCTCTGTTGTGGCACCCTGGCTGTGAAATGCCCTCCCCCTGGAGGCCCAACTGACACCAGCACAAGCTTTATTTCGGCGCCAGGTTAAGACATGGCTTTTAAACAAAGCCTTTGATGGCTAAATCCGCCAGCCTGCACACTGTCTTGTTTTAATTGGATTTTACTGTTTTAAAATTTCATATTGGTTTTTAACATATTAATGGTTTAATTTGTTTTAGAATTGTATATTTATTGTTCGATTTTATATATGTGATTTTATCTGTATGCTGCCCTGAGATCCTTGAACTATAGGGTGGGATATAAATGTTTCTCCCCTTTTATTGTGAATATTGGCAAAATATAACAGAAAATACATTGTAAAAATGGGGGAAAACCTACATTAAATATCTAGGTTTATCAACAAGTTCCATCATGTGTACCATTTGTAAAAAAAAAAAAAGGGGGGGGGAGAGAGTTACACGAAGGTTCCCAGAAAAGCAGACCAGATATCCGTGTATTTATCCACTTGCATGTTGTGTCTATATAACACCCGTTCAAAAGTTGATGATGTTATTAAATCCTCGATCCATTGAATTATGGGAGGTGGGCTATAAATGTTTAAATAAATAAATGCAGGCTGCAATGGCGAAAAGGAGGAGTAAGCTCCAAGGAGTAAGCTCCAAGGAAGAGTAAACTCCAAGGAGTAAGCTCCAAAAAGGAGTAAACTCCAAGGAGTAAGCTCCAAGGAAGAGAAAGCTCCAAGGAGGAGAAAGCTCCAAGGAGTAAGCTCCAAAAAAGAGTAAATTCCAAGGAGTAAACTCCAAGGTGTAAGCTCCAAGGAGGAGTAAGCTCAAGGAGTAAGCTCCAAGGAGGAGTAAGTGCCAAGGAGGAGTAAGCTCCAAGGAGTAAGCTCCAAGAAGGAGTAAACTCCAAGGAGGCGTAAGCTCCAAGGAGTAAGCTCCAAGGAAGAGTAAACTCCAAGGAGTAAGCTCCAAAAAGGAGTAAACTCCAAGGAGTAAGCTCCAAGGAAGAGAAAGCTCCAAGGAGGAGAAAGCTCCAAGGAGTAAGCTCCAAAAAAGAGTAAATTCCAAGGAGTAAGCTCCAAGGAGGAGTAAACTCCAAGGAGTAAGCTCCAAGGAGGAGTAAGCTCAAGGAGTAAGCTCCAAGGAGGAGTAAGTGCCAAGGAGGAGTAAGCTCCAAGGAGTAAGCTCCAAGGAGTAAGCTCCAAGAAGGAGTAAGCTCCAAGGAGTAAGCTCCAAGGAGGAGTAAACTCCAAGGAGTAAGCTCCAAAAAGGAGTAAACTCCAAGGAGTAAGCTCCAAAAAGGAGTAAACTCCAAGGAGGAGTAAGCTCCAAGGAGGAGTAAGCTCCAAGGAGGAATAAGCTCCAAGGGGCTCTTATCAGTGGACCTTGCTGGGCTGTGGGCCCTTAGTAGATGCCCAAGTCATGCTTACACTTAGTGCTGGTCCTCCTCACAGCATCAGTGCTGATGATGGCATTCAGCTTCAGCTCTGTGCAACGGACCCTCTCTCAGAGTGTCTTTTTAAATAAATTTTAATAAATGCCTACATGACGGGTGTGTCAGCGGGCATGACAGCTAACAGCACAGCTTGTATAAAGCAGGAGACATTATACTCCCGACTACTCAGAAATTCCATCAGGCCTTGTTTGTGAGCTTCCCTGGGGCGTCTTCCCGGCCGCGGACAGAAGCTGGAATGCTGAGTTAGATGGATCACTGGTCTGGCCCAGCAGCACAATTTTAATTTCCGTATGCTTCTTTGTGCTCTCTCTTGCTTTCAGCAGAGCTTAACGGAACCTCATGTCCTTGGACTCTGCTCCGCTCGTCACCTCCCTCCTCATTTTATCATGTTCAGCATTCTCCATTCCTCCAGCTCAGCTTTTATCATCAAAAATCACTTTGGCACCTTCAGTGTCAGCAAACAGCTGTTTATCTGCTGTATCTTTCCAAAGCCTGGCTTTGAAATGGCTCCTTTATATCTGATTCAGGATCATCTGTAAAGCAGGGAGAAAAGCAATGAGAATATGTTTTCCTGTTGTGGATCAATACGAGTTTAACCTTCCTCCATTCCTGTGCCAGTAGTATCTGATCTCCTCTCCCTCCTGCCCCATCTGTACGCTTTCTTTCCATCAGTCACGGAGCAATCCTATGTGTGTTTACTCCGTTGTACATCCCACTGAATTTAATGGGGCTTACTCTCAAGAGCACATCCTTGGCTCTGCACACCGGCCTGTGTTTGGACAATTAAGATCTCGCATTATGCTGATACTTTAGAAGATATTAGCTGTAACTGCCGCACAATTAGGAAAGTTATCAGTAGGAATGGACAGACATGTGTATTTCCTCTCCATGTCAGTCTCAGATGTGTTTATTCATTAGGGTGTGTACGGACCCCCTCGATTCGCTTTGGCTCCTGATTCAGCCCTTCCGAATCGGGCCCAATTCGCTTCGGGTCGATTCGAACCTCCCTCGATTCGGATATGTTTTAGGGAGGTCCGAATCACCCCGATTCAATTTGGATTCAGGATTCATTCCCAAATCAACACACAGCCCTATTATTCATGGGTCCATGGCATCCTGTTTATCCATCACTCTGCATTTAAAGCAAGCAAACATCAAAAATTAGCATTCCTTATTTTCAAAAGATGTTATCATGAAGTATGCTTTTTAATCAGAAACATGCATGTTTGTGCACACTGTATCCTTAAACATGTATTTTGAATGTGCTGCAATGTAAAATATGTGTACACATTTTTGGTCAGGATTTCCAGCAAGGACCTGGATTGGCTTAGGGATGGTGCGAGCATTTGACTGGGTCTGTGAGGGCAGCAGACCTCTCTCCCCCACACACCCTCATCCACCCCTTGTGGACCTAATCAGATTAATCCAGGTGCGAGTGAAGACCCATGTCCAGGTGTTCATGAGCCCCCACAAGCACTCGGGCATGGGTCCACCCTGGCTTCTAGTACTTCCTTTTATTTGTCCTGGATCTCCCACCCATCAGCTTCATGGGATGACCCCGTATTTTGAGAGAGGGAGAAAAATATATCCCTCTCCATATTCTCCACCCCATGCATCATTTTGTACACCTCTATCATGTCTCCCCTCAGCCTCCTCTTCTCCAAGCTAAACAATCCCAGCTGATGTAACCTTCCCTCCTAGGGGAGATGCTCCAGCCCCTGAATCATTTGAGTTGCCCTTTTCTGCACTTTTCCCAGCTCTATCATAGCCTTTTTTAACTTATTTTTGCAGTGGAGAAAATCGGAACTCCATCTTAATTTGGTATGGGGGGTTTTTTGTGTGTGTTTTGTGCTTTTTACTCTCTTTTTTTTCTTTTTGCATTGTGTGTTTGTTAGTTTGTTGTGAAAATAATAAAAAATATATACCAAATGCAAGACTATCCTCTGTGAAAGAGGGTGCATGGCCACCCTAGTATGAGATTCTTTAGAAACCTGTTAACTGTATAGATTCTCTTTTTGGCCAAGGGACAGACTGCGGTGAGGAGACAGAATGATCAATAACACTCCACATGGCACACACCACTGCTCCATGCTACTACAAAACAACAGCATCATGTACCTGGCAGGGTTGCACACCAGGGAGTCCAAAGTTACACTTTATTTTGTGTGTGTAAGTTGTTTCCACAACTGCCTTTTGCAGGGGGAGGCAGCACGTAATCAGCTTGCTTTTGTATGATATCATCTTTGATTTAATTTCTAGGACTACTGAGCCACTGAATAAATCCCTGGATTAACCCATTGTGGTAGCAGCAGGACCAGCAGAGGAAATTTCTTACCAAGCACCAATGAGACACTCATTGATTTATCTGATTTCATTATTCTTCTTTTCCCTCCCAAATTGGTGTATTTGTATGTGTGTCTCTTGGCCAAGGAAAAGACTGGAATGGACTTGTTTTTCCAAGTGGCACATTTATTCCTATTATTATTATTGTTGTTGTTGTTGTTGTTGTTGTTGTTATTATTATTATTATTATTATTATTATTGCATCTGTATACCGCCCCATAGCTGAAGCTCTCTGGGTGGTTCACATAAGATAAAAACACTTAAAAACAATATACAAATATTAAAAACCACCCCAAAAAAGCAAAATACACATACATTTAAAACCACTATAACAACTTTAAAAACGATGGGCCAAAAAAACCAGACCCAGGCTCATTACCTATTGCTAAATGCCTGGGAGAAGAGAAAAGTCTTGACCTGGTGCAGAAAAGATGACACTGTCGGCGCCAGGCAGGCCTCGTCAGGGAGATTGTTCCACAGTTGGGGGAAGCAACCAAAGAAGAATCCTCAAACTCATCTCTTCTGCCTTTTGCAATATTTTCTCCTTTAAGTCTGTTGGGATTTGATGAGAAAGTCTAAAAGAGATAAGGGGGTCAAAAGTTCAGGAGTGATGCACCTTCTGTTGGCCCTCAAGGCTATCGTATATCCAGCACATGGAAAGAGGAACGTGTGTGCACTTTTTAAAAGCAACAGGGTCTTGTAGCTAGAGATGTATGGATTTTCATACAATTCCTTTGGGTCTGTGTTTTGCAGATCATTGGGTATCTTTCCTTCTGTCATCTACTCATTGGTGGAATCGGATTTTTTTTTTTCAATTCCCCAAAAAGAACGGGGACAGGCATGGCGGACGGGGGGAAGAACGGGGACAGGGCATGGTGGACGGGGGGGAAGAACGGGGACAGGGCATGGTGGACGGGGGGAAGAACGGGGACAGGGCATGGTGGACGGGGGGGAGAATGGGGACAGGGCATGGTGGACAGGGGGAAGAACGGGGACAGGGCATGGTGGACGGGGGGGAGAATGGGGACAGGGCATGGTGGACAGGGGGAAGAACGGGGACAGGGCATGCTGGATGGGGGGAAGAACGGGGACAGGGCATGGTGGACGGAGGGAAGTATGGGGACAGGGCATGGTGGACGGGGGGAAGAACGGGGACAGGGCATGGTGGACAGGGGGAAGAACGGGGACAGGGCGTGGTGGACGGGGGAAAGAATGGGGACAGGGCATGGTGGACAGGGGGAAGAACGGGGACAGGGCATGGTGGACGGGGGGAAGAACGGGGACAGGGCATGGTGGACGGGGGGAAGAACGGGGACAGGGCATGGTGGACAGGGGGAAGAACGGGGACAGGGCATGGTGGACGGGGGGAAGAACGGGGACAGGGCATGGTGGACGGGGGGAAGAACGGGGACAGGGCATGGTGGACAGGGGGAAGAACGGGGACAGGGCATGGTGGACGGGGGGAAGAACGGGGACAGGGCATGGTGGACGGGGGAAGAACGGGGACAGGGCATGGTGGACGGGGGGAAGAACGGGGACAGGGCATGGTGGACAGGGGGAAGAACGGGGACAGGGCATGGTGGACAGGGGGAAGAACGGGGACAGGGCATGGTGGACAGGGGGAAGAACGGGGACAGGGCATGGTGGACGGGGGGAAGAACGGGGACAGGGCATGGTGGACGGGGGGAAGAACGGGGACAGGGCATGGTGGACGGGGGGAAGAACGGGGACAGGGCATGGTGGACGGGGGGAAGAACGGGGACAGGGCATGGTGGACGGGGGGAAGAACGGGGACAGGGCATGGTGGACAGGGGGAAGAACGGGGACAGGGCATGGTGGACGGGGGGAAGAACGGGGACAGGGCATGGTGGACGGGGGGAAGAACGGGGACAGGGCATGGTGGACGGGGGGAAGAACGGGGACAGGGCATGGTGGACAGGGGGAAGAACGGGGACAGGGCATGGTGGACGGGGGAAAGAATGGGGACAGGGCATGGTGGACGGGGGAAAGAACGGGGACGGGCATGGCGGACGGGGGCAAGAAGAACGGGGACGGGCATGGCGGACGGGGGCAAGAAGAATGGGGATGGGCATGGTGGACAGGGGGAAGAACGGGGACAGGGCATGGTGGACAGGGGGAAGAACGGGGACAGGGCATGGTGTACAGGGGGAAGAACGGGGACAGGGCATGGTGGACAGGGGGAAGAACGGGGACAGGGCATGGTGGACAGGGGGAAGAACGGGGACAGGGCATGGTGGACAGGGGGAAGAACAGGGACAGGGCATGGTGGACGGGGGGAAGAACGGGGACAGGGCATGGTGGACAGGGGGAAGAACGGGGACAGGGCATGGTGGACAGGGGGAAGAATGGGGACAGGGCATGGTGGACGGGGGGAAGAACGGGGACAGGGCATGGTAGACGGGGGAAGAACGGGGACAGGGCATGGTGGACGGGGGAAAGAAGAACGGGGACGGGCATGGCGGACGGGGGCAAGAAGAATGGGGATGGGCATGGCGAGTGGGGCGAGGATGGGCGAGCGAGCAGGCAGGGGGGCATCAGACATTGTGGGGGGGAAATCAGGGGCAGGGGGAGCGGGGAACCTTTTATTTTTTAAAAAAATCTACATACTTTTTCGTTGGTGCACTCCTGCGCACATGGCCCTTTAAGAGAAAAAACTGGAGCACGCGACGGGGCTTTCCCTTGCCCCGTCGCGTGTTTAAGTCTAGCTAGGGGCGACGGCGCACGCTAGCTGCAGCGCGGCCTCGCCCCGACTCCCAACCGGATTATCTGGTAGGTCTAGCAAGGCCCTGAGAGGCTTACTGAAAGGGTCTTTCCTTCCCTGTAGCTTTAGAGATTATCCATGTAGGCTGGGACTGATGGGAGTTGAAGTCCAAATGTCTAAAGGGAACCAGCTTGAAGAATTGCCTCCCCTGCACTGGCTTCTGAAGTAGACAGTGTTAAATAAACTAACCAAACTATGTCGATTTAATAGAATGAATGCGTGTAGCTGTCGTGTTCTTGCCTGTTCCCTCTGGCATTCACACGTGCTGGCAAGCTGACATGAGACACTCAAATCAGGGAAACTTCTTTTATTAAGGAAATCACATGGTAGACAAGTTTAACAGGCCACTTAAAGCTGAACAGTGGTTAGGAAGCTTTAGGCTCTTTTTTCTGAAATGATCCTTAAGGCAAACACTCGGAGAGGGGGGGGGTGAATAGGGTACGTTGATAACAGCTTTGAGCTTCTCCAGACGCCGCATACGCTGGCTCCTCAAAGGGACATGGCCAAGCTCCTAAAACAAAGTCCCAGGAAAGGTTGCTCTGAGCCACCAGAGCAGGGCAGAGAGATCCGTCACGCACTCGTCAGTCTCAGCCTACCACTACTGAGCTGACCCTGTTACCATGACTTCAGGAAATGTTAAAGTTCAGGCTCAGGAGTCCCATCTTTCTGCTAAGGACTGGGAACTCCTTGCCACCTGAGTCTGGGCACGAACACAGAATCCACAGCATACGCAAGTCCAAGTCTATGAAAAGCCTCACTACTTTTCATGGCACAGTTCTGAGATATCCAAAGTCTAGGGTGACCATATGAAAAGGAGGACAGAGCTCCTGTACCTTTAACAGTTGTGTTGAAAAGGAGATTTCGGCAGGTGTCATTTGTAGGCATGCAGCACCTGGTGAAATTCCCTCTTCATCACAACAGTTAAAGCTGCAGGAGCCCTGCCCTCTTTTGTATCTGGTGACTCTAGGCAGGGCTCCTGCAGCTTTAACTGCTGTGATGAAGATGGAATGTCACCAGGTGCTGCATGCCTACAAATGACACCTGCCGAAATCTCCTTTTCAACACAACTGTTAAAGGTACAGGAGCTCTGTCCTCCTTTTCATATGGTCACCCTAGACTTTGGATATCTCAGAACTGTGCCATGAAAAGTAGTGCCTGTCAACTATGCCCACGTGCCAACAGGGCAGGATGTTACAACCCACTTCGAAGAGCGTCCCCCACCTTTTCCAAAACACTCTGAAGTTCCCAGAGAACCAGCTACTTCAAGGCCGAAGCAGAGGAGCGAACCAGCTACTCCCATGGGAACTGCTTACAGAGATAAGCTTGCAAAGAACATCAGACATTCTCAAACCATTTCCTAATAAATCTAACCACTAGGTACAAGGCCTATACCTGACAGTAGCCTCTTCCTTTGCAGGAGATTAAAAGACAGAAAATGTGGATATGTTCACAATGAAAAATGTAGGTCTACCCCCCCCCGCCCACCTCCACCGCAGCACAATTATCACCCCCAAAATGTTTAATCAGCCATGAGGTACCCCTGGTTCATCCTTCGGTACACAGAATGTTTGCCTGGACAAAACTTCAAAGCTATGTTTCTTTCTATCTCTTCTATCACCCCATTAAAGTAGTTCTGATGTATATTTCTTGTTTTGCAGATCACACACATCTGCAAACGGAGCTAAATAAAGCTGATCTATACGGAAGAGGTCCTGAACATCTATACTCTTACCTTCAAAATAATACCTTTAAGGGAGGGGGGGGGAAAACACCTCCCACTGATGTGTTCTGTCCGTGTTCTGTCAAATGCCAGGTGTTGTCAGAGATTAGATGTTTTTTGCAGATCAAAGCAACTAATATGCTTCTTCTGATAAGGATAATAATAAGCCAAAACTTCAAGGGAGGGAAGAGGTAGTGAGGAGAAAGAGATGAGAAAGAAGTGAAATGACAAACAAGAGTCCTGGGCATCTCCAAATCAATTAGGCCGGAGAAGTCACCCAGCAGGACTAGAACACTGCATGGTTGAAATTCTGGCGCGCTAATGGAAAAATCCAGCTGTTCTTTCAAATCTGTAAAAACTGGCCGTTTTTATGGGGCGGTGGTGCAAAATTGGGCACGCTGCTGCTGCTGAGAGCAGTCATTAGAAGAGCAGCAGCAACTGGAAAAAAATAAAGAGAGAGGGGAAAGTACATCACCCTCCCTTCTGGCAGGCTGGTGAGAGCCAAGTCTTCCTAGAACAGGGGTGGAAAATACACACACACACTATTGTTGAACTAGATCTCCCTACTAATTCCATTTAGCATTGGCTAGGCTGTCTGGGACTTGAAGGAATTGAAGACCACCAATAGCTCTAGGACCACTGATTCCTCAGCCCTAATCAATAGGCGTATTGTCGTTTTTCCCAAAACCTCCCGCCTTATTGGGAGATGAGAAAGAGATCTGCCACAGAATCCACAAAGCTTTATTCAGGCAATAAACATCTCTTCTTCCCACCTGAAGAGAGTCTAATCTCTCGCAACTTTCCTCTAGGCAAAAACTATGCAAACTAAGCGAGACCATTGTCCTTTCAAGAAAAAGGGAAAGCCTTTTCCCAGGACGCTTTAACTTCAAGGAGGCTGGTTCTGAAGAAGACTTTGGTGAGAAGCTAGCCGGGCTGACCTTCTCTCACCTTCCTTTAGCTCCTCCTGTTTGAGTCTGCGGTGGACTCTAGGATCAGCTAGCCCTGAAGCACTGTCCCTCTCGGAAGAACACTGATTTCCCACAGACTGTGTGTTGTTAACGTTTTCAGTGACAAGGTCTGGCGAAGGTTCATCCCCAGCTGGTGAAGAGCTCGTGAGAATCACCTCCCCTACTCCCCATGTAGGCTGGTATGTTTCTGGCACTGTCTTCTGCTTCAGAATCTGATTCCAACTGATCACCAGAAACTCCTTCCCCCAGCCTAAGGGGAACAGGCCAAGTGATGACACATATGATACAGCCAACTTACTAAAGCTAAGCAGGCCTGGGTCTGGTCAACAGGTGGATGAGAGACTTTTAGGTGTTCACCATCTTGAGTTTCAAGATGGAAGAAAGGTGGGTCATTCCCCAGCCTTTTCCAAGAGAGACATTGTCACAGGTCACAACAGAGCCTTGCCTCCAGCCTTTATCAGCCATGAGAGCAGTAGAGTCCTCACCAAAATGGTGCAACCTAGAATCATAGAATCATAGAACAATAGAGTTGGAAGGTGCCTACAAGGCCATCGAGTCCAACCCCCTGCTCAATGCAGGAATCCACCCTAAAGTATCCCTGACAGATGGTTGTCCAGCTGCCTCTTGAAGGCCTCTAGTGTGGGAGAACCCACAACCTCCCAAGATAACTGGTTCCACTGTCATTCTGCTCTAACAGTCAGGAAGTTTTTCCTGAGTGTACACTTGGGGGAATGTGGTGGTAAGGAGAAGGGTGGGGCTTCCTTTCAGTCTTAAGTAGTCACGTATGTTTGGGTTATTCATCTGCTCACCTCTCAAATCCAGGACCCATACAGCTGCCAAGTTCAAAACTAGAAGACAGTCCTAGCTCAGGAGATGAGACAGCTGTAGCTTCTCCTGCCTCTTCCCTCCCTGTGCCCACTGTCCATCCCTTTTCCTTCTTTGCTTGAATTGATCAGGAGTCTAGGACTCCCATGCAGCAGGCAGGGAATGACCTGGATGATGACAGGGTCAGGAAAAGTATAGGCAGGAGAAGCTTCAGCTGCTTTATCACCCACCGCATCAGGAGATTTTTTTGGGGGGGGGGGAGTATGTGACTTCTCCAGGTTTGAAATGTTTGCTAAGTCCTCCTCTCTTTACATTTTGGCCACTGCAAATTGAAAAGTGGAGGCATTCTTAACAAATTGGTCACTACTGAACGGAGACATAATAGCACTCTTCAAATACTGGAATGGTTGTCACACAGAGGAGGGCCAGGATCTCTTCTCGATCCTCCCAGAGTGCAGGACACGGAACAACGGGCTCAAGTTAAAGGAAGCCGGATTCCGGCTGGACAGCAGGAAAAACTTCCTCACTGTTAGAGCAGAACGACAATGGAACCAGTTACCTGGGGTGGGTGGGCTCTCCCACCCTAGAGGCCTTCAAGAGGCAGCTGGACAGTCATCTTTAAGGTGGATTCCTGCATTGAGCAGGGGGTTGGACTTGATGGCCTTATAGACCCCTTCCAACTCTACTATTCTATGATTCTATGATCATGCCCGACGTTTTCGGTTTGACTATGCTTGCATCTCAGGCATGACGTCAAACCATTTTTAAGGAACCTCATGCCTGGTTTGCCAGGCATCTCCCACCTGTTCTGTTCTTCGCAGTTCTGTTCTTGCCCTGTTTTAGATCATGTCCCCTGCTGTGCCTCAAATTTGCTTGGACTAAGTCAAGCTAGATCCCCCCCCCCCTCAAAAAAATCTGTGCCCTAAACCAACCCATGGGTGAACCTCCAACAACCCCCCCTTACTCCTATCCACCTGTGATCCACCTTCTTCCATCCTGTTTACCTTGCCACTGTGGCTCTGGCATGAGATGGGAAAGGATCTCTCCTCCCTACCTCCCTCCCTCCCAAGACTGCTATAGATCTGAGCCAGTTCTCAGGAGTGTTCAGCAACATAGTGGAGCGTTCTACCTCCTTCCCGCTGCCATTGGTAGAGGAGCGGTGAGTTTAGTGGGTGGGTGGGAAGGATTTTTGTCGGGCTCAGAGACAAAGCTCAGCTGTGGGAGTTGTAATACTCATCTCCTATTTGAAGCCAGCATTACAAGCTGCCAGAATTTGTAATCCAAGCCTGAAGAAATACAAACTTCAGTGACAGCTCTAGTCTTAGATAATTACTGGAGATGACAGCAGAGCTCACCATAGTCAAGGCCAGATATGAGCCGGGTGGGAGAAGGAGGGAGGGAGAAAGGGGGGTGGCAGAAAGAGAGGGAGAAATAGCAGGGGGGGCAGAAAGAGAGAATAGCAGGGGGCAGAGGGTGCCCCTTCTCCAATCCATACGCAGAAGCTGATCTGACCCTATGAATGCCCTCTTCTGGCCCTTATCAGCGTAACTTATGGCAGGTAAGGCAGAGCAGTGCAGCTTTCCACCTGATGGTATCACTCAGTAATGATGCTTCCTGTTAGAAAAGCAATTAGCAGAGAAAAAAGAAAAGAAAAGGCAAAAAAGTAGGAGTATTTGCCAGTCACACATGCATCTTCATAAAAAGGAGACCACAGCCTTGTTTGGTGAAGCAAAGGTAAAATGGTTTTACTCACAAATGCTCTTTCATAAAAAAATATTTTTTAAAAAAATTGGTACAGCATAGAGTTTCAAAAAAGAGTTTTTTCAGTCAATTTTGTCAGGGCATACAGAGAGAGAAACAAAGCCCTATGAGGGAGACTGAAAGAACTGGGCATGTTTAGCCTGGAGAAGAGAAGATTGAGGGGAGACATGAGAGCACTCTTCAAATACTTAAAAGGTGGTCACACAGAGGAGGGCCAGGATCTCTTCTCGATCCTCCCAGACTGCAGGACACGGAATAACAGGCTCAAGTTAAAGGAAGCCAGATCCCGGCTGGACATCAGGAAAAACTTCCTGACTGTTAGACCAGTACGACAATAGAACCAGTGACGTAGGGAGGTTGTGGGCTCTCCCACACTCGAGGCCTTCAAGAGGCAGCTGGACAACTATCTGTCAGGGATGCTTTAAGGTGGATTCCTGCATTGAGCAGGGGGTTGAACTCGATGGCCTTATAGGCCCCTTCCAACTCTACTATTCTATGATTCTGTGATTCTAAGCTGACTGGACAAAGTGTAAGGATGTCTTCCAGTGTTCCCTTGGGCAGCAGGTCAGGATCTACACTACTGCTTATAATGGTTTATAATGGTTATGACAACTGTTCAGGCCCAGGACACATTACATATACCATTTTCATAATGTTTTTAAAGTGTTATATCCTGCTTGTTGTAGATGGGGCTCAGGCTGGTTGCAGGTGTAGGGGGGAGTGCAGGATAAGCCATGTGACACACACACACACACCTCTGTCTTTCAACACCTCACCTGAAGCAACCACTTCATTGTGCCCAATGCTAGGGCCGGCCCTTCCCTGGTTGTGGGGCTGCTGGTGTCTCTGCCTCTCCATGGACACATGTTGCATGTGCCTATTAAAGCAGCATTCTCAGCAGATCTGAGCAAGTGCGAAGAGGCACTCAAGTCCATTCCTGAGCCCAGCCGGAACGAAGGATGACATCAAGACGCGGAGAGGAGCACAGTCCTGGAAAACAGCTTCAGTCTGGGACGTCCCCAGCTCTCTGAGGCCATTTTCACCACCAGCTTTTATGCAGCGAGAGATGAGGAGCAGGCAGGGAGGGGAGGGTAGAGAGTGAATTGGCACGTGCCATGTGTTCCTGGAGATAACGCAGGCCTAGTTCAGAGGTTACTAATTGGGTTTCTGCTTCCTTTTCATATTCAGCAGGGCTCAAAATAAGAACACACGTTTTAACTCGCACCTCAGCCGCCCCGCCCCGCCCCCACCAGCCCCCCAAATACACGGTTGCCCCCCCCCCTCCCAGTAACTGGAGTGGCTGAAAACAGAAGGATATGCACTATTTAATTTGCATACCAGAAGAATGAGCAAAAGGAAAAGCAACCCACGAAAAGCAGGAAAGCAATGAACCTCTCCAGCAGTCTCTAACGCCGGGAGGAGAGCCTTTCCACGCAAGCAACGCGTCAGGCCGCGAGGCAGGGCCAATTCTTACATTGCTGACGGAGCGACACCCAACGTTGAGAGGGTGCTGCATTCAAAAACGGGGACGCTCTGTTCACTCGTCACATTCTTCCCACATGGACAATCTTCTGCTGAGGACTCTGTGACCTTCCCCCACCCAGCATCGCCAAACGCCGCCGCTGAGCAAAGGCCCCCGGCTCCCAGAAACTACTCCGCCCATTTGGCCTTGCCGCCCCCATGACTGAAAAATTATTTATTTATTATTGCATTTATATCCTGCCTTTTTTTTCTGCAAGGAACTCAAAGCGGCATACATAATCCTCCTCCTCTCCACTTTATCCTCACAACAACAACCCTGTGAGGTGGGTTGGGCTGAGAGACTGTGGCCATTGCTAGACGAGGTGTTAGCCCAGTGTGAGGCCCGGTCTCCCTCCTGTGCATCCAGATGACGCACAGGGGATCCCGGGGTCAGGCCAGGCGAAGTCCTCCCTTAACCCGGGATAACCGGATGCGGTTATGGCCCGGCTTTTCCACAGCCCCGGGCTAAGGCCGGGGTTGTGGAAAGTCTAGCAGGGTCCGTGGCTTTTCCTGGCTGCTCGAGTAGCCGGGAGAAGCCATGGACTGGGCACAGCGCTCATAGGAGCGCTGTGCCCATCGGGCCGGGGGGGGGAATCTCAGGGGGAATGGGGGCCGGGGGAAGGACCGGACCCGGCAGGAGAGGGGGGGAGAAGAACGGGGACGGGCATCGGGGACGGGGACAGGGCATGGCGAGCGGGGATGGGCATCGGGGACGGGGGGGGAAGAAGGACAGGGACAGGGCCTGGCGAGCAGGGATGGGAATTGGGGACGGGGGACCGGGCATGGCGGACGGGGACAGGGCATGGCGAGTGGGGACGGGCAGGGGGAGCTGGGAACCCTTTATTTTTTTTAAAAAAACACCTTTTTCGTGGGTGCGCTCCTGCGCACATGGCCCTTTAAACTTTAAAAAACTGGAGCACACGATGGGGCTTTCCTTTGCCCCGTCCCGTGTTGACGTCTAGCTAGGGGCGACGGTGCACGTTAGCTGCAGTGCGGCATTGCCCCTACTCCCAACCGGATTATCTCGTAGGTCTAACAAGTCCCTGTGACTGGCCCAAAGTCACCCAGTGGGTTTCCATGGCTGAGTGGGGACTAGAACCCGGGTCTCCCGACTCCCAGTCTGACACCTTAGCCACTACACCATACTGGCTCCACAATGCCCCCCCGGAACATCTCAGTGCAAAAACCTCCCTTTATTTCCATGATGTTCCTCCTCAAAATTCACCTCTTCTAGGAAGCCATTGGATCACTCTCCCACCCACTCCAGTCCTTATACCTTATCATAATGAAAGCAAAACATAATTGCAACCATTAAGGATGGATGAATCCATCAATTTTGGTTCCACACGGTTTCTCATTTTTCCGACCTTAAGTTCATTTCATCCCATTTCGGCATCGATTTGTGATTATTATTTTTTAAAAGCCAGCACAAAAATCTGGATGTATTCTTGTTTGCATTTCTCCCTGTATACATATTTTGCAAGCAATTCCCCCTAATATAACGTGCTTTGGTATGTTATTTTCATTGATATACTGATTTCTCTGCACACTGCAGCACACAGTTTTAATTGGAAAAGTGCCTTGCAAAAATTGTAAGGCTGCCAATATCAAAAGATAACTGCCTAGTGGTTCACTTATTCAGAAAGTAAGAGTTAGGTAAGTTTGTATTAAAACTCAAACCGAACAAATTTCTCCCCCATCTCTAGAAATCATAACATATTTCTCCACGCCTACTCGCATCTCCTTCATCTCCCTTCTTCTGTTGTGTCACTCTGTCTATTTTACATTGTAAGGACCTAGGGCAGAAGGCAAGAGCAGGCAATGTTTTCCAGCTGTTTTGGACTTCAACTCCTATAATCCATGACGATTGACCATGTTGGTTGTAGCTGATGGGAGTAGGGTGACCATATGAAAAGGAGGACGAGGCTTCTGTATGTTTAACAATAGTTTAGAAAAGGAAATTTCAGCAGGTGTCATTTGTATGTATGCAACGCTTGGTGAAAACCCCTCTTCATCACGACAATTAAAGCTGCAGGAGCCCTGCCCTCTTTTGTATCAGGTCACTCTAGTAGAGCTCCTGAAGCTTTAACTGTTGTGATTTCACCAGGAGCTACATGCATACAAATGAGACCTGCTGAAATCTCCTTTTAAATACAACTGTTAAGGATACAGGAGCCCTGTCCTCCTTTTCATATGGTCACCCTAGATGGGAGTAACAGTACAAAACATTTGGTTAGCACCACTTCGCCTACCTCTAATCTAGTCCAACCCCCTTGCCCAATGCAGTACATGCAATGCAGGGTGCAGCACCTGCATCTCTGAGAGATGGCCATGCAACATCTAGAATCCAAGAATAGTTGAGTTGGAAGGGGCCTATAAGGCCATCGAGTCCAATCCCCTGCTCAATGGAGGAATCCACATTAAAATACCTGACAGATGGCTGTCCAGCTGCCTTTTGAAGGACTCTAGTGTGGGAGAGCCCACAAACTACCTAGGTCATTGGTTCCATTGTTGTACTGCTCTAACAGTCAGGAACTTTTTCCTGATGTCCAGTCGGAATCTGGCTCCCTGTAACTTGGGCACATTATTCTATGTCCTCCATTTTGGGACGATCAGGAAGAGATCCTGACCCTCCTCTGTGTGACAACCTTTCAAGGACTTCAAGAGTGCTCTCATGTCTCCCCTCAGTCTTCTCTTCTCAAGTCCAAACATGCCCAGTTTTTTTCAGTCTCTCCTCATACGGCTTTGTTTCCAGACCCCTGATCATCCTTGTTGCCCTCCTATGAACCACCTCCAGTCAGGAAGTTTTATCTACTGAGATAATTCCAGCAAAGTAGAACCCATTATTTTCTGAGGCAGTCTGTTTCACTGTCAAAGAGCTCTTACCACAAGGATAGTCCAAATGTTTAGCCAAAACCTGCTTCCTTGCCATTTCCACCCACTGGTTATAGTTTTGGAGCACCAGACACCAAGTCTGCTCCATCTTGTGCATGACGGACATTAATGTTGAAGACCACTGAAATATCTCCACCTTAATCATATCTTTTTCTATCTAAACATACCCAGCTCTTTCCATTATCCTTCAGTAGGGATGTCAGAGGAATCAGTCCGAGCTTTTATTAATTCACCCCCCACTCAGACGTCAGCTCTCTCACACACATGAATTGGCATGACTTAATCTGTCTTGAGCTAGGCCAGTTCATGGACTTTCGGGCCCCGTTTTTATCTACACAAACTGCAATTTCCATAATTTGCACAATGTTGCGCTTTACGCAAATGAGCATAAAATTCACAATTTTCCTTTTTACACAATCTTTTAAAAAACAAAACCCTGTCCCATTTGCAAGCCATGCCAGGGGTGCAACAGAAATCCAGTGAACCCGTAAGGGGCCAGTTTTCCTAGCCTACGGACTTCCATATGCTTCTCTGGACTTGGCTTCCAGAATCCTCACATACTGGTCTGTCTCCTCTGGACACACTCCAGTTCACCATCAACCTTCTTGCGATGTGATGGCTAGAACTGGACCTAGTTCTCCTGATGCAGCCTGACTTTCTATGACACTATTTCTTTCCCTGACTTTCATATTGTACTAAGGTTATATGATACAGCAACCTTGCTGAAGCTAAGAAGGCCTAAATTGGAGACTGACTTTACATTCCAGCACAGAACAAAGGCAGGGTATAAATGCAATCAATATTTTATATATATATATATATATATATATATATATATATATATATATATATATATGAGTCCTTCTAAGACATTATTTCCAAATGCTGGCTTTTTAGCTGCCTGGGGGTTTTACAGTTCTTATTTTCCTCTCTTCTGGGAATCTCCCATCCTTTTAGATCTCCCATCATCAAATCATTTATGAGATATCCTATAGGAATAACATAAACGGTTGGGTTGATTCAAAGGCATAAAGCAGGGTACTTTTTTTTTTACTAATGGGAAGGGGGAGGTAAGTAATTCTGCTGCAAAACAACAGTGACACAACGGTAAAACGGTAACAGTTCTATACAGCTCCACTGTACTCTCTGTCTTAATTCTGACTGTGATTTATGAAGGTACTCTTCACCGTTTTAGAAGCAGAGAAGTCCTCAGCATTGCATTTGTTCGGTTACAGGCCAGTTGGTACTGTAATAGAGTTCTAGGACAATCTATCTGGGAGGTAGCGCAGATGAACTTTCAAGGCAGACTCCAGAAATTGGTCTCAGCAATGAACTAATGATACAACAGCCATATTGGGTCTCCTTTCCTTTCTGTCTATCTCTCCCATACAGCTCTGATGGCATTCGTGTATCTGAAGACTGGCTCACTCCAAACTTGGGATGGGCTGAATCAATCACACCGGGCCTCATCAATTGCTTGCCCAGCTGCCACCATCACCCACCCAACTTCACAGTGCCATGTGAGTTTCTCAGTGGCTTGGCAAACATCCAATGAGGATGTGAGGTCATCCCCCCTTGTCATGAGCTGACTGTGGAAATGCTGTGGACGTAATATATCTTGACTTCAGCAAAGCTTTTGACAAAGCGCCCCATGATATTCTGATTAACAAACTAGCTAAAAGTGGGCTAGATGGAACAACTATTAGGTGGATTCACAGTTGGCTACAGAATCGGACTCAAAGAGTACTTATCAACGGAACCTTCTCAAACTGAGGGGAGGTAATGAGTGGGGTACCGCAGGGCTCAGTCCTGGGCCCAGTGCTCTTCAACACTTTTATTAATGATTTGGACGAGGAGGAGCAAGGAACGCTTATCAAATTTGCAGATGAAACAAAATTGGGTGGGATAGCTAATTCCCTGGAAGACGGAAACAAACTTCAAAGTGATCTTGATAGGCTGGAGTGCTGGGCTGAAAACAACAGAATGAAATTTAATAGGGATAAATGCCAAGTTCGACATCTAGGAAATAGAAACCAAGGGCACAGTTACAAGATGGGGATACTTGGCTCAGCAATACTACAAACGAGAAGGATCATGGAATTGTTGTAGATCACAAGTTGAATATGAGCCAAGAGTGTGATATGGCTGCAAGAAAGGCAAATGCTATTTTGGGCTGCATTAATAGAAGTATAGCTTCCAAATCACATGAAGTACTGGCTCCTCTCTATTCAGCCCTGGTTAGGCCTCATCTAGAGTATTGCATCCAGTTGTGGGCTCCACAATTCAAGAAGGATACAGACAAGCTGGAGCATGTTTCATCAAAAAAAATGATGCATACAAATATGTGTGAACAACATCATTAAAAATGTTCAGTTCTGTCCTAATTATGGAACCCCTAAAGTCTTGTCAAGCTGTAAGGCAGACTTGCAGGCAGCAGTGAGGTGCAAGGTCCTAGGAAAAGTGTTTGCAAAATGTGTGTATGTTAGGAAAGATTGCATGCAAAAAGAAATGTATTACACGAAAAGTATACAAAACTGTGTACAAGTTTTCATGTGAACTTAAACAAACAAAAATTCCATAAGTTGGGATGAACTGAGTTGTAAACCGCCCAGAGAGCTTCGGCTGTGGGGCTGTATATAAATGTAATAAAATAAATAAATAAATAAATAAATAAATAAGATTGGAAAAATGAGAAACAGAGAGAAACGAAAATTGATGCATTTGTCCATCTCTAGCTGGAACTCAGTCTGCCCCAGAAAGGCATTCAATATTAGTGCTAAGGCAGCGGTTCTCAACCTGTGGGTCGGGACCCCTTTGGGGGTCGAACGACCCTTTCACAGGGGTCGCCTAAGACCATTGGAAAACACATATTTCCGATGGTCTTAGGAAACTGTATTGACTGAACTATGTCATGTATCATCTTTTGTATTATTAAAGCTATTGTTATGTATTATTTTCATTAGCAAACCATCCCATGACAATGGATCGTGTAGAGAAGAACGAAAATAATTTTATGGTTGGGGGTCACCACAACATGAGGAACTGTATTAAAGGGTCGCGGCATTAGGAAGGTTGAGAACCACTGTGCTAAGGCAACATATGCACTTCTAAATGCACACCTCTGGTTACCATTGGGTTGGCTCAACGTATTCTGGAATTCCTTCCCCAAATCAAGAAATCGTTTGGTTCATTCTGACCCAATCGAAGTGAAATTGGATCTCATTGCACTGTCAAGCAAGACATACAATGGAGTCTGTTTTTCCCTCTCCCATGAGCCTCTCTCCTACCTGCAGGTCTGCCTTCAAACCTGAAACAAATGTAGGGGTTCCATAATTAGAACTGAACAGGAGCATCAATGGGAGTTTCTTGATCACCACCATTTGGGCCTGAAGACTGGAAGAGTTGTCCAGTTGGGTAGGCAAGATAGGGGTGCTTTCCCTCTTCTGGGTCCATGCGCTGCAGCTCACAGCATGAAGACACGGAGGCATCCAGGCACAAGCCATGCAGCCTGTTGTCTCTTCTGACCTTCCAGCCACCAATGGTGGTGCTTCTGGCACCATGCCTTGCAGCACAGAGCAGGAAAAATGGGAGGCATCTCTGCACTATCTTTGCAACTTCTGACTCTTCCAACCATCTGGGCAAAGTGATGGCGATCATCATGGCTTCCAACAGCCACCAAAGAAACAAACCTGAAGGGAAATGGTGGTTGGGTGTATCCAGACAGACAGCACAATAGCTCAACGTGGTCCCTTGCCCATGGCCAAAGCATCCTCAAAAATTGGAAGCAACAGTCTAGGCTGATGTCTGGAAAGTTAACAGGTTAGTTTGGACTCCTCTCTACCCCGAATGGTTCCCTTGTCTTTGAGGCAAATATTACAAGTCATAGAGGTCCATAGTCTCAACCAAGGAATGGCCATGCTCAGCTGCAACTCTGGGCTCATCTACACCAAGCAGGATATTCCACTATGAAAGTGGTATGAAAGCGGTATATAAAAGGCAGGAGCCACACTACTGCTTTATAGAGGTATTGAAGTGCCCTGACAACTGTTGGGGCCCATTGACACACAGACCATATACTGCTTTCATAGTGTTATATCCTGCTTGGTGAAGATGTGTCCTGGACCCCAACAGTTGTCAGTGCACTTCAATCCCTCTATAAAGCCGTAGTGTGGCTCCTGCCTTTTCTATACTGCTTTCATACCACTTTCATAGTGTTATATCCTGGTTGGTGTAGATGCGCCCTCTGTCATGTCCTTGGGAAAGGAGGCATACCTGAAGCCATTGAAAGCCATTGGTGGATTCTATTTATTTTTTTAATGCAAGTAGACTTAAGAATATAAGAAGAGCGATGCTGGAGCAGACCAAGGGTCCATCTAGTCCAGCACTCTGTTCACACAGTGGCCAACCAGCCATTGGCCAGGGATGAACAAGCAGGACATCTTCTTCTTCTTCTTCTTCTTCTTCTTCTTCTTCTTCTTCTTCTTCTTCTTCTTCTTCAGAACATAAGTGCCCTGCTGGATCAGACCAAGGGTCCATCTAGTCCAGCACTGTGTTCACACAGTGGCCAACCAGCCATTGGCCAGGGATGAACAAGCAGGACATCTTCTTCTTCTTCTTCTTCTTCTTCTTCTTCTTCTTCTTCTTCTTCTTCTTCTTCTTCTTCTTCTTCTTCTTCAGAACATAAGAAGTGCCCTGCTGGATCAGACCAGGGGTCCATCTAGTCCAGCACTGTGTTCACACAGTGGCCAACCAGCCATTGGCCAGGGATGAACAAGCAGGACTTCTTCTTCTTCTTCTTCTTCTTCTTCTTCTTCTTCTTCTTCTTCTTCTTCTTCTTCAGAACATAAGTGCCCTGCTGGATCAGACCAAGGGTCCATCTAGTCCAGCACTGTGTTCACACAGTGGCCAACCAGCCTTCGGCCAGGGACCCACAAGCAGGACATGAGTGCAACAGCACCCTCCCGCCCATTGCCCCCAGTAATTGGTGCATATAGGCTTATGGCAGAAAGTCAGCCCACTCTCTTCCAGTATATTCCAAGAAAAGCACCTGGATTTCTTTTCATTACTTGTTTATTTTAGAAATCAATAGGAATAAAACTGATGTAAACCGAAAGGTAAAAGCTACTTTCCAAAGCTCCTGTTTTTCTCCAAGTTATTTGGTTCATTGTGTTTGGGGTTGTTTTTTTCTCACGTAAAACTTCAATGAAATTCTGATGGTTGCTCTTCTTTTTCTCCTCCCTTCTCTCTTCACCTGGGCACCTGCCCCAGACATAAATCACTGTCGCTCAGGATAAATGGAGGTCCGTAAATGCCGCGAACGCTAATGACAACATTCATCAAAAAGCCGAACGGTTCCATATTGCAGTAGTTTCAGGGGCAGCCACAACCGTACGGATTAAGCGCTCTCTCCCACGCTGTCGCCCTCTCTTCCTGCTGCCCTCAGCCTCCCGTGCACGGCAAGTGGTTTTTAGCCTCCATTCTGCCTGGCGGAATTTCTGCCCGTATTTCAGTGACGCTGGGCGTTTCTTGGATGACTGGTCCACCTTTGAAAAGAGGTCTGCAGCTTCCCAGTCAGGACGGATTCTTAGGGCCTTGCTAGACCTACCAGATAATCCGGTCGGGAGTCGGGGCGAGGCCGCGCGGCAGCTAGCGCGCGCCGTCGCCCCTAGCGAGACATAAACACGTGACAGGGCAAGGGAAAGCCCCATCGCATGCTCCAGCTTTTCCCTTCTTAAAGGGCCATGCGCGCAGGAGCGCACCAACGAAATGTAGTTTTTTTAAAAAAATAAAGGGTTCCCAGCTCCCCCTGCCCCTGATTTCCCACACACACAATGTCTGATGCCCCCCCTGCCCACTTGCTCGGCCATCCTCCCCCTGATCGCCATTCCCGTCCCCTGTCCGCCATGCCCGTCCCCATTTTCCCCTCCTGTCCGCCATGCCCATCCCTGCTCGCCATACCGGTCACTGCTCGCCATGCCCATCCCTGTTCTTCCCCCCCATCTCTCCTGCTGGGTCGGTTCTTTCCCCCGGCCCCCATCTCCCCCACCCGTGATTTCCCCGCCGGCCCAATGGGCACAGCGCTCCTATGGAATGCTGTGCCTAGTCCGTGGCTTCTCCCGGCTACTCGCGAGTGCCGTTTGCTACCAAATGAATTTGTGGCTGAATTTCTGCTTGGACTCCTCTGGAATGTGCAGTGTGGCTGACTCGCTTGACTTAACTAGCGTTAGCGAAGGGGTGAAATTTCACCTGGGCCCACGAGGGCAGTGGACGTCCCCACATCCAGCCCTCACGGGCCCCAACAGACATGCCCAGTGGATTTTCACCCCAACGGATGCACTCAGCGGATTGTCACCCCTGGTACAAGGGCGCCCTTTGTCCTTTCACCACTGTGTTAATGGTGGCCACCATTAATGCAGTGGTGGGAAATACTAGGGCCGTGATGAGGGGGAAGGGGAAATTTGGAGAATTTTCTCCTTGGGGGAAGGGCCAGGAAATAATAATAATAATAATAATAATAATAATAATAATAATAATAATAATTTTCTTACCCACCTCTCCCTTTGGATCAAGGTAGGAAGCAACATTAGTACAAGAATACAATATAACTCAAACACATAAAATTAATCAAAAGAGCGTGTAAAACCAACACAATATCAAAATAACCATCAAGATATTTTAAAAAATCCTTGTACAATTTATTTGGATAGGCCTGCCAGAAAAGTCTGGTCTTTACAGCTGTCTACACCAAGCAGGGATATTCCACTATGAAAGTGGTATATAAAAGGCAGGAGCCACACGACGGCTTTATAGTGGTATTCAAGTGCGCTGACCACTGTTGGGGCCCATTGACACACAGACCATATACCGCTTTCATACCGCTATAGCCTGCTTGGTGTAGCTCCTGCCTTTTATATACTGCTTTCATAGTGGAATATCCTGCTTGGTGTAGATGAGCCCTTAAACTCAGAGAGAGACTTAAGTTGATGAATCTCCTCCGGCAGGCCGTCCCACAGTCTGGGGGCGACAGAAGAAAAGGTCCCCTGGTTAACAGTGGTCAACTTTTTTGTGAACCGCCCAGAGAGCTTCGGATATTGGGTGATATAAAAATGTAATAAATAAATAAACTTTGTTTTGGATAAGTGAAGAGAAAAAAAATCTGTTTGAGGTTTTTCTGCCGGGCTTTAAGCATTCAAGTGGATATATCTAGAATGAAGTTTGGAACCCCTGCCTTTTTGGCCATGGCATTATCCCTATGGTTGGTGTAATTCTGAAGAAGCAGACAGCGAAAACAGGATTAATTTACACCGGTAGCCTGTTTAGCCTAATGAAAAAAGCTTATGTCAATTCAAAAAATACTGTTGAGATTTGTGTTGACATTTTGTGATTCTGGGTTTCTACAATTGTATATCATTATTCTAATGTGCACTATGGCTGTTTATGGTTGTTTATTATGTTATATAAACTTTTGTTTGGTATAAGGTGTTCACCCCTTTTTTTAGTATGTTTTAGTATATTGTATATTACTATAGTAGTTGTGTGCCTTTGGCACTTGCTGGTTGCCCAGCAGTTCCACGTGTATGCCTATAAAGTGTTGGTTATCACCTTTAAAGCCCCACATGGTTTGGGTCCAGGCTACCTGCGGGATCGCCTTCTCCCGTACAATCCATCCCGCACACTCAGGTCATAGAATCATAGAATCATAGAATAGCAGAGTTGGAAGGGGCCTACAAGGCCATCGAGTCCAACCCCCTGCTTAATGCAGGAATCCACCCTAAAGCATCCCTGACAGATGGTTGTCCAGCTGCCTCTTGAAGGCCTCTAGTGTGGGAGAGCCAGGCAACTGATTCCATTGTCGTACTGCTCTAACAGTCAGGAAGTTTTTCCTGATGTCCAGCTGGAATCTGGCTTCCTTTAACTTGAGCCTGTTATTCCGTGTCCTGCACTCTGGGAGGATCGAGAAGAGATCCTGGCCCTCCTCTGTGTGACAACCTTTTAAGTATTTGAAGAGTGCTATCACGTCTCCCCTCAATCTTCTCTTCTCCAGGCTAAACATGCCCAGTTCTTTCAGTCTCTCTTCATAGGGCTTTGTTTCCAGACCCCTGATCATCCTGGTTGCCCTCCTCTGAACACGCTCTGGGAAGAATCTACTTCCTCTTGGAAGAATCTACTTCAGCTAGCAAAAACTAGATTAATAACCATTACCCAGAGGACCTTCTCTTCTACTGCTTCCAGACTGTGGAATGGCCTGCCGGAGGAAACTTGTCAACTTAACAGTCTACTAGCATTCAAGAAAGCTATCAAGACTGATCTCTTCCGGCAGGCCTATCCAGTGGTATTTTAAGATGATTTTAAAATGTTTTAGGATTTTTTTTAGGATGTTTTTAACAATGTATATTATGTTTTAATTGAATATTATGTATTTTATCATTTATTGTTGTTCCCCGCCTCGATCAGAATGGAGAGGTGGGCAAGAAATTTGTATTATTATTATTATTATTATTATTATTATTATTATTATTATTATTAGAGACCATGTGACCCCACCCTCTCCAATAGACATCCAAGAAGCACTCCTAGGCTCCTGAAAATGAAGGGGAGTTTTTTTAAAAAAACTAAAAAAAAAAAGAAAGAAGACCCCTCAACAACTGGCTACATTTAAAAGGGGTACTGTATGTGGAAAACCTGTTCCTATCCCCAAGGAGAAAATTCTCCAAAATTCTCACCTCTTCCAGACTCTTTTGCCCAAGTTTTTTCCACTTTCCACAAAATGCCAAAAATGGAATGGTCAAAATATTTGGTACAGTACTAAAATACACAGTTTCCCCAAGGCTGGGGAAATTGTATTTCTCTCCCCCTATCACCACCACGCTGATGGGATCGTAATGATTCAACACAAGGTCTAAATCCAGCCCCTCTTCCTCTGTGAGGAATAGGCTGTGAGAAGCAGCTAGAATTGAGCCAGTAGGTGGATCCAGCCATAATTCAGGAGCAGAGGACGGACCAGGAGGCAGAATTGGGGAGGAGGCCAGAAGCCAAGATCAAAGAATAATCAATGATACAGGATCATGCCAGAGTTTCAGAAGGCCATGTTGCTCAACCAAGTCTCAGCTGAAACAGGCAATTCTTTATCATCCTGAATGCCCAGAAGGATCCAAGGATCAGCCTGATGGATAGAGACTGAAAGTACTTTGTTGGGAAGCTGCTACCTGCAGTTCAGTGTTTTACCACATTGGGCGGCTGCTTATGGATCCAGTAGTTTGGGGACAGGCAATCTTTTGGAGACTTGCAATGGGAGTTGTGGAAGATCACCAAGACACCTGCCCAAAGACTGAGCAGAAGGTCGACATGAGTTCTGAGCCTACGGGTTGGAGAACTTCAAGGAGCCGGACCACATGAGCCTTTGCTAAGCGCTTGGGAGGCTGAACAATCGCACCCCCAGCCATGCCATTACCATGGCCAGGGGAATTACACACTTTCAGAAACCCCTGGAAAGTGTGCTTTGCTTTCCCCTCTCCCCCCCCCCAACTAATCATGGCCTTTAAAGCCCCCATCAGCAGTGGTGGGGAGAGGAACATGCAATTTCCCCAGCCATGGGGAAATTGTATATTTTCCCCCACTGTATTAATGGCGACCACTGTAATAGGTGGACAGGTAAAGAGATTTAGTTCCCGGGTGCCCTAAATTGAATTAAATTGAATTGAACTAAATTTAAATTAATTAATGTTAAACAATCTTAAACCCAGGCAAGAATAAGTATATATATTTGTATTGACTCCGAATATGCATATGTGATGTATTATTTGACCTATCTAACCAGAAATTTAAAAATAAATAAATAAATTAAAAAATGGCGGCCACTGTTAATGCAGCATGGGGAAAGGGGACAAAGGGAGTGCCATGAGGGTGGATCCAGAGAGCTTCGGCTATTGGGCGGTATAAAAATGTAATAAATAAATAAATAAATAAATCCTCATCCAACTGCCATTGAAGGCTCAAGAGAAGTTGGGTGTGGGTCTGTCCTAGTGCCAGGCAGGTCCATTTGGGCCAGTGCGGGCTGGACATGGGGGCATCTGCTGCCCCCGTGGGCCCAAGTGAGTTTTTACAACAATGCTATCTGAGCCCCAGCTAGGCCAAGACATTTTGCTACCTCAGGCAAAGGACAAGAGGCACCACCATCCTATTCCATATACAAAAGCCAATTGGGCTGTCTTCAACACTGGCAATGGGACAGCATCCTTCACTACACCTGAAGCCATCAGACCAGCTTTGGCACAGGCCACATGGCACACAGCTCTCTCTTCCAACATCTCAGTGCCACCTCCCAACATCTGCTGCTTGATGTGACCGCCTCAGCGTGCCTCATGGTAGGGCCAGGCCTTGCTCCAGCAAGCAAAACAACTCCTTTGAACTCGGGCTGTGATTCGCTTCAGAGCCAAATCCCAAATCCAAGGCGAGGCAAGGTGATTCAGAAGACGCAAAAACAGATCCGAAGCGAGTCGGGACAGGTCCAAATCGGGATCCAAAGTGAATCGGGGGGGGGGTCCATTCACAGCCCTACTTTGAACCCGCAGTTTCGGCGCCAACAGAAACCTATTTGACAGCAAACACGTTTTTCTCTCTCCCCTCCCTCTCCACCGGGCAACCCATCTCACCACCATACACAAACACATAGTGACATCTCTTCTCTTGCCTTGAGTCACACATGCTGAGTACTTATTACTGACCCCCTGTTCCAAGGGGTGGGGAGTTACCTTGGGACAAGCAGGAGAAGGTAGCAATGGCAGGTACTACAGAGGTTTATTTTAATTTTTATTCTTTTAGTGTTTGACACCCAAAAAGCTCTTTGAGGCTTTTCAGTTGTTCAGTTGGAATACCCCCAAATCCTTGCCCCCTGGTAGGGCAAATGAGAGGGCGATCATTCCTTCTTCCTCGTGGAAACTGTTTCAGGATGTCACAGTAGCCACGTTGGGATTCAAAATCAGTTGTTGTTTATTGGTTCAGTCGTTTCCGACTCTTCGTGACTTCATGGACCAGCCCACGCCAGAGCTTTCTGTCAGCCGTTGCCACCCCTAGCTCCCCCAAGGTCAAGTCTGTCACCTCCAGAATATCATCCATCCATCTTGCCCTCTTCCTTTTGCCTTCCACTTTCCCTAGCATCAGCATCTTCTCCAGGGTATCCTGTCTTCTCAAAATCAGAGATTGAGGCAAAGATTCCAAATCATAAGGCCTGATTTGCAGGAGGTGGGAGAAACTGAGCTGTAACATCTGTGATTTATTTACAAATTAACCACACAATCCCCCGCAGGTGTTCTGAAACAGTTACCTGGAAGAGGACCAGAGATGGAGGCAGGTCAAGAGAGATAGCACCATGCTTCTGCTATGCCCACATAAAATAAAAATCCCAGCAAATTATGGGCCTTTTTTCTCTCTTTACTTTCACGAGCGGAAAGATTCTCTCCTAAATGGGGATAAATAAAAGTTTATTGAAATATGAAAGTGCAAATCGAAATGGCTGTTTGGGGCCCATTGCAGCAATTAGACAGGAGGCATTCATTTTGGCGTTTTTATAAGCAACTAAAAAGATATTTTGGAGTAATGTTGAAATTTATTTACCCGGGGAAAGCTCAGCTCAAAATGCCGCATCTATTTCCCCACCGAGGCCTTGGTGGGAGATTTCGTTCACCTGATTTTGCAGGCAGATTGGACAGTTCTCCTGCCTGTAGTAAGCAAAAACTATCCTTGGACATTTCTGGTCACTTTTCACGTGGTTTAAACAAGAGCAGTGCCTAATAAATAATAATTGTTACTATCATTTGAATTATTAAATTTGTATTCTGGCTTTCCACTCAAAACATGGTGCTCAGGATGACTAACAACAATATATGGATCAAAAACAAAATCTTAATTAAAACGTAACATAAAAGTAGATCCATTAAAACATAATTAAAGACCACAATGATAGATGACATGAGGGGCACCCAGCCAATTAAAAACCTTGTTAGCAGCAGACCAGGTTACATGCCAAAGTCCTTCCCGAAAAAAAAACAGTATTGCTGACAGCAGAAAGACAAACAGAGCGGAAGCTAATCTAGCCTCCTGTAGCAGGGAGTTCCAGAGTTCCAGTTGCCTCTGATGACAGCAATGTCAAGAGAAGGAGCTCAACATCTTAAAACCTGGGCAATTACCTTCACAACATTTATGAAGATATGAGCCATGACATATTTCATATCAGTCCATTCCTTACCAAAGACTGGCCCAACATTGTCCTAGCTCCTGTGTAGGAGCTCCATGCAGGAACATATCAACAGAGCAGAGCCAAACAGTGGGCCTGTTCAGACAACACACCAAGCCATAGTTAGACTGCTAACTTTTGTAGCAAATGATTAGTGAGTGTCCTTAAACCATGGTTATGTAGCCACCATGGTTAGGAATGGTTCACCTGACATGTTAGGCCATGGTTAGGCTGCTAACTTTTGTAGCACATGATTAGTGAGTGTGCTTAAACCATAGTTATGTTGCCACCATGGTTAGGAATGGTTCACCTGACATGTTAGGCCATGGTTAGGCTGCTAACTTTTGTAGCACATGATTAGTGAGTGTGCTTAAACCATGGTTATGTTGCCACCATGGTTAGGAATGGTTCACCTGACATGTTAGGCCATGGTTAGGTTGCTAACTTTTGTAGCACATGATTAGTGAGTGTGCTTAAACCATGGTTATGTAGCCACCAAGATTAGGAATGGTTCACCTGACATGTTAGGCCATGGTTAGGCTGCTAACTTTTGTAGCACATGATTAGTGAGTGTGCTTAAACCATGGTTATGTAGCCACCAAGATTAGGAATGGTTAACCTGACATGTTAGGCCATGGTTAGGTTGCTAACTTTTGTAGCACATGATTAGTGAGTGTGCTTAAACCATGCTTATGTAGCCACCAAGATTAGGAATGGTTCACCTGACAGGTTAGGCCATGGTTAAGCTGCTAACTTTTGTAGCACATGATTAGTGAGTGTGCTTAAACCATGGTTATGTAGCCACCAAGGTTAGGAATGGTTCACCTGACATGTTAGGCCATGGTTAGGCTCCTAACTTTTGTAGCACATGATTAGTGAGTGGGCCTGTTCAGGCGACACTTCAGGCTCTGTGGTTAGTGAAGCTGTGATTCCCTGGGGTTCGGATTAACCACAAGCTGTGCTGTTGTACACAACATTTTAAGCCATGGTTAGAGCCACTAACCCTATAAAATAAGGACACTGGCAGAATTGGATGAAATTTGCAGAGAGAGTTGCCTCCTGAGGAAATCAAACCTTCCAAGTTACAGACGCATGGAGCATTGCGCAACAGCCATGTTTACAGTTCGGAAGGTTCCAAAAAAGGATGCTCATTCTCCTATATGTTTTTGTGAACAGTTGTAATCAAATTGTATCACCTTTGTCATTTTCATAACAATTCAAATTGCCACACGTACATTTGTACAGTCAGGGAGCATTTTCTCATGAAGGGACAGTGAAGGGGGCAAAGCCAGTGTTCTCTATGAGTCTATCCAATTCTGTCAATGAGCGGACACTGGAGTGAAAGACACTTGACAATCTGCAAAGCCCAGATGTAACCGAGTCAACGAAATCCATATATCCCTGACTGATGGCCTCTGTTATAGACTTTTTAAAAAAATCTCTTGTGTTGTTTGATTGCTACCTATATATTGTACCACTTCGTGGTGTTACAGACTGCCTTGGGTGACTTTGATAGAGATGCAGAGCATCTTAACCAACCGAGTAATAATGAACTGGAGATGCCCCTAATATAAATGCCCAGATCTAGATTCACATTTGGTCTATGCAAGTGTTAACTTGAATCCGCAGTGTCCTGAATCATAGAATAGTAGAGTTGGAAGGGGCCTATGAGGCCATTGAGTCCAACCCTCTGATCAATGTAGGAATCCACCTTAAAGCATCCCTGATAGATGGCTGTCCAGATGACTCTTGAAGGCCTCTAGTGTGGGACAGCCCACAACCTCCCTAGGGAATTGGTTCCATTGTCGTACTGCTGTAACAGTCAGGATGTTCCTCCTGATGTCCAGACAGAATCTGGCTTCTTGTAACTTCAGCCCATGTGTCCTACAGTCTGGGATGATCGAGAAGAGATTCTGGCCCTCATCTGGGTGACAACCTTTCAAGTCCTTGAAGACTGCTATCATGTCTCCCCTCAGACTTCTCTTCTCCAGGCTAAACATGCCCAGTTCTTTCAGTCTCTCCTCATAGGGCTTTGTTTCCAGACCCCTGATCATCCTGGTTGCCCTCCTCTGAACCCCCTCCAGCTTGTCTGCATCCTTCTTGAAGTGTGGTGCCCAGAACTGGACGCAATACTCAAGCTGAGGCCTAACCAGTGCTGAATAGAGGGGAACCGGTACCTCATGATATTTAGAAGCTACACTTCTATTAATGCACTGCTTCAGGGAATCCCTTCATGTAGGGAAAGGAGAAATCAGGATGCAGTATGGGCTTTCCAAAGTTGTTCAGCAGGGGGGGAATCTACACTACTGCTTTTAAAGTGCTTTGAAAACGTTTGGAAACTGTATATGGAGTGTGTCCTGGGCCCCAACTGTTGTCAAAACTGTGATACAGTGCTTTAAAGCAGTAGTGTAGAACCTGCCCTAGAGAGGGTGGACGAGAAGAACGGGGTGTATAATGTTTTCACCCTGCTTTGAGTTTGCACCAGCTCTTGTATGCATATGGATAATACTCTGATCAGCGGATCAATTGGGGGTGCTCACTGCTTCCAAGAGGTTCTTCAGTGCTGATCAACACCCCTGCCTTATTACTCTATGTAATTAAATTAAATGAAAGCCAGGATGTGGCACAATTGCTCTCTCGTTCGCTCGCTCCTCTCTTCCCTTCTCCTATCTCCCTCCCTTTCTCTTTCATTCCCCTCCTCCATATATATTCCTATCTGTGCACACTCAGTATAAATCCCACACAAACAGCCTTTCAAACTCAATAATATTTCAGGGGCCATTAATCACTGGTGCTGCCTTGTTTGCTGAACCAGGTGACTAGAAGTTAATAAAGAGGAGGTTGAGGAAGAAACTTTTGGACGGAGGGAGATAATAAAAGGAGGAGTAGAGCTCTTCCCTCTGATGTAAACAGAGTCATGATGTGAGGCCATGAGGAGAGGAGACAGAATTCTGACCTTAGACAGCTACGAATGTCCTGAGCTACAGCAATTCCTGGACGACAGACAGCTAATGAGAGGCGTGCCCTGATCCCCAAGGTTTAGGAATCAGCCTGACTTGTCTCAGAATGCTCGAGAGGCTACTCGATTCAACACAAGGGTCTGAATCAAAGCCTTCTTTAGGGAAATTCAAATTTGTCATGCCTCCCCATTAACTATTATCGGAAACAATCAAATGGCTATAACCTTTTTTTATTTTTGATAGAATTGGGTAGTATTCTCATGCATATTAGTCCCTTCTATGGGCATGAATCCTGCCAAATTTCAGACAAATCGGTGCAGGGGTTTTGTGTGAAATAACCTTGTAAAGTATTTTATATATTAAATTTTTAATTTTAACATAGAATCATAGAATAGTAGAGTTGGGAGAGGCCTATAAGGCCATCGAGTCCAACCCCCTGCTCAATGTAGGAATCCTCCTTAAAGCATCCCTGACTGATGGCCTCTTGAAGGCCTCTAGTGGGGGAGTGCCCATGACCTCCATGGTCATTGGTTCCATTGTTGGACTGCTCTAACAGTCAGGAAGTTTTTCCTGATGTCTGAGAAAGAGAGAGAATATATATGAATTCCCAACAACATTTTTTGTTTGCTTGTTGTTGTTGTTTGTAATTGGCAAAACTGGATAGTTGCCCTTTTACCAGGGATGATACTTGTGGAATTTCAGACAGATGGGTACAGTAGTTTTGTGGAAGAACAGCCTTTATAGTTTGGGTTGTTGTTTTTAAAGGATTTGCTCACACACATGCACATGGTGTTTTTTTGGGGGGGAGCAATTTCTATGCAAGGAACTAATATCATAAAATTACCCTTAGGGAACAAAACCCCAACATCTCAGAAGGACGTATCAAGCAATTCAGTTCCTAACAAACTTCCTAAAATGCATTCACCAGGCTGGGCTTAAAAGCTGAGCAGGACATGAATGTGTAAAATAGCAAGAGTCATATCTGGTAAGGTACCTGGTCAACAATGTACTCTTCTTGTTGCACTCCAGCCTTGACACTTGTCATTAGCATAACGGTCATCTTTTGTTAACAGAATGGAGATAGTAAGAAGGACGCAGTAGGACTTCTGTTTCCAGCAAGTACAGCCACCATCCCCAAGTCATCACCTTTGTTATACCCAGACAAAGGATCCCATAGGAAGTATCACCACTTGCAGTGCTTGTGAGGATTGTCTGGTTCATCGATGTTGTGGTGTCACCGCCTTTCTCTGAACTGTATAAGAACCCTGAGGTTTGGGCAGCCAGGGACCCCTTCTTCCCAAAGGCATAGGGCCATGCTGCTAAAATCACTAGGTGCCTTTCCCCCCAGGGATAAGTTGCCATGCTGCTACTGAAATCACTCAGGCTCTGTCCACCCAGAGGAAAGGCTCCATACTGAAATCCCCAAAGGACTAGCCTCCTTCCCACGGAAACCGCTAAGACTCGTTGTTTGCCAGAGCAAGGTGTTTGCCTCCCATAGTTAAGGCTTCCTGTTTTCATAAGACCATAAGAAGAGCCACGCTGGATCAGACCAAGGGTCCATCTAGTCCAGCACTCTGTCCACACAGTGGCCAACCAGCCATCGGCCAGGGATGAACAAGCAGGACATGGTGCAACATTCCTTCCCCTTCACCTGAGACCAGGAGCTGCAATGATCACTTGTTTGCAGGAAAGGCCTCCAGCCCAGGGAAAGGTATATAATATACTACTCTAGGGCCATAGCTAGACCTAAGGTTTATCCCTGGATCGTCCAGGGGTCAAACCTGTTCATCTAGGTGACACACAGGGGATCCAGTGCTCAGGCAGGGGCGAACCCTGCATGATCCCAGGAGAAACCTTAGGTCTAGCTGTGGCCTAGGTGACACACAGGGGATCCAGTGCTCAGGCAGGGGCGAACCCTGCATGATCCCAGGAGAAACCTTAGGTCTAGCTGTGGCCTAGGTGACACACAGGGGATCCAGTGCTCAGGCAGGGGCGAACCCTGCATGATCCCAGGAGAAACCTTAGGTCTAGCTATGGCCTAGGTGACACACAGGGGATCCAGTGCTCAGGCAGGGGCGAACCCTGCATGATCCCAGGAGAAACCTTAGGTCTAGCTGTGGCCTAGGTGACACACAGGGGAACCAGTGCTCAGGCAGGGGCGAACCCTGCATGATCCCAGCAGAAACCTTAGGTCTAGCTGTGGCCTAGGTGACACACAGGGGATCCAGTGCTCAGGCAGGGGCGAACCCTGCATGATCCCAGGAGAAACCTTAGGTCTAGCTGTGGCCTAGGTGACACACAGGGGAACCAGTGCTCAGACAGGGGCGAACCCTGCATGATCCCAGGAGAAACCTTAGGTCTAGCTGTGGCCTAGGTGACACACAGGGGATCCAGTGCTCAGGCAGGGGCGAACCCGGGATGATCCCAGGAGAAACCTTAGGTCTAGCTGTGGCCTAGGTGACACACAGGGGATCCAGTGCTCAGGCAGGGGCGAACCCTGGATGATCCCAGGATAAACCTTAGGTCTAGCTGCAGCCTTGGAAGTTCTGAGTACAAATTGTAGCCTCCGCCCCTCCTTTCCCCTCATTGTGTTTGTCTCTGTTTATGTGTGCCTTCAGGCTTTGGGAAGATTCTTGCCTGCCATCTCAAAAAACGACTGTTAGGCCTGGAGCTCAGCTTTGCCAAGACCACAGCTGATTTCCCCCATCAAGGCCTAACTCAGTGAAGGCTGGAGCCTCCCCAATTGGCATCACGGCTAACAATTCCATTTGCTCAGCTAATTCCTCCAAAATCAGCTGTGCTGTTCAATCTCTGGACATTTCTACACCAGCCTTTTCCCCCAGGGTTGTCCCTGGGTGCTCCCTGTGCATCCAAATGGGGACAATGGAGGACAGGCACAGGTTTTCCCCAGGGATAAAGAAACCCTGGAAAACCCCAATTCTTCCAGGAGTCCTGAGATGATCCCAAGGACTGCAGGCAGTGTGGGTGCCCATCCTGGCTTCTTCCCTCCTCCCCACAAATAGCAAGGGTCAACAGAGGGAAGGGCAGTCCAGGGACATCGGGGCTGGGGTGGAGGGCAGGTGCAGGGCTTTTTTTTAAAAAAAAAAAACCTTACTGTTCGCTGAAGTGCAAGTGCTCCTGTTTCTTTATAAAAAAATGGTGGCCACGATGGGCACAACATCCCTCTTCACTTCCAGGACGTTGCACGGCCGTCTGGACACAGGGCGACAATCCAAGATGCCGGAAAACCCGGGATCATCTCCCCTGCATCCCTCTCTACACCCTAAGGTGTAGAAAGGGCCTCTGTAAACCTCAATAAATGTGCCATTGTGGCATTAACCAACAGCAAACAGTCTGAGGGCTTTATCTTCGGTCAAGAAGTGAGAAATTGGTCGCCCAGATCAATTGATTGCCATCAATGGGCAACGCCGACAGATCAACGGCAAAACCTGTCCATGGACAATACCCGTCAATGGACAGAAGTGGCTCAAAAGGCTTGGCTCAGCCTACTGCTGGATTGGTGCATCTCCTTGCCTGCACCCCAAATGTGGTGAGGAAGCCATAGCAGTCCCATCGCGTCATGAGATTAGCGATGGGTGAGCATTTTATTCCAGTTCCTTTTATGGGTTTTTTTTAAAAGGTACTAAAGCTTGAGAAATGTCTTCACGCTTGGAAAGGAAAGAGCTTGAGGTGGGGGGGGGGGGGGGAATCTGAAACCCTTCATGCAACATATTCCAAATGGGTAGATGACTTAAACTGGGACCCAGAAGTCACCTCCCAACAATAAAGGCCCCTCCCAATGACCGCAGGGCACTTAAATTCAGCGCACACCCCTGCAGGTCCCCACCAAGTAGGCAGCCATTAACGCACTTTAACTCAACCTGGTGCTCTCCAGACATTTTGGACTTCAACACCCATCAGCCCCAGCCAGCCTGGCTAACGGTCAGGAATACTGGTCGAAAACATCTGGTTGGCACCAGGTGTTTGGGAAGGCTGGTCGCTATTACAACCCGCAGCACAATACTTGCAAGAATTTGCACAGAGCACACATTTCGGCATTACCGGGTAACTCTCGTAGCAAAACATACCCTGTGAATTGGCCTTAAGAGTACAGAAAACAGCTGAAGGAAAGCATATACGAGGGCGAGGGGGGGGAGAGAGGGGGAGAGAGAGAGAGAGAGAGAGAGAGAGAGAGAGAGAGAGAGAGAGAGAGAGAGAGAGAGTCAGCCCTTTGGAACAGCAAAGATTTTAATCTCGTTACTGAGTTCAGTTCAGGAGGTTGATACACCCCTGAGGACAGATTGACATTTTGATGCTCCTAGTTAGGGAAAACTCAAACCTCGAGAAGCTGCCATTAACAAGCAAATAAATTTATAGCCGGCTGGCACCGAAATGAATCGCGCAGTTTCGTCAAGAGCGCTTCGGCGGTGATCTATAGGAGCGGGGCGAGCCGCTGTTCAAGCACGCACTTCTTTCCCCCCCGCCGGGTAGGAAATACCATTTCCAAAAGGGTACAAGAGGGAGGAGGAGGAAGAGGAGGAGGAGGAGGAGAAGCAGAAGGAAACCGACCTTTGCAAATACACAGGCAGTAAAGGGAGCAATTGCATGACAGTTGCTATCGGAGGGTGTGGGGTGGATGGAGGACTATGCAAAAAAGCCCAGTGGGTGAGGGCCCACAACTGACTCAGCACCCAGGCAGTGGAATGTTAGAAGTCCAAAGTGCTTGAGGATGAAGGCAAAGCTACTTTGGAGGCGAGGCGCTTCTGAATTATAGCTGAGGGATCAGCCGCCGGTGATGTGCAGCAAATTCATTTCCCCAGGCAGCCGAGATGCCGTGCGCTGATGGCGCCGGACTGAATTTCTATCAGGGCTGAAGACGGAAAAGCGCCCACTCAGAGCAGGCAAGGGAGCATGGCTCCATGCTTTGAATCACAAGGCCCTGACACAGCAAGTTAGGAGGGTCATAAAGCAGGGAAGACCCTCGTGCAATGCGGTGACGATTAAGCCAACCTCCAGACACTTTGCATGGATTAACCTACTTCTGCAAGCCGCGGACATCAACTACCTCTTCGTCCATTAAAATCCCAATCAGAACTTTGCCCTATACCCCAGTTCATCAGGCATTGCCCATACACTTTCAAGCCTATGTTTGGAGCCCTAAGGACTAGAAACTTGTGTTTCAGGGGGAAATAGTCGCCGTTCTCTGGATCTTTAATTTTACATTTGGTACCAGTGCTGGGCAAATGCAGTCCGTGTGAACGTAGGGGACTGTCTTACACTGTCAGACCATTAGTCCACCTAGACTAGGGTGACCATATTTTGGAAACCAAAAAGGAGGACAACATGGTCACCATGTTTAAATTATTTTTAAAAAATTATTTTAAAACCTCAAACTTTAAAAAAAAAAATCCTAAAACTCAATGGATGGACAGATCTGTTTCAAACTTGGCATAGCTAAAGTCCTTGTTAAGAGCAATTATGGTGCCAAGTTTCATCTCTTTATATTTAAAAATAACATTTTAAAAAAAAATTAAATCCTCAAATTTTAAAAAATTCCTACAAATCAATGGATGATCAGATCTGTTTCAAATTAGGTATGCTAAAGCTCTACCTAAAAGCTATCATGGTGCCAACTTTCATCTCTTTATCTTTAAAAATGACGATTTTAAAAATAATAATTTAAAAACCTTAATTACTAAAAAATTCCTAAAAAATCAATGGATGAACAGATCTGTTTCAAATTTGGTATGACTAAAGCCCTTCCTAAGAGCTACCATTGCGCCAAGGTTCATTTCTTTATCTTAAAAAATGACAGCGTTATAAGCATTTTTGTTAATTCCCATTAGAGCTGCTCTTCGGAAAAATCCGGATTTCCCCTCCCCCTCCCGGATTTGTCATCAAAAAACCTGGACAAATCTGGGCAAATCCGGTCATATGGTCACCCTAACATAGACCAGTATTGTCAACACAGACCACCAGCAGCAGCAGCTTCAGGTATGGTATCCCCACCACCACCAGCTCTAACTGGAGACGCTGAAGATTCTAGCTCTTCCACTGAGCCATGGCCCTTTCTTCTATTGCAGCTTGCCTAATTGAACCCTTTTAATTAATTAATTAATTAATTAATTAATCCATAAAAAGTAAATAAATAGTCCTTGGCAAATCCTTGGGATTTGCGTAGCTAGGTAAGTTATACGCCTCTGTGAGTTGCAGAGCATCTGGCTTAGTTTTGGCCACGCTTGACTGGGAACTCTGTAGCCAGGTGAAATAGTCAGCTCAATGGGTCAAGACAACTCAACTGAGCCCAACAGACGACATGCTAACCACTGGTTGTGCGTCTACTCCGAGTTCTAGTCCCCAATCGGCCATGGAAACCCACTGGGTGACTTTTGGCCAGTCACAGGCCATAGCTAGACCTAAGGTTTATCCCAGGATCATCCCAGGTTCATCCCTGCCTGAGCGTTGGATGCCCTGTGTGGCTCTTAGATGAACAGGTTTGACCCCAGAACAATCCTGGGATAAACCTTAGGTCTAGCTATGGCCACAGGCTCTCAGCCCAACCTACCTCACAGGGTGGTTGTTGTGAGGATAAAATGGAGGGGAGGTGGATTATGTACACCGCCTTGGATTCCTTGGAGGAAAAAAGGTGGGATATAAATAGCCAGTTGTTTCTCCAGTGGTTTTTTGCTGTTGTTTTTAGGAAAATCAGGGGTGTTCAGGATGACCAGGATGATCAGGGGTCTGGAAACAAAGCCCTACGAAGAGAGACTGAAAGAACTGGGCATGTTTAGCCTGGAGAAGAGAAGATTGAGGGGAGGCATGAGAGCACTCTTCAAATACTTAAAAGGTTGTCACACAGAGGAGGGCCAGGATCTCTTCTCGATCCTCCCAGAGTGCAGGACACAGAATAACGGGCTCAAGTGACAGGAAGCCCGATTCCAGCTGGACATCAGGAAAAACTTCCTGACTGTTAGAGCAGTACGACAATGGAATCAGTTGCCTGGTGAGGTTGTGGGCTCTCCCATACTAGAGGCCTTCAAGAGGCAGCTGGACAACCATCTGTCAGTTGGATTCCTGCATTGAGCAGGGGGTTGGACTCGATGGCCTTGTAGGCCCCTTCCAACTCTGCTATTCTATGATTCTATGATTCTATGAAAAAGTCAACTGTGGGGTGGTTTTTGCCTGACAGATGGCACAGTTACCAACCGTTGACCATTCAACTGACCACTGACGGCTAAAACCACTGGTGATTATTATGCCATCCGGACTGAGCCAATAAATATTTGCAAAGAGGGTAGTAATCTAACCACGGCTTAGCATGTCATCTGAACAGGCCCAATGTGTGTGTGTGTGTGTGTGTGTGTGTGTGTGTTTTCGCCAAGGATAACCTGCACAAGTGAAAAACGGAAGCCGGAAATGGAGTCGTCCGGTGAGGCACGCCCACAGAGAGCTGCTGTGGATGAAAAGCAAGCCCCCAAATGGAGGCACCCCCAGCTCCATCTGATTCAGCGGGAAAAGCTGCCGACACCTTCGAAAGGGAGCAAAAGCAACACAAGAAAGTTGCTGGCCTGCTCAAACGTTAGCCCTTACTTCTACAGGCAGCTCTGCTCGGCTTGTGTGTTTGCATCCTGCTGCGAGCGATTATTGCTTTTCCACCAGCCCAAGCCGTCTCCCTGATAGCAAGGGTAAAAAAAAAAAATGAAGCTGAAGGGAAGGGACCTTCATTTGCTTGATTTTTCAAGGGCCTTCCTATCTCCCGCCGGCAGGCCTGGCAGCTCGTGACTCCTTCAAAGAGACACTCTCCAGGAAGGCTGAGCCATTGCTTGCCTCTCTCCTTATCGGTGTCCCTCAGCCGGGCTCATTTGCCTAATGGCAGCTCCGTATCTGACACACGACACACCTGAAGCGAGCGGCCATGGGTGACCTCCCCAAATGGAACTTTCGGTTGTCGCCGTTGTTAGTTCTGAGCGCCAGGAATCATCCCGCATCCTTACGCAAGCGTTCCTGCCTCTCACCTGCAGCATGTATCGCTCATCCATGATTATTTGTTTTGCTTGGTTTTTGGAGGGTCAAGGTAGAGAGTGGGCAGCAGGCTTAGAGCAGTACCATTAATCCAAAAAC